>NC_140198.1:3909246-4620890 GCF_965226575.1 Pagrus pagrus
AATGTTCCCAGTGTGGCTCTCGGCAAAAAGGGAGAACGTACGAGTTCACAGGAGCAGCCGAATATTTTGGAGGAATAAATTAGCAGCTTGGCTCTCTGGTGCCTTGCCAGGACTTCTGGGAAGTAATCCAGCACCTTGGAAAGACAAAGATTTGGATGCCATATTGGATCCACTGTAATTTGAGGTTAATTGAATTAAAAATCCTCTCCTTCCTCAGTTAGTAATGGAGAAATGAAGAACTATATGGAAACTATTGGATGCTTTATGCACCAGGGTTTTGACCCTTGTGATAACGGTAAACCGTCATTAAATGCATACATTTCCCTCCTTGCTGGCCGCTCGGCACCGTCTTCCTCTTTGCTTAGTTTTAGTGTTTGTGATTTGATTCTAATTAGCAGCTCGCAGGGAGATGCGGCGCATTCCTGCAGCAGAAACAGATGGAGGGCAGCGAATGTTCGGCTGTTTGGTAAATGGGGTCTACGGAAATGATCCAGGCATCGATGATGTCTGAGCCCTCATCATGTCCTGGACTTCACATTCTAATAATGACTAATGTGTTTGCAGACATCAGCCTGCTCTCGTTAGGGTGATTTATTGCCTCGCCAGAGTTTCAGTAAACCAGAGGAGCCGTTTTCCAATTTATTCTGGTCAAATTAACCATTCATAATTAGACGCTGTAACCTTTCCCACTGCCCTCTCCTCCGCCGAATGTGCTGTACATGCAATGCAAATGTTCATTGTTTAATCTCACTGGCTGTCATTAGGAAGGTTATGTAAGAACCGTCCCATGCAGGGCAAAAGCTTCGCCTGAATCAATCTCCTAATGGTTAATAGCTAATGGGCTGATTTATTGCCCTATTATGAAGGTGAAGGCTCGCCCTTTCCTCCGAGGGTGGCAGCGACCGTATGGAGCCACTCGGCCTGCGATTCATATCAAAACCCTGCAGCACATGTTAATCCTGTGATGAGGTCGTTTAATATAGAATAATTAGAGATTAGTCATTTATAGGTGCATTCATTTATTTTACTTTATTTACTTGGACTTCATTGTGATGAAAATGTGCCAGATTTAGCCAGATGACCATAGTTCAGGGTTTTCAAAAGACTGAAAAAAAAAAAGTTTATTGAGGTAGCTGTGGCTCAGGAGGTAAAGCAGATTGTCCATTAATCAGAAGGTCGTTGGTTCAATCCCAGGTGTCCTTGAGCAGTGGATATTTGAATGGCTGGGTATAGAAATATCATGGGGGAGCTTTGTTCAGGATTCGATTCTGAAGAGCAAGTCGGTGCCTTGAATGGAGGCCACTGCCATTATTGTGTGAATGTCCAGAGAAACAGGTGAATGTGGAGTCTAGACCAGGAAAGCACTATACAACTGCAAATCCATTTACCATTTGTACAGCCAAGTGTCGCATTGCTGCTGAAGTGAAATCAACATGCAAACATCCAGACAAAGCAATGGAAAAAACATGAACAATGTTGTCATTGTATAAGAACCTTATGGGATGGTAATGGGATTAATCAAACCTTTGGGTGTTGCCGGGGAAACAGAGTTGAAGTTTGTACAAAACATGAACATATAAATTAATCTTCTTGTTTTGTTTCTTTGGCACGAGGCCATGGTATCAGCCCATCAAGGTGTCCAGTATCAGGAATTAATGGATTACAGAGTCCAGAACCGTCTGAACAGCCTCATTATCCTTCACCTGAATGACACTTAACGTAGTTAACGAAAAAAATATGTGCTTGAAGGAGAAATTGTAAACTTTAAACTGTCCTCATATCGGCATTTAATTACATTATAGTGCTATAAACTATTTATTGAATGTTTATATGATGCTTAGTGATACTAATAATACCATAATTGAGTATATCTTGTCTATTTTCCATTAGGTATCTAGTCAAATTGGAGAATCATGGGTTAAAGAGCCACAGTTTGATGTGAACACCCTCGGATCAAAGCTGAAAGTCGACACTTTATCTTCTTTGTCATTGTTTTATCTGGCCGTCCTCATTCTTCTGCCTGCGCTGTATGTTAATGTCAGAAGCAAATTTAATTATCACTTCAGAGGATAATCCATCACTTGGCTTTAAAGCAGAGCTTTTGGCAGCACCTTTAACACATGTGACACGGGTTAATTTGAGCCAGACTACTTCAGGCAGGCTGCATCCCAAAAGGGGCTTTCAGGATTAACCAGCAGAGGCCTGTGTGACAGTTTGATAGACAGCACTCCTCACTCTGCTCTTGATTACAGCTCTCCTCTAATTTGGTTTGCTCGGCTTTAATAATGTCTGGACAGATCTGGTCTCGCCCAAACACTCTGGCTCGTCCCGGCGAGCTGATGGTGTGTTTTGATGCCGTTTGACTCGAAGGGATGGGCTGTCATTTACTGACTCATTGAAGCATAAACCACAGTAGAAAGTACGGACTGAAGGATGATGGGAGGGAGTGAGAAGGCAGAGACAGATGTGCGGACCTGTTGGCTTCAGGTTTGTTGGTTTTGGCTGGTCCTGCTCGTCTTGGACGTGTCAGCTGTCCGCTGGGGTCAGGAGTGCCTCCCCGAGAGGCAGCTGCTGCCAGACAGCATCAAAACAGAAAGACTAGCTGAATGAGGGAGGGAAGATGAAGAGAAGGAACAAACAAAACAAATCAAAAGAGAAACAGGAATGAAGCAGGAAGGAAGGAACAGAGTGCCGAGATAAAGACGTCCTGTCTGTCACTTTAGCACCAGCAGTTTGTCCTGTGAAGGCTTGAAAGGGCTGCTGCCTCTCTTCCATCCTCTTCGCTGATATTCAGAATCCAATTAGTGGTTGTGTTGGAGCGGGCTTCCTCTGTGACAGTGGCCCATTTGTAAGAAGAGCTATCAATGAGGAACACTGACAGAGGTAATATTTTATTAATGTCTTCCTGTATTCTGCAAATAATGGCTCTTTTTGTGGAGACATCCAAACTTTTTCTTGCGTTGGGCGTTCAGAGACGGAAACAGAAAAGATGAAGAAACAATAAAACGGCAAAACGGAAAGATCAAGACTCTTCACTTGTCTTATTGTCGAAATCCTAAAGATGAACGGCCAATCGTAAAGTTCAAGTACAGTTCTAGTATCTTTTTGGATCAGAATTGATTTACAGGATCATGTTCTCCATTGCTTTCTACAATATGGCCGCTGTTATAGAAAACGTATGTGTGCTATCCTGACTTTACAATCAATAACAACCTGCAAGAGTCTCCGCAATGAAAGATGGTAGAAAAATGCATGAAAATGTCATTTTTCAGTGCTTTGGGGAAAACAAACATATTCTGAGAAAATTATTATTATTATTGTTGTTGTTATTGCCTAGAGTGTCCAAACACAAGCTGCACTGCACGTTTTTGGTCTGTAATATTAGACTTAAACGAGTTTTCAAATACTCTGCAATGTTCTGGACATATTTTGCTGGGTACCAAAAAAAGTTCAATACCGAGTCCAAAACAAGTCTGTACAGCCACTAGGACATTCATGAATGCTGAATTTTGGTAGTCATCAACAACTCCCAAAAAGAAGTCGAACAGCATAGTAATCAGAGGAGATATCAAATGTTTTCTCACCCAACAATGATCAGTTCTCGTTAAAAGGGTTCAAACAGTGCTGGATCGAACCTGGTGGTAGGTGAAGTAGTTTGCGGTGGGATCTTATTAGACTAAACCTCCAGCAGGCCTGTCTGAGCATGAGATTCAGTTCGACTGCAGTTACTACATGGCTGCTTTTTACTGGAATAACGGGAGTCGTTACTTCTCTAAATCCATTAAATTCTGTTTTATTTAACATAGCATAAAGTAATGACTGTTCAACAACAACCAAGTTATGTTCAGGGATTCATTTATTGATCATTTAACAACACCAGAGGAAGTCACTCCAGCCTAGAGTGGAAAGTTTTCCAGTCGGCTTCATGGTTGAGATGAAGTGCAAAGTGTCGTCTTAATAGCCGAATATTTAACTATTTGATTATTCTGTAAAACCCGTAGTTGCCACAGGGTGATATAGCCAATGCCTTCATACACTGTTGTCCAGAGCAAACAACCATACTGTTGAAGTGTTGATACATGTAAGCTGAAAAACAAAACAACAAAACACTCCTGAGTCTCGTCTCTCTGGTGAATTCGAGCATTTAAGTGCCACATTTTGGACGTCTTCTTTCCCACATGCATCTGTTGTGTGTCTACACAACGTGGACAACATTATAACTGGAACTATTCTTGGCCAGCTGATTTGTACCATATGGTATTTTATCAAGACTTCATCCAATCAAGATGGCGTCAAAATCCAAACGCACTTCAGCAACATGTCGAGGACTGAAACAGAGACTGAAAAAGTTGATGGAAGACGATGAAAGGTGTGAGACAGATGCCTTCACACATATCTTAGATAGTTTTTTATGTGTGCTGGGATTTTATATAATCAGGAGCCATAACGGAGCTCCATGTGTCTATTTGTATCAGTCTTTTGCCTCCACGTACTACTTTTCCTGTCTTGCTTGGTCGACCTTTTCCAAACCATCATGCGTTTTTGAATCATGCTGATAATTTACTCCTCGTACCACTTCAGTAGTCGAGGATATAAAAGCAGCTGGACCAGAGTGGATTATCTCTATGAAAGTGTTTCAACTTTGGACACGCAGTGACAGTAGACGGACAGCGAATGAAACATGGCCTTGTGTCTGGCTCCATTTTTTTTTTTTATTGACCTGTCAGAAGTGACTTGACGTGGGAGCAGAAAGATTTACAGGCTCCATTTAGGACAGGATTGATTTCTGTCAGCGGCAGCTCTGAGGAAAGATTGTGTACGTAGAGCTCTGTCTTTGATTGATTAATGCTTTCTTACAGTTTCTGGTTTGTCTTTTCTGTCTGTATTTTAATATCCTTTCACCTTCACCTCTATTTCTTTTTTTTTTTTGCTGTTTTAACTGAAGAAAACTGGCTTTTTTAATGTGTCACAGCAGCTCGAGACTCAAAATCAGCTTCGATCTGAACTCGTGTTTTGCACCAACAACTCCGACTGTCTGCAAGAGTTATAAATAAGCTCTTTAAAAGTTGTGCGACAATAAACCGAACAGATTATTGGAGGCAGCATTATCTGCAATTCCCTCATTCGGCATTATGAATTTTGTTGGGTGAAATGTTGCATCAACGCAATTTGAGAGGAAGCTGTGTTTTCTGCCAAAAGGCTTTATGACTACACGTGTTAGGAGGAGCTGACTTAATTCCTCTTTCATTCCTCACAGTTGGATTCGTTCTCTTTAGGGTGACATATTCTGTCTGGTGTCTGCCGTAAAGATATAACAAAAAGTCTGTGAGTGCAGAAAAGTAAGTGAAATGTAAAGTTGATCCCAGCGTGGGTTATATCGTGGAGGCCTTCGGGGACACATTTCAGCGTGGCGCATGTGGCATCAGCAGATGTCGTGTTTGATGGTGTCTGCTAATGGTTCAGCTTACTTTGATCTTTTTGTCGGAGAGCGTGTTGGTGAGGTTGTCACTTGTGGACAATTCTGCATCAGAGCTCTTTCATGTCAGCACAGCACGAATTTAGCTGCATGCATACAATAACTAGGGGTTTGAACCCATTGTGCTCCTTTTGGTGACAATTTTACATGACTCTCTCTCTGTTTTCACCTCTGCAGAGCACCTGAAGGCGGCGCTGGAGGAGTACATGGTGCGGCTTCCGAAGGTTCGCATCCTGAGGACCAAGAAGAGGGAGGGGCTGATCAGGACGCGCCTGCTGGGAGCCGGCCTCGCTAAAGGAGAAGTCATCACCTTCCTGGACTCCCACTGTGAGGCCAACGTCAACTGGCTGCCTCCGCTGCTGGGTGAGGAACACACGTCAGCATTAAATTACTACACTCTAACTAGAAAAACACCGATCGTCAGATGACCGCTGACTGGCCGGTTAGTGTCAAACGAGTGGGGTTTGGCATCTAAACGAACATACTGATTGAATCCATCACTGGCTGTTTTTTTTTCTTTCCCTCCTTCCTTGGTTGCCTCCAAAGAACAAGCGAGCGCTGCTGCTCAGTGACAGACTCGTTCACCTTGTTCACAAAGTAACATGTTGAGCCAAAAATCCTCCGACATCCACTTTTTAATCCCAAAAGTTTAAACAAACTCTGAGCTCTCCTCCCGCCTGCAAACAGCTCCAGATCAGAGCAGCAGTCGGTCTGGTCGAACCATCGTGCAGCGATTTGTTCTCCGTGTATTAAACAGACCCTTCGTACAAAATAACATCTGTCTGTAAAGAGGACTCTCTGCAACACAAAACATATAAAAGAGCATTCAACACATATACCAATTCAAACTTTTGTTCCAAGCAGTTCCAAACTTTTAAACGGTGCTGTATTGTGTATTTTCCTTCTAACTTTTCTCAAATCTTTGAGTTTTCTTATTTGTTTGTGAAATGCTGAAGTCTTTTTACCCACCAGGACTCTAAAAAGTATTAAAAATAAGCAGTCTGAGAAGAGAACATCATGCTGCGGGTGAACTGCTCACAGCTCCCAGACATCTGCAATCTGTGAAGCTGCTCACGACGAGCAGCTTCAGATGTTGCTTTGTATGGACTAGAAAAGCTTCTCTGCACAATCTGTTGTCATTAATGGCTTCTCTCTCTCTGTGTGTGTGTCTCTCAGATCGAATTGCCCAGAACAGGAAGACCATCGTGTGTCCGATGATCGACGTCATCGACCACGACAACTTCGGCTACGAGACGCAGGCGGGGGACGCCATGCGAGGGGCGTTTGACTGGGAAATGTACTACAAACGGATCCCCATCCCTACCGAGCTGCAGAAGGGTGACCCCAGTGAACCCTTCGAGTGAGCGCAATTATTTCTGACACGTTTGACATCATATCCTGACTATCTTACTGTGCACACATCTGTGACACGAGTGGAGATGAAACCCACGGCTTAGTGTTTTGGCGTCACACTGTTTTGAATCCGCCGGCCTCACAACCCTCGTTATTCAGTGAAGGGGGCTTCTGAGTGTACATGCTCCTCGTTAGCACTGCCCTGCTTCTGCACTCATACACACATCCTCTATTAGCCCTGGGTGTTGCCCGAGATAGACGATGACAGAGGTGCGGTTTGTGGCTAATAGTCTTTAAAGCATTAGACTACACCTGCATTCCAGCTGTAAGTCAGACAATGCATTTCTTTCTTTCTCTTTCTGTGCAAACCATTCAAATATGTAGCTTTTGAAAAGTGAGATCTTTAAAAAATAATGCTGTGATCTACACTAATTAACAATAACATCCGTCTCTTGGACATCAGTGCAAATCCAATATGTCTTCTTCTCCTCCTCGTCCTCCTCGTCCTTCTTCAGATTCGTCTATTATGTCGCTGTTCATGCTATAAACTCAAACTGTTGAGGAACGTAGAGATGCGGTCGAGCGCTTCACGACAAAACTATTCATATATTGATGGTGAAGGACACATTTTTATATTGCTCAGCTAGCTGTAGCAAAAATTATTTGCAGCATTTTCTATTTCATGCTGAACACAACTTTAGATTTACAGAAAATGATGAGTGAGTGCCTTACACAAAATGCAGATTATAAGTCGATGATACGTCAGCGATTAAATGGATCACCAACAAAATTGATTGAAAAGCGTTTGAGTCCTTTTATTCTTTTATAAAATACGGCCTTATATTTTCTGGTTTCTTTGCTCCTCTGTGACAGTAAACTGAATATCTTTGGGTTGTGGACAAAACAAGACATTAGAGGACGTCATCTTGACATTTTATAGACCTAATCGAACTTTATACTGAGAATTAATAGATTAATCGAGAAGATGTTGACAGATTCATTGACACTGCCTCTCATATACGTATGAAGATGTGCTGTTTTTCTGTGTTATGCCACTGTAAATACATTAATGTCTGGGTTTTGGACCGTCGGTCGGATAGAATAAGTTCTTTTTTTTATAGTTTGTGTCATTTTATCAACTCAATTATAAAAGTAATGCTCGTTTCAGCCTAGTGGCTCATTTCAGTTTCAAGAATAGTAACTCCTTGGAAATGGAAACCACAGATATAAGGGTGTATTACTGTATAACATCAGATCCCCAGGTTATACTTCAGTGCAAACAGGACTGATAGCTTCCCACCACAGTGTCCTTCGTCAACACGCGGCAGCAGCACAGATACGTAACCTTTAAGTAATGGAAGCCAACATAAATACACCTCACCCAGAGACTCGCTTTGCTATTTGTAAGGCCAAATGACTCGGCATGTGATGCCAGAAACTCTATTTGCGAGCCTCGGGGGGATTAGTTCGACAACGGTTCTCTATGTTCGGATGCCAAAGTCTATTTGGGCGTCCTGGGAAAATACAGTACAGGTATCATCAGGCACGGCTGTAGTGCAGGAAGATAAGAGACTAAAGAAGAAGAAATGAGCTGCAGAACAATCAGAATCAATCCTCATTTGCTGAATTAGTCTGCTCTTCTTGCCCAATGAAATGACCTTCATCAGTGCAAATCCAATTTGAGTCGCAAAGATTTTCATTTTCATTCTGATTGACATTGCCGCAGCGGAGGATGAGGCACTGTGGGACGGCAAAATCCATCTTGGAGGTGTGTGTGTGTGTGTGTAAGTGTGTGTGTGTGTGTGTGTGTGTGTGTGTGCATGGGAGTATGATTTTATCCCCGTTCTCATGCCTCTGTCACTGTCTGTCTCATCAATGCCATCGCCGCTCTCTCTTCCCCCTCTTTTCTTTCCCTCCCGTCTCCCTCTCATCCCTCCTTCAGGCTCCAGTGTTTCATTTAGCGATGAGCTCAGGCCCTGACACTCTCTTTCCTCAAGGTCAATAGACTGAAATGGAGAATATCAACTTGAGCATTTCTAATTAAATCAAAATTGTAAGTTGGAATATTCATGGACCCTTGAGTCAGATCTTACAGTGACAAAGGAAGACCTGCAGGGAGTTTGTCCAGCTGGAGAAACTGACATATGAACAAAACCTCTGAAATGTGCAGAAGTGCCTTAAACCTGCATTCTTAACAGCAACTCCACTGGTTTCAAAGCGAAGCCTGTATGTAAGCTTATGAGAAAATGACCCTAGTTCTCACTTGATTCATTACCTCAGTAAACAGTTTACTAATGAGTTTATGGTCTTCTTCAATACAGTATGATGCTCATTTTGTGTAAATTAGAGGGTATGTTTTACAGCCTGGCTGCGTTGGGATTGACAGCCAGGATAGAGGCAGCACCAGAGACGTCATAAGACAGGAAACAAACCGCTTAAAGCATTTTGATTAGATCCGTCTGCTTTATCACAGCCGAACCGGAAAACATACCAGCCACAGACGTGAGTTGTTGTTTGACAGATGCGAGTGAACAGTTGAGATTCACCTGATTTGGTGCAGCTGCTGCTGCGGAGGGACATTAAACTTGCATTGCTCTGGTTGGATGAGCTGACGGCCTCGCGTCACAGCGTTCTGCATCGAGCCGTTAAAGAAGCTGTTGGTGTTGATCAGATTTGACTGCCGGTTCATTACATGCAGTTTTTATGTCCTAGTGACCATTGAAATTGAAGTTATGGCTCTCTCCACCACTCATTTAGATAGGGGCCTGGTCTTGTTAGCCCTAATAAACTGCCCAGGGCTCCTGCCAAGATGGCCTGCCTAAAAGGATTTTGGCGTTTCAATGCTTAGGCTTCCCAGTTTCACTCTCTCGTCCAAATACAGTCACTTCTAGCGCCAAAAAAACAAGATGGCGACGCCTGTAATGCCAAACTCGATGCTTCAAAATGGTTTCTCCACAAACCAACGGGTGATGTCATGGTAGGTGTACTACTGAACTAAAATAGTAAGAAAAAAACAAAGAAGAGTGTAAATCTAATGAGAGTTTAAATCCAAGGTTCCAGTGCCTAATAGTCTTCATCATCAAGGCTACAGTGTGTGTCATTTTGAATAAACAACCTCAAATTTAATGTCAGGGTTACAACTAATGATTATTTTCATTATTGATTGACAGCTAATCACTTAAAAGTCAAATCTATAATGGACAATCCAGGTCTACTGCATAAATCTGGACATTCTTACACCTATTTAAAATCTCCATTCGTGTGTTATCGTCTATTTATATTTTTAGTATACGTTGTTATGTGTCGAAAATGTCAAACATCTGTGAAAAATGCTTATTGCAATTTCAAAGTGACGTCTTCAAATTGCAAAGAAAAGCAGCAAATCTTCACATTTATGAATCTGGAACCAGAAAATGTTGTGACTGAAACATTTAATTATCAAATTAGTTGGTGATTCATTTTGTTTTGATCAACTAATCGCTGCAGCTGAATGTTTGATCGAAGAATAATTAAGACGAAGAATCTGGTCAAGCACACAGGAAGTGTCAAAAGTCAGGAAGTCTTGAGGTTTGATACGCAGCTCAGTATTTGTATTGAATTTTTCTGTTTATTTCCTGAACTGTTGAGGTCACTTCAGTCGATGCGGGTCAATGTTCATTCAGTGGAGCTTCTCACTGGCTGAAAGTAGAAGAAATCCAATTTGCTGCTGCATTTTCCAAAATGATTTCCTTCCCAGAAAAATAAAATGTAACATCAAAAAAGGTTGAGAAGGTAATTACAGCCACTCAGAGCTGCACTGTTCCCTCGCTGCTTTCTCTTTGAAACACTACAAAAACAAACGTTTAAAAGACTTTCCTGCACATATTTGCCGACATCATTCTGGTCGATATTGAGTTTGTTTCTCACAGTGTGTTTGTGGACAGGTAATCAAAAGGAGTCTGTATGGGGCCCTGATGCTAGCAGACAGTCTTTCATTGCAGAGTTTCGGTGTGTGTTTGTGTGTACTTTCAGATATAACAGTAATGACATTTTAGCAGTTGACTCAAAGCAAAACGAGCCACATGAGCGTCTCCTTGAAGTTGAACTTGGACACAGTGGAGCTGACAAACTAAATGTCAGCATGCTAACATGTTCACAGTGACAATGCTAGCAGTGCTCGATCAATTAATTAATTAGTTGTCAACTATTAGATTAATTGATGCCTGTTTTGATAATTGAGTGTTTCATTTTCTTTAAACTGAATCCTCTGTGGATCTGTTGGTTCTGGAAGCATGCGGGTCCAGAGGGTCCAGGCTGGCAGGGTTGTTTTTTGTTTGATGTGCTGGAGAACCAGTTTCTCCAAACACTTCATCATTATCGTGGCTCCGGTGCCGAGCGCTAACGTAGAGGAGGTGTGACTGCCAGTCAGAGCTGTCTGAGGTTTGTTTGGGAGGAAGTGTAATATCTAGTTGCGGAGCACTGAAGCCCAGAGTGATCAGTTGTCCAGTCAGTCTCATGTGGGACATTGTGATGAATAACTAGTGTAGGGTCAGTTAAAAAACAGACCTGATGATGAGGTGAGGTTAACATAAATGTGTTCATGGCAAGCCACCGTTAGTTGTTGAGACATGCCACTACAAACACTAATTTTAAGCTCAAAGCGGGTGAGTCATTTACGTCAACGCACAAAACTGGGTCATTATCGCCGTCCATCCACTAGTTACTATTGATATTCAGGACCAAAGTGGCAACAATGCCATCTGTGGAGCCGTGCTGCTACAGATGCAGAAAATGATGTTACAAAAATACTCAAATGCTGTTGATTTAGGAAAATAACTCCACATCCCCACTTGACTGAACTGTTTTGTCAAAAGGAATAAATTGAATTAAATGCCCTCCAGCAAAACAGTCGCACCACAAAAAAAAAAAAAAAAAAGTTCCTGAACATCAGCAAAACAAAGCAGTTGCCAAGCAACACAGCAGCAGCAGCAGCAGCAGCAGTGTGAGCGATGACTTTGGGTCGACATCTTACCATTTTAAATGGGTTGTGCATTATCTGCTTTTGAAGGAAGAGTGGCAGGCTGAAGAGAACTGTCCCTGTTTGTGTTGTAAATAAATGTGAGTGTTCACATGTGGCCGAGGACACGTGGAGGGAAAAAACAAAAAAACTCATCTCACCGAGAGATCGTTCTTTAGCGACAACTGCAGAACCCCAGAGTCCGACATGCCCGACAGCTCAAGTGCTGCATGTACCAGGATTATATCATGAAATCAATATCACATTATATTAATCTGACATCAAACTTACAGACGAAATCATTAGTTTGTTGTCAGCTGCAACGTCCAAAACCGAAACCTTCACAACCGTTTCAACCATACAATCGCACTCAATGCTGTTAATTAACAATTCAAAGTCAACACATGTGATTTGCTTGAAAACAAAGAGTGTAGTCCTCGTTAGAACGACGTCCTCGACGTCAGTAACACTGCAGCTGCTTTCCAGACTTTTGAATAAGTCGTCTGCAGATGGACACACACACAGTTCTACTATTTATGTCTGTATCCCTGTATTATATTTACTACAGCTGCCAAAATACATGAACTGAATACAACTGAATGCAACTGAATAAGGCTGAGGCTGTTGATTTTTTTTCGTACAGTATTCAGTTATTAACAAAGACCGTCTCATGGCCTTCAGAATATGAACTGCTCCCGTCAGGTTGACACGACAGGCTTTTATTAAATACAGGAGACGATACCTGTGAAACGAGGGCCGCTGTTGCATGAACTGCACATTATAGTGTGTGTTTGTACCTGAGATTTTAAATTTTAAAATTGTTGGAATATTTTGTTGAGTAATAAAAGAGCGAATCACTGTGATGTCACGCTAACAGTAACAGTCAGCTGTGACTGTAACGTTTAAAGATCTACAGCTAAACATGCTGATCTGTTTACACTGTGTAGTTTGTACTGTGGTGCTCCGCCAACATCTTTGATATCTAACCAACAGCGAGATCTCAGACTAACTGCTAGTTTGGGGTAAACTCAAGCTGGTCTCAAGTCTCCAATCTTACATCTTAAAGTATAATTAATGAGATTTGACAGCATCAAACATGAATTTTAGATGAATGGGATGTAACATCATGAACAAAAGGTACTTAAATTGTATGTAAGCTCGTGCGTGATGCAGGGAAGTTAGCGTTAACAGACATTGTGAGTGAATATGAACCACATTTTCTTGGACATATTTAGATGTATATTATTTTTTAACATTGAAATCGATGTTTTGCCCTGCTACCTGCAGTAGCTAAGCTTTTTTACAAATTAACCAAAAAAATAGAAATACAGATGTTTTGAGAGGTCACACTGAGAGTGAACGGTGCGTATTGGTGCACATTTGTAGCCGAAGGCGCCTCCGGCTGTGATTCTGGACATTAAACTGGAACCTGTTGTGTTTAATGGCTCCTCATGTTCACCAGCTTCATCTGGAGTTGTGGTTTGTCACTGTTGTCTATCCTGAAGTGTGTGTTTGAGGTGGAGTGTGTCTGTGTTTTCTCCCTGCGGCGAACAAGAGCTAACAATCTCCACCCCACAAATCAGTGCCCACACAGTGTCTCTGCTCTCACACACTCCAGTGACCATACACCAGTTTGCAATCACACACACACCCTTCCTTTGTCCCCCTGCAGCCACCGTTGTTTATGCTTTGTCTCCCGATGAAAGTCTGTCAGCTGCTTTTCATTGTGGGGCGACTCCAGAGAGGCGATGTGTGTGTTTGTGTGTGTCGGCTTTGTGATATTTTTTTTCTTCCTCCAGCGTGCAACGATCACCAGCCGTGGACGATGAACTGCTCAGACAAACTGTCTGTCGGCCGGTCAGCCAAATGGAGTCAGTCAGTGTGACAAACATATTTAAAGAGTTGGAGGGCAACGTTTGTGCCTCCTGCGTCTCCACTCAATCTTACAAGCTTTGTGGAGCCTGGGTGACAGTTTTCTGCAGATTTAAAATAGAACAGATATTAGAAGGAGGTTCGGCAGACAGTCCACCATGTTGTCCAGAGGAGGAGGAGGCAGGGAAAGAAGAGCGTGTTCACAAGATTTAATGTGTGATTATTTCAGGGCTCAGTCGCTGTTTACTTACTGTTTGTCTTAAGGGTTCAGTGTGTAGGATGTAGAAGCAGAGATGAGATAATATATTCATCATTGTGTTTTCACAAGGGTATAATCAGCAATTCGTAAAGTACGAATGAGTCTGCGAGCTCACTGCTAGAAGCCACTAAACTACAGATTATCGTGCAGTCCATTTTTATTCCCCACAAACAGCCAATATACCAACATCTTGTCACACCTACACAGCTGAACAGGTCGCACCGGACCTTCATCATGCGATCGTATCTGATTAGATTTATTAGACATTGTGGTCTTGTGGTAAAATCACTACGTTACTTATGTAACTTAAGTTACAAACTTACCTACATTACCTAAGTAACTTACATTACATTATGCATGCGACATATCTTCACTAGCAAGTTAAAATAACTCACCGTTGACATCTGGTTTCACACTGGACATGGACAATAGTCGACTGTCCACCCCTGACCTCCTCCCTGTACGGACTTGTAATAATAACTTCAGCCAGAGGAAGTCGCTGCCTAATAACAGATTCAAATATGGGTCGTAATAAGCTGCTTTCATTTTCAGCCTGTATGGTCATTTTTCCTGGTGAGCACCAGCTCGTTCCACAAGCTACAGTCCTCTGTTTTGCTTTTTCAGTCCAATAAATAAACTAAACAACAAACAAAACGTCACAAAAAAAAATATTCCTGCACTCATTGTCCTTATTATAAACAGAAAAATACAGCTGAACATGATCGATGTGTGTAAAACTCACTCTACTCAAACTCCACAGGAACAAAATAAAACTCACCAAAACCGTCTTGGTTCATCGTTCCTTCTTTCCAACAATCACCGACTCTGGTTTGGTCAAACTTTACCTTTAATTCACTGAGTCAAACAAAATGTCTCTACTCGCTTTTTCTTTCACTCAGCGACAGATCTCGCTTGGTCGTCAGTGCCAGTTAATTAAAAAATGAAAAGCGTTACATATTCGTCCGACCCGACTCACAAATGACCTCAGACTCATAGCACATTCAGTGAACGTGGCAGTGGCTGTAATAATTAGAGGACCTTTTTGCATGTGGCCTTCTGTCTGATGCAGTTTAGAGCAGTGAGGACAACCAGGAGGGTTATCCACCGTCTTCCTCATGTTATATCACAGTTCAACACACACAACGCTCTCTGGATTATCAGTCTCTCTCCTCTCCGTCGCTGCTCCTGTTTTCTACCACTAGACTCCTGATGAGAAGCTGCTCAATACATTTGATTCAGTTCCCCTCCAGGGAGGAGCTCCCTTCTGCACCGAGCCGAACACCATTATGTTGTTTGGCACCGCTGAGCTTGTCACACCAGTCAGAATTCACAATGGTTCAGATGGGTTAATTGGTTTTTGCTGTGTGCAGTCTCTCTGAGATGCTAAACACATGCAGACACGTGGAGTAGAACGAGAATGAGCACAGACGATATGAGACGGTGGAGAGCAGCACTAAAACTCTTGACTCTGGTTTTATTGTCCCTTATAGTTTGTGGTCTGTGTGTCCTGCAGGTCACCAGTGATGGCAGGCGGACTGTTCGCTGTGGACAGGAAGTGGTTCTGGGAGCTGGGAGGATACGACACAGGTCTGGAGATCTGGGGGGGAGAACAGTACGAGATCTCCTTCAAGGTAACAAATGAAACACACACACACGCACACAGACACACACACACTCACACTCACACAGCTGCAGTCAAGTGTAGAAAATCAACAGTGTCACTTTGACCTCCGTGTCACTTCTGGAGAGAACAAGTGAGCAGCTACATGTTGGAGTCAGTCAGTGTTCGAACTGTGGACATTTTGTTCTGAATATTTTATGCTGTTATTGAATATTAAACCGTAAACAAACAAATAAAAAGAAGTAAAAATGGAAAATTGTCCGGCAGCAAGAGATGCCACACTGTTCCCGTAAAACCACAGTAAAATATTACGACTTTCCCCCGTAACGGTTTGTACTTTGTACCGCAACTTTGTAATTTTACAGTCAAAATATATCAGAATTACACATTTTCACTGCTTAAAAACATTTAGGCCCAATCCCAGCACACTCCTTCCCCCTGCCACACCTCAGGGTCGGGTCCGGATTCTTAATGGGATTTTCAGAAGCACATTTCAAGCCGAGGTGTAATGAGAACTGTTGTTTCGATGTATCAAGCTCCTTTTCTTTAGTTTCACTAACGTCTCCAGCAGCGAGGTTGCTGCACTTGGTACCGCTCCTCTTAATATCAGTGCAGACTGGCAGGGCATTAGCGCAGTTTGCTAATGTAGCATCGTTCCTTTTTATTTGATGATTTGAAAAATCGCATGAAGTGGTGAACGCACTGCGAGCGTCCACCTGTCGCGTCTGTTTACGTTACCGCTGTGACTTTTTATTTAAATTTCCAACGTTTGTTTGAACGTGAGGTGAAACGTTCATAATCGAGCTGTAATAACCGGGAATGCATTCAGACTATTAGGTGTCATTTAAAATAAAAGTGGTAGCCCTAGTTTACATAAATGCCATCGGCGACAGCTGATGATGCATGAGGGTCGACATCCTTGTGTTGTGCAGCGACCTGAGAGGTCTCTTAATAAAAGTCTATATGTTGACATGAAATTGCTTGTAACGGAGGAAAGTGTCTTCATACGGTTCCTCTCACGTTGATTCAACATGAGGATTAAATAGCTAATAAGAGAAACTTGTTGTGGCCACGAGACGTTCCTCATCCATTAGAGCCAAACATGCTCTGTTCATGGCCGACTCTCCCTATAATCAGAAGACCATATTAAATCATGTTTTGTTTTTTTTTCTGGTGCTTCAGCATGAATTATTCTGCAGCGTAGCCGTAACTGTTTGCGACTCGGCCGGCATGTTAAGATCTCGTCTCTGCTGCCTCCACACAGACAGAAGGGCCAGTCACAATAATTGAATTCTGGTTTGAATGAGTAAGGACTTTTGTCGTCTCACTCAATTAAGCACAAAGGCCACTGCCGGCTAGCTTGATTTGATTGGACACATGCTGCAGTGTGATACTTAATGTCGTTCCTCAGAGTGAATTTCCACTGGAGAGGATTTGTTGTATTAAAAGTTGAGCATCCAAATCAAATAACTGTCAAATTTGTTTTAGCTTCTCCTGCCTCTTCACAGAAATGCAAACTCTGACACCAACTTCTTCACGTTTTCTTGCTTGTTTTTTGAAAAGCACTGTACGAGCAGAGCCTTTATTATATCTAAACGGCATCGTGACGCCTCCCCCGTGCCGCGGTGGTGGTGGTGTTTTTGTCTTCGCGGTTCGAGATGAGCGGATAGTAGAGGTTGTGTGTTCGAGGTGAGCGATAAGACTTTCAATTTAATCTTACGGGAGCTAAACTCAAGCTCTTGATCCCTCCTGCAGCGAGTCGCCCGCGTTATTAAGCTCAAGTGTTTCATTCAGGGATGAGGACAACTGAAGGGATCAGGAGGAGCAGGTCAGACCTTCCCTACAGCGAGATGTGAAGACGGTGGATTCAGTCTGTTATCCCCCCCCCCCCCCCCGATTCTGTTTGTCCAAGCTGGAGTGGTGCAACAAACTTGACAAGGAGTAATTGAATTGAAATTGCAGCCAGCTGATGTCAACTCTGGAGGATGCAGGATCAACAAACTGGAAATGATCGAGTCCAAAACCAAAAGAAGGGAATGAGCTGTATTTTTCTCCCGTGACCAGTCTGTCTGTCACCAAACTCTAAGCTGCTGAGGCGTCGCACATCGAGCACGATAAACCTGAAAAATGTTGGTTCTGGTCTGGAAAACTTCTTTGATATAACAGAGAGATTCAAGTCACGACAGAAGTAGGAGTAGGTTTGCGAGACCTGTGAGTTTGTGGAGGATGGTGTGCTGTGAGGTGGCAAGAGAGGTCAAAGAAAGTATTGATTAACCCGGTATGGTTCTGATCGAGTCACAAGAAGCATCACAGTTGCTGTGTATGCTCACACATCAAATCAGCATCAGTTTTGTTGTGAGATATCGCAGCTTAAAAGCAGATTGATGACGGGAACAATGATAAAAATGTCCCGAGGCTTTAAAACGGCAGCATGATCAGCTGTGATGTGACATCTACACTTGAAGTTGTTGAGTGAAACAGTAAAAAAGAGAAAAAAGTGTGAAATGGTCCTTTTTAAATTAAGTTTCATCACTGCCTCAGCAAGATTAATGCAATACAAAGAGAAGTGCAGGGGTTCGGCTGTGCACAGGGTGGAAATGTCTTCATTTTAAAGAGCTCGCACACTTTTAATATCTGACCTCTGACTGATTAGATTTAAAGCGAAACATCACCTAAAATCCATCTTTAATATTTCTAAGCCTCGCTCCCTGTAGACTTGAAAGGTCTCTCTGCTCTCCAAAAAGCAGCGTAACAAATCAAATGTGAAGTCTTTGTCGTTTAGCTGAGCGTGATCGACTCGTCTCGTTCTCTTTGATGTCGTTCGCTCTCTCTGGTCTCTGCAGTCGAGAAAAACACTCGAACTATCTGCCGTTGTTTTCAATTGTCTTCTCTCTTCTGCTCTTTATTCACACAAGATGATTAATATCACCAGTTTTTTGAGCCCGTCGAACCTCACGCGATATTAATCTTGACTTTTCCTTCTTTCTTTTCCTCTTTCTTCCAGGCGTACCCTCTCCCGTCTCTTATCCCTCTCTCCTCGACCTCACATCCTCCCACTCCTTCATCTTCGCCTTTTCTTTACATCCTAACCTTCTTTCCTCTCAGTCGCTTTGTCTTTCTCACACTTTTGGTTTCACCGCTCTGATTCGTCGACCTTCTCGCTGTTCAGTTACACAAAACACCAGTGCAGCAGCTTTCACCAGCACCCCTCCCCCAGTTTTATCGCTGCTGAATCTCTGTGTGTGTCTGCAGGTGTGGATGTGTGGTGGTCGGATGGAGGACATCCCTTGCTCCAGGGTGGGACACATCTACAGGAAGTACGTCCCCTACAAAGTTCCTGGAGGGGTGAGCCTGGCCAGGGTGAGTCTCAGGTGGTTTTATAACATGTTAATGTGGACGAGGACTGTCTCTGCAGAATATTTGTCTTTACACTTTCCATTTCTGTTTTTTTCATGGTCAGATGTTTTTCAGTGAACGTGCCGAGGTTTAGTGATTTTGAAAAATGAAACAAATGCCGAAAAGATGTGAAGGACGCTTCTATCAGAAATACGATAAAGAGTCAGTTCACCTAAACAGCATAAATAAATGAACGTATTTCCATGCTGATGGTGTCAGAGCTACTTGCAGAGGTGATGAGATCTCTGCTGCTGCTCCAGAACAAAACACACTAATTAAATGGCTGAACAGATTTGTTTGTGTTATTTCTGCCTTCAAAAGAAAGTAGGTGCTGTAAAAAGGACTTTTTTATTTGATTTAGTTTTTCTGAATATATTATCTGGCTGCTTTGAGCACCACAAACCACATCCCATTCACCTTCAGTGTTACTCAGACTTTGCTTAATAAAACCAGGACTGGGTATCAGACTCAACACTTTTTGTTAGTATTAACAAGATGTGTATTTGAAACTTCTTGTGATTAAACGAGAGCTTTTTGTCTTCTGGCTTTTGTCTTCTACGTATAAAAGTTGAGTAAAACTGCAGAGGGAGCTGTGTGAAGTCTGATTGAGTGATGTTGCTCAGGTCGGTCGGGGCTGAAGACTTCTGTTGGGGCTGCAGGCCGATCAGATTTGCTTCTCAAACCAGATCTTTCAGACTCTCCAAACAATCATGCTGTCGAGTTGCAGAGCAGATCATTTTGTGCTCATCCTCTGATGCACTTCCGTCACTCTGGATTTCGTCGTTGTGCGTCACAGCTGCGAGTGACACAGAAGACACTTCTGATATGAGCTGCCCGAGCAGCCCGACTGAGACACAAATGTAGAAATCCAACTTTAATCGCATTTCCACCTCTAAATGTGGTTTAAAAAATGCAGACTTCCTAAAATCAGCTCTTCATTGCTGTTTGATGCTGCAGTAGCAGTTCAAGGCTACATTAGCAGCTACGTGGAAAGCTTGTAATAAAATACCAATTTTTTTCTGGTTTTGCTGCAACGATTTGTTTGGGGGTTTTTTTACCTTTCATTGTGAGTCTGAAAATAAACGCTGCTCCGTCTGTGAGGTAATTTTTTAAATGATGAAAGGAGAACAAACAGAGAAGCTTTGATTCTCGATCAAAGCTCTGAGGGTCTGGGGCACGGAAATGATTCAACTGATACTCAGTCATAAATAAACTGAAAGTATGAAAATGGAAAATCTTTTTTTTTTGTAATTTGGGTGAAATGACACTTTAATCATCATTCCAGTGTGCTGTTGCATCAGGCCCTGCAGTGAAAATGACTTTAACAGTCGCAGCTTTTACATCTTTTAACTTCCAGTTCAAGTATCAAACTCGTGTCTCCACCGTCAACTTCCAGTTTTCCGATAACGAGCTCACGTTCCTTCGCTCTGTGTGAGCGTTGACACTTTGAAACAGGAGAGAAATCTTTAAAAAAGAAATAATAAAGTTCATCTGGCCTGTAGCTGCACAGTGTTCATTATGCATGACTCAGGCTGACACCCGGCTCTGTTTTGGCTCGGCTGAATATGTTATTAAACCTCTTGGCCTTTGTTTTTGCCTCGTCGGTCTGACCATTAGCTCCTCACTGAGGCCGCATGAATGCTGATCTCAAAAGAGCAGCAGGTTTAACAACTCAGAATTACTTACTGTACCTCAGGCTGGGATGAATCCTGTCAGTCCCCTGTGCTTAGAAAAAAAACACAACATGCTGATTTACTTTAGTCGACTGGACGGCGTCAGGAGTGAAGCCGAGATAATTACACTGTGTGTCTTGATAAAAAATGCAAGAGTTCGTCTTATTCAGACGTTTTTTGTTTTATTTTCTGTGTCTTCCATCAAAGACGATGGGCTGAGAGGTGGAGAAGCTTCATCCAAGTCTGTTTTCACACAGGTGAAACTGTTTGAATATTTTAAAATGTAACTGCCGGGCGGCCAGAGATAGAGGAGGAAATGCCTTAAATCCAAAGAGCTTTACTGAAGGTAGTTTGGGAGCAGATCCAGAGTCTGTGGAGGGAGAAAGTTTTGTTGGCGACTGAAAGAGGACGAGGCAGAAGAAGAAGAAATGTTGTTCTTCTCTTGTTGATTTTGGCCGCGGCTGCACGACTAATCCAAATATTATCGAAGTCTCAGTATGGTGCAATACTCACATCCAAAAAGCAGCAGTTTGATAAAGATATAATGTGAGAGACGGCGTGAGAAAGAAAAACTGTCGGCTGCAGAGATATTCTGACCTGCAGATCATCTGCTCTACATGTTTGTTTGGATCATCCTGATTTTAAAGGTTCAGTTTTTTAGTGATAAAAAGAAAATTGCCAATTAAGAACATTGATTATTGCACGCGTCACTCGCCACATCACACACATTTTCATCAGGAAACACAGATATTGTAGTTTACTTTTACTTTTACATTTGATTCTTAAAATATCTGACATCAAATGTACCTCAGACTTTTACTCAAGTACCATCCGCATGGTTGACTTTCACTTTTACCACAGTAATATTTTAATATCTTTACTTAAGTACCACTTTTGGCTGCCTTTTACAACAGTCTCAATGAATGTTCATATTTCTCTAACTGCTGGGTTTGAAAATCAGCCAAAGATCACCATATTGACTTAAAAGGTGATGAAATGTCAAGTGACCAAAGAAAAATCAGTTACTGCAGGTCTAATGAGTAATTACTGTGATGAGACAACAAACTGTACCTGTAGAGACGGCTGACTTTACTCTGTCCTCAGGCTGGCTCCTGCTTCATAGACTTGCTAAACTATTCCTGTGGAGTTTTCCTTTAGTCGGGTCTGTGTTGTAGCTCACGCTTCACCGACACAAGCTCCAGTCATGGTTTTTGTAAAATCTTCGCCTGAGGTGAGAATTAAACCCGGATCTTTATTTTCCTTCTCACTGTTTTAAAATCAATCTATTCTTGATTTTTCAGGCGTTTCTCACCCGTGTCATAGTTTTGTTTTCTTTTTCATGAGGAGAAAAGCTGTTTTCTTTCACTTAATTAATACCACAGTTATTGTACAAAACACCACAGGAGCAGTGGCGTCCCTCCAACAGCACCAGACACCCTGAGCTCCGGCGGCGTGGAGGGAGATGTAACCACTGAACTCAATTTCACCTGGAGGGGGCAAATTTAGCTGCAGGCAATGAGCTATGCTACAGGAAGTGTGTGTGTGTGTGTGTGTGTGTGTGTGTGTGTGTGTGTGTGTGTGTGTGAGTGAGACAGTGTGTGTGTGTGTGAGTGAGACAGTGTGTGTGTGTGTGTGTGTGAGTGAGACAGTGTGTGTGTGAGACAGTGTGTGTGGCTGGCTGGAGGCTTTTTTCCTCTACATCTGTACCTCCAAAGGGCAGAAGATTTGTATTTCTACTTTCCTGGAAGGCTCTCTGGATGTGCTCTCATTCGTTTCACCATCCATACCTGCGAGGCTGCTTCCATCTGTATTCTCGCACATGCATCCGTCCCTCGGAGGCTGACAGGCTCTGTGTTTTCTACTCTTTTACACCCCACAGGCCTCAGATGGATGAATTTCCCATTGCTCGGGTGTAAATCTTTTATGTTTGCAATTGTCTGAGCTCAAAGAGGCTGCTGAGGAAGCTGTCCGCCCTGCAGTTGTTGTTGCCTACGGTTTCTGGCGATCACCTGCTTGTAGGTTTATTCAATCTGAAATGTAACAATTAGAAGAAGAGCCAATGGGACCTCATGTCTGATAAGTTTTGTGTATTAGATGAAGTCTTTTGCACACATTTTGACATGACATTGAGTTTTGACAGTTAAATCCCAGCTGCTTTTCTTGTGGTCTAATGACGTGTGACATGATATAAACTTAAAAAAGCATTTTAAAGTTAAAGGAGAGCCAAAAAAAAGTGCACTTGAGATACAGAGCAGTGATTTACACCTAAAAACTGCAAAAATTCAAACACACAAAATCACCTCACATGCCGGCAAACGTGTTGGACAACTCTGTTTCACAAGGATCATTTTCCTAAGTTAATTTTCTTTCTTCATCTGTAAAAACAGTTGGAAAATAAAGTGTTGGGAGGTGCAGATTTTTGTTTTTTTCACAAAATAATCCCACTCACAATATGCAAGAATTTAGTGTATTACAAATAGTCTCCTGAGCACAATTTCACATTCATCTAAAGTTCAACATGAACTCTTATACTGAGGGAATCATAGCTGAAATGGTGGATATCTGATCGAAAGATTCATGTGCATAAATGTTACACAACTTGCCACACAATGTAAGCACCTTGTGTTTAGAGAACGAGGAGAAAAACTCACATGGAAGAAAACATGAATGTTGAGAACATGGTGTGTTGGTGCACTTCAGCCTCTTGTGGCTGAAACAAGTATTACAAAAACAAACCAAAACAACTTGCCAAACATCGAGCGTAGCGTTTGTTCAGACAGGCCACGAAGTCGAGCTCAGCTCACAGTCCTGCCGCTGCTGCTCCTCCCAGCTCCTCCTCTTCATGCTGTGTCTGACTAATCAATGTCATTGATGCTCTGCTCTGCTCTGTACTCCATCGGCTGCTCTCCCTGCCTTAGGCTTCCCATGAATGCACACGGAGAAGGGCAAGGAGGTCCCAGAACAGAACCATACCACCGAATACATCGATCAAAATATAATCAATTATCAAAATAGTTTAAAGTAATTTTCTTTCGACCAGAAGAACAGAAAGGCTCTAAATGATTTCCCAGCAGTGCAGGAGTTGTTTTAGGAACATTTCTGGACACTCTTGGTTTGAAAAAGGTCTTTCTGTTCATAAAGGTCATGTTTTTTGGCTCCGAGGATCATCGTCCTAAATTTATTCAGTTCAAAATGACGATAATTCAGTGTTTCATAAGATGGTGTGATGGGTAATGTCAGAGAGAAACAAAGATAAAAACCAGAGACAGAAATTAAGTATTTTCTGAAGCCACCTTGTGAATTAGCACATAACTGAGCTCGGTGTCGTATCTGCCGTCATGACTCGAGACAAGTCGCTTCTATTTTTTCACCCCTCGCCTTCTGGGAGGCGACGACAGGTCCTGTGTGATGACTGGCTGCCTTTCTGCTGAGCCGCTTTGATCACTCTGTCATGTCAGATCAATCAAAACATCAAGGATGGCAGGATGTAGAGACGACGGCTTCGTCTGTTGTTTCAATGAAGACTTCATGTCCACGAGCACAAAGATCTGCTAACAAGCCAGTTCACTCGAGTGCTTTGAAGTCGGAGTGCTTTTTTAACCGTCTGGCACAGCGGGGAGGATTTTTCTTTTAGAGTCGACAAATCAGTGACATTTACACCACATAACAAAATGTTCACAGCGTTAAATGACTTCCCGTCGATGTAGAAACCACTAAGTCACTTATTTTTCTGCCTCGTGTCGCTGCTCGACTCTTTTTCCTCTTTCCTCTACTCCTGTGTGAGACCCTGCATCTTAGAGATAAATCTGCTCAGTCCCTGTTCTTCCTTTTCTCTTTATTGTTCTCTGTAAGTTGTTGGATGTCGACTTCTTACCCGACGTCGACTCTGTTTTCAGAATCTGAAGCGCGTGGCGGAGGTGTGGATGGACGAATACGCCGAGTACGTCTACCAGCGTCGGCCCGAGTACCGCCACCTGTCAGCGGGAGACATGGCGGCCCAGAAGGAGCTGAGGAACCACCTCAACTGCAAGAACTTCAAGTGGTTCATGAGCGAGGTGGCCTGGGATCTGCCCAAACACTACCCGCCGGTGGAGCCTCCTGCTGCAGCGTGGGGAGAGGTACAGCCACCGTTACAGACATTAATGATGATAGTGCTGAGTGTCTGCTCTGTCCTCGTTAATGACTGTTGTGTGTATTTCTGCTGCAGGTTCGTAACGTGGGCAGCAACATGTGTATGGAGAGTAAACACTTTGTGTCGGGGAGTCCCATCCGCCTGGAGAGCTGCGTGAAGGGCCGGGGCGAGGTGAGCTGGAGCCACGGACAGGTGAGCTGCAAATCAAATATCAATTAATAGAAATGAAGTCTGTCAACAGTCAGGTGGACTCTCTCCAAATGAACGCACCGTTACCAAGAGTGAACCTGTGGATTTCTCTGGTTTGAACATTGTTGGAAACATTTGAGATGACGTCCGATCACCTGCTGAATGCTTTTGAACATTTTTCCAAACATTTAGTTTCACAAAACATCTCGACAGGAGCTGATGGAAACTATTTAAAGCATCAGGCCACGGCGCGAAATATCAACGACCAAAATGTCCGTTGACAAATATGTTGAATAAATGAATTTATTAGCATATAAAGTAAACTTATGTTAGACGTTGCCCAGATAGCACTCGATGTAACTTTATATTATGCAGAGTTTGGGTTCGAGATTGAAGTGTTTCGACATGTGCAGCATTTTTAGTCTCACTGCAGAAGCTCTGCAGCAACTTCTGCCTGAAAAAAAATACATATTGACACAATGTTCAAATGCCATACACTCCAGCAAACAGCCCCGCGCTTTGGCTCGACAGTGTCCAGAATGGTGAAGGCGAGGAAGAAGACATCCCCGGGCTGGTTTAATAAAAAAAATTTAAAAAATGTAGCAACAAGTACTGCAGGCGAGGCAAGCAAGACTACAGATAAGAGCTGAGCTTCTGCTCCTCAAGACATGGAAGATACAACAACAACAGCAACAACAACAGTTCAACTGAGCAGTCGATCACACCGACACGTGTCGCCAGCAAAACTGTTATCTTCCTGTGGACCAGCACGGCAGGTTTGTGCTGCTCTCATGTGGGAAAAAATCTCAACTTCTCAGCACAAGTCGCGCTGCTGCATCGCTCATCGATGTCACACCTGGCCCAGGAAACCTGCGCACATATTCCCACTTTAAAGACACACCACACACACACCATCGGTCTGACCGCAGTGTCCGGCCCCTCTCCGAGCACCGTGAGTAAAAGATGATAGTTTATCGGGGCAAATCTTC
Organism: Pagrus pagrus; assembly: GCF_965226575.1. NCBI lineage: Eukaryota > Metazoa > Chordata > Actinopteri > Spariformes > Sparidae > Pagrus > Pagrus pagrus. The sequence continues at coordinate 3,935,203 of NC_140198.1, forward strand.
CTGCTCCCATCCCGAGAGGAATGCTGAGATATCACCTCTGTTGTTGGTAGATTGTCTCGTCAGTGATGCTAAACACACATTAATGTCAGTGGAGCTAACGCTGACACACAAACACACTGTGCTGCTTCATCATCTTTTCATTGTTCTAAAGGAGTCTGTTTGTTCTCGCGCGTCACACTGAGGATCTTTAAACTCGAGCTCATAATACAACCTTAATGGATTGAACGTCCCCTTTTGTTTCCTCAGCTGAAATACTGCCGCCTCACAGCTCTGACACTTTAATTGCTTTAATCTGAAGATGCATTGTAGTTTAATCTGTGTCACAGTTGCAGTCTGTATTCAGCAGCCGGGGCGAGAAATGGATTCACTGCAAATCACAGGAGGGCCTCTGGCAGCTGTCCTTGTCGGGGGCTTTTTGATTCTGTACGAGAGGAGAAGAGGAAGTTATTCACAAAGTCTTTATTAGCTGGAGCAGCGGCAGCCGCCCGGACGCCACTGACGAGATTGTAACAAGGTCCAAAATTAAATCACAGACAACAGAAATATGGGGAAGTAGAATTGTTTTAGTTAAAAACTGCAGTAAAAGCAAAAGAAGTCACCGGTCCTGACTGCTGAGCTCATCGTGGTCGTTTTTAATGCCACGGACGGAGGGTGACAAACAATTAGATAAAAGGGACGATCATCAATCTCAGCGTCCGGTACGAGTCTCCTCAGTGTGCCGAGTCATCACAATCTCACTGCAGTTTTTAGATAAATCAATATAGATGATCAGTGAACTCTGGGGAGCTTCTGCAGACGGTACAGGGAATCTTCACGACATATATCATGTGTTAAACTGCAGTTTTGTCACATGCGTTCAGATTCAGAGGAAACGCTTTCACCGTCTGTGTTTTGTCTCGGTCCACCTCAAACTTTGTTGAGGTGGAGAGTAATTTCCATTGTTGATAAATCTGTTGATTATTTTCTGGAGTAATCGATGAGTTGCTTGGTCTATATGTCAGAAAAATGGTGAAAAAAAGTCAATTAGTGTTTCCCAAAGCCCGAGATGACGTCCTCAAATGTCTTGTTTTCTCCACAACCCAAAGATAATCAGTGAACTGTCACAGACGAGGAAACAAAGTAGAAAATATTCACATTTAACAAGTCGGAATCGGAGCGTTTTGTCCGACCGATATATGGACTGGCCAGTGCTATCTGCGGATATCACAGATATATCGTATCTTATGTGTTATTCCTCCTTAATGAATTTGAAAGTTGACAACTAATCGATGGATTGTTGCAGCTCCAACTAACAATTAAAAACAACTAAATCTAAGTGTGAGGAGACAACTCGGCGTGAAAAAAACATCATCGTTCAGACCGACAGCTCTGCAGACATTCAGTATAAATGAGTCTTTACCAGCCTTTTCCAATTCATTCTAATTAAATCAACACCACACGGTCTTCATCTGTGGATGGAGCTTGCTCAGTTGCTTTGTGTTCAGATCTGCTGACGTACAATCTCAATGGCTGTTAGCTTTTTATTCTCAGCACTCAGAACTTTTCTCCTATGAAGTGTGGAGGTTCATTCTTGACCTTGGTGATTATACCTTATATATACAGTCAATGATGATATGAATTACGTACCTGCTATATTGTTTTCAGCTCAATACAGCTGTAAAGTCACAAGCCTGTGAAACATTTAACCTTGATTAGCCTATAAAATCACCCAGCAGCCTACGCGAGTCAGACTGAACCTTTTAGCTGCTCAGTTTTCAGCATTAGCTTTGTTTTTTACCCACAAAGGCTTCAGATCTGAGGTGAGACAGAAACAAACACTTACATTTAATGGATTAATAGTTAAAAGCCAGTAAAACCAAACACAATATCCATCCAATGATAGTGAATGCAAAGGCTACAGTAAAACTCAGTCAGGGGAACCTTGACATTTTGTGAAAGAGGAGTAAAACTTTAATTGTGTCCAGCCAGTGAAACTGAGTGCGAGGGTCAACACCAGAGTCTGAAGGGAGGAGAGATGATTCATAGTCAAAACTTTCCTCTTGCTTTGAGGTTATTACTTTAAATGGAGGTTAACGTTTTAAATGAGGGCACAACACTGAACATATTTTGGTGCCTCGTGTCTTAATGGAGAGTTAACAGAAGGTCGAATCTTCAAACTTTTAAAGACTTTTTAAGATCATGTCTCGTTTAAAATATCCAGTGGTTTCACAAATGTTGAAACAGCTTCTTGAACAGTGGTCTCTGGCTTGGTACCTGTCTTGACTCTTGGCCCCACTGACCTCTAGACATCTAAAGTTAGCTCGACAGATTCGAACATATCTGTGGTTTGCAGCTATTTATCATGGCGACTGGGCGTTTTTCAGTATTTTAACATGAAATCATGAAGATTGTGACATGTGTTTCCCCGCAGGTGTTCACATTCGGCTGGAGAGAGGACATCCGTGTCGGCGACCCCATGCACACTAAAAAAGTGTGTTTCGACGCCATCTCCCACAACAGCCCCGTCACCCTGTACGACTGTCACGGCATGAAGGGCAACCAGCTGTGGCGCTACAGGAAGGTAACGAGAGCCCCGACTGTAAACACATTACCTGTGTGTGTGTGTGTGTGTGTGTGTCTGTCTGTCTGTCTGTCTGTCTGTCTGTCTGTCTCCTCTGAACATGTCGTTCCTTCTTTTCTGTACAAAACAACAAAGCTCCAAACATAATTGCAATAAAATAAATGACTTGAAGGCGTCTTAAATCATTCTGCAGAGTTGTGCACATTGAGACAGAACGTGCCCTGCAGCTGATGGATATTCACAGGACCTCATTATAGCCGTTGTTATGCATTTAAGCTCAGCTATTACAAAAAACACGGCGTGCAGGAGGCCACATTTGTATTTTTATGGCATTTGTAGGATTTAATGTAGTGTCACAGAAAGGCTTTTTTGCAGCGGTTAACACTTGAAAGACAAGAAAAGACGATAAAGGCTCAGCAGAGCACTGCTCGAAAAAAATCATTTAAATGCAAAGGAGTGCGGAGGTCCCTCTAACATGACTACACATTACATTATGAATCGTTTTGTATTTTTATATGAAAATCCAGTCATGTTTTATCGTGCCATCCACCCATCAATCCTCAGCTACCAGCAGTGAGCGGGTGGCTCAGAGGGCTCCACTGATTACTCTACTGTAAAACACATTTCTAACAGATTTGGGTGAAACTGAATTATATGTTATGGTAACAAAGTTTTGTGATTTCCCCTCTGATGTCCTCGGCCTGCTCTGCCTCAACCCTCAGTGATTCACATGAGTTTCCTGATAAACAGATACAGATAAATGGCTTCACTTGTTAAATGTTAACCCTGTTACAGTCCACCGTAACATTTAAATGATTGCAAAGTTGTTATTTTAAGATAGAATACATAACGCTGCTTTAAGACTTCTGAATGTCAATGAATGCACCACCAACAGTGTTGAAAAGGTTCCTGCTGGCAACTGCATCACCACAGGAAGAGACTGTGGTGGACCGAAAAAAAATCACCAGTGGGCTTTTAAAGGTTTACATGAATAAAAGCTTTATTTTGTTGGTTTTTCATTCCTTCCTGTCCCTCTCTCTCCCTCCGTCCTGCAGGATAAGAGTCTGTACCACCCGGTCAGTAACAGCTGCATCGACTGCAGCCCGAACGAGCGGCGGATCTTCATGAACACGTGCGACCCGTCGTCTCTCACCCAGCAGTGGCTGTTTGAGAGAACCAACTCCACCGTACTGGATCACTTCAACCAGGGCGCCAACTGAGGCCCCGCAGCATCCACAAGAAAAACTCCTGACGCAGGCAGACTTGCTGCCGCCGCTGATGAAAGTGGGGTTTTTACATTTACTCCAGTTCCCCGTTTACCTGCCCCTGAGGTGACGGCTGCCTCTCTTTGGCGGTGAGGAAGGATGGGATACCTGCGGGGGGGGAGTTGGTTAAACACATCAGTTAGAGGAGAGACTGATCTCTGATGGATGGGTGTGTGTTTTTCAAGTGACTGTGTGTGTGAGATGTATTTGTTCTGTCACGGCGTCGCTGTGGCGGTCGGTCCGTCTCGCTTCCCTGATTTTGCTGTTGATTAGTTATCTCACACTCCTCTCCTCTCCTTTCTTATTTCTTTTGTCTCCTTTTAAAGTTTATTTATTGCCTCTCTGTCTCCCTTTATCCTCCGTCTCCATCTCTTTCTCCCGTCCTGTCTCTCCTGCTTCGCCTCTCCCTGCACGTCCGTCTCTATCTGCCTGCATGACTGCATCTTTGCCCACCTTCTTCATTCTCCCTCTCAAATCCCCTTATGTCTCTCCAGCTCTGACATCCTCCCTCGGGGGGGAGGGGAGGGGATGGGGGACAGCGCTCCTACTGAGCCAAAGTCATCCTGACACCTGGGTGAAGTCGGGCAGAACCACTCTGAAAATCAACTGGTGAATTGATTCTCCTTTACAACCCTCATCCACCCCGCGTTCACTCCCTCGTGTCTCCTGCTCCCCCACAACTTGTAGTTCCTGCTGGCCTGCTCTCTTTCTCTCTGCTTTGAACGTAGCAGCAGGAAGTCGACAAAGAGACGCTCCTTTTTTTCCTTTTTTATTCTGTACTTTCCTCGCTATTTTTTAATGGATGAGTCGTTCCGCCGCCACGTTCTTGTGCGGGCCAACTCTTGCTGGCTAAGGGCTTGTTTGTTGTGGTGGTGGTGGTGGTGGTGGTGGTCATGGTGACATGAGCTGCCTCCCAGAGTCTCCCCCTGCTTTCTGTGCGCCCTTCGCTGCTCCCCACCCAATCGGTCGCCGGAACGACCTCGTCACACACGGCTGAGCGCGGGGTCACGTCGCGGCGCAAAGCAGCGGGCAGGGCCGCAAAGACGCCCGACTGCCTGCCTGGCTGGATGACTAGCTACGTGACTGGCAGGCCGGCTGATTCGCAGCAGGGGCCGCCTGATTGGCCGGCCGCCGAGCTGACACATCACTTTTAGCGTACAGTGCGAGCAGGAGGAGAGACGGGTGGAGGTAGCTCTGGGATCGAGACACATGTGGGGGGTTTAAATGCATAAAGCACTTGTGTAATGATAAACTTGAATGAAATCTTAGTGCCTTGTCGTCGAGGACTAGATGTAAGGTGTGTGTGTGTGTGCGTGTGTGAGTGTGTGTGTGTGAGTGTGTGTGTGTGTGTGTGGTGCAGTGTGTCCATCTCAGCGTAGAGGACGATTCATTCAATTCTGGACTTTTCTTGAAATCCGAACTGGAGTTGAAGCTGACTCGACCTCGACTCTGGCGAGGACACTGAAGGCACCGCTGGTTTCTGCTTTCTGAACGAACACACATGTATCTGCTGGCTGTGAATAGAGCTAAAGACTCTTTCCACCTTATTTTTCCTCCTGCCTTGAAAAGTTAACTTTAGCCCTAAGAAAGACCTCCGTTCTGTTTAATCATGACATGATGCTGTTGTGCTGTTTTTCCCGACCTGTTCAATCCAAAGTACTTTCATGGGAAAAGGGAATTATTGTCGTTATTGTTTTTGAATTTGTTTTGTTGTTGTTTTTTTTAATGAAATGTTCTGTCGTGTTTTTGTTTTTGATCCCGTCGTTCAGCCGATGATGATTTTGTTCGGCGTGATGTTCTGGGATGTTCTGGTCTGTCGCCTGCATCGCTCTCTAATCCGATTATGTGAAGCAGAACAATGTACAGCGTGTGTCGTTTCAATCATCACTTCCAGGTGTTGTGTTCAGTTCGACTGGTGTGAAACCAAAAACAAAATGTCCTCAAACATACTTCAGTCAGAGTATTCGGAAGTCGCTGATCAGGCTAACTTGGTGACATTAGCAGAATAAATCTTGGCAGTTTACGTTTCTGCAAAATTGTGGATATGTTGAAACTTGAACTTGAAACTGTGCTTATGTTCTGGTTAGGTTGAGGCACAAAATCATGTTTCAGCTTAAAATACCTGGTTCTGTCTCCACAAACACGCCTGGAAAATATCCAGTGAAACACATGAAATCTACAAATTTAACGTTGGCAGAAACATAAAATATCAACAATGTACTCTGGTAAAAATGACATTTGTCCGTGTGGGTTTGAAGAAAACCTTCCAGGTGATAATTAGTATCGAACACAAACATGTTAAAGCAAGAAAAGATACATTTCCAAATGAATCTTGATTAAAGTTGCAGATTTTATCAACTCAAACATCTCCTGACAGTTTATCAAGATGAAATGGAGCCGCAGCTGTAAAAAGTACCTGAAAATCGTACTTGAGTAAAAGTAAAGATATCGTGTTAAAATGTAATTTTGGTAAGATTGAAAGTCACCCATATAAATGGTACTTTGAGTATCTGATATTAAATGTAGTGAAGTACTTTTCTGGCTAAATAAATGGCATATTTCAGTATCAAAAGTAGAAATAAATTCCGAATATAGTTACATGTATGTATCAACAGTTAACTAACGTTCGACTGATTATCAGCCTTAGAAATAAGTTAATTGATAAATGCACTGCTGTGACTGTGATGCAGGATACAAACTGCAAAGTAACTAGTAATTAAAGTTATCAAATAAATGTAGTGGAGGATGGAAATAATCAAGTACAAGTAGCTCAGTACAGTACTTGAGTAAATATACTTAGTTACTTTGCATCACTGGCTGTGCTGATGCGACTCAAACTGAAAGTCTGAGCTCATATAGGTTTATCCAGCAGCTTGAACTGTAGATGTTTGAATTAAAAAGTTGATCTGGACTCACGTCAGTATCAGAGGCCGACTGATGGATTCTTACAGGTCGATATGAAGATAGTTTGGAGCAGGATAGGATCTCAACCTCACAAACACAAACACACACACACACACACACACACACACACACACACACACACACACACACGAAATATAAAAGTCAAGTCTATATCTCTTTATCAGAAACTGTTGAACCAGATATCTCAGTCTGAGTAATAAATAATTGATAGATAAATCTCGAACTGAACATAAAATTAGCTAAAAAATAAAAATCGATTTCACGTATCTTGTTATTTACAGCTATTATATTCCCACAGTCAGTTTACAGAGTCCATGCAAAACACTGATGAGCGCCCCCATGTGACTGGAGCTGGCTGTGCAGCCATCGGCCGACTATTTGAGTCCAGTGATTTCAGCGATGCCACTTAGAAAACGTTCAACTGTCGCGATTATATCAGCCAAATGTAATCAGTCAGGAGGACGTCACCGTCAGACTGAAATCTAAAATCTGTCAGTAAGAGTCAGTTTCTCTGACTCATCCATTGTTGTCTTTTTATAAAGTCATGACATCCCTGAGATATTTCAGCCAACTGTCTGCTTTACTTCACCGTTAGATATTTCATCTGCTCCAGAGGAAACGTCAGAAGTTTGAATTGAAAACCAAAGTCACGAGTAATTATCAGTATATGCAGAACTGCCCAGTCAACACGTGTCGTCTTTCGTCGTTTTTGTTGCAGTTTGAAAATCTCTTGTTGTATCAGTCCGGTCACCTGTCTCTGTGTGTGGAGTCCACCCTGACCTTGTGGACCACTTGTACTCTGTCAGACTGTTAAGAGGTGAGCAGGAGTCTCTGCTGTAGCAGAGTCTCCACTACGGGACCAAACCTAACACCTGTCTGACCTTTTGACACCGTGGTGACACCACAGTGTTAACAAAGCTGTTTGGATCAGAAGTTCAACCTGCGCTGTTCAATCACGTCACTTTATTGTGAAGGACTGTTTAATACCGACACTGTACTGAGGGACACCGCTGTGTAAAGAGCTGGATACACAGCAACATGTTGGGCTTTCCACATCAGAACAGTTTGAAAACATCTGGTTTGTCTGAGTCCGCCGAGCCCGTCTCACAGAGCGGCCACAGTGTCTCGGAAAATAAAAAACTTGACTGTGATTCATGTCGGCTGAACTCTAACAGAGAAAGGTGGATTCTTCTGCTCACCACCGCAGCTGAAAGTCAAATATTCCTGTTTTTAGACTTGTGCTGACATGACAGCAAGGTCGCTAATGCTCCCCTTGTATCTGGAGTTATAGTCATGCTACGTTTAACTTTTTCATTACAAATCAAAATGCTAAAAGATGCACAAATAGATTTTATTGAAATAAATTAAAAGAAGTTAATGTGAAAGGAGTCGCTCATCACCATGAAAATCGCCAAACTCTGGAGCTCAGCTGAGATGAGTTCAGTCTCAGAGGAACAATCATCTCGTTTTCAACAGCAGCAGGCAGCCGTTCTCCCCTAATAAGGAACGTTTAGCAGCTAAAAAGTATTTTCTTTTCTCCTCAGTCCCTTTTAATTCAGTCGAGCCTCATCCAACATCAAGTTAAACATTTAAATCTGCTCGATCTGCATCAGTTGTACTCACTGGCTTTATCATGATCAGCACCAAAAGTAAAAGGATCTATTCTCATCCGAAATCCAAGTCTTGTAGAAATCCGTTCAAACAAAACGGACATGGGCACAAACATAACGTAACCGTAGTTATTGGACATTAACATAACTTCAAATCAAATATAAAATCGCTGTTGTTAGCTGCAACAACTATAAGATGACAGCAGGTCCGGTCTGTGTCCGTCAGTGGAGATCTTCTGCCTCCAAGTGGCCAAAAAATATCAATCAGTGCAGCTTTAGGAAGCAGCTCAATAAGACATTTATCACTGTTCCAATATAACATGTGTGCTGCAGTCTGGTTCGGTTTATGAAACGTGTGCGTCCTAAAATCACTACGTTACTTCCAAGTCGAAGTGTTTATGAACATTTGTGGTCATTTACAGTGTCGTTAACTTGAGCTGTAAAAATGGGACTTAAATGACTTTTCTTTGGAAATTAGCCCAAGATGTTGCTCACTGTATCCTTGAAGTGAACTCTTAATTGAGAAAGCCTGTGAACGTCTAATATTGTACCTTTCTGTTGCACATTACATCAAACTGTAACTTGGGTCGAGCTTTGAGTCTTTAGGTGACATTTAACTGTGGTAAAGTATTGAAATCTCTAACGACCCTGTATCCACTCATTGAAAAACCATTTAACAGCATAAAATCTCGTCTTCACGCTACTTTTTCCACAGTTTTTGGGATGAGCTCGGTGTAAACGTGCTGCCTTTTTTTTTTGTTGTCGTTGTTGTGATGATTTTTCCCCATGTCGTTGTCGGTCAGACTAAAATTCGTTGAGCAATGTAAAGAAATCTCATTTTATAAGAGCAAAAAGGTTTCTAATGTCCGCGGCCGGCGTCGGGCCGGTCACACACGTGTTGTGTACGTGTGTGTGTGTGAGTTTTGTCGTGTAGGGACGTGTAAATTTTGTATCTCATGAGAAAATATCCGATATTTTTTTCTACTGACATCGCAACTGTAAAAGTGTATTTAGATATTTAACAAACTGTACAATTTAACTGGAATTGTATGATATTTTTGCTGAAATTGTAAAATAAAAAGGTTTCTATATTTGGAGGAAAAGACTGTCTGTGGTGAAGGATTTAATACGAACGTGATGAGATGAAAACGTGCCGCCATGTTGGAAGAGCAGCAGTCATAAGCAGCGTCTCCTCCTCCAGCAGGTAAACATTTCCTGTTTTTCATCTAAAATCAACCAGAAAATGACGGTCCTGTCCGCTCTCAACGCTTGTCACAGCTGACTAAATGCTGCCCGACAGCCTCCTATTGATTTCCTCTCTTTCTTCTTCAATCTTGGCTGAGGTTGAAATATTTAACCTGTCCAGGTGGGAGTACACCTGTCTGAAGAAAACGCTGCAGCTTCATGTGTTTACATAGAAACTGTCTGCAGGTGCAAGGTTAGTAAACAGCTGCCAGAAATAAAAAATCTCTTGTTGTTGTTTTTTTTTTCATCTCCCTTCGCTTTATTTCCTCGTCAGGCTTCATGTTTTTATTGCTGGAACATTTCAGGGCTGAGATCACAGACGGGCTGATCGCTGAGTAAACACAGTTCCTGGCAACTGAAAATTGTTGATGTGTTTTTAAATACCCCGTACACACACACACACACACGCACGTGAAAAATTGAAAAATTCTCTATGAAATATTAATTTGTTTTTTATTTCACACGAGGAAACACTGATGAAACACAATCAGACATGCTGGAGCAGAAGCCTTTCAAAATGATTCAGAGGCAGAATCAAAGTTTGTGCAAAACTTCAGTGTCTTTGTGATGCATGTTGTTGTTTTTATTATTATTTCTGACAGTCATGAGGGATTTTTATTAAATCTAATGTGGCTCGTAATTTTTCTGTCAATAATTTGTTCCCTGCTCTCTAAAAAACACCCAAGTTAAACCACTGGATGTGATTTACAAAGAGCAACTTTTCACCAGGGGTTAAATTTACAAGAATTAGTTCTGAGTGCTGTATTGTAGAATTACCACGACCCGGATGACTGAGAACCTTCATCAACACGTGACAAATTAGTCTCCAGTTACTCTGATTTAAAACTACATTCTCCAAAAAGTCCAAAGAAGTCGCATGAAAGCTGCTGATAAATCTCGTGAAAGCAGAACAGAAGGAGTCGAATCAGCAGCGAACACATGACTAACATTCTACCTGCATGTTAGCATGCTAATGTTAGCATCTGACTCAAAGCAATGCCCACGTACGGCTACACAGCTGCTGTCATGGCCGCCTCTCTGCCTTCACACACTGTTTTTAAAGGTAAACAGATGGTTCAGACCTCCAGAAGAAGACATGGATGGAGGAGAGACTCTTACGTGGGGCAGTTTGCAGCAGTTACATCGAGCCAGATGTGTTCTGACACCAGCTCAGGCCGGAGATAAACCTGCTGTTGAGCCACACATTCATGTGGACATCCGGCTGTGTCGTGAACGTAGTTGCCCCCATACCTGCCTGCATGTTACCAGAGGACACCACTAGTGGGCACACGTCAGCTCGTTGTCCCGTTGTTGTCCTTGCCTCCCGTTCATGAGCGTATTGCATCTTGTGTACATGTAGCGTTAATTTCTGAGGAAGTGCACGACCGACGCTCCGAACAAACGCAGGATACACGAGGCTGTTGTTAAAACCAATTTCTTTAACCCACCATTTCTGTATTTGTATGAGTCTGAGCTGCAGTGCTGTGAGCTCTCAGGGCGGCTGTACAAATCCAATGCATGTAGGTTTTCTCATCTTACCTTCTCCAACACATCTGCAGCAGCAGCTTTAATAATGTGTGTGAGGCGGCGACCCGTCCACAGAGCACCAGCTGGGCAGAGAGGCGGCTCATTCCAGCCGCGATCGTCTCCTCTGAATAACTTCAGCTGCCCAGAGCTTTCTAATTTCCTCCCCTTGTCACTTCTTGTTGTAGGTTTTGTATTACTTTAATCGCTTCTGTGACTGATGGCACAAAAACACACTTTCCCCAAACGTTAATCCCATAATCATTTCCCCCCCCGGCAAACCCTGCTAGCTCTGATAGCCTTCAGGTTTCAGGTGATTTATGCGCGGCTGGAGTGATATTGCCTCTGCGAGTCGTCCCCATTTCTCGGCGTCTCCCGGGACGTCGCGTCACGGAGGAGAACATTTCGGTTTGTCTCACCGTGAGACGCCTTTACGGTCGGGATGTTACCGAGCTATCGCATAATTACACAGTCACAGTAAAGAGAAGAACAGTTAAGCAGTAAAATGCTAATTAAATTGGATTTAGCGTTTTTATTTATTGTATTATTACTGGAACTAAACTAATGTTATCAGCACAGGTTATTTCTCTGCGTAATGCTTTTCCCCATTTATATTTATTTCTAGTTAATTAGCAAATAATCAGCATTCCCCCAGACTGGTGAGCTGTAACTGGGACAGAGATCAGGCTATTACATTTGCACACTGTTCCACTGAAGATATCCATTAAGGTTCTTTATTGGGCTCAGCACCATTATAAAAAGAAAAAGCCGATCCAATTGTCTCCCATAATTCACTGATACCCTCCCTCCTCCCTCCCTCCCTCTGCCTCCCCCCTCTCTCGGCCCACAGCTCTTTCCAATTACGCAGCAAAATGGAAAGATGTTTCAATGACAGTGTGTCACGGTTCTGGTTGCACACATTTTCCGAGGGCTGGTTGGGTTTGACAGATTTAACTGCGGGGCTGTGTGGGGAAACTTGCTTTTTTGCCTTTTTTCAAGATTATTTTTGGCTTTTCCTGCTATCGAGGGAGAGACTAAATGGAGACAGACGGGAAAGTTTAGAGTGGAGGAGAGGAGGCTGTGCAGGAAGCTGTTGGACTCAAACCAGGACGGTTACAGAGGAAATGTGGAGAGAAATCGGCTTCTCACAATGTGAACTCAGTATATTCACACGTGAACTGCAAATAGCGACATGTGAAAAGAAAATGTCACATGTGAGGTGGACATTTCTACAAGTTATTGGCTTTTTTTTCCCACATATGAATGAAAGTTGCTAAAATGTACATGTTCAAACAGCCTCACAGCTGCTAGCATGGCTGTAAAGCAGCCTGCAGGGTAAATCCAGCCCTCCAGTAAAAACATTTGACCCCACCATAGAAAGCTGAAGTGGTCTCATTAATATTTTATATCACAAGTTCAGCAGAATTTCTTACACATGTACTGTGGGGAACGATGTAAGGGTTTCTTCCTGTAATGAGTAGCCAACAGGCAAAAGCTAGCTATCGTTGTGGTTCATACACACTGTGTTGTAAACTTCTGTTTTATATTTAGATCCTTGACTTTTTAACCCTTTTACTTTATTTATTGTTATGGATCAAACACCAGGGCAAAATACAGTTTCTGATAAAGCAAGTTGAACCCCTCTTTATCAATTAGCCACTGCTGTTTCTCAATCAGCATGTTGTCAATGCAAAATGTAGCATTCGTGGTAACGCGTTATATTCAGGTCCTTGTTATAAATGTTAGTTTAGCCTATAGTGTGTGTATGTGTGTATATATATATATATAAATTTCCTTTTAAGATGCTTTTTAACTTTGTGTTAAGACTATTTAAGTGTAAACAATATCAACAAGACATTTTTAAAAACTTCTTAACAGTGATAGTGATACTACTACATGAGTGTTAGCATCTTATAAGGTCTTATAGTAATTATTTACAGATTTATAGATGACAAAGTCATTTATGTCATTGTAGACTTTTACTAAGCGTTGTTGTTGCTTTATTAAGATTTATACTAACTTTATTGTGCATTTATTAGCATTTAAGTTTTTGCTCATTATGTCTTATAATAACTATTACATAAATATAATTAATATTATGTTATATAGTCTTATTCACACATGATTTTTATAAGCATCTTCATCTAAAAAAAGACTTATAAGGACCTGATGACCTAATGCTAAATACAAGGACATTAATATGCAGGTTGACTTTTTTTAAGTGCAAACATAAAGGTGGCTACAACTTTAAAGTTTTGTGATCTTGACAAGATTAGATGATTTTTTTTGTTTGTTTGTTTTTCTTTTTTATGGTTCATATATATGTGTTCATAGTAAAATGAACAAACTCTGCAGTTCACCAGACTCTGAAATAAGTTTGGAGGGTTTTTTTCACTGCAGCAGAAAACAGAAGACAGCTTCAGTCAGATTAAATTATCCAAGAGACAAGAAAACAACACAAACAAAGATAATAAAGAAAGAAAAGTGTGGACTACATTATGTTGTTTGTTTCTCATGGCCTCTCCCTCTTCTTCTCCTCTCTCTGCTTTCAGCCCTCTGCTCCTCAGCCTTGTTATCTTGGTCTTGGGTCAGTGAAGGATAATACAACCAGCCTGGGAGATAATACATCACCGTCCACTCCCTGCTTCAAAACAAACTAACAAGCTCCACAGACAGGCAGACAGGTCGGCCCATGAAATTCAAAACGACACCGAGCTGGAGCCGAAGCTCCACCGTCCTCATCGATTCATCGTTAGTGAGAGAAAACAGAGGAACAACATCAGTGTTCAGGAGCAACGAGAGAAACTTTCTCTTTCAACTTCAGCCAAGGATCGGTGTTTCTGCCCGCGCTCTACTTCTCTGCAGCTCAGACACAAAACAAACAGAGGACTGTGATGCTGCATACGAACACGAGTCCACGCTGCAGCTTGACTTTGGTTCAGTTTATTGTTCTCTGCTTCCATTTAAACTGTTTTATTGGGATATGCACACAGATGTCAGTGTTGTGTTTTGGTGCCAAGTCATTACATAAAAACTCTCATGCACAGAGAAAAATATTTAACTGCCTCATAATACAATCCTGAAATTATCCTTTCTGTGTGCAGTCCAACAGGAATTTGGTTAAAGCCGAGAAGCACATGTTGAACCCAAAGATTCAACAGTTCATCTCGACTCTGCAGAGTATTTTTTTGTATTTTCAGTTGCGTTTTGGTTCACACTCACTGCTCATCAGTCCTGTTTCAAAAGGCAGCAGGCAGCTGTTTCTGCAAAATAGCTCAGATATAAAAATCCTAAGATCCTAAAATTATATAAAAATTATTCAGATCTAACTGTGATGCATGTTGTACAGCCTCCTTGACATGTTCAGACATCATCGTAGGTGATTCCTGTAACTGAATGACTTACTTAGCTTCAGGGGTAGTGAGAGGCAGTGAGTCATGTTATCATCTAAAAAAAAAATCTGTACTTTTTTCCAGGGTCAATCTTGTAGGAAAAGCTATAACCCGATCGGGTGGAGCAGAACCCACCTGAAGGCCCTCATCACATCTGTTCATATTGTGCATCAGTGTTGCATATCCCCCAAACTGAGTTACAATCAATAAATTCACTACAAACAGTCGGGCCGGGGCTTTGGGCGGCCTGGAGCCACAGGACAGTTTTCTGTTTTCCCTGTCATGTAACCTAGCCTTTATGAAATGCTAATTTTTTCCCATTAACACTACAAGAAGAGAGGCACTTTGAACAACATTTTCAAAAAGCATGCTCATGGACAGAAGGCAGGACTGGAGGGGAGGGAAATGTCCATAAACTCGTCTGGACTTGACCTCAAAACGACGACCTCGCCCCTCAACAAAATACACTTTCACAAATGAATGGAGAGAGTCACATGTGCTCGTGCTCAACTCTCAGTTTTATCATTCCCTTGACTTTGAGGTCAGTTTAAAGCAAAAACAGTTTTTACTTGATAACATTTTAAGTGAGTTTAGTGTTTCAGTGTGTATATGCAGAAGGCAACAAGTCTGACTTTGAGATAACCAGGGACGTCCCTCAGGGGTCCATTTAAGGGCCTATTTTTATAAATGACTTGGAAAAGGGACGTCTCTATGCTGACGACACTCGTTTATTCACATCACCAGAATAAATGTTGGCAAAGTACATTTCTGCGAAACTACAGCGAACTTCAACCTCTACGTTTCCTTCAGGTTCGATATCTCTCTCGTCTCAATGCTGTTCTCATGCTGTGGCTGGGTTTAGGCACAAAAACCACTCGGTTAGGGTTAGGAAAACACGAAGATAGATGGGGATGTCAGGGGTCCACAAACACGGCTGCAGGCCCTAATTCCTGTCAAAAATATCTGTTATTTGTCCCGAGGTCTCCTTAACTATATATCCAGTAGTTTCAATCTCACAAATGTTGAAACACATACTCGACCCTAACCCCAACCCATCTTTCAATGAATGGCAAGTACAAACTAAATGATCATCAACATACTTGTAATTATCTCAGAGTGTCTGAAGTTTCCTCAGACGCGCAGCTCCAAGGTCAGAATGACAAGAAAAGTGAGTTTTGTCTCCCAGCATTGATTAAATAAACGCCAGAACATTTATTTTTAGACCCATTACACACCCTGATGTACTGATGCTGGATAGATTTTTTTTCTTTTCTCCAGCCGGTTCGGATTGATGAATGAGGCCCGTTGTGATTCCCATGCTGAGGTCGTTGTGTCTGTGCTGTGGCAGGGATACAAAGAGCAGGATAAGTCTCCAGTGATTTCACATCGATTCTTCTTCTGCTAGAAGTGCAGCTCTGTAGAGAAATGACATTCATCACTGTCCTGCTTGTTTAAAGCAGCCGAGCGGAGATAAAGTTTAGGTGGCAGCGTGAGAGCGCTGTTGTGTCTCAGTCTGGACGCTGAGCACAGCCTGCTTAAATGTCCTGAAACGAGCATGAAGTCTACATATGCTAATGACTTGAGAAGTGAGTAATCCTTTTCCCCGGCATGAAAGGATTACGCCGAGACACGACTAGAAACAGGAAGTAGTTTGACATTTAAATAGTGCCTGGAAAGTAAGAGGCAGATTTACTCTTTGAGCAGCTTCAACTCCAACAACCCAGGTTCAGTCGGCTAATCGCTGAGGTTTAAGACAGTTTAACTGAATCCTCAGCAGCTACAACTTGAACTTCATTTGAGCTTTTTTTTTAAAACCCCTGTCTGGCCCATTTATCTATTTTTAGGACCCCATATAACCAGGATTTCCAGCCCAGCCTCCAGGATATCATTGTCAGCAGTTAACATTTCTGCAAACCACAGATACGTCCAAGGTTGACATTTGTTCTAAAAGTGATATATCACGTTGACATTATATAATTACCAGCCACCTTTCACATCAGGAGGTGACGGTGGTGTTGTGATGTTAACCAACAAGTTCAAGTCAACAACTGGATACTTTTAAAGGAGACGTGGGGATATTTCCATCTATGGAAGCCCCGAGGGGCAGGTGAAGACATTTTTCTTTTCTTTTTTCCTGGTGATCCATTTTCTAAGTCTGATCTACATTGTTTCTCTCCTGGAAAACTAAACTTACAATTTTTTTCTACACTCTGTTTCGCACATGAAAAAAATATTCTCCTGAAAAAAAAAAAAAAATAATAACTTGGTTTTATACGTGAAAAAAATCTTGATTTTTCTTCTCCTAGTTTCACACATGAATGTCTGTTTTCTTCCTTCTGGCAAAATTAATAAATAAACACTCAGTTTCACACCTGGAAATTTGTTTTTCTCCCCTTCTGAAATTTTTTGGTTTCGTACATGAAAAAAAAAATAAATAAAAATCACTTAGTTTTATACATGAAAAAAAATCCTGTTTTTTTTCTCCCACTTGGTTTCACACATTAAAAAAAAAAAAAGATTTCCTTCCGGCAGAAAAAATAAATTAAAAAATTTCTGTTTCACACCTGGAAAACATTTTTTTGTTCCCCTTTTTTTTCTCAGTCGGTTACGCACATGGAAAAAAATAATTTTCCTGACCAAAGTTTGTTTTCACTCAGTTTCATAGAAGAAAGAAAAAAATCCCCTGAAATTGTTTATTTTCATGCATCAAAAATTAAATTAATTTAAATTTTTTTAGGAAAGTTCTTATAAATGCAAGAAGACTTATTTTACTCATCTCAGTCAGTGTAATGTCCTGAATGACAAACACAGTTTCCCTGTAGTTTACTGTGCTGCAGATGGTAAATGGAGTGAGATAAAATATAACTACAATAAAAACAGAAATAACAGATTTAATTTAAAATGTGCTGCATACTGACACAGTAGAGTTGTAATATGTCAACAGTCTCTTACAAGGTGTAAAAATCAACCGTTCCCATCTGTATCATTATGATGTCTTTCAGATGGTGTCACGTGTCGATTTTACTGCACGAGTTTCCCCCTTTCAATTTGTGGTTTTACAGATTAGTGAGAGGACAAAGTCGGAAAGAAGCCGTTAATGTATTAAATCAGACACAAGATTAGAGATTAAAGTGTCAAAGAAAACAGGAGAACAGAATGAGGGAGGAGCAGAGGTGATGAGAGAGACGATGACAGACAGATGATAAAATTAGACGAGGGCAGAGGGTGAGAGGAGGAGATCGCACCCACACAGTCCATCCACATTGCTGCTAGCGAGTTCAGGACGGAGCCAGGATGGAGACTGTGCAGAGGTCAGGTTCAATTCAAGTTTGATTTGCTGCAGATAAGTAATGGTGCAATAAAAAGACACGTAAGAGAGGAGCAGTTTAGGAAAGTGTTGCCCAACAAACGTCAAAACGAAGTGAGCTGACCTTCTTGTGTTTTACCTCAGCCCACATACACAGGAACTGGTGAGTCATTGTCATTTATTGTTCATATTGTCAACCCACAACTCTCATTATATTGAAACAGCGTGTGGTTGCACTGGAGGGAAAAGCCTGAGAACCAGTTCAAAACCACAGAAACATAAAACATATATTACTAACTGCCTCTTCAATGATGATGAAACCAGAATATAGTTCCTCCTTTAATCTCCGTCTAAAGTTTCCCAAGTTACATGAAACAAAGAAACACGTCTATAGGGGCTCGGGTATAAAGGGCTTCAATGAAGATATACAACAAAAGAAACCTGCAGGCGCCAGGCTATTGAAAGGCACTGAGTCAACTCACCTCACTGAACGGTGACTTTTTAAACAGTCAAGGTTGCAGGATGCTCAAAATTTCCCTCAGTTAGAACAAAGACAACAAAGAAAGCTCAACAGGGCCCGAACAGAGCAGAGTTTCTGTCTGGAAAATTGTTAAATTGAAGTCTGCGGCAAGTCGAGAAAGGATCAGAATGACCCGGGTGTGCCGCTCCCCACCTTATAAAAAAAATGGCGCCATCACACTCGAGAGGGCAATGCACCAAGTTGCTCTCAATCATTAATCAGGAGTCTCCACTCTCTGAGCAACAGGTGATCTGAATCCACTCCAATCAATCAAGAGGGACTCGACATTCAGCTGAAATCAAAAGATGGAAGGTTCAGAATAATGGGACTGCTACGAGAATAATTGGGAATAATAACAGCTCGCCCGTAGTTAAAGACCTTCACAGCAGAACCCCCACGCTAAAATATTCATCTGGAAAAAGTCACTCAAATCTCTGAGCAAGTCTCACGACACCGAGGAGTTTATGAAACAGTCTCAAATTAACACCGATGCATCTGTGTGAACTGCGTATGCAAATGAGATCATCAGTGAGAAGATTAACTATTTCTTCCTTGTAGTAACTTCAAGTATCAAAAGTACAAGTAAATTATACATATATAATTATTCAGCATTTTTCTGATTACCGTAATCATTGCTTGGTTCTTTTGCTTATCCGATCTAAGAAAATCTAAGTAACTAGTAACTCAAGTTATCAAATAAATGAAGTGGAGTGGAAGTCTAAAGTAACAGAAAATGGAAATACTCAAGCAAAGTAACAATACTTCAAATTGTAACTTTCTGGAAAGTTTTCAGTCCACAGTTTCCCCCTCAGTCTCCCTACAGTTATATTTATATACACGAGTTATTTAAAGCTCCTGTCAGAGTCGTTTTTGCTAACTTCCCCTCCCTCCTCTCTACGTCACCACCAGACAGGACCACAACATTTCTTCTCCCTTTTACAACATGAGCAGGGGGAGGAGAGACATGGGTATCTGAGCAAATAACTAATTATAACAGTAATTACTGTTGGACTAAAGAGCTATTTAACACTATTTTCAATAAAAAAATACTTCACTTACAGCAGCTTTAAGTTGAGAGACTGAAAGAAAAACAGAGACAGCGCATTTCAGGTGGACAAAGTGCGAAAGGCGAGCAGACAGTCGAGATGTTGGGAGAATAAACAGACATACGGCTTCACTCCCACTGCAGACCTTCGTGCTGAATTCAGAGTCACCGCTCATATCTCATTTCTGCTGATGACTCCAAGCATCTACATCAGGACGCCGGCTGTTTCCAGCCCCGATAGGAACTGACAGCGACACGTGTGGGCAGAGCAACAATAAACCAAAGATGCCACATCCCGTTTTTGTACCTTCCCTTCCCTCCGACTTGTGTTCGAATGCATTTCAGTTCCAGTTTCTTCCTCCAGTCCGTGACTGGATCGGGGGGTGGCGTCTCCTCGAATACCAATCAAGTCGGCCTCCTGCTTTCTCCCCAGAGTCGTCTCTCTCACGTTCATGCTGCCTCAGATCAGCTGTTACATTTAAAGAGCTTCACTAACTAGCGAGTGATGTCAGGTTAGGCACGTAAATGTTAAATTTAATTGGATTTAAACAGAACTTAAACCACTCACAGTGTTTTATAACACTGGCCACTGTCACCCATTCACACACACATTCATTCATACACTGATGATAGAGACAGGACGCAAGGCGTAAATCACTAGTTTCATCACAAGACAATATTATATGATACCTGCGATCGATATGAGATGTTATCTTCTGTCCGTTTAACGCAACCAGTCCACAGAAGGAGCTGCCACCTCTTTCTTTGCTGCTTTGGCGAGTACTAGGCATCTTTATGCAAGTCCAGCCCACCTCGCTGCCTCTGGAAACTCCTGAAAACCTATAAAAATGAACCATTGTCGAGGTAAAATTACTCAGAATAGCTTATTTCTCGCTAAAAATGTCTTCAGAAACACATTTTCAGTGAACTAGTGTCCAAACAAGCTGCCATGTTTGTCCACTTTTAAAAGCCCAGGAGCAGCGTTTTAGGAGACGTGCCACGGGAATTTCAAAATAAAGGTGTGGCCTACAGATGATAATATGGATCTTTGCATTGATGGTAATGGATCGTTAATCAATAAATCAAGTTATCGATCCAGATCTATGGATTGTTACACCCAGAGAGTCATCAGGATCGATACAGCGTTTCTCAACCAAAGTGCTCCACCGTCTCTGCTCAGCCGTTCATACCACCACTTGAAAACTGATGGAAAAGCCATCAGGAGCAATTTGGTTTGAGAATGTGAGAAACAATTCAAATCAATGAATTTCCCCCAAACAAAGCTCCTTGTTGCTCTGTACTCGGTTCCTGAATCTTGATCTGTGGCTCCCTTTAGACAGAAAAATATTCCTCCCAGTGACGAGCGAGAGTGAAAATCTCATATTTATTCCGTGCCCCAATTAGTGTTGATAAGACGCTGCCCTACAGCAGCTCTTGATTTAGACGGATGATACTGGTGTATTTTCACATAAGCGTGGAGCTAGCACAGCTTTCAGCCTGACAGTCCAATAAACAAAGGGGATGTGAGGTTGACAGCCATCTGACAGTTTACTCATCACTGCCATCAGAGAGTGATCCGCCCCACGCTGGGCCCGTAATCATCCGACAGGATCTCCCCTCAGTGGCAATCAGACACAGAGATTTCACTGTCCTCCCTCAGACTCCACACATCTCCTCCTCTCTGACTGGGATCAGGCGAGAATCGAGCGAAAGCTGCATGTTAAAGTCGATACAGAAGGCTGCCAAAATGGAGGCTACAAGACAAAACAGACTGCACTGACGTGAGTGAAAGTAACTGCTGTATCGACTCCTGCATTTATAACATCCTTGTTTTATTTTGAAATACTTAGATCAGACCGCCAGCAACCTCTGGGGCAGAAAAATGAGGCCCGACGTGAAAGTACCAAAACCTGCGGTTCCTCGAAAGGCACAAAAGATTGTCGGGCTAAAGAGTCACAAAAACAATTTGTCTTGTAGATTATATTTTCTATAAAGCAGCTCAGGAAACAACGGGTCAGTCGAACCTTCTCTCTCTGAAATTCAGCTTCACATCCTCAGACAGAAATCAGCTAAACCCATTATTGCTGTTATTTGTTTTGAGGCTGAAGAAACTATCGAGGCAGCAGTGAAGAGGATATAGGTTGTTAAATGAGAGGAAGGCCGACTGTGATCTGCTCAGCTTGAGGCAAACAGCGAGAGAGAGGATGCATGTGATTGAATTCTCTGCAAATACGAGTACGAGGGTCTTTATTGTAAACATGCCAGATCTGAGCCATTTTATTATTTACCTCATACCGGCACGCAGATAATCACGTTAAATGCAGGATGACAAACATCCTGACTGCATCTCCTCTCCATCATTACAACATCAGGCTGTCTGCAGCCATCAGCTGAGCTGGTGACACTGATTCTGTTTCCCACCACACACAACACATCAGTGCCGCTGGCTCGAGGCTACAGTATGTGATCTGATTACCTCACATCCATTACATCAAGACAGAGTCTGATATAATCAGCTGTAACATTTTCACAACCATAACTATTGTTGTGTAGTGTAAGACTCTGGATATAACCAGGGAGTAGGGTTGAGAAAATGTTGGAAAGCAAGTTGAATATTTTTCTTCACTTGGTTTCACACAAGAAAAAAAACTGAGTGCATTTTTTCTCCGCAAAAAAGTGACATTTTCTCTGCGAAAAAGTGAATTCTTTCTTCAGAAAAAAGTTAATTGTTTTATCCCCCAAAGTTTTTACTGAAAAATTTTCTCCTAAAAAATTTTATATTTTATATTTTCCGGGGGGGATTTTCTAAGTGAGTGAAAACTCTTTTGCCACTCTGTTTTTCATTAAAAATTTTCAAATTGAGAATGAAAAAAAGTGTTTTTTTCTCCTGAAAAAAGTATTTTTTCGCCCCGAAAGTGTTTTTTTCTCCCAAAGTAGTGATTTTTTTACTCCCAGAAAACTGACACTTTTTCCTCCCAAAAAAGTGAAATTTTTCTCCACAAATAAAGTGTGTTTATTTCTTCAGAAAAAGCTGAAATTTGTTCTCCGCAAAAAATTCTTCTGAAAATGTTCTCTTAAAAAATGTTTTATTTTATTTTTTCCCGGAGGAATTTTCTACCCATGTGAAACTGAGTGAAAACTCTTTTGCCACTCTGTTTTTCATAAAAAAATTCCAAAATGAGAATGAAAAAACAAAAGTGAGTTTTTTTTTCCTCCAGAAAAAAGTATTTTTTCCCCCCTGAAAAAGTGAATGTTTTGTCCAGGAAAAGGTAATCTTTCCACCCAAAAAAAGTAACATTTTTCACAAAAGCGATTTTTTTTCTCCGCAAAAGAACTCTGCTGAAAAATGTTCTCCTAAATTTTTTTTTTCCCGTAAAACTGAGTGAAAACTCTTTTGCCACTCTGTTTTTCGTAAAAAAAACAAAACAAAATGAGAATGAAAAATCAAAAGTAAGTTTTTTATTCCCCAAGAAAAGTTCCCCCCCCCCGCAAAAGTGAGTTTTTTTTCTCCCTTTAAAGTTTTTTCCTCCCGAAAGAGTGTTTTTTTTTCCTCCAAAAAGGTGTTTTTTTCTCCCAAAAAAGTGATTTTCTTTCCTCCCGAAAGAGTAATTTTTTTCCTCTTAAAAGTGTTTTTTTCTCCCAAACAAGTGAGGTTTTTTCTCCCAAAAAAAGTGAGTTTTTTTCTCCCAAAAAAGTGAGGTTTTTTTCTCCCAAACAAGTGAGGTTTTTTCTCCCAAAAAAGTGAGGTTTTTTTTCTCCTAAAAAAGTGCTTTTTTTCTCCTAAAAAAGTGAGGTTTTTTTCCTCCCAAAAGTGTTTTTTTTCCCCTCCCAAAAAAGTGTTTTTTTTTCCCCTCCCAAAAAAGTGAGTTTTTTTCCTTCCTAAAAAGTGATTTCTTTTCTCCCAAAAAAGTGAGTTTTTTTCTCCCAAAAAATGAGGTTTTTTTTCCTCCCTAAAAAGTGTTTTTTTTTTCCTCCTAAAAAAGTGGGGGGGGTTTTCTCCAAAAAAAACTTGAGTTTTTTCCTCCCTAAAAAGTGATTTTTTTTCTCCTAAAAAAGTGAGGTTTTTTTCCTATCTAAAAAGTGTTTTTTTCCTCCCAAAAAAGTGTTTTTTTTCTCAAAAAAAAGTGATTTTTTTTTTCCTCCTAAAAGTGTTTTTTTTTTCCTTCCCAAAAAAGTGTTATTTTTTCCCTCCCAAAAAAGTGAGGTTTTTTTCGCCCAAAAAAGTGTTATTTTTTCCCTCCCAAAAAAGTGATTTTCTTTTCTCTTAAAAGGGATTTTTTCCCCTCCCAAAAAAAAAGAGGTTTTTTTTCCTCCCTAGAAAGTGATTTTTTTTCTCCTAAAAAAGTGATTTTTTTTTCTCCCTAAAAAGTGGGGTTTTTCTCTCCAAAAAAAAGGTGAGTTTTTTTCTCCAAAAAAAAGGTGAGTTTTTTTCTCCCAAAAAAGTGAGTTTTTTTCCTCCCAAAAAAGTGAGGGTTTTTTTCTCCCAAAAAAGTGAGTTTTTTCTAGCGAAAAAGTGAGTTTTCTTTTCCTCCCTAAAAAGTGATTTTTTTTGTCCTAAAAAGTGTTTTTTTTCCTCCCTAACAAATGATTTTTTCTCCCAAAAAAGTGATTTTATTTTTCCTCCCTAAAAAGTGGGGTTTTTTTCTCCAAAAAAGTGAGTTTTTTTCCTCCCTAAAAAGTGTTTTTTTTTCTCCCAAAAAAGTGAGTTTTTTTCTCCCAAAAAAGTTAGTTTTTTTTCCTCCCTAAAAAGTGATTTTTTTTTCCCTCCTAAAAAAGTGGGGGGGTTTTTCTCAAAAAAAACCTTGAGTTTTTTTTTCTACCGAAAAAGTGAGTTTTCTTTTCCTCCCTAAAAAGTGTTTTTTTCCCCCCCAAAAAAGTGAGGTTTTTTTCTCCCAAAAAAGTGAGTTTTTTTCCTCCTAAAAAGTGGGGGGTTTTTCTCCCAAAAAAGTGAGGTTTTTTTCTCCTAAAAAGTGATGTTTTTTTCTCCTAAAAAAGAGGTTTTTTTTCCTCCCTAGAAAGTGATTTTTTTTCTCCTAAAAAGTGTTTTTTCCCCTCCCAAAAAAGTGAGTTCCCCCCCCCCTAACAAATGATTTTTTCTCCCAAAAAAGTGATTTTTTTTTTCCTCCCTAAAAAGTGAGTTTTTTTCCTCCTAAAAAGTGGGGGGGTTTTCTCCCAAAAAAGTGTTTTTTTTCTCCAAAAAAAGTGATTTTTTTTTTCCTCCTAAAAAAGTGTTTTTTTTCCTCCCGAAAAAATGGTTTTTTTTTCTCCCAAAAAAGTGTTTTTTTTTCCCTCCCAAAAAAGTGATTTTCTTTTCTCCCAAAAAAGTGAGTTTTTTTCCTCCTAAAAAGTGGGGGGGTTTTCTCCCAAAAAAGTGTTTTTTTTCCTTCCTAAAAAGTGATTTCTTTTCTCCCAAAAAAGTGAGTTTTTTTCTCCCAAAAAATGAGGTTTTTTTTCCTCCCTAAAAAGTGTTTTTTTTTCCTCCTAAAAAAGTGGGGGGGGTTTTCTCCAAAAAAAACTTGAGTTTTTTCCTCCCTAAAAAGTGATTTTTTTTCTCCTAAAAAAGTGAGGTTTTTTTCCTCCTAAAAGTGTTTTTTTTTTCCTTCCCAAAAAAGTGAGGTTTTTTTCTCCCAAAAAAGTGTTTTTTTTTCCCTCCCAAAAAAGTGAGGTTTTTTTCGCCCAAAAAAGTGTTATTTTTTCCCTCCCAAAAAAGTGATTTTCTTTTCTCTTAAAAGGGATTTTTTCCCCTCCCAAAAAAAAAGAGGTTTTTTTTCCTCCCTAGAAAGTGATTTTTTTTCTCCTAAAAAAGTGATTTTTTTTTCTCCCTAAAAAGTGGGGTTTTTCTCTCCAAAAAAAAGTTGAGTTTTTTTCTCCAAAAAAAAGGTGAGTTTTTTTCTCCCAAAAAAGTGAGTTTTTTTCCTCCCAAAAAAGTGAGGGTTTTTTTCTCCCAAAAAAGTGAGTTTTTTCTAGCGAAAAAGTGAGTTTTCTTTTCCTCCCTAAAAAGTGATTTTTTTTGTCCTAAAAAGTGTTTTTTTTCCTCCCTAACAAATGATTTTTTCTCCCAAAAAAGTGATTTTATTTTTCCTCCCTAAAAAGTGGGGTTTTTTTCTCCAAAAAAGTGAGTTTTTTTCCTCCTAAAAAGTGATGTTTTTTTCTCCTAAAAAAGTTAGTTTTTTTTCCTCCCTAAAAAGTGTTTTTTTTTCTCCCAAAAAAGTGAGTTTTTTTCTCCAAAAAAAGTTAGTTTTTTTTCCTCCCTAAAAAGTGATTTTTTTTTCCCTCCTAAAAAAGTGGGGGGGTTTTTCTCAAAAAAAACCTTGAGTTTTTTTTTCTACCGAAAAAGTGAGTTTTCTTTTCCTCCCTAAAAAGTGTTTTTTTCCCCCCCAAAAAAGTGAGGTTTTTTTCTCCAAAAAAAAAGGTGAGTTTTTTTCTCCCAAAAAAGTGAGTTTTTTTCCTCCTAAAAAGTGGGGGGTTTTTCTCCCAAAAAAGTGAGGTTTTTTTCTCCTAAAAAGTGATGTTTTTTTCTCCTAAAAAAGAGGTTTTTTTTCCTCCCTAGAAAGTGATTTTTTTTCTCCTAAAAAGTGTTTTTTCCCCTCCCAAAAAAGTGAGTCCCCCCCCCCCTAACAAATGATTTTTTCTCCCAAAAAAGTGATTTTTTTTTTCCTCCCTAAAAAGTGAGTTTTTTTCCTCCTAAAAAGTGATGTTTTTTCCTCCTAAAAAAGTGTTTTTTTTCTCCAAAAAAAGTGATTTTTTTTTTCCTCCTAAAAAAGTGTTTTTTTTCCTCCCGAAAAAATGGTTTTTTTTTCTCCCAAAAAAGTGTTTTTTTTTCCCTCCCAAAAAAGTGAGTTTTTTTTCTCCCAAAAAAGTGATTTTGTTTCTCCAAAAAAGTGATTTTTTTCCCTCCCAAAAAAGTGTTATTTTTTCCCTCCCAAAAAAGTGATTTTCTTTTCTCCCAAAAAAGTGAGTTTTTTTCCTCCTAAAAAGTGGGGGGGTTTTCTCCCAAAAAAGTGTTTTTTTTTCTCCTAAAAAAGTGAGGTTTTTTTCCTCCCAAAAGTGTTTTTTTCCCCTCCCAAAAAAGTGTTTTTTTTTCCCCTCCCAAAAAAATGAGGTTTTTTTCCCCCCAAAAAAGTGAGTTTTTTTCCTTCCTAAAAAGTGATTTCTTTTCTCCCAAAAAAGTGAGTTTTTTTCTCCCAAAAAATGAGGTTTTTTTTCCTCCCTAAAAAGTGTTTTTTTTTTCCTCCTAAAAAAGTGGGGGGGGTTTTCTCCAAAAAAAACTTGAGTTTTTTCCTCCCTAAAAAGTGATTTTTTTTCTCCTAAAAAAGTGAGGTTTTTTTCCTATCTAAAAAGTGAGGTTTTTTTCCTCCCAAAAAAGTGTTTTTTTTTTCTCCCTAGAGAGTGATTTTTGTTTCCTCCCTAAAAAAAGAGTTTTTTTTCCTCCCAAAAAATTAGGTTTTTTTTCCACCCAAAAAAGTGTTTTTTTCCCCCTCCCTAAAAAGTTATTTTTTTCCTCCCAAAAAAGTGGGGGGGTTTTTCTCCAAAAAAACCTTGAGTTTTTTCCTCCCTAGAAAGTGATTTTTTTTTTCCTCCCTAGAAAGTGTTTTTTTTTTTCTCCCAAAAAATTTAGTTTTTTTCCTCCCAAAAAAGTGATTTTTTTTCTCCTAAAAAAGTGAGGTTTTTTTTCCTCCCTAGAAAGTGTTTTTTTTTTTCTCCCAAAAATGTGGGGGGGTTTTTCTCCAAAAAAGAAGTGAGTTTTTTTCTCCCAAAAAAATTAGTTTTTTTCCTCCCCAAAAAGTGAGTTTTTTTCCTCCCTAAAAAGTGAGTTTTTTCCTCCCAAAAAAAAATGAGTTTATTTTTCTCCCAAAAAAGTGAGTTTTTTCTCCCAAAAAATGAGTTTTTTCCTCCCTAAAAAGTGATTTTTTTTTCTCCTAAAAAAGTGAGGTTTTTTTTCCTCCCCAAAAAGTGAGTTTTTTTTTCCTCCCTAAAAAGTGATTTTTGTTCTCCTAAAAAGTGTTTTTTTTTCTCCTAAAGAAGTTTTTTTTTTCCCCTCCCAAAAAAATGAGGTTTTTTCTCGAAAAGTGAGTTTTCTTTCCTTTCTTTCCTGACAAGTGATTCCCCCCCCCCCCAAAAGTGAGTTTTTTCTCCCCAAAAATTGAGTTTTTTTCTCCCAAAAAGTGAGGTTTTTTTTCCTCCCAAAAACGCGATTTTTTTTTTCTACTAGAAAAGTGAGGTTTTTTTCATCCCAAAAAAGTGTTTTTTTCCCCTCCCAAAAAAGTGAGTCCCCCCCCCAAAAAAGTGAGTTTTTTTCTCCCAAAAAGGTGAGTTTTTTTTCCTCCCAAAAAGTGAGTTTTTTTCCTCCCTAGAAAGTGATTTTTTTTCTCCTAAAAAAGTGAGGTTTTTTTCCTCCCTAAAAAGTGTTTATTTTCCCTCCCAAAAAAGTGAGGTTTATTTTCCCTCCCAAAAAAATGAGGTTTTTTTTCCTCCCCAAAAAGTTAGTTTTTTTTTCCTCCCTGAAAAGTGATTTTTTTTTCTCCTAAAAAGTGTTTTTTTTTTTCTCCTAAAAAAGTTTTTTTTTTTTTCTCCCAAAAAAATGAGGTTTTTTCTCCCAAAAAAGTGAGTTTTCTTTCCTCCCTAACAAGTGATTCCCCCCCCCCCCCCAAAAAAAGTGAGTTTTTTCTCCCCAAAAATTGAGTTTTTTTCTCCCAAACAGTGAGGGTTTTTTTCCTCCCTAGAAAGTGATTTTTTTTTTCTCCCAAAAAAGTGGGGGGTTTTTTCTCCCAAAAAAAAGTGAGTTTTTTTCTCCCAAAAAATGAATTTTTTCCTCCCTAAAAAGTGATTTTTTTTTCTACTAAAAAAGTGAGGTTTTTTTCCTCCCAAAAAAGTGTTTTTTTCCCCTCCCAAAAAAGTGAGTTTCCCCCCCCCCCAAAAAAGTGAGTTTTTTTCTCCCAAAAAGGTGAGTTTTTTTTTGTTTGACAGAGTCAAACAGAGTCATTCGTGTCTGAAGAGCGATCGTCATCAGAGGGCAATAGTCCCCTTCTGAATCGCGATCAGCAAAGAAACATAGTCTAAATTTTAGACTGAAATTTTTTGAAGGATCTAAAATTTTGTCAGAATTTTGAGAAAAACGTCAGAATTTAGAGGAAAAGTCATTTTTTCTGTCAGAATTTTGAGGAAAAAAATCTCAAATTTGTATGTCTGAAATGTTTATAGAAATGGAATAACATTTTTAAGAAGAAAAGTCAAAATTTTAATCAGAATTTTTGACAAAAAAACCCCCCACAACTTAAGTGAGAAATTTCAGGAAGAAAAACTAAATTGTAGTTAGAATCTTGAGAAAAGCGTTAAATTTTTGAGGAAAAAAGTCAGATTTTTTGTGTGAATTTTTTTAGAGGAAAAAAAGTCTTTTTTTCCCTGAATTTTGAAAAAAAAAAAGTCAAAATTTGAGTCCGTTTTTTTTTTTTTTTTGAAAAATAGTCTAAATTTTAGTCAGAATTTTGAGAAAAACGTCAGAATTTTGAGAAAAAAGTAAGATTTTTTTTCAGATTTTTTTAGAAAAATAGTCTAAATTTTTGTCAGAATTTCGACAAAAACATCACAATTGTGAGGGAAAATAAGTAATTTTTTTGTCTAAAATGTTTAGAGAAAAAGTCTAAAATTTTGTCTGATTCTTTTCGGAACAATTCATTCAGGAACACTCTCGTCATTGATTAAAACCATTTATTGCAACAAATGTTATACAGTTAGGCTTGGCACTGAAGGCTCTGCTCCAAAAGCTCCCTGGATTTGACAAGCAGCATGCTAAGTCACTCCAGGGAGCGCGATGAAAACCCCCCACAACTTTAGTTAGAATTTTTAGGGAGAAAAACAAAATTTTAGTCAGAATCTTGAGAAAAACTAATTAAGAGGAAAAAAAGTCAAAATCTTTGGAAAAAATAGACTTTTTCTTGAGAAAAAAAACCAAACTTTTACCACTCGTCACAGAGAGATGCATTTTTTTCTTGCATTCAAGTCCTGTGAACATCAGTCTGAATAATTATACCTGAGACCCTGAGTCAGAGGGAGGGAGGAACACAGGGAGAAGAAAAGCAGCAGAGGGAATGATGGAAGGATGGACTGATGTGGATGAGGTGGGAGAGGACAGGAACGAGGACAGGGATGAAGCAAAGCAGATGCCTGAGGTATTGACTGAAATACATATTTTTGTTCCAAACAGAGACATGAATGTGCTGTGGGAGGACCGAGGTGAGGAGGTGCTGCAGTGCAAACACAGAGCATTTTATCTCGAGCTCCCATCTCTTATTCATCTGAGTCAAGTGATGCAGGCCCACAGCCGACACCCCTCCGTGTGTGTTTGACCTTGTGAGTCAGAGCGTCAGAAAGACTTTTGTGTTCTGGCACTTTCTGTGCAAACACTTCAAAGTCATCTCTTTGTCTCTCTCATGAACAAAACCAACTGCGGAGCCTCACTCGAGACACTCGTCGGCATGAAACCGCATTAGGCCGAGATATGAACTATCACACGGAGCCAAATCTGAATAAAATGAACTCATGAATAACAAATATTTCATGCTTACTCTTTTTTCCCTCCACTTCTGTGTTCCCTGGTGTTTTAAGCATGAAAGCAGAGGAAAGTGAGCATCGCTCCAGCCAGAAAAAAGTCTGCGAATGATAATCAGATAGCTGCCGCAACGGCTGTCTGATTGGTTTGATATTCAGCTTTAATCACAGAGAATGCTGAATTCATTATTTATACATTTCATTCCTTCCTTTGTAGCTATGGCCTCAGAAATATTGAACTTTGGGAGCTGTGTAATTAACAGATTGCCATGCTGTGCTCTGGATTTACAATGGCAGCCTCTGCATGCGTGTGTGTGTGTGTGTGTGTGTGTGTGTGTGTGTGTGTGTGCGTGTGCGTGTGAGAGAGAAAATCAAAGAGGAATACCAACAGATGTCTCAAAATGATATCGTGATGAGTTTTTCCTCCAAATGTCAGCGCCTCGTAAACACAGAGCTGAACTGAGATTAAAAAATGGGGGAAAAAAACGACAGATGTTTCAAAACATCGCATCGTCACTGTCAGCCCCCTTAAGAAATTTAAAATTTGGGTTCGGTTGCTTTTAAACTGGATGAAATTGGAAAAAGTTTCTGTTTAAATGAAAGTGTACCATGGAGACTCTTTCCTCATTCCTCCGGGGAAAAGATGGGGAGCGACATGAACAAACCAGATGACTCAACACAACCAGACAGAATATTGATGTTGATGTCTTTTATTACATGTCTGCAAAATCTCGGCATGGCAGCTACAGTATGTGACAGTATAGTAATAATCTTTTATCTGCCCAAACACATTTTTATTATTAGATTTTTTTCAGGAAAAACAAATTCATGTGAAACAAAATAAAAAAAAAATAAAAAATGTGTGAAAAAAAGTGAAAAAAGGTTTTGTCAGGAGAAAAATTGGAAAAATTGATCTTTTTCATGTGTGAAGGAAAGTGAGGAGAAAATCGTTATTTTAAGAAAAAAGTAATGTAAAAAAAGCGTAAAACTAAATATTTTTTGAGGGCGAAAATGTTCTTTTTTTCATGCGTGAAACTAATTAGAAAAAACAAAACAAATGACATAACACACAACTTACCGTTTGTTTTATTTAAAGATAAAGATTTTATTTAGATTTATCAAGATACAATCTCAACAAAACAACGACCCACACATCAAACACATCAACCTCAATACGTCATATCTGGTCAACTTAAATGAAATATGTTAAATATTAATCAAAGGTGCAATATGTATGATTTTAAGGTTTAAAACATAAAAAAAATAACCAAAATTAGCAAAAGAATATGAAGAAATAACAGTTTTGACGTTGATGTATTGTGTTGAAGAGATATCTACTGAAACTAGCATGCTAACCAGCTAGCATGAGGCCTGACAACCTAATTCTCTCAGCGGTCCAGGAAAGTTTAAAAGTCTAAACTGAAAGTCCTGTTTTTCTGCAGCCTCGCGCTGTAAAAAACACACATATCTATTTTTAGCTCGCAGCTAATCCTGGCAGCTGTGATGTCACCACCATTTAAGCCTCACACAGTCGGAGCGGTCCGTGTGGCCCGGGTCAGCCGGCCAGACGCTTCCCAAATTGATGCATAAGCTGCTGTTCAGAGCAGTGACACACATTATGGTTATTAAGGATTGTGTGTGTCCCATTGTGGGTTCTGGTCTTTGTCCCTCACAGCTGGCCTGAACACAGCTGGCCTGGACGAGCCGCAGCTCTCCATTATCCTCCGTCCAACAAACCAACTGTGGTTATTGTCACCGTCGTCCCCGAGCTTCATTTCTGCTCATGAATCATCCATCTAACCATCATTTTATGATGATTGAGATAAACAGATGTTGACATTTGTGGATCACATCTGGTAGCACGACAAATCATTTAGCAGCAGATGATGATATAAAAAAATATAATTTCCCTAAAAAAGTGGTTTGGCAGAGTATGAAAGTCTGTTCATGTGATATAAAGTCACATCATCAACCATCATCATCATTGTGGTTGACTGGAGGTTACAGAAGCGAGGATCTCCACATCAGCAGGATAAATGTGGGTGGGGAGGAAACAATGAAGTGGTTTTCCCTCCATCATTAAATCTACTGAGGTGACCTTGAGCTCATAAACCTCACAGAAATTAGGTTTTTGTACAAGTTAAAGCAACAAGATACAAACGACTACACAACGTCTAAGTGGTTCGTTTCAAAAGTGAAAGTTCAGTAGACGTCAGGTTTTAGCCCCTGAACCTTTTCAACGTTTATTAGACGTTCAGAAGATTTCATGAAGTTTTATGAATTCAGACGTCGACTAAACTTTCACTTTTAAACTTATTTTCAGCAGGATTTATCTTTCCCGTACAATCTGAAGACGTTGAATAAATGACACATGTATACACATGTATACACACACAAAACAGAAAATATACAAATATTAGAAAATGAAAATAAACAAAACGCATAACAGAAAAACACAAGATAGAAAATGTTTGTTATTTCTTTTTGAAAACACTAAGAAAAATAAAGTCATTCAGTCAAGGACAGTGAACAAAAACACAACATATGGAAACAACTTATTTAATCATTCCTCTGAGCTCAGAACTCTCGTTACCTGAAAAACAAACAAACAAACAAACAAAACAAAAAAGCCAATGTTGAATGACTACACAAGTATTTTCCACTGATATTATATTCACTGCAGTCACCTGGAGAGTGTTAAATCACGACTGAGCAGCAGATATTTGTGTCTGTGCTGTGGTGCGTTCATGTGCTGATGGAAACTCAGACTTTTCCAAACGTCAGTCAGCTGATGAGCTGTTTCTTATCCGAATCTGAGTCTTCTCTTCATGCTGTGTTGGTGGATACGCGCCCTGCAGCTGTTTGGAGGTTCAGTCATGGTTTCGGCCTCCACCGCTGAGCTCTGGTAGGTGGTCTCTGTCCGTGGTGCTGAATCTGGCATCAGCTCTGCGGCCGGTTTCTGTAGCTGTCCGCGGTGCTGAACTTCACTCTGGACAGATGCTTTAGAGAGAAAACCACCAGCTGACTCAGGTTTACCAAAAAAACATTTTATACTAGTCCTTTCAGAAAATAAACTTTGTTATGATGTGTTAAGCAAAGTGAAAATGAAATTTCAGGAGGTAGAAAATTTCATGTGGGAAACGAAGTGAAAAACCTTTTTGGCAGGAGACAAAAAAAAGATCACACCTGAAAAAAGTAAAAAAAAAAAAAAGGAAAAAAAAAGTTTTGTCAGAAGAAAATTTTCATTTTCTTCATGTGTGAAGTCAAATAAAAAATTAGGAGAAAAACTTTCATGTTGGGAATCAAGAAAAAAAAAAGGTTTGTCAGGAGAAATTTGAGTTTATTTCATGTGTGGAACGAAGTGAAAAAGTTTCAGAAAAATAATTCTGAAAAGAATTCATTCTTGAAACAACATGAAAAAATATATGTGTGAAAAAAAAGTGAATTAAAGTTTGTCAGGAAAAAAATAATTTTCCTCACGCGTGACCAAAAAAGAAGAGAAAAAAAACTGTGGGAAACAGTGAAAAAACTTTTAGGGAGACATTTTTTTTTTTTTAAATTAAAAGTTTTTGTCAGGAGATTCTTTTTCTCTTGTGTGAAACCAGGTAAAAAAAGTTTAATCCAAAAAATAATGTGTGAATAAAAGTGAATAAAAGGCTTAGTTGGGAGAAAATGTTAATTTTCCTCGTGACAGAAAAAAATGTCTTTTCAGGAGAGAAAGAAAAATCATATGTGAAAAAAATTGAAAACAAAGTTTTGTCAAGAGAATTTTTATTTTCTTCATGTGAGAAAAAAAATCGATGTTTCAAACAAAGTGAAAAAAATGGTTTTGTTGGGAGAGGATAAAATGTGTGAACCCAATTAACAAAAAATGTTGGGGGGGGAAATCACGCATGAAACAAACACAAAAAAGTGAAAAAAAAATGTGTGAAAAAACTTTGTTGATAAAAATCTGGAGGAAAAAAATGTGTATTTGTCCGAAAT
Organism: Pagrus pagrus; assembly: GCF_965226575.1. Classification (NCBI taxonomy): domain Eukaryota; kingdom Metazoa; phylum Chordata; class Actinopteri; order Spariformes; family Sparidae; genus Pagrus; species Pagrus pagrus. The sequence continues at coordinate 3,969,128 of NC_140198.1, forward strand.
GAACAGTTTTGTCAGTGGAAATTTAAATTTTCCTCAAAGTGAAAAAAATGTCATGTGTAAGTAGAACAAAATTTGTGAGGAGACCAAAAAAAATATGTGTGAAAAAAAAAGTTTTCCAGGAGAAAATTTTCATTTTCCTGATGTATGAAAAAAAAAATGTTTTGTCAAGAGATGAAAAAAAAATGTGTGAAACAAAGTGAAAAAACTTTTTGGAAGATTTTTTTCTGAAATGAAAAGTTTGTCAGGAGAAAAAAAGTTAAAATAGTAAATAAAATAAAGAAAAGTAAATTTCGTTAGAAGACAATTTATATTTGCATCATGTGTGAAGTAAAAAAAAAAAATCTGGGGGAAAATGTGTGAAAAAAAAAAGTTTTGTAATGATAAAAAAAATTGTGTGAAAAAACTTTTTGGGAGAATTTTTTTCTGGAAATATGAAGAAAAATTATTTTCTTCATATGTGAAAAAAAGTGAAAAAAGTTTTGGCAGGAGACAATTTTATTTTCTTCATGCGTGAGGCCAATTGAGATAAAAAAAAAATCTTTGTTTCAAACAAAGTGAAAAAAAACAAACAGGAGAAAAAAATGTCACGTGAAAAAAGTTTTGTCATTATAAAATAAACTGTGTGAAACAAAGTTTACAAAAAACTTTCAGGGAACATTTTTGTATTTTTTGAAATTAAAAGTTTTGTCAGCGGAAGATTTGATTTTGAAGATGTATGACAAAAAAAAGTTTTGTCAACAGAGCAAAACAAAATCGTGTAAAACCAAGAAAAAAAAGTTTTGATGTTTGGGAGATTTTGTTTGTCAGAAGATTTTTTTATTTTCTGAAATGAAAAGTTTCTTCCTTGTGAAACAAAGTGAAAAAAGTTCAGAAATATAAAATTTCATATGTGAAACCAAAAGAAAAAAAGTCTTATCGTGGTAAAAAAAAAACAAAGTGAAAAAAACAGTTTCATCAGGAGAAAAAAATGTGTGAGATAAGGTGAAAATTTTTATGAGGAGACAAAAAAAATCATGTGTGAAAAAAAGTTGGCGGGACAAGTTAAAATTTCCTCGTGTGAAAAACAAAAGTTTTGTTAGGACAGAAAAAAACCATCTGTGAAACCAAGTAAATAAACTTGTTGGGAGAATTTTTGCTTTGAAATGAAAATTTTTGTTTTCTTCATGTGTGAAAAATGTCATTCATGAAACCACAATATAAAAAGTTTATAAAAAGAAAAAAAAAAAAAACTCCCGAGCCTCACTGTCAGTTATAACGTGACACCATCCAGTCACAGCGATGATCAACTGTGAGCAGCTGAAAGTCAGTCAGCAAGTCAGGCAGTCGGTAAACTGGCGTCCACCAGCACCCCTCTGGTCTTTGTACAGTGTTTTATTGGACGAGTGGAAGCTGAACTTTTAAAGTATTCAAATTACAAACGGATGTCTTCATGAGCATTCGACCAGCAACACCACCTCCCCAGCCTGCCTCTCCACAGGAGAGGCTGCTGCTTTCATCACTGTTGGCAAAAAAGAAATCACAGCTTTTAGGCTAAAGTTCATCCCTCTGAGCCGTTTGTGATCCCGGCGAACAGCAGGTGAGCTGTGCCCATACTTGTGTAAATAATTGTGTTTGTGTTGCAGGTTTTTGCATTTTGAGAACGACCTGAATCCTGCCTGGAAGCGGCACACCGGGAGGAAAAAAAGGTGGATTTCAGGTTTTTGTTTCCATTCAGGGTTTGTTCCCCAAGTCTTCTGTGTAATCGCAGTCAGTTGTGATTTAGCAGAATTGCCTTCCTTTATTCCTTTTCAGCCGTCCCTCAGCTCGTTAAGAGTGGTTTTGTGCAAAGGATTGTCCTATTTTCTAAAACAAAGCCATAGTCTGCCTGAGCCACAAGAAAAACTATTTTTGATAACAAAATACTCACAGCCACCACCGGTCTGTGATCCAATGAGGGGGAATGAGATTGGAGGCAGAACAGATGAAATCCCAACAATCCGCCGGTACTTTCAATGAGCAGACACGTTCGTCTTTGTGTGACTGACTGTTATAATCCCTCTCGCCGGAGAATGAAGGTGCTTTCACACCTGCCGTGTTTGGAGCTGCTGAATGGAAATCTGAAGCCATCTGGACTGAAATTGAGGAAGTGTGGTTCGACGGTGCCGTCATAAATCAACACAGATGTTTGACTGCATCAGATGTCAGCCATTAAACTGCATTATCTTCATGAGACACTGTATAATACACATTTGAGAGACGGAGATGGGACATACTGTGTGGACAAGAATCAGGGACTGACAGTTTAATGTTTAAGCAGTCAACTTAACGTGTTGCATTTAATGCCGAATTAACAAGAAGGCCCAAATAATTCAGAATTAGTTGTAAAAAGAATTTCACAAAATTCACAAAGTTTCTCCGAACGCACAACTCACAAAATATAGCAATTTTTTAAGGGAGTCTGGCGATATGCACCATGGGCATCAAAGAAATGTCCTATATTGGTCATTGTTTACTGTATTTGTAAAATTTGACATGTTTACTGTCAATGAAATGTTGAAATGTTGTGAATTTTCAGTAAAGGTGAAATCAGTTGAAACAGTGTGTTCAACAAGCTGCTAATGTTGGCAGGTAAGACGCCTTTTAGACACAGAAGCAGTCAACTTAATGCATTTCATTTAATGCCGAATTCATAAGCAGGCTCAAATAGTTAAGTATTTGTTGTTGTCAACATTTCATACATTTAGAAAGTTTCTCCTGAGTCAAGAACTCACAAAATCTAGCAATTTTGTAAGGGAGTCTGGGGATTTTCTCCACAGGCGTCAAAGAAGTCGCCTATTTTAGTTACTTTTTACTGTATTTATAAAATTTCACGTGTTTACCATCAATGAAATGACGTCTTCTTTCATAAATTGAGTGTAAACGGTGAAAGCAGTTGAAACTTAGTGTTGGTGTCAACGTAATGTATTTCATTTAATGCCGAATTTACAAAAAGGCCCAAATACTTAAGAATTTGTCAAAGTCAGTGTTTGACAAAGTCTGTATCTTTTAGAAATAAATATTTGAGAGAGAAATTAAGACCTTCAGCTTTTCTTCTGAGGCTATTCAAGGTGAGGGAACGCTGCATGTTTAATGAATGGTTCGACATGCAACACCGCCTTGTTAAGTGCTCAGACACGGTTGTTACCGGGCTGAGGATAAATCACACCGGCATGCAGCCACTCAAGGTGAGGACAGAATCGGTAGGAAGTCAGCAAATGCCCCAAAACTTTGCTTTTAAAAACCTCACACCATCTGATCGGGCAAAACACGCAACACACAGGGCGCATCCACACCTTCACTTCCTCCGAGACTCGGAGACACAAAGTGACTGGATAAATGGATGAAACAGCAAAGAGGGCGTGATATCGGTGAAGCAGTGGCTCTGCTCTCGAAACAGAAAGCTCCACAAATCAAGGACAGAACGAATATAATGTGAGAGAAGACGGATTTTAAAGCCCAGCACTGTCTCATTGATGCACCAGCACACACACACAGTGAAGCTAACAGCTACAGCTCCTCAGGGAGTTATGGACAGGAAGTAAACAGCAGTGAGTTGTAGCTGTCGGGGAGCTGAAGGTCAGCTGCACTCTGCTTTTATGTGTCCATCAGCCAGAAAATTGCTTCTACACCTTCTCTACTCTGATCTGCTGAGCTAAAGTGGGTCCATCTTCACTCAATTGTGTCCATGACGTGCACGTATGTTTCATCATTTATCCCATCAAAGCACCTCGTGTTGTGTGTTTTGCTGCGGTTGCTTAAATCAATAAAAACAAAGAGGGCTCTTGTTCCCGATGCAGCCGCTGTTCAAGATCCACTTCATGTCGCATGATTGCAAATTAAAACCTGAGACCCGGCAGGATACGTTTGAAGAGCGCGTGTCATCGTGTGCATGCAAAGTGTAAGATGAGTGAGTGAATTTTGAACCACTTCACAATGATGGGATTCACACCTGGTATCGAGAGCCGTCCTGAAAGACCTGATCACAAGTGGAAGAGAAAGAAAGAAGTATTGTGTAAAACGTTTGTCGAATTTACAAGAAGGCCCAAATAGTCACAAATTTGTTGTCAACAGTGTTTTACAAAGTTTATAAAGTATCTCTTAACTCAGCAACTCACAAAATTGAGCGATTTTTCAAGGGAGTCTGGGGATTTTCTCCACAGGCAACAAAGAAGTAGCCTATATTGGTAACTGTTCACTGCATTTGTAAAATATGACATGTTTTCCATCAATAAAATGTTGCCTTTAATACATTTTGTGTAAAAAGTAAAATCAGTTGAGACAGTGTGTTCAAACAGCTGCCAAATGTTGGCAGGTAAGACGCACTCAGACGCTGAAGCAGTCAACTTAATGTAATGCATTTAATGCCGAATTTACAAGAAGGCCAACACAGTTGCAAATTGGTTTTCAACAGTGTTTCACAAAGTACAGAAAGTTTCTTCCAACTCAGCAACTCACAAAATTGACTGATTTCTCAAGGGAGTCTGGGGATTTTCTCCAATAATGCCAAATTTACAAGAAGGGCCAAATAATTAAGGATTTTTTTGTAGTCAGCGTTTCATAAAGTTTCAGTGTAGCTTTAACGTTGGAAAAATCATCTTATTCCATCGACGTATGTGTAGAGCACATTGTGTTACATTGATTTGTATGAAAAGTGCTATAGAAATAAAGTTTGATTGACTGATTGATCGACACTTTCCTATAGATTCTGTATCATCTTGATCCAGCGCTGCATGGAAGCCAAGTGATGTTTTCACTGAGTGACTCCATGTTTTTTTTCATTTTAAATGGCTCCTCCATTCTATCAAAAGGAAATATTCTGCACGTCTTTGCATTAATTAATTAATTGTGCTTCATCAGATCATGTGGCAATTTGTATTCCTGCATGTGCATTTGTTTTTATGTCCCTGAGGTGGACCAGAAGGAGCGGAAACTGTGACACGGCATCAATGAAAGAGAGCTTTGTGATGAATTTAACAGAAACGTTCCCTCTAACGTAGATTCTGTTCGGTGATTGGCTCGCTCAGATTCAAGACAACCAATGAGGTGTCGGGCCAGGAGCTCGCGGGTGGAGGCCGATCAGCTGATGACACTTTGAGAGAGAGTGAACTTCGTTCAGGATCCAGCGTGCACGATATCAAATATTTAATCGTCTTCAATAAAATCTGGGCCTCTCCTGCTGCGACATGCCAACAAACGGGATGTGAAAAAGGTCTGTAAGAAGAAACAACAAGAAAAATGTTGCTTGAGTGGCACATCAAGGAAGGAGAATAAATCGAAAAACGAGTGAACAAACGACAATCGCAGAGGCTTCATATAACATCACCAGATTTAAATCCATGCTGAGATGTTCAGAAATGTTCTCCACCATCATCACAACACCAGAATAAAGAAGAGCACATGCCTTCTGACACACTTGGTTTTTCCTCTCATTTCTTCACATATCTGTACATTTTCTGTTTCCTTGCGCAGACACATTCAGTGGTCCAAACATTGCGCGTTAACACTCGTCTTTCCTTCATCTATAATTCATTTCACTGTGAAACTCATTATTCATTAAACAACTAAACTCTCCTGAGCGCCGAGCTGCAGCAAAACCAGAGACACCTGCAAAAATACAGAGTGAGGAGTGAATATACTGTGAAGTGTGTGCATCGTGAAAACATGATGTAGCCAGTGAGTTTGAGTGCGCCTGACTCCTGATGAGGATCCTATCTGACCTGACAGACAGAACTGCCGGCAGTTCAGCCAAGGTTCAGGTGAGAAAAGGGACATTTTACCTAAAGTGTCTCTGACAGCAGCTTCAGCTTTTGAACACGAACAGAACAGGACAGCGATCAGACAGCTGTTGAGCTGAGGGAGGAGGGACTCCGAGCCCGTGAGGTCTACAGATATTTTCTAACAGGAACATTTTCCTCTGCGCTTTGGCCTCTTGTTCGCGTTTAGGTCACTGAAACAGAGACTTTCAGAACATTTCTTCTGAAGTGCAGATTTTTCAAAACTCAAGTTTCTGTGCATCATAAAACGGAGCATTTTGGAAACTATGGCATCATCAGCCATCATCATCATCTTTGTGTAATCAGCATGCACCTGAATCAACAACAGCAGACTATTTCTTTGTTTACACTTGGTTGGTATTAATGTTAGTTTTTTGTTTGCACTGCGAAATCAAATTACAAGATTACAACTTAACTACAGTAAGTGGTTTCCTACAGTTTTGGTTGACGTAGACTTCCGACCCAATCGTCAGAACCAATGTTTGCAAAGTATGTTTCTGCAAGTTAAACCTCTGTGCCTATGGTCTGGTTAGGTTTAGGCACAAAAACACTTGGTTAATGTTAGAAAAATATCATGTTTTTGCTTAAAATTCCTGTTTTGGTCACAACAAACACAGCTGAATATGTCCGGACTTCTCGTTTTTGTCGCCACAAATGGGAAATTGTATCCAGTGGTGTCGTCATTTTTGTGTTTGTTATTTAAATGTATCTTATCTTTATATAGATATTTATCTCATCTATAACTGCCATTAGCTGCCTGATTACACTGATGATATGTTGCTTAGCTTATCTCTTGGTCTTTATGGGTTGTAACCATTCACAGAGTCTTTGGATTAAGAATAACCACTTAGGAAGTTTAGGAAACAATCGTGTTCACGGTTCAAAGAGAAGTTGACCGTCACAGGAAACAGGAAACTGTCTCCGACAGTGTGTTGTTGACCTCCGCCCTCTGAGGACATTAGGGACTTTAACCAGTGAGGGCTACATCCGAACAGCCACCTCGTAAAATGGCTATTTCTGCACCTAGCTTCACTGTTTGATGGACTCCTGGGGGCACAAACCACGTTATCTCTGTTGGACTACAATGTCAGGAAGTGTCGAGTGTGGAGCTTTTTTGTTCTCGAACGCAGCAGCCGCCCCCTCAACCGTCTCTGCTTAAAATCCCTATTGTGGCTCTATGACGACATCACACTACCTCCACTGTTGCTCCTGTCTGGCAACACTCACAACTCCTACAGCTACCTCACAAGCACACATATGTCTTTATCTGGTATTTGCCGAGACGACTGCTGCCATAGGACAATCTCGTTACATCAGCGGGACCTGAAGCCACACATGAAGGCACTAAACTGACTTGGTTTTTCCATGTCACAATATATATATAAAAAGTGTCTAGCACCACCAGCCATCAGGCAAATTCTGCTCCAATTCAAGCTTTCCATTTATATATTAATCACTTTCCTGCAGAAACCACCAACCATCTCACTTGTACAAGTCAAATAAAGTAAAATGAGCCGAACATATGATAGAGGGAATCTGCCAGAGGAAGAGAGAGACCGAGCGAGGCTGTGCTTCTGTGAGGGTGGGCTGAATATTTAACTTGGCAGCGGTCCTCGACAGTTTCTGTTGGCATTTTCTCACTCTGTCTTGTCTCTCACCCCACCACGCTGTGTAAAAATGGCACGATAACATATTGAGAGTGGGCGTGAGTGGGCAGCCCTCCTGCCATTCGTTGCATTCACAGCAGCGATACCACGCTCGACACAAAATGCTTGTAATTGAAACTGATTGGCTCTCAATTAGGTCTGGGATTTGGTTGTTTCCTCCGGTGATTTTGGCAATTTCATGTGGGCAGCAGCGTCTCCTCTGAAGTTCCCCCGCTCCGGTTTGACTGTGGCTCGATGAGTAATGAGGCTGAAACAGAAGCCATGAAAATCAATAAAGAGCTCCTGCTGTGGACGCTGACAAGTTGTTTTTTTTCTGTTTTTTTTTCTGTTTAATTTAGTGAAAAGTCTGGCTGCTTTGATCAGCACTTTCAAACCTCAACACAGCAAAAGCAATCTCTCAGTTCTTTATGAGATATACACTGTAAGGATGTGATGAATTACAGGTAATAAGTTCTGTAAACGCCACAATAATGTCTGTGTAAAAACCAGCAGCAACACAAAGACGACAACAACGACAGTCAATAAAACTGTAAGTTATTACCTGCAATCTTGAATAATTCAGCCGGGAGCGACGTGGAGCGGCATCGTAACGGTGTGTCGCTTCAAGCTGTAATGAAACCAAAACTGAATTGATCACAGAGTCACAGAGTTCTGGTCCACATCGTCACATCGGGCAAAACAAACACAAGCTCTAGTGAAAGCTGATGTAAAATGCAAAAGGCAGGTAACAAAACAGGAATAACCCACAATCAGGCAGCGAACGCAGGTTAAACGCCAATGAAGAGTGCAGGGAAAACACAGTCTAATGGTGCGTTCAATGGACCGGTTATCCGAGCCGGAATACCAAGTCGGAAACTCGGACAAGATCCGCAAATCCCCGAGTTCGCCGACGTATACACAGATGACATCACAGCAGTACGGCGGCGCACATAGTGAACAGTTACTTTTTAACCTTTTCATCAGTTTTTAACGCTTTTAGATTGGAAGTTTGAAATACCGACTTGGAAATTCAGACTTCCAACTTGCACTGGAACGCACCATTAAACACACAGGAATGATTTACTAATGGGGGCGCAGGTGAGCAAGAAAAAGGGTGGGAAAACAGACAAAGGCAGGAAGTGGAAGGTAAAACATGACACATGAGGATTGAACCCGAAAAAATAAAACAGGAAACAATAAAAATGAATCCCAACATCATGACACCCGTGAAGTTACACATTCAGTTTTAGGGTTTAGTTTGTTGTCGAGTTTTTCATGACTCACCTTGCGAGGCAGCTGGATAGATTTGTGAGATCACGTGATCTTGCAAATTCACCTCGTCGGGCTTCAAACTATGTGCTTTCTGCCCAAATACACGTGTCAAACCGATCAGCGTACCATCGATGAAAAGGTCGTTACGTCACTGATTCTTGGTTTGGTGCCACGTTGAAGCCTATGGGAGATGAATGGAGAAACACACTTCAGAGAGAAGGTATTTTTCTCGCCATGTTGTTCGTAACTCGACTTCCTTTCAGAAAGGCTTCTGTTTGCAGTGTAATTGCAGTCTCATCCGTGATATTTGGTCTGACCTGATCATTAGCCCCGTCAATCATCTCCATCATGAATAAACATTAACATTAATATTAATGCTCGATTCTGTCTGCACGTTAACCTGCTGCTCAGTGTGTTCTCGGCATCATGAAGTGCTCTTCACACGTGTCATGTCGCACCTGAATGCTGTCGGCCCTCTCAGCTGTCTGTCTTGAGTGTTGTGTTCCTCGAGGGCTCTTCACCTCGCTGCTTCTCTCAATATGCAACACATGGAGCTCCACTTTAATTAAAACCGAACCCGGTGTTTTAAAGCAGGAATCCACTTCAAGATGAGCCGTATTTAAACCCATTGCATGCTTCATTAGAAACGATGGACCTCGTTATGAAAGATCATTTCACACGTCTCTGTCCTGCGTCCGTGAGAAGGAGTTACTTGATGAAAGTCATGAAGCTTCATGCTTAGGCGTTAATTAGGATGTGAGCGTGACATACAGTACAGTGTGGTCTGAAGGGATCGTTGTCCCTGTCGAGTTCATCTACAGCGGACAGAGTGTACTCGCTGAAGGAGCTCCTGCAGTCTTTAGCTCAGTGACCTACTTGCATAAAGCACCAGGAGGGTAAATGCTCCCTAACCACTTCCAAACTTGTCTCAGTCTGCTTGTTAAGTCCTGGCGTGTGGCGGCGCCAGCGGGAAAGACAAGTCGGCAGGGACACACTGTGCCTGCTTCCTCTCAGGAGGACACTTTCCATCTGAGAGAGGAAGTTTTCGGACGAATCAGCATGTCGTCCGACAGCAGCCAGCGGTGAACTCGACTGATGAGGAAGGACAAAGTCAACGACTGCGTGAAGAGGCAGCTAATTTAAGGTCCGTATCAACGTGGTGTTTTTTTCCAGGCAGGAAAGTGCTGGCTGTGCGCTCAGGAGCGCCGGGATGAAGCGTTGGAGATGCTGCACATGCGTCTTGTCTCTGTTACGGCAATATCCTCAACAATAACCGGCGCTGTAGGATCGACACTGCCCCTCTGTGGTTTATTATCTTTGTTTGTTATTTATTTGACATCAGGACATCAGAGCGAGCAGGATGTGGGTGATGACATGATCCATAGGAGACAAAAATATGGTGAATATTATCGCTGAGGCCAGGAAAAAGAAATTGCTGCCCTGACCAACACCCTGCTCGTGCTCCGGTTGCTGTGCTCACACTGTGTGCAGTAAATAATGGATTTTGTGTAAACTGAATGCAGAATATGAAGACAATTACTGTAGAACATGCTGTACACATTCAGTGGTGCAGCAGCAGCATTAGACTGAAGTTACTCCTTTCATTATTAAAGTAGAAACACGGGGCTCACCAGCACTCAGTTCACGAGCCCCAGAGAGGAGCTTCCCCCCCCGATCCTGTCATCCATCCCCGGCAGCAGAAGATGACGAGGAGGTCGATGAAGGCTGCTGCCCCCTCATGCAGCGCTGAGCCGATCTGCTCTGCTGTGGGTCTGACTGAAGGAGTGCCATGTTTTCCACCGGGGACGCAGAAGCTTCTCATGTAACCCACTACAGAGACTAAAAGAGGAGAGAGATTTTAGCTTAGGTTGCATTTCCTCTTTTAAAGAACGCATTACAGGCTCGGTTCAGAGAGTTATGTTTTTTTTTCCCCTCCTGTTTTGCTGTGTCCTCATCCAATTAAAGGACAGACGCAGAGAGAGAGAGGGAACAGACAGAGGCAGAGCTCAGTGGAGCACATGCTGCGTTAGATTCAACAGAGAAGAGATGTGTTTCGGTCTAAAGTGTTAATGAAAGACGTGAATCTGCTGGATTATCAACATGAAGACAAAAAGGTGGAAAGGAGCCAGCTCAGCACAAGATGAACGAGGGAGAAATCAAATCTAAAAACGCCGTTTCGCTCTTTTTACTTTTATTTCAAGGTAAAAAAAAAAGACTTGAGACAAAAATAAAGGACAGACCAAAAAAAAAAATGGAGGTGAATCATTTGTGCCGCCGGAAAAAAACTAAAATGTACTTGAGACACCTTGAAGTCTGGGAGAGTAATGTGGGTTGTTGTGACGGAGGATGCATTCAGCAGAATAATAAGAGAGAATAAGACGTGAGAAGGAGTCTGGGCACAACTGGAGGGTGAGGCACGACCTCGGGCTTTGATGTTCAACTTGATCGAGTGTGTCTCAGTGCAGATCAAAGTGAAATGATCCCTCAATCTGCAGCATTTCCACAAAACAGCAAAACTGAGTGAGTCATACACATTTCAGACGGGGAAAATGGTGACTCCTTTGTGGAGCTGAGCTTTATTATAGAAGCTGAAGGGTTCTCTTGATTCACAAAGAATCCATTTTATGGACGAGGCAGGTCGTCTTCGACTGCGTCACAGACGTTCGTTTGATATATTTGGAGATGAGTGAAGGTCTGCAGACCCACCAGACCTCGTCTAGGGTCAGTACCCTCGACATTATGAAGGTGTTCACTGAGTCCTCAACAGAAGAACAAGAGTAATCGTTTGTTCAGATCCTGGAAAATGACGGCCTCCTGAATGAAACAGTGCTTGTTTTAACCCAACAACTGAACCCGACCTCCTTCCTATACAGATTTTTGCTCGTTATACGTCTTCTCCTCACTTCCTCCTTCGCAGCCTTAATTCTTGCATTCTCCTGGCACTAACTTGGGACTGCACAGGTTTTGTAATCGCTGAATGACTGGCAGCTGCAGGTATTCAGTGCATGAATAATATTCTTCAATAAACCGACTGAGATAACTTTTGAGCTCTCGAAAATCTTCCTCAAATTAGATCCGTGGGACCACCTGGAACTCCCGGGAGCCGGGCTGCTGCAGAGATACTAATTGGACCTTGTCTTTCTCCCTCTGTCTTTCATCCATGCATCGTCTTGTGTGGGATGATCAAGGTCTCAATTACGGCAGATTCATGGCATGTGGGAGCAGAAGGGCTAATAACGATGCTTGTTTTCATGTGTGACAGACAGAGAAAGAGTTCAAACAGAGAGAGAAGATGAGAAACCGAAAGCGTACCGCGACGGAAAGAGAAGTAAAAAGGTGCAGGAGAGGCAACGACAGCTACGACAACGTGGAGGATTCAAATCACTGCTCAGAACCATCAGGGCCGTTCGTGAGGAGATTATCGAGTTTTCTAAAATGTTAAACTTTCTTACTTTTTCATCAGAAATCAGCTAAAGAGATGCTCAACCTCGTTAGAGCGTCACAGCTTCCTGAGGACGATGATGTCGGTCCAAATATAGTCAGGAGTCTTCATCGTGTGCTGCTCGGCTCCGAGGACTTGAAATGGAAGTGTTTTTCTCTCCTCTCTCTACGTTCACAATCCCGCTATGAAGCAAATAGTCTCAAATTACGACTTGAAGCACAAGAAAGGGCAGAAATAAAGGGGTTGCAAATGTCATCGCTGTTTGATTCATGCTAGCAGTGTGGCTTTATGGCAGCCTGCCCACCACTTTGATCCAGACTGAAATACTTCAACCTTTCGAAGGATTGCCATGAGAATTTGTACAGATTTACACTACAGCGCGATTACCTGAGCCAAACTCACGACGGGCGGGACCGATTCAGACAAAAAATGAGGATCAGGATGAAAGGGCAAGCTGTAACCATGCTAACAAAAGGGGAAAGGGAAGCACAAAGTCAGTACTTCAGCCTGCGTGAACAGTGTCGGGCTCGGGTCAGGTACGGATTTTAATCACAGTCAGCATGTAGTTCAAAGCTGCTAGCATGGCTGCAGCTACACTCCTAGTCTTACTTACCCCAGCGTGAGTCCTGTTTGGGATTTCTGTGCAGTGATCCGACTTTGTTGTTGTTGTTTTTCTGCCGTCTGCTGGTGAATTAAACTTTCAAAGAAACAAACTAGTCTCAACTTGAATTGTAATCAGGTTTGATAAATCCAACTAGAAAGCAGGTAATCTCTGTCCGTCTACGTGTGTGTGTGATTCACATAAATCTCGAGAACTGTTCATGCGATCCTCTTCACACCTGGCAGGTTTGTTGCTGCTGCTGCTGGAGAAGCTTCACACACACCTGCAGTAGAAAAACAGAAAGTAAACACACATTTCATATCTATCGAATTTAGCACAGACTGCAGACTCTCTCATCTCATAATACACCTTCAGTAAACACCGTAATATCAACCTCACACACACACAAGCACTCCAGCTTTAATTTCATACCTATCAAGCACCAAATAAACTGCTTGTTCTCGCCACAGCAGACTGGATCTCAGCTTCTTCACTGTCCCTGAGAAAGTGAATTTTCCTCATCTTGAACCTGCTGCTCTGTACCGTCTCTGGAGATCACAGCCGAAGGCCGCGCCGGCTGGCTGAGTGCTGCTGAAGTCTGTTTCGAGTCACAAAAGAAGCCGGAAACCCTCTGATGAACCTCTCCAAGGCCGAGAGGGCATGAATAAAGAAAGATAAGGGAGTCTAATGACAGAAGAGAGACTCAAGAGAATCTGCACAGCAAAATGAATCAAATTAGGAAATGGAGGCGACATGTGCGCGTCTGCACTTCTACGCTACAAGGTTACTGCTAATACCGCATCCCGACAGAAGAGTCTGAACAGAGACGTTAAAAGAGGAGACAGACGACTCATTTTCAATAGGAAGATCTGCAGCGCTAAAAAACGGCGGCTGTATGACACCCATTGTTTCACTGCCGGTGCCGCACAGTTGAGATTCACGACGGTTTAAACAGATGTGATGTGGCTGCAGACAGACTTTAAATAAGCATGGAAGAGGAGGATATGATACTAACACACAGGATTACCAAGAAAGGTGAGGCGATTCAAACATTAGACAGTGAACTCACGTGCGTTCAAGTGCTCTGGCGGGATGAGCTGAAAACGTCACGGCGCAGCACTCTGGATCGAGCCGTAAGAGAGGGTGGTGTGAGCAGGAGATGTATGACCTGCGGGAAAGAGACAATTTAAACTTCATTTCAGGGGAAAATCACAAAACTTTCTAAGCCGTTTTAATCAGATTTGACTGGTTACACTAACCCTCAGATCCCACTGGACCCGTCTTGGGCGCATTACGTCATATAACTCGTCAGTGGTTTTTAACATCGTGGCTGATTGGTGTACATACCACGAGTGAAGCAAACGAAACCTGTGATAAAAGGAAACATTTATTCACAGGCGCTGGTTCCTCTTACATTAAGCTCTGTGAGGATAATGAGACAGAAACTGTTTGTTTCCCCAAACAAGTCTCGGGTATTAAAATAACTGAAGGGACGTCTTGATGAAATGAAAACAACCTTTTGAGGCGTTTACACTGAATTATTATCTAAGAAAAGAAAACGACAACAGAGAGGGAAGAGATTACAACTATAAGATTTAAATGAAATGAAAATGGGAAAAGACGAGCTCGGGAAGAGGCTTAAAGGCGCTAATAGGGAGAGTCGTATAGATGGAAGAACGCTCTGTCGGTGAAAGTCCTCTGCTAATGAGCTGAATGTTCTCCACAGCAGGCTGGACTGGATGATTGTGTGGATTGTGACAGACTATCCTGCAGCATACTCCTCACCTAACATACAGTTAAATGCTGGAAGGAGAAGACTCTTTCTAAACTAAATGCACATGTCCTTAAGTACTGTCTCCTCCAATTAATGGGAGTCTTTAAAGGTTTATTCTGGTACTTGTTAAACACACGTACAGAGCTTAAATCACAGAAACTCTCAATCCTTCGGCCTAATTTGCTCAGAAAGCAAAAAGTAAGTGTACTGGATGACCTTTAAACAACATCAGTCACTTCTGTCCTTTGTAAAAAAAAAAAAAAAAAACGTGGGGAGTGAAAGCCAGCCTTCAGACTCACAGCCCACTTTAGTTAGATGTACAGGTGATGTGCTACAGGGTATGTTTAATACCATTACTGAAACATTTTATGCATCCTAAAAGATATAGGATAGACAGGATACGGACGACAACGAAGCCAAACTGGGGGATCGCAGTTCGAGTCTGTGCTTCGGTAATTTTAAGTATCATCACTGGAACATTTAAAGTCAAACCTCGGGATAATCTCCAGCTGTGTCTGTGGCTACAACAAAAGGATATTTTGGGTCAAAATCTTGGACTAAAACATGTATTTCAAGCCAACACAACTCTTTCCTGAACCTAACACTGTGTTTTGTGCCTAAACCTAACCAGACCACAAGCCCAGCATTGTGACGAGAGAAATAGAAAATTGACCCTAAAGTTTTGACTTATTTTAGCACATTTAGCTGCTTTTATGTTTTGGTGAGCCGAGGACAATTTTCCACACTTCAAAAGGACATTGCAGTATTTTGTCATAATAAACAAGGCCACAGAAGATGGTGTGTCGACAAAGTGGTAAAACAAGTCACGAGTTTAATCAAACCAATAATGCTGTGTTGCTTTTGCTCATTCACTCAGCAGGTTTGTTTTTGCCTCCTGAGCTTTCCTTTTACTATTGATCATTAATGTTTTGTGTGCACGCGGGTGTAGAGGAGCATGTTTGAACACCGTTTACATTGTTGTTATGACGGAGAAGTGTTGACGAGGTTTGTTGGTTTGTAGCTGCAGCGGTCACACAGGACGTGCAGCTCTTTCTAATTATTTTTTTGGGAAGTCTAAAGAACATCCAGGTGCCTTTTCATTACAACTGAACACACCTGCTCTCTTTTTGGTGAAAAGCAATTTTAGCACACCGAGTACTCTCTTATGGTTTCTTCCAAGGCTATTTGTGAGAAGCCTGTTTATATCCATTAAACCTCCTTGTTGATATCCATTAAAAACCTCCCTGAGTCACCTTCCTTTAAGGCACAAACACAGACAGAAGAGGCAGATAAAGGCTGAAACGAATGAGAAAAGCAAAAATTGGGAAGTTTGAGAAAATAAAAGGCAGAAGGGAAAGTAGTGACGACGAGGGAGCCGACCAGCAGCTCCGGGCGAAAGCTCGGCAGAACAGCAAAGAACTACAGTGGCTGTTTGAACCTGTGACCCAGAATAATCCCTTTAGTTGCATGACCGGGAGAAGATGGATCCTTTTTCCGCCTTTTCTCCTTAACACAGATCTCGTATCAGTGTGTACATCAGCAGTCTGCGTTATCATAAACTACAGCACGTCTTCAAGGCCTGGGACACTGCGCGACGCTCATCAATTTTCATGGATTTTAAAGCGACAGCAGCCTGAAACAGATTCACTGGATTTCACGGGTCTTCTAAGGTTTTGTGTGATTAAAAGAGATGCAGCGGTGGTTTACAAACCACAGACGCGGCTTCTGACTGGGAAGCTGTATAGTAGGTCGTCTTAATTATTTCAATCACAGCTTGACTTGACTGTATTTGTAAAGATTAGCCAAATCAGTTGCCTGAATAAACATTGGCAATGTCTGCAAACCACAGATATGTAGGACTTAACACTTCTTTATGTTGTTGTTCTTTATGGCCTGGTTAGGTCTGGCACAAATATCTGGATGTCTTTCAAAATTATCCGTTTTTGTTGCGACAAACCTGGGTGGAAATGTCCAGCCATCTAATCAAAGTACCTGGTTTTGTCTGCAGAAACACAGCTGGACACACATACTCTGTGAACGACAATCATTCTTGATCAATTTATCTCACAAAGCAGCGTCAACTTTGGCTGTTTGACAAAATGCTATCCCCTAAAAAATTATCTCAATGATTCTAGGGTTAGTTTTTCATATCGCAGAAACCAAAAGTCCTTTGTTTCCCCCACATCGTGCAGCCTTACTGGAGTGGAAACATGTCTTTGGCTGCAGCCAGGCAGCTAAATATGCAAAGATGATGAAAATGTATTTATTTATTTTGTTATGTTGCATCTTAATGTTTCTTCAGGCTGTTTTTACCTTGTGACAATGTTGTGCTTTACGGTCTGGCACAAACATCTGGACGTCTTGTGAAATGATCAGTTTTTGTTGCTACAAACACAGTTGGAAATGTCCCAACATCTCATAAAAAAAACACCTGGTTTTGTTCCCACAAACACACCTGTCATCTGGTCAAAAATATCCAATTTTGCAAACCTTCCAATGTCTAGTGAAAAACCCTGTTTTTGTTGCCAGAAACATGGATGGAAATGTCCCAACGACTTGTCAGAAATATGCACTTTTTTCCGCCTGAAACATTGTTGGAAACGTCCCAATGTCTCGTTAAAAATGCTGAACTGAGACTCGACATGTCCTGACATCTTGTCGATATGTGGAACATGTCCATGGTTTGCAGATGCGTAAACTGCAAGATCTCATTCGGACGACTGGGCTGAGATTAATTTAATAGCGCTTCAATTTAATTCAATTACATTTAATAGGCCTACACAGTCGAACCAAATTATTTCAGGCTACATAAACATCCATTTCTTATCTGATTAATAAGCTCAGTTCTTTCCAATTTACAACAGAGACACAAACCAATTCTCTAAATGACTCTTTGTGGATGTCCGACTACCTGACGTTGAGGCTCAGACAGTAAACCAACATGAGTAAATAATGAAATCGTCTCTGAATGAGTTCATGTGTGTTTAAAGGACACAGCATCACAAACAGCGAGGAAATGCATGCAAACACACTCGCCTGATATTCAGTCTATAATACAAGTGAATAGCTACTTGAATGACCTTCTCTCTTTCTCCCCATGTTTACTTAAAGAGCAGGTGCTGCTGTAGCGGCGGCAGGTTTACTGTGGCGACCGCTCCGTCTCTCAGAGGCCCGGATAACATTTATCAGACCGGCTCTCTTGTGAAAATAAGCTGCCTTGAGCAAATTAGCTTTCCTTCAGGCTAATTCATTCACTGAGAAGTTGTGGTCCCTTCACACAATAAAGCACACCTGGAGACCTTCAGGAGAAATGTCTGCATTTAGGTAATTTATTGAACAGTTTTATGCATTAAGTGGTATTTTTAACATCCCACTATAAAACAAAGGGTGTACTTTTACCATCTAAAAGTGTAATTTCTAGAGTATGGCCAGAAACCAACAACTGCTTCTCTTTGTTAGCTGTCCTTGGCTCAAGCTAGCTAGTGTTAGCTAATTAGCTCACGGCTCATTAAGCAATGGAGCCAGTGGAATGAGAGTTTGTCTGTACCGGGACCTTGGATCGAAGAGGGAGTGAGCACAGGTGAGACGGGCCGAGCTCAACTGGATCTGGTGGAACCAACGGAGGTCAGCTTGACAACAGAGGAGTATGGAGGCGATTTACAGCTGCTCTGACCGGGACCGGACCATGACTTTGTGCAGAACTGAGCCTTTTCTTTCATCTTACTCAGTGAATTGAGGATTTATTTTGGCTAAAGCGGGGGTGATTGTGGAAAGACAAACCGAGACTCTAGTTTTGTTAATTTTCTTTCGAGTTTGAATGATTTACAATCTGTTAACGAGGCATTAAGCTCGTCTTAGTTTAGTAAAAGTGAGAATTCAGATGGTGTACGGTCCATTTTCTGCTAATAAAGGAAAATCAAAGTGACATATTGTAAGTTTTTGTTTATTTATTACACTAACAGCTGGCATAGTATATCTGCTACTAAATGGATAATCGATTCTTGCCGGTACGAGAGAGGACCGATTGAAGCTAGCAGGTTAGCAGGCTAACTCCAGAAGACATCTCTGGCCATATCTTACAAACTCCTCCTTTAATCCCCAGCTCAGAATGGAAAAGACAAATTAAAAGGGTGAGTGTGGAGGAGAGTCTAACAGCTTGCACTGAAAGATCTAGAATATATTCAAGCCAGGGGGGAAATAGGAGGAAATACTGGATTTCATCATTTTGACAGAAAACATAACTCCTATGGGACGCTCATGTTCCTCTGAGTCTTGAAAGTCGTTTTCTAACACCTGAGCCATAACAACCTGAGCAAATACTGAATTATAAGAATTGGACAAGTATTAAAAATAAACATCTGCTCATCAAAACAGAAGATTTAGGCACTTGACTGTCTACGTATCTAAACTCGATCTGTGCAGTTATCTCCAGGATCAATGACATGTTTTAAAGTGGCTCCGTATCATCCACAGGCTCGATACGTTGACTGTTACGCCTCCAGTGTTTCAAACTGTTTATAGGCCGGTGTGATGGAGATGCCAGGTGCACATTTCAGTAATTGCCGTAAACACCAGATGCTGATCCGAGCACTATCAAATTACCCGAGGATGTCATAGATAGCATGAGGCTGTGGGTGATTTCACCAGCAGCTAGAGAATCACTGACATGTTTATTATGGAGTGGATGAAAAACCTGCCGCCCTCAGGTAATAATTTCCAATCAGCAGACCCTCCCAGGAGGATTAAGCAAATGAATAAATCTCTACCTTTTACTCTCATGAGCTGCTGTCAAGTTGTCCATCAGTGAGGCACCTGTGTGCCGCGATCGCATCATGTGAGCTCATAAGCCCGAGCCGCCGACTGGGAAAAACATTCCTGCCAAACAAATACCACTGATTTCACAAAGGGGATTTCTTGTTGGATTTGGTGTCTCCCAGCTGGAGTCATTTACTGCCGATGATTCAAAACAGCAGTCCAGAGTGACAGCGGTAGCTTCCGGCCTGGAAATGGCCTTTAAAGACGTTTCTGTTTCTTAATATTTCAAGATTGAATATGAAACTACACGTTCAGAAAAGAAATCTGAACTAAAATCAGCACCTACATTTGAATTGTGGGATGTTTTCTGTCCACTAAAGAAAATGTTATGGAAGCAAAATGTCCCAAAATATCAGAATTGACCAGTGCATGAAAAAAACTAAAAATAAAATAGGACAGCTGCAAATGTAGTGGAAGAGGAGCTGGCATGGAGGTGAGCAGGACTACAGCTTTGTATAATCAGAGCTACAAAATATTTTACAAGCAAAACTTTTATGTTGGCATTCGGTACAAAACCTGGTGAGTAGGGAGAGAAAGCATTTGTAACGCAGCAGCTGCTAACCCGATGATTTACTTTCCTTTCAGCGTCTGAAATTAGAAAGGCTATTCACGGCACAATAGAAGAGAATTTGCTCGCTGATTGGCGGAGCTGAATACAGGCTCTTACCAAAAAATGCCCCCAGTGTGCCGGGAACAAGCTCCTGCGAAGCAGCTGCTAAGATCTCAGAGGACTGACAGAAACTTATTTCAGGCGGCAGCGGGGATGAACCGCAGGCTGCGATTTTTTTGTTTTAATCAGGTATCTCAGTGAACTGCGAAGACACAGGGATGACGAGAATTGTCTTTGTAAGAACGAGAGTTATTTACCCGACATTTTCCTTCCTGCAATCACGGCCTTTACCGGCGAAAGCACAGGTGTTGTCAATTACACCCCGACTACCTGCTGTGCCCACAAAATATCTCATTTCAATCACATCACCATTCATCATGAGTGCACAGCTGAGCTGGACATGGTGCCTAAAATCAGGAGAGGAAAAAAATATCAAAATGATAAATGAGTTTATCAAAAAAACACAAGACACCCACCTCTCTGCACTGTGATGGAAGTAAACATGTTTTTGTAATAAAGTTATTTTGTGTTTGTTCTTTTAATAAAGACCTTCAGAAGCACTGTTGTGTATGAATTCAGCACAAAACCTCACATTATGCTGACAGCATTTTAAATATGTTTTATTGATTTTACAATAGCTTTTCAGATTTGTATTGAGAAAACACAAAGACACAATCCTAAACAAAGACTTGTTTTTAAAGCACAACTTCCATGTTCGTAGAAATGGTACTCGAACAAGGACAAAAACATGAAAAGAAAAACAAATTAAAAAGTATTCTGAGGGTTTGTGCATTGAAACTATGATAACTACACTTTGGTGATTATGTCAACTTCTGTGGTGGCTGATTCAAGTAAACGCGAGGCTTTGACGCAGACTGGAGTAGATATGAAGAAGTGGAAACCTCGATCAGAGACAGAGGCCGAAATGAGGAGAGACACGAACTGATCGTAGACGAGGGTGTTTTTGTTCAGGAACAGGAAAAGAAAACATCCTCGTGTCAGAACGACCAAATAGGTCCATTACCAGCATCTCCCAAAAAAAGCGAGACACAAAATTGACCATTTAGAAACCGATACGGACTAGACACAATTTAGGACTTAATGTCAGGACTCACCACGATTTCCAGTCTCTTGCTCACCATGCCGGCAAATCTGAATTAATTATTCTTCGGCTCTTATTATTTCTGTTTAATGAACTGAACAGCTTAATTGCGGAGAATCTAACCATGTCTAATTGACAGGTTAAAACATTTATATCTTTTATTTCTTAATGAGCTTAAAGGTGCAAGCAACACAGTGGGGCTCAATTTCAGGTAGCAACGCGTCACTGGACTTAGTGACTGAAATATTACCTCAAAGATCCCGTTAGAAACTTGTTTTATTACTCAGTTACTGCGGCACATTACTTTGTAGCTCATTACCCACATTGAAACTGACTTCTGAGCCCTGTAATATGACAAGTTGGACAGAGCCAGGCTTTCTTTGTGCGAGCTGGCTCAACAAAACCTAAAAGCCCCGGTCATAACAACAGTCTGGTTGGCACTAAAGATGTGTCACTGCTGCTGGTCGGGGCAAAACGACGCCAAAGAACCCCAAACAGAGATTAGTCTATGAACACAGCGTCAGTGTGGATGATAAAAGGAAAAAACACATGATGGTCGGTTACACACCCAAATGTAAATAAACAAAATCCACCATATTTGCCTCTCTGGCAGTGTTTTGAGTCTCGTTAAGCGGCTTTATGCTAAAATGAATGCAAAACTTCAGAAGTGTTGTCGGAGCACTCTGGGGGTCGAGGCTGTTTTCTAGGGATTTGTTTACCTCGGGTTGCTGGTAAACTACAAAGCAGCAGGCAGGCCAGATCAGGCAGGTAATAATTTGATCAGCCGGAGCCCGAAGCAGCTGTTCTACATGATGGCTCTCCCCAGCGGCAAGACACAGCTCCTTCCTATTACTGGAGAGGGGGATTATAGAGAGCACATCAAACACACCAGCAGAGTGTTTGTGTGTTCCTGAGAGTCAGAGAGGAACCTGAGTGCTACTTCATCTGGCTGCCTTTGTGTACGTGTGGCTGTCTACATCTGTTTGTTGCAGCGCTGCATGCACACTGAATTCATCTCTCCGCTCTGGTTGGAGCTATATTAAGAAGGTAAATTCAGTGTGCATCATCACTGTTGATCTAATGATGGTTTATTTTTCTTAAATGATGGACGTGAAGCTTCTCGTTTGCTTTTATTTTGCCGAGTTTGATGTTTGGGAGCTTTTAGACGCAGTTGTCACTCAAGTCAACATGACAGAAGTATTTTTTCATATTCTTGTGACTAATTCTTGTGAGTAATTTGAAATCAATACACTGGATCACTATTTTGATAAGATTTGGTGAACAAAATGAGCCAGTACCTTGCTAGTAGTATACTTACTAACCTTGGCACCTCAAAAATGGGAAGAATTTTGAAACCAAAGTGGGATTCTGGAGGTCTTACCCTGAAAAATGTGAGAGTTGAGGACTGTTTCCTGCATTTCTGGTGACAATTAAAGAATTAAAATAAGGAAAAAGCAACATTTTACTTTTAATTCCCAGAAAACAAACGGAGGATAATTCACTCTGTTGCTGGAAATACCAAAATGCTTACATTTTGGTATTTAAGGATTGAAAAGTGCTTGGATTTTGGATAAAGTGATGAAACTGCTTGAAATTGTAACTTCATTACTTTTAAAAGCTTTATATTGGCTCAGCCAGGTTATAGGATGCAAAGTCGGTGACACATTTTGAAACATGAAACTTTTTTTGCTGTCACGAAAGATTTGAGCACAAACATCTCATTTAATGTTGTGAGGTGAAATAATCATTTTGAGTGTACGTACCAATATATGTAATTTACCACAGCTGCAAGTGCTAGAAAGCTTTAAAATGCCACTCAAATGCTGGAAGAGTGCTTGAAATTGACCATGGAAAACGGCAAAAAGCAATATTTATCACTTTTGATAGAGTCTGTGCTCAACAGTGCCAATTCGAAGCCTGTTGAAGGGGACTGACATGTTGCAACCTTTGTGATCGACAGAAGAATAAAGGATTTTACAGCCTCTTTCCTTTAAAACTTCACTTAAAAAAACCCCCAAAAAACAGGAATTCTCTCCAGGATGTCTGAATTTTGTATAAATATTACATTTCTGAGGGACGACGCGTTAAGTCACCAGAAGAAATGGTGGCAGTGTACGTTTTTCCGCAATCCAGATATGTTCAAACTTTTCATAAAATTAAAAATTGAACCTGAAGTAGTAATGTAGTGACAACACTGTGCTTCTGGTCTGTGTAGACACAAAACCCAGTTGTTTAGGTTTAAAGGTGTTATTTGTGCAGCACGGCCAGAACTCAGGTGGATCCAAAACTATAGGGGGCAGCACATCAGTGTTACAGACAACTGCTGCTCTTAGCTAGCTCCTGTTAGCTTATTAGCTTGTGCCCACCAGTGTAACTATTCTTTGTTTGATCTCATTTTACACCAATTTCTGAAATAACAACACAAAACAAAGTTCTTGTTCACATTTCTTCAGTTTGTTTTGTAGTTTGGATGCAAACAGTTCAGCTAACGTTCAGTCACACGGTCCTTTACGTTAACACTCACCTCATTCACCGAGCTCCACTGGCAAAAGACCTGATTGCAGGGAAAGATGGCCTTATAAGGACCGCCCACAGGAAGTGGAAGAGACCAACAGGAGATTGGAGAGGAAGGGGGGGTTTTTACTCAGTTTCCTTTAAAAAGTAGTTTTTGTTTAGCTTCGTTATCAGCTTTTGAAAGAGAATTTGATTTGTAATTAATATATTTTGATAGATTGTTTATGTTTAGGATGTTGTAAAGTTTGTTAGATGACAAATGTTGTCTTGTTAATCAAGATCCCCCGATTAGTTGTGTTGGATTATGTTGCATCTTTAGTTTCCTTGACCTCTTTTGATTTTAGAGCCGGTCATTGTTGTAGCTCTTTTTTCTAGTTTTAAAATTCATTCTTGGCTTTCTACATCTTTGTCCTCTTGCCTTTTTCGCGTGGTCTTTGACACAGCTCATGGCCCAGTTTGCCATCGAGCCAGTGGCACTAGTGTTTGCCTGGATCCGGGACTTCAGATCACAGGGGTCCGGGTCCTCGCGGCCCAGCTCGACTGGATTTGGCAGCCTGATGTGAGAGTGAACACGGGCTGGACTCCAAACTGGGACTGAACACGCAGCCTCCAAGACAAACTGAGGATGGTTTACAGCAGAGTCGGACATCAGCAGTGGGAGAAAACAGAGCGGAGCCAGAATATTTTCACATCTTACTCTGTGAAATGAGGATTTATTAGTGAGTTTTATTGAGTTTATGTCAAGTTTGAATGAAATGAGGCAACAGGTCACTGAAGCTCATCTGAGTTCAGTAAAAGAGAGAAACTTGAATTCAGAAGGTTTATTTTAAAATATCCCTTTCTCTAGCAACAAACACGGCTGAAATTGCCCCGTTGTGTCGTTATCCTGTGATTTCACGCTTCAAAAAATGTTGAACCCGTCTTGAACAGTGGTCTCTGTCTTGACAGCTGTAACATAAACACTGTCTCCTCCACGTAATACGACACGTATTGCAGAAATGTTGATATGACACATAGTCCGCTACATTTTAACATATCCATGGTTCGCAGAATCGTAAAAAGGCCTCTCATATCATACCTGGTGATCCTGATGCCGTATGTTTTTATTTGTAGAAAACTTCCACGTGGTCCTAAAAGTTCAGTAATTTCAAAACCAACAATAAAAGCAGTAATTCAGAGAAAAGCGATCCATCTGCTGCCTTGTGTATCATAAAAACAAAAATGGATGAGGCTCGACTGTCTTTCATTTCTGGCAGATGATCGCAATTTTTTGCCCGCCTGCCTTCTTTGTACCCTTTCACATCCATGATTACCGTCGGGTATGCGCCGAGGCAAACATGTCTATTCGGAAAGCGCAGGGAGCTCGGGGGAGCAGAACTCAGTCTGTGCAGGTGAATTACAAGAGGAGGCTCTTCAGGCACAGGCGGCCCTTTGAAGATCCACTTTTGAGTGCGCTCTCATCAGCGGGAATGCATTCACGGTTCGCAGGCATGAATCAATGCTCGCACACAAGCGCAACAAGGTTGTTAGTCTGGAGTGTCTCATGTACAGCCTGTATGCTCAAATGGACTCAGAAGGAGCGTTTTCACAGGTCAAGTTTGATTTTACACTTTGAAATGATGAGTATGTCCCGTATTGCACAGCATGTGTAGACGGGAGAAACTGTTAGAATCACATATGTGTCACCGAGGGGAGACCTTCCTGCTCCAACACGACGGATCCAGGTGTGTTAATGATTTTCTCAGTTTGATGTAGAAGAATTGACCTTCACAGAGCCTCGACCTCGACCCCATCAGCACCGTCAGGATGAAGCGACGGTTAATGGACTTGCATTTCTATGGACCACTCAAAGCCCTTTACATTTGTCACATTCACCCGTTTGAATGCATTTATACACTGACAGCAGATTTAGGATCAGTATCTTGTGCAATGATACTTGAACCAGTCCTTCAGATTTCGCTCTACCTCCTGAGCTACAGTGATTCGGTGACTGTGAGGCCGCATGAGTCAAATGGTTTTGTCTTTTAGATTTAAGCATTTTTGTTCCTTTTAAGATTTGTTCTCTGCAATTTTCTCCATTGTTGTGAAATGTCTGGTGTCTCATTTTTATTTTCCCTTATTGATAAAATCTTAATAATCAGCTGAGTGAACAACAGAGAAGCATAACACTAAAAGAGGATATGGATCACTTTATTTTAAAAAGAAAGTGAAGGATAACGTTTTCGTTTTGTCAGAGAAACAGCCAGTCTTCATATGAGAGAAACACATTAGACTGAAATACAGTAAAACAGAATATAATGGAGACTGGAGTTAAAAACTGTCTGTCTGCCAGCTCGTTGGGGTGTTGTTCTGCCCCCTAGTGTCCAAAAAAACATGAAGGACACTTTAAATACATGTCCAAAATGATATGTATAACAATAAGACAGTCGAGGGGAAAATGCAGTATATCAGCCCTTCTTATTGTGTGCATTTATGTCTGTTGCATTGGATTTTTGATATCACAAGTCAGAGCGAGACGTCACCGCGGCCCACTGTGACCAACCAGAACCGTCTCCCCCTAAAACCGATACTCAGCACATGTCTGGACAGGAAACCTGAGAGAAAGATGTTTTCTAAAAGTCAGTGTGTTCAGCTCTCAGTACGTTTGTAGCTTCTGACTGAATCTCTTTAGTTTCTCACGTCCTGTTTGTTCTTTCAAACATCTGCTGAGTGTTACCGATTCATCGTGTTTTCATCACTTTCAGCTGTTTCAGGAGTCGTGTTTAGTTTCTGCTGCTGAAAACACAACGTTTCCTGTGATGCTGCTTCATAATAAAAGCTTTTAAATGACTGAATAATAGTCACAGGGTAGAGAAGGTACGAAAGTAATGTGGTTATTTACAATGCAAAAGTTCTGTGTAAAGATAAATTACATCAAAGTGGTTTAACATTTTTAGTGAGACTGAGTTTGATCACAGCGAAGAAATTAGTTTCCGTCTGTGATGTTATCTTTTAAAATTACATTTGACTGATAAGCATTACCATCCATCTACTTGGAAGTCATCATCAAACCATTAAGCTAATTGTTACTGGCTGATACTCGACTAATCTGCTTTGCTTCCGTTTATTTTGTTTTCCTCTGGAGGAAAAGTTGAAGCTCCACCAGGTCCGCCTGCAACATCTGCCCCGCTCAAAGCTCCGCCGTGACCCAACATGAAAATGAATGTAAGCCGCCGGTGTTCGAGGCTTTTATCCAAAACGCCTCCCGGTAGCGTCGCTGCACTCATTTTTAGCTTTAGTGGTCACAGTGAAAACCCCCCGCGGCAGAGTGAATGGGCATGAGATGCAGGCCGAGTCTGAGGAGGTGATTTTCTGCTTCCTTTGGTGTCGAGGATTTGTCTGGAAAGCAGAATTTGATGTTTTCTCACTTGATGATTCCTCCCACATTGCATACTGAAGGAGGCCGCTGCACACTCACTTTAACGGTAGATAATTTGTCAGACACGAGTAACTTTAAATAATTCATGCTTGCATGTCACGCAGTGGGATGATTTGACATTTTCCACAGGAATCACATCCACAGACAGCTTGAATGCTTCACTGCATGTGCTCCTTCAGCCTCCATCTACCATCCACTCCTCTGTTCTCCAGTGACATCGAGAGGAGGGCGAGCGAAGCTTGTTGAGGAATCCAACATTTTCCCCATTTCAGCATGAGACAATCCGCGGGGTTAATAAGCGTCGCAAGGTGCTGCTGGCGAGGAGAGGGGGAATCGATAACTCGATAGAAGGTGGTCAAGACAAAACAAGGTGTCCAGCTGCTGCGGTGCAGTTGAAGTGATTGAATCTGATGTGTTTTATTACAGGTGCTGGTGTGCTGCTCTCTGAGGCCGCAGGGCCTTTCACCCCGACGCCCTGCAAGACAAATGCTATCTATCCTCGAGCGCTGATAGGCTGCTCTAACCTGCACCTGGAAGCTCCCCAGGGTTTCCTCAGCCTTCAGGTTGGAGTCAGCTTTACTCTCTTTCCGTTAGCAGCACTGTTCTTCTATTATTTAAGAAAAAAAAAGAGTAATATTTTATTTAGCTGTATGGAAAGACTATAAAAAAGCGTGTATTATGTTGGATTAAGGCCAGCATCTCCTGAAGAAGCTAAACTTTCGATGCTTGAATGAAGTTTTTAACTCGAGTGTCTCTTGCAGAAGTATGCCCCCGCTATAAAGTCAAATCATGAGTCAGTATAAACCATCTGCTCCCAGTCTTTAAACTACCGATGCCTGGGATGAACAGTTAGAATACCAGGTGGGCTGTAACTGGACTCAACCGGGGCAGGTAGACGATGAATTCAATAACCTTTGCAGGCAGTATGTTCATCATGAACATATTTCAGATTTGTTTTGTTGTGCTGCAACTTTTTGTTGCAATTCTGGTCAGGTTGATATTTCATGTTTTTCCACAGAGACGGAGGAATCGTGTCAAAACAATATCATTCATGCTGCTGCAGAGGCCGGCCTCCACCTCTCCATCACCACTCAGTCTTCACATGATTCACCAGCTTCATCATTTCATCACCACCCCCAGCGTCTGGACTCCTTCCACAAGCACTCTTGGCAGCTGGGTTTGCGCTGATTTGCCTTTCCATCACCAGTTTTACCTCCAAGTGGGCAGCGGTGACGTCTCATGACCACAGCCGACCCGTGATGACCTCCCATCTCCTCCTCAAACAAGCACTCAACTCATGTACGTGCAGGAAACCAGAGAGAAGGACGCTTTTTAAAAAAAGTCTGTGTGTGTTCAGCTCTCAGTTTCTCTCTGCTTCCATGTTTCTACTGTGAGACGTGTGCTTTATTTTACCGTTTCATCTTCTCACTTTCGGCTGTTTCGGGCGCCGTGTTAAGTTACTGCTGGTGAGAACCAACGTTTCCTGTTTCCATGCCAACTCACCCTCACCCAGTTCATTAACTTGCAAATTTCCAGAACCCGAAAGAATAACAGGCTCAATAGGTATCAGACAGACAGGAAACCTTGAAGTCGTCACAGTACAAATATCCGCAGATGAAATAAAAACACTCAATGTGATATTACAGCCAGTGAAAACTGCGAAAACTGGCTAATTAAAAAAAAAAAATCATTAACGATGAAGAAGTAATATAACATCTTTCACATAGAAAAGTTTCAGGGAAATTAAAATAATCCTTCTTGGCAAAATCTACAGTCAAAATAACCAAAGAGTGGGTTTTCAGCTCTGAAGCTATTTAACAAGATCTGTGGCACGTTTTTATTCAGGACCAAGTAACTTCAGAACTACATTAATACTACACAGAACTACATTAATACTACACAGAACTACATTAACACTACGCCGAACTACATTAATACTACACAGAACTACATTAATACTGCACAGAACTACATTAACACTACGCCGAACTACATTAATACTACACAGAACTACATTAATACTGCACAGAACTACATTAACACTACACAGAACTACATTAATACTACACAGAACTACATTAATACTGCACAGAACTACATTAACACTACGCCGAACTACATTAATACTATGCAGAACTACATTAACACTACACAGAACTACATTAACACTACACAGAGCTAAATTAACACTACACAGAACTACATTAACACTACACAGAACTACATTAACACTACACAGAACTACATTAATTAATACTGCACAGAACTACATCAATTCTGCACAGAACTACATTAACACTACACAGAACTACATTAATACTACACAGAACTACATTAACACTACACAGAACTACATTAATACTACGCAGAGCTACATGATGACATGCCATTACTATCAGTACTAAACTTACTGGCACCTGTATCCAAAATTTCAAATAAGTCAACTGATTCTAGGAAGGAAGCATATTTTTTCCACCATTTCTCTCACAGTAAATCTAAAATAACAGACAGGAAACAAACAGAAACAATGTTTTTTCTTGATTCTTCTGTTTTTGTCGAACCTGGCAGCTTCGAACAGGAACACTCGAGTCCTCTTGGCAATAGATCCATCGCTGCAGCACAGCGTTTTTTAATAAGCTTGGACTTTATGAATCACACCATCAGTTGCATTTATGAAATGCCAATTGTATTCTCACAGATGGATGGATAGGTTTAATTTTTCGGCCTCGGCGGCGGAGCGCAGGTTTTGGATCTGTAGCTTCGGGGTAATCGCTCAGTCTGGCTGCTGACAGGCGCAGACAGATCCTTTGATTTTCACCCCATTTCATTTCCCCCTGTTCATTTTCCAATTAACCAATCCCAGCTCCACCTGCACTGTGGGACAACGGTTGTAAATTATTTCTCCACTCTGTCCAATATATCACAGCGAATGAACGCTGAGAGAGCAGATGGAAAATCTCCAGCTGTTAACAACAAAGGAAACAAATGGAACGCAACGTCTCTCGAGCATCTTATCTCATGTCTCACCTTAACGCGACTGCGCTGCAGTCGATAAAATAATAACAGCCAGTGAATATAAAACGGCGTCAGGTGACAGCAGACCATCAGTGATTCGGGCCAAATGTTGATCCATAAAAAATGATGAATGAAGAGCAGATTAGAGGAATTTTATCGGCAAGGACAGCTTCGTCAGAACAGGAAGGCAGCTGCTGATGAAGTTTAATTCTGCTTTTGACTAATTTTCACTAATGAGTGATGAGATGTGACCTTCTCTGCTCTGTGAACCCAAATACAAAAGTCTCGTTTTAACTAAAACACAGATGAGCATCTGTTTTCTATAATTAAAACCTCTCTTCTTTAACTTCTCTGCTTGTAACTAACTTTAAACCTGCATCCTGTAACTGTAACAGACTTTTTGTCTCCGGTAAAACTTTTGATTCATATCTTATCTTCGTAAACTTTTTGAAGTTAGTTCCTGTAACTTTATGCAAATGTTCCAGAAGATCTGACGAGATTTCAGAATTAATGGAGCACAGGTAACTCTGACACATCATGGCAGCTCATCTGTCTCTCCTGCTCCTCCAAGTCTTAAATTTATGAGGCTTTCTGGTGGATTGAAATGATGAGTGGCATCACGACACGAAGCCTTTGAAAGCTCCTGCTGCAACAGTTCACTCACTCGTCAGAACAAATGTTGTGTGCGCTTCTGCAAACACTTACTACTGCAAACTTTACTTTCTTTAGGTTGAACTGCTTATGCTCTGCCAATAACACGGCTAATGAATGTCTCGATGTCTCGTTTAAAAACAAAATGTTGACAATGCCATCCTGAACAGCGGCGTCTCGCTTGGCTTGGCTTTTCATGAGGCTGTTGCACAATCTCCAAAACCTCTGCCTCCTCAGACTACAGTTGGCCCATATTCATGTAATGTGAACATGCATATAATGAAATGGAATAAACTGTTTTAAAATAAATGTTATTTCAAATCATCTAAGTTTGCATTTGTCCATTCTCCCTTAAAATCTTTAAGCTCCATGTGTTGCTGCCTGTACATATCTTTGAGTAAAGCTTTGAGTCAATATATTTACCCTCTTTACTCACACAGATAAACTCCACTGATGTGAGCGTCGCTTCATCTTGATCTGGTCAATTATCTCCTGAATGTTAACGATGGGTCTAGAAACATACAGTCCTTCAACACCGGCTCTCTCCATGCGTGTGAATGTATGTGGCCGTCGTAGCGGCCATCTGTCGAGCAGCCTGCGAGGTGAGATGATGGAGGAAGAGCGGCAGAGAGGTTTCTAATGAGGCAGAAAAACAGTGACGGAGCAGAGGTCGTGTGGAATGACCCCGAGGAAGGACACATACAGCGACCTCCATCTGGACGCCATCGCTCTGTCTGCAGCTGCTCACCTGGAAAGCTCCATCTGGTGGTGGAGAGAGCTGTGGCTGGACTCCACCTGCGTGCACCGACTCTGAGGACAGAAACACGGTCCACGCAAGTAGGCGAACAGGGAAACGCAAGATTGATTCAAAGTGTTGGTTGGTTCACTTCAAGGCCGACCGGTCTGACGAAGCTCAACGTGTCCACATGCATCGGCATGTTTAAGTTTAAGATCTTCGCCTCTCCTCCTCCAATACACATTTTCAGGAATGGAAAAAAAGTCCCTCCTTTCTGTGTGTGTGTGTTTTTTGTTGATGTCAAGTAGGTGTTTACATTTAAAATGCAGTTTCTCTTTGTATAAACCGATGACTTGACGCACAGTTTAAGCAGAGGTATTTCTGCAGACTACTGTACACTGCAGATAAACACTTGATGCTATTGCCAACACAGTGCTATGTAGAGTGTTTGTGTGTCCCTTCATTTCCTGTGCCGCTGCTCTCAGCTTTTATCTGACCAGCGACATTATTTAAAACGAGCTATAAACAAGCGAGGCTTCATTACCGGCAGCGGTCTGGCTCCTCCGGCGTGCCCCCCCCTCCACCCCTCGCTCTGAGAGGCAGATTATGTTGTTGACACAAACAAATGTGAAGATTACGTTCAACGCAGGCACCAGGAGGGCTTCTGGCTTACATGAGCGGTCGGGGTGAATCTGGGTTCACGCAGACGGAGGTTAGTTCTAACAGGTTGATGTAAACAGCAATACCCAGCCTACGTCTGACCTACATATACTGTACATACACAAAAATAATGGAGAAACAGACAAGAGTGGGAGTTCGAGGTGTGCTATCTCATCCTCCAGCCGCCGTTTATGAGACGGCGCCGCGGTCGTCTTCCATTTGTGGAGAATCGGCGTGGAGAAGACTGCAGCTGAACGAGAAGGCTTGAGGCGATGTTTTCTACATTTGTAAGCATGAAACCACCGGATATTTTTAAAAAGGATGTCAGGACATTTTCTGGCTGTGTGTGTGGTGACAGAACCAGGCATTTCACGCCAAAAGATGAACTTTTGCTAACCCTAAGTATGTGGTTTTTGTGCCTAAATCTAATCAGAGCATAAGCACAGGCGCACATTTGTCACAAGATACAACTGAAAACTGAACCTGAAGAAACATAAAGGTTTCAACATGTCCGTGGTTTGAACGTTACATTGCCAACAACGAATCCACATACAAAAGTGACTAAATGGGTCGATTGCCAGCGACTTCCAAAATGATCAATGTCCACAGATGGGAAAGTACAAATACTTTACTTTACTTTTATACTACAGCTTTTGAATTTCCCGCCCTACATGAACACAAATATCTGAACTTTCTCCTCTTTACATTTTCAAAACAGGCTTGTTTCTTCAGTTTGAGAATTTCAGGGGGAAATTCAGCAAATCTTGAACAGATTCATGATATTACTGCTTTTACTTTGAAAATCCCTCAGCTGTTGAGAGCTGACACAGAAAAACAAGCTCAGTCTGACAAGTTAAAAGATTTCATATTTCTGATCCTGCACAGGATCAGAGGATGGAAACATCTCGTCAAGACAACACCGTTCTTCGACTTCCTTTCACAAAATACGACTGAAGGACGGGCTGGATCTGTGAGTCAGGTTGAGGGCAAAAATTACACTGCATATAAAAAAAAACTGAGTAAGCAGGATGAGAACAGGTGGCTTTACACTTGTAATTAAAAAGGTACGTCAGGGATTGATTAACAGATACTGAATCAGCTCTTCATGCAACACCAGAAGCTAATGTGGCGATTACAACTTCATCTAACGCTCAACACTTCTTCAAGAATTATGAACTACACAGACATTTAGCATCATTATGCAACATGACAGCAAGTGACAGGCTGTTCAGACCTGGTAGTAACATGCGTCTCAACATGTGTCTCGAGTGATCCGATCTCACTTCCCTGCTCTATAAACAAATACAAATAAACAAATACATCACTTTTTTACACAAAGAAAGAAGGAACTGCATGTATAACATTTGCCGAATTTACAAGAAGGCCCAAATAATAAAGCATTTGTTATCGAAAGCATTTCACAAAGTTTTATGTTGTGTCCAACTCAAAAACTCACAAAACTGAGCAAGTTTTTTAAGGGAGTCTGGGGATTTTTCTCCACCGGTGTCAAAGAAGTAGCCTACATTGATTTTTGTTGACTGTATTTGTAAAACTTTACATGTTTACCATCAAGAAGAGTGTAAATGTTGAAAGTGTGTTCAAACAGCTGCTAAATGTTTAAGACACACTTTAGACACAGAGGCAGACAGGCTGGTACAGCGATGCTGCCACAAACTGACACTTTTTACAAGGAAAGAAACAATTTAATGTTTTGCATTTAATGCCGAATTTACAAGAAGACCTGAATTGTTAATAATTTTCTGTAGACAGCTTTTCGCAAAGTTTATAAAGTTTCTCCAAACAACAACTCACAAAATTGAGCTCTTTATAAAGGGAGTCTGGCGATTTTCTGCTGCGACAAACTGACTCTTTTTACGAGGACAGAAACAACTTAATGTTTTGCATTTAATGCCGAATTTACAAAAATACATGAATGATTTAGAATTCACCATAATCATTTCACAAAGTCATTTCAAAGTTTCTTCTCACTCAACAACTCTCAAAATTATGTGATTTGTTAAGGGAGTCTGGGGTTACCCTTTCTGCCGGTTGTGTCATCTTCTTGTCCTTGTTTCACAGAGGACATCAGTTCATTAGGCGATCCTTCAGTGTGGCCCAGGACACATGCGCCCACACACCGCTAAAGGAACGTGGGCACATGCGACCCTGACCTCCTCTGAATGTGGTGATCCGATTTCAAATGCATCCTCAATGTGTCTTCAGGGTGTTCACAGCTGCACTGAGAGGCTGCTCATAACTGGTATTATCATCCCTCCTGAGTGATCTGATCTCAAGTGGAGAGCTCTGAGGCTCGGAGGTATAACTTCAAAATAACTAGAATTATTCTGCCCGTCTGCCAAATTCATAGACCACCAAGCAATAATATCTTCTACAAAATATAATGTCAGCACAAACCAGCTGTCTGTTACAGTGAAAACTACACCAGTCATTTCCTCTGACAGCTTCTTTCAGGGTAATATAAATTCAGTGGCCATCAATTCTGTCTGGATCACTTACAATATTTTTTACCGCTTTAACAAAATGGTATCAGTCCAATTCTCTACCTTGGCTGGAGACCAGCTGCCTTGCTGTCGCAGCACGCCTGCCAGTGAGGTTTCAAAGTGAATTTTTGCTGGAGCAAATGTTTATCATTTGGACGGGCCCGGGTGTCAAAAACGCAATTTGTAACATCAAAAGAATATTTCAACAGAGAAGGAAATCATTCTGTTCTTCACCCTCCCGTTAAAGATTATGATGAGTGTCTGGCACAGATCTCACAGATAAACTGAAGGCTCACATCAAGAAGAGGCTAACATACGAGCAGAGCCAAGTAATAACACAGGCGGGTGACTCCCATCATCACGGGGGAATAGAGACATCCTCCTGGTGCAAGGCGTGATGAGCGTCACGCTCGATTCAAGAGGACGAGCTCCAGTCGAGCTGCATCGATTGATTTTATGGTCACTAGGGGGCAGAGGGACTCGAAAACAAGCTGAACAACACACAGCCCAGACATATTTGAGTCTTATAAAGCTGTAGGGCTAACATGTTAGCAGACATTAGCATTCATTTGGAGCTGTCGCCATCAAAGGTTGGCGTTTCTACTTTCTGAGCGCCACTGATACTTAATATTCGTATGTTTCATGTCAACGTTTCTACAATACTTCTCATGTCATGTTACATTTTATGAGCTGTTAGCTAGATGAGACCACTGCCCGAGGTGATGTTTCAACATTTGTAAGCATGAAACCACTGGATATATCAGTCGAGACATTGGGACGCGTGTCTGTGGAGACAAGAAAAGGTATTTTAAGCCCGAACATGATGTTTTCCTGAACCCAATCAAGTGTTTTTTGTGCCCAAACCACAAGCAAACTGCATTGTTTACCATAAACATAACATAAAGAAGCAAAGTTTCAACATATCTGATGTTTGTGTGAACGAACATGGCCGACAAATCCAAAATTCACTCTCCCTTAGGCTCTGGTTTGGTCTCCACCGACTCCCTCTTGCTGCTGTTTAGCACTTTATCAGAATTTGCTTGTTTAGATCAACTTCCTGCTGCTGGAAACGAGATTCATAAGAGCGCTGAGACTAACTGTGTTCACGTGTTGTCGGAATAATCAGGAAAACATTTTTGTGACTGGGAAGTTTTGGCTCACATGTAATCCGTAATATCGTATTTTAGATTGTAACCATTAAAAGCTCTGAGCGAGAAAATACAAAACAACTTCTTCTTTTTAGCGTCCATGTTGCTCCCACATTCAGACACGTTGCACATGAACACATCGGCATCGTAAATACAACTTCCCAGCATAAGTCACACAGCAAATGTACCATCAAACAAAGATAATTTGGTAGAAGAGGCCAACAAGCTCCATGAAGCTGCTGATGGGGAGAATTCGTTGTGGGTTTTTATTTTTATTCATGTTTCTAAAAAAAGGTTTTATTGTTTGCAGTCCAGGGGATATATATCAAACTGGTATTTGTGTATTCATTTTGACAAGAGCTTTTTCAGTTTTTTGTACTTTATCTCTTCAAATAATAATGTTTATTATGTGAGGTCTTCGCAGTCAAACTAATATAATCACGAACACTTTGTCGAGAGCAGCAGCAGAGCAGAAATCACACCAACGCATTATGCTGAGGAGACGTGTTGCAAAGAACAGGACGACCTTGACTCTTTACTTTTTGCCCACAAAACAACACATTCTGTCTCGACAGTGAATATGTTTCCCCGGCTTCTCTCAATATAAAATTCTCTCGCTGGGAAAGTTTCAACTGTCACCAATTCTCACCTCGCCTCTGGAAAATCAATTTCAGGCCCATCACAGGAGGATCTGCCGGACAGAAAATTGCCCAATCTTTGCGAAGGCATTTGCAGTAAATGCAGTCATTGACTCGGTAGGATCCCATGATTATTGTCAAGTGGAATTACTCTGTCCCCATACTGAATGCACCGGCAGCCATTAGGTCGTCTGTGCTGGACCGAGCCGATGTCATTGGCTGGAGACAAATGGTCAGATTCCATTTTCGGCGCGAGCGACGTCACTTTAATGGATACATCCAATTTCTTTCCAGCCTGGAATCCATTTGTTTGCAAGTTGAGTGCATTCAAGGCTTTTAAATCTCAGGCTCACAGGCAGCGCTGCAGGCACCGGCTGTGCTCATAATAACAAATTAAAATTTCATTAGGAGAAGCTAATTTCAAGTGGAGAGAATTTCTTTGACAAGTCGGATGGTTTTGGGACATTAAATGGAAACAGGGCGAGCATATTAAAACGCACGGCTGCTCGCACAAATCCTCACATGTCAGTGTTACGCTAATACAAGTGACATGTTTGTCCATGCACATTACTTGACACACACACACACACACACACACACAAACAAATGCAGAAGTATCTCTGTGTTATGGAGTGATTCATGTGCAATAATAGTGAATAAAAACAGCTATGGTCTTGTGGAAGGTTACTGCAATGAGCTTTCACGGTGTTGTCAACAAAAACACACTGAGCTAAGTTATTGTTTGAGCTCACATTTTCAGTCTAGATGAAGCAAATAGCTCTAAAATAACATTGCAGACAGGCAGAGCTTCATTGTGCGCAACAAACAAGGGAACAACACATTAAAGTTCACATACCTCCCTACAGTATGCCTGGGATATGCAAGTGTTGTTGACTTCCTGTTGATTTTCTGGGGTCAATCTGCCCACAAACATCCAACCAACCAACCAATCATCTCAGATACGACTTCAACAGCCTTGGGAGATATTCAAAGGAGACAACATTATCGTTGCTCGTCACGCTCACTTGAGATGGACTCGACGCCTCATTCAAATCCCTTGACTCGCCATTTTCTCCCGCTTTAAACGTAAATATGCCAAATTGGCGAGCTGAGTCCTCCATGTCTGTATGTTAAGGTGCTGCATTCATGCTGCTACATCAGGCAAATTAACCTGCAATGACCTCCGCTACCTCCGCATGGCGCATGCTCTGCATGCATTTTCTTTTCAAAATAAAAGCCTTATGATGCTGTAACAGCTGTTCAATATTCGATATTGTGAAAAATACTGCATATGATGGCTTAAATTTCGATATTTGATAATATCTAATATCAGCCCAAGCCTACCCTTCAATAGGAAAACATTGTGTTTAGTGGGGCTTTGCCATTTTAGGCTCTTTGGGAAGAGGATTCACTCTGAATTAATTTGAGAAATAATTTCTGTCTTTTGTTTGTTTTTGATGAACCTTATTCAAACGTGCCAAATCCAAACCTGCAAAAAGCCACCAGGATAAAGTCAAGCTGTGGGTGAAAAATACCACCTGTCATTTTGGAAATTGAAAATGTAAATGATACACCTGTCGGGGCATGAAACCGATGATCCGTTGATCTTTACAAATCCAGAAGACACAGTCTAACAATGACATCGCCCTTAAAAAATATAACTGAATTGCACCAGACACCTTTATTTTATACACACCTCACCTCTTTGAAATGGATGACGCACTCAATGCTATTTTTTCCACCCGTAAGTTGACACCGTGTAAAGAAGTGGAGCGTCCTCTCATCTCCCTCCCACCTGGCGACTGTTTCCCCCGTCATCACTTTCAGCTGCACTCACACTGCTCTGTCAGTGTGATGCTCAACGTCATACGCCTGAAATATCTGAGAGACACAGTTAATATTATGAAGCCACGGCCCAAGTTAAATGACGGATGAGATGCAGAGGTGGGAATGAAGCTGCCTGACAATCAAGAGGAAACTTTGGGAACCATTTCCTCTTTCTCATCTCCGACCTCTCTGCATGAGTCCTCCTCTACCTTGTGGTGGAGTGTGGTCACATCTGCTCGCGCTCAAAACGAAGCTGGAAAAATTCAAAATACTGAGACAAGTCAAACATTTAAAGACTCAAGTCTTCGTCTACACCAGGTATATGTTTTAAATCAAGCAAAGCCATTCCCACTTCTACACCTCCTGTTTGCTGCAACGATCGCTCTCCGTAATGAAAATTAAACAATTTCAAATACTTTCTAGAGCATGACATAACCTAATAATGTACAACACATCCATCTAGTGTTGGAGGGCGGTGCTGTTAGGAGGTGGAAAACATCAACATGAGCTATAAATCAGTTCCTGGAGGCATCTCTGGAGGAACCACCAAAATGATGAAGCATAATTTGAGCCTAGAAATTAACGATCTGTGAATATTAGACACAACAAAGCTTGTTCACAGGTTATTTTATGCATTTAGTGTCCTTAATTGAAAAAAAATGTCTTATATATCAGTTTTTATTCAAAATGTTGCCCACAGATGTTATGTTGGGGTACTGACGAAGTTAGCAGCTGACTGAGCAATGAACACTTACTGTGTCCGAGCTGACAGGTCAGGTGATGTGGAGCTACAGCACCTTTAAAATCATCACCTAAACCATCATCTCGGCTCGACTTTAACTTCCCTCACTGTGTAACCGTGCAGATTGAAGCTCCTCTGCATGTGAACTAAAGGATTTGACCCGAATACGTCCGCCCAGCTCCCCGGTGACCTGAGCCTGCCGCTGCGACAACGCCACGGCCGCGATTTTCCATTAGCGTGTGACAGCGAGGCCGTTTATAGCAGCAAAGCCCTGTGGAGAAGCAGGTTAGCTGTAATTATTCAGCTGATAGGTTATGAGCAGAGCAGGGCTGTCACACCTCTCCTGACTCCCCCCGGACCGAAGGAATCAGGAGCCAGGAGAAGCGTTTGGATATTTGTCACAGCGGCAGCAGGCGTCTCCCCAGAGGAGCAGAGAAAGGGCGGCATTAGTGCTCAGGGATTACACACTCTCTATGGGCATTTAATTCAGCTGCAGACTCAAAGGCCTGTGTGTGTGCGATAACCTTATCTCTCACCTCATTTATTTGACTAATATCTCGATTAAACTTGTCCACTCACACACTGCTGAGCTGCTCCCAGCCTGTTTAGGAACCGGCGACAGTTAACGGGATGAAAGCTGACTTTGAGAATGTAAGACGTTTTCTTTTTTCAGTGTTACATTTTTACTTAATTTCACTTTTCAGGCTCAAATCAGTCGTTTCATTTCGGTCTGATTTTCATGTCTCACATTATCAAGGGAATTGGCTCCACCTCTGCTGGCTAATGGTAAAATACATGAACAGCTTGACGGTTTAAAAATGAAACAGGTCGTCAGTTAAGGTGCTCAGCAGCAGAGAAGTGGCTTTTAACACAAGAAGGGTAAAGTACACAAAAGCTCAATCACAAACAGGCGGCAAAAGTCCACACATGCTTTCCTCCAGTAGAAGTACAGATACTTGTGACTCCAGTAAAAGTAATAGAGTACAGGCTCTGAAATGTACTCTGAGTAAGTAAAAAGTAAGTAAAAGTCTTCCTCTGAAGGACATCTGTGGTCAAAGCTAACTGAAGCTCACGTCATATTAATATAATTCAAAGACTATTAAAGTTAAAGGTAGAATCAGTATGATTTGTCCCAGCTGTTCCTGAACGCACCACAAAGACAGCTGATTGTTGAGTCTCATCCCCAGGACGTCAAACAGCCACATTTTGGGTTGGTAAAGCGTCCCGAGCAGCAACAACTGTGAACTGTCTCTTTAAGCCTGCTAGCTTGAAGGAGATCAAACATAAATGGATGAAATGTGCAGCAGTAGCTCACACTGATGTTGTAGCTGAACAGTGCCTTTTCCAAAACTCAGATTTATGGTTCCTCTCAGAGAAAACGTACATTTTTGAGGAGAACACATTGTATTTTACATAAAGGCTGCTCTGCTTCACTGTGACCCTCCATCATTGGAAATCCATTTGCTTGTCCATCAAACTGAAGCACTTTCAGTCCATTTCCTGATGTAACCAGCGTAATTACCATCATTGTTCATAATGCATTATGCAGGGCCGGGACTAATTACGCAGAATGGGTGCTGCTTTTGTCAAGTCTTTATGAACAGACCTGCACACATTTGTATTAATGCTTAAAATGCGTGAAGTGTACGTTGGAAGGTAAAGTACAGAACGTCACTCTCAGAAAAAAAACAAAGTAATGTCTGTTCCTGGCATTCATTTTCTGAGAAATGTAGTCGTGCTATTCACATCCATCATCCATCGTAATTAAATACAGTGCGTCGTCATTTCTATCTTCAAAAGGCGATAGTTTTAAAGCTGAGTGGTTTCACAGCTGGAACACACGAAGCTGAAGTGAGGACCAATTTATTCCAGTCTTGGTGAATTTAATTTGAAAATGGTGGGTTTTTCATGCCAAAATTCTCACAGTGACGACGCAACACACTGATGTTACACTGTAAGCAGGTGTAATGTTTAGTCAAACATGCTAGCATGCTACCAGTGGCTTGTGCTATGCTGATGGTCTGGTTAGGTTTAGTCACAAAACCCACTTGGTTGGATGTCTGTATCAGAACGCTGTCCTACTGGTGAGGCAAGATAACATCAGTCTGAGTCCGAGTCAGTGTTGGTCAGACCGACATTTCCATCCATTGTGATCCACACTGCTGTTATCCATCTGTCTTACTGATTCATGATAGTTCAGCTGTGATATGAAGACAGAAAGCTAACACGACCCAGTCGGTTTGCTCCCTGACAATTGTGGTGTTTTGAAAATGTTCCAGTATATTTCAGCTTCAGACCTTGAGCTTTATCGCAGATAGAGCGCAGTGGTCAGGGCTGGAGCAAATTCAGCCCTCTGCTCTGCCTTTTTCATTAGCTTGTATTATTTTCCTTTTACTGTTTGGTCCTTACATTCCTCGAACACTTCTCTCTCTTTAATCTGATCATTTCTGGTCAGGGCCTTCGGCTCCGGCTCCTGTATTTCTCAGGGCTGAAGCGCTGCTTTTGTCGCAGCTACAATTTAAAGCGTTTCATGGCTTTTCTATTTTTCTCAGCACTGTTTCTCCCTTCTGGGTCTGGAATTGAATCTCTTGAGCCATTCTGTCAAATTAAAAAGCGACCGACTACACTGCAAATCTGTCTGAACAAGCCCGACTAAAACAAATTAACATGTGTTTGCCTTTATACAGCAATCAGAAGGAAAAACTGCCTCGCAGATCGAGCTCGATGTGACTTTGCAAACAGACAAACACGTCGCTGTAAATCACGATGAGTAACACCGAGGCGCTCCTCACTTTTCTCCATTAGTCAGTTTTTGAATGAGTGCCTCTGGTCCACTCGTACCAAATCAAAAGGCCTCGACAACGACAGCTGCCCGAGGGCCTCGTGTGATTTGCGACGATGCCATTTTCCCTCTGGCAGCGAATACAGAAAAACCATGACAGAGATTAAGCTACGATTCGTCGTTAGATTACAGTAATTAAACTGTCAGAGCTCACTGCTGCAATATTTCAAATATGGAAACATGCAATCCATCACTGCTGCATTATGAGATCTCTTTAAGCATCTTTAAAAGGTGACATCTGGAAAAAAAATAGGCTCCATTAAAGGAGCAATTTGTTAGAAATGACCAGAATTTAGTTGAAAATGATCAAAAATAGACATTATCAACAGTGAGTGTGAGGAAACAACGGTGTTGATGTCATGTCAAAGACGTCTGTACAGTGTTGCATAGATGTCTACTGAAGTTAGCATGCTAACCAGCTACTGTAGCCCCAGCTCAGTATACATCCACGGTCACTACAGCCAGACATATCTACAGCAAAGAGTATAACAAGCAGCAACTGTCTGTAATGCTGCCCCCTACAGTCTTGGTGCTACCTTCATATTCTGGGCTTTTCTTCCAAATGAAACCTTTAAAAAACACAAATTTGATGAAGTTGCATCGCGTGCACAATGTCTGTGTGTCCGACTGTGTGTGTAGCTTTTGGTATCTTTGAATGAAATACGTGGAAAGACAGAGGGCGGCCAGATAGACATCTTTCATGTGAAGTCACTCGGCTGTCGGCGTCCCCAAACCTAAAAGTCACAAGTTTGACTCCAGTAAAGGCCGTTACATCGATCATGTACTGGGTTCTTAATCCTGAGTTCAACTGACACGCGGTCATTGCTTACATGTCTCTCAGCCAAATGTCTGGAGTATAAATATCACAATATCCGAATAAAGCTCTGTGTGCCTCAGCGACATGCCAGCGGAGAGCAAAGAGCAGCCCGCAGGCAGCAGCTGGCACACATCTGCTTATGGACCACTTATAAATTATTAAGCAAAATGTCAGTCAGCCAGCTGTGGTTGCAGCTGGTGGGTCAAATACTCTGGAGCAGCATCCGCCATGTTGATAGTGGCGGGATAAGTGTGTGTGACTGTGTGTGTTGGTACACAGAGGAGGGACGCAGGTAAGCGCCTGAGAGAGAAAACAAAACTAAGAAACAGGAAACAACAGATGTTATTCTCCATCAGCCTGAAGATCATCTGATGAGAAGCGTTAGATACTTTAAGTATGTGTGTGTGAATAGTCCTGGTCTAGTGTGTGTGTGTGTGTGTGTGTGTGTGTGTGTGTGTGTGTGTGTGTGTCTACTCCTGTGGGCATATTGTCTTCACACCTAACAGGATGACTCATGCCGCCCTTCTCTCCAGACACAGATGTATACAGACACTAAGTGATTTTTTTCTGGTTCCTTCTATAAACGCTAAAAACATCCTCACCGCTGGACGCTGACCATCACGATGATTCATCAGTTCATCCTCAGAGGCTTTCTGATGCACCTGACAGAGTAACTGGCAACAACTGTTTATAAGATTTATGCAGGAATTGTTGTGCACGATGGATATTTGTTCATGACTGCACTTTGTTCATGAGAGCACACTTTTTCTGCAGCACAACTTCACAAATGAGGAGGACATGACAGGGCTTTTATTGTGAAAGTCACAACTACAGACACCTACAGGTTAGCGCGAAGAGAAAATGAATATCACCATTTTCTGAGCAGTGTACGACAAAAGAGGCTCTGACAGCATCACTCACTTGAGTAAATGCTTAAAGATCATCCTCATAACAAAATTACTCAAAAAATATCCAACTTCCCAGAACAACATGAGCGTTGCAGCGTACCAGCGACAGGTATATCGGACCTTTTGCTTTGTAGCTGCTTTAAAGATATAATGTGTATTAACTCATTAACTCAAGCATTAAAAGTGATTAGATGTTTGTTGAGTTGTGTTCCTAATTTTATCTCAAATCTTTCAAACAATGTTCAAACCAGATCGACTTAACAGAGACTTGACCTACACTAGCCGTAAGCTAATGTTAGCGAGCAGAATCAGATGTGACTCTGGATTAGAGCCGGACCTCCCGGAGGAATAAACACCCCGACACTTTAGCAGCGGTTCTTAACCTTGACTCCGACCGGCGCTGCACACGACACTCCTCAACTTTCTCTGGTGTCAGACCACAAAGAGTAAAAAATAAACCTGCGAGTCAACGCGATGCTACTTCTGAGAGAGAACCGCAGTCAAACACAGAACTTCAGGGGTCACTTGTCAGTAATACGAGTCACCGATGCTGTTCAGCAAGGCGAGGGATGTATAGCGTGGCTGCTGGCCACTTATCCATCACAACTGGTCGATCAGTAACTAAACTAGACATCGGATTCAAACAGTTTCTCAGTCTGTGTGCTACATCCACTGCTTCGTAGGACAAATCAAACAGAAACTAAATACAAATAGAAGATGCTGCCTCAGCTGGT
The DNA here is from genome assembly GCF_965226575.1 of Pagrus pagrus. Classification (NCBI taxonomy): domain Eukaryota; kingdom Metazoa; phylum Chordata; class Actinopteri; order Spariformes; family Sparidae; genus Pagrus; species Pagrus pagrus. The sequence continues at coordinate 4,013,333 of NC_140198.1, forward strand.
TCAGAGTTGACTTTACCGTCTCTTCAGAGAGGCACAGATGTAAAACTTGACTTTAATTGATATATTTGCATGATTGCGACAATGATCGCGTCATCTCTCGGACTTTACGTCTTGTGGAATCCACAGCGTCGACACGCAACCCTGAACACACAGTTGTAAAATCTTTCATTACTATTGGTTTGTTGACTGACACGACTGATCTCCGGCACCGTGACACTCGCAGGCTTGTCAGCAACAACAACTGGCGACGCAGACGGCTTCTTCAGCACAACCGACGGCTTCTTTAAGCACAGACAATTTCACACATGAAAGATTTACACCAGAGTGACGGGGAATCCATCCATCTGAAGCCTTTGAGGTGTAAAAAGAGTAAAAGAATAAAAAAAAAACCACACAGAGCCAGTAAGCCTCTGAGGTACGGACGTGTGTCTGGGAATACAGATGGGAGCAGCCTCGGAGGCTTGGATGGTGAAATGAATGAGAATACAAGTTCAGCGAGCCTCCCGGGGAAGTATAAATACAAATCCTACAGCCTGTGGAGATACAGATGTAGAGGGGAATAGAGCCTCCAGCCACACACACACACACACACACACACACACACACATACACACATATACACACATATACACACACTATGAAATCCATGGCACTAAAACAAGAAACACTGGTCAGTACAAAAGGACCAGAATTATGTTTTTAATTGAAAATCTTGCTCACTGAGTAACAATGTTTCTTTTCATGTCTTAATCATCATTTTGTCAGTATGGAGCCGTCACACACACACACACACACACACACACACACACGCACACACTTCCTGCAACAATGTGAGAACAAAGAAAAAAGCAGCGTCGCCCAGAACAAGTCACGCATGTTAGCAGTTTCCCCCGACAAGCGACTTCTTGCAGCAAAGCAAATATTTTAATAGCTGTCGGCTCGTTCAAACAATCTTTTTAAAACTGCTGATTTTCAGCAGCGCTGATGTGCGTCGACGCCGGAGCCGGGGTCGTGATGTATTCTGATTCATGTCAGTCACATTTCCCCTCCGAGGGCAGAGATAAAAAAAAACAGCGACTGCGAAACACCAAACTCTGCACACCGCCACACGATTCATGTTCCCAAACAGTTACAGTCGCAGCCAAACAACTTCTGTTGATATTTGGAGGCCACCGATGTTAAGATTTGTTTGACGTGCAAACACACATTCAGAAACTTTCACACACACCTGTTGCTGGTACACACACCCACGGAGAGACAAACACGCTTCCCTTTGTGCAGCTTATTGCTCGCAGCCAAACTCTGCAGGTGAAGCAGAGTTCAGTGATTCCATCTGTTGCAGTATTATTGTGGCTGATGTGGAAAGTGTGTTCACATAATAGAGAGAAAGAGTGACAGATGTGGGCTGCTGAGAGGCCGGCACACCTAAAATGCACCCATAGTACATGTGGTTTCCAATAGAGTCGATGGATGCAATTAATAATTCTGATCGGCAGAAAAAATACTGACAGTTTATCTTTCTGCAGATCACAAATATTTGGAAACTTTACATTTCTTTAGGTTCAGTTTTATGTCCTGACAGTGCTGTCCTTAAGCCCTGGTTAGGTTTAGGTACAAAACTATGTGGTAAGGGTTAGAAAAAGTTTATGTGTTGTCTTGAAATACCTGGTTCTGTCGCCACAAACACGACCGGAAAATGCATTGAGCTGTAACACCGCCACCATCTCCTCCATCTCCCGACATGAAAGTCGACCCATGTGCACGTAATGTGAACGTGAAATGACACGAATTGCAGAAATGTTGATATGGTTTGTATGAAAAGTACAAATATGAACATTTGTGTGGTTTGCAGAGACAAAATGCCAACGTTTGACTTTTATTTCTTCGCTTGCAGTTCATTGTCCACGCATAAAGTTGAGGTCAGGGCAGCTTAATGCAAATCAGGAAACATTTCACTGAACTATTTCGTCATGAGAGAAAGTTTTCTGACTGGCTGCCATGTTGGCCCAGTTTGAAATCCAAAGGTGTTGGACGGGGTTGATCTCTCGGTGCAGGCCAGTCAAGTTCTTCCACATCAAACTGGGAAAAAACTTTTGATGAAATCGACTTTGTGCACGGCGGCATCGACATGTTTAAACAGGATACACTCACAAAGTTGGAAGCACACTATGACTGCGTGATATAGCTGTAAAATTTCCTTTAATTTACAAGAATCCTCCCCCCGTCTACAGACTTTTGTCCATATATTGTGAATTTAACAGGCTCAATCACGATCAGAGACAGAAGACGATTCTGCGAACATTTGCAGACCTCCATTTTCTGGCTTTTGAGTTGAAAAATCATCTCTCCATTTCTGAAAAAGGATATATAACCTCCTGAGAAACTCATTACTTACCGCGGCTCTCAAACACTCCTCCTAAAGCAAAGCTGATAAAATCTCTCACCATCAGCGGCTCATGTCTGCGTGACTCATGTCCAATGACTTTCACAATTGCTCAATCACAGAGTGGAGGCAGATTTTAGAGCAATTACTCTCCAGCAACATTTCATAAAAAAGGAACAAATTGACTATTTGTTTGACAATTTGGTCCACAGCATGAGAAGCCTGACAGGTTCCTGGAAAAACACCACCACATTTAGTCCCTACTGCAGAGCATGAGATTGAATGTGAGGTAAAGACCACAGGACTGTGACAGCTTTTGTTAACTGGAGATGCTCGTGCGCACAAAAAGTAAAAATAAAGTGACTGTTTATAGGAGGACAGAAGCTCTACTCAGAGCTGAAGGTCCAGATTTAGAAACCGAGTTATTCAGCACATTTAAATCATTTCCCCTCGAGGCTGCGAAGGTGAAATTAATTTCCACCAACATTCACAGTTTTGTAGTCAGACAGTAAGTAAAGAGTAAACACAGAAGACAACACGCTGGATAATTGGCACATCATAATTAGAGTCACGCTAGGCAGCCCTCATAAATCCTGCAGAAATACTGATGTTGGTATTCCTGAGCCAAAACAGAAATACACAAATTAAAATATAAATACAGCAGAAAAACTCTACATTCACGGTGGACGAGGGGATGTGTACAAGTTTCTGATGCGTTTAAATTTGTAAAGACACGTCTACAGATCGTCACATTCACGTTCACATTACATGCTTATTACCTCGCTGTCTTGACTGGAGGTCGAGAGGACAACGGGGGAATTACACTCGAGAAGGCTGCCAAGCCAGTGACTGCAGTCAGTCTGCATTTCAACATTTGTAAGTGTGAAACTACTGGATATTTGTAAGGGCTCGGGTCATCGCCGGCTCTGTTTGTGGACACTAAAACCTGGTATTTAAAACCAGAATGTGACGTTTTCCCGACGCTAACCAAGTGATTTTGTGCTTAAAAAGCACAACATAAAATAGAAATTTTAACATAAAGAAACGTAAAGTTTGAACTCATCTCCTGTTGTTCTGGTGGCTGGGTTGTCTGAGGCTGCGCTGATTTACTTGACACATTTCATGGATATCTCGTAGTTTATTCAATGCAGAACATAGAACACCTGAACACACAATAACAGCAGGAAGTTTGTGTTAAACAAGTGAATTTTGGGCAGATAATCATCATCATAAGGAGTTAGCAGATCACAGATATAGACAGGAGTCAGACCATTCAATGCTTTAAAAACAAGCAATAAAATCTTTGAATCAGTTTTTAAAGTCACAGGTAACCTGTGAAGGCAGCGAGGACTGATGTGTGGTCACTACCCTTTTTAAGTATTAAAAACCTGGCAGCAGCATTTTCTGCTTATTCCAGAATAAAGTGCTTTGCAGCCTTCGAGTCTGGAGGAGATAAAAGCATGGACGACCTTTTCTAAGTCTGCAGATGAGAGGAAAGACCTGGTCTTCATTGGCTGTTCCAGCTGTGCAAAGCAGGACTGTAACACTTCAGTCAACCGGGTGTCGAAGGACGAATCCCAGTCAAAGATAACACCAAGGTTGCGGGCTGTTGTCTGAACATTGTCAGATAAGGCACTGAGACCAGAGGAGAGATTAACAACTGATTTTAAATCATTTTCTGGACATCCAGTTTTTAATTTTACTGAAAAAGCAGTGAAAATCAGCGGCATGTCTGAGTAGATGTTTCTCCAGGGTTAGCCAGTGAATACCAAACGAGATGGGACCCAAATTGATCCTTGGGGATGACCATGAAATAAAAAGGTGCAAGTTTGAATACAGGGGATATGATATGAAAGACTTACTCTGTGAATTGAGGATTTATTTCACCCTAACCGGAGGTGATTTTAGAAAAGACGAACCAAATTTTATTTAGTTTGTCGAGATTGAATGAAGTGTTTTACGATGAGTTAACGAGATATTTAAGCTCATCTTGGTTCAGTGAAAGAGAGAAAGTTGAATTCAGACAGTGTACGGTTGTATTTTTCTGTCTGGGAAGAAAATAAATCTAAATTATAGTTTCATTTCTTGACTTTTTGTGCCATAATTTTATCATTTATGACACTAAAAGCTCAGAGTTTGTGAAACTCACTCTCCACAGGCTGGTTAGCATGCTAACTTCAGTAGACGTCGCTGCAGCCCAATACACAGACGTCTGTGACAACATCAACACTGTTGTTTCTTCACACTCTGTAGATTTAATTTTTGAAGTTTGAAGTTTGTCCTTTAAATTAAAGTTAAAGTAAAATGCAGGCAAACTTAAAGCTACTTCCACACAGGATGAATGAAATAACCCTTTGCACAGACGTGTTAAAGACTTGTGCACTCGCTCTAATGAACTGGCGGTCTTTACCCTCTGTGTGAAGAACAATGATTTAAAAAGTCGACAGCCCGCAGTGTTCACCTGCGATGACTTCTCTGCTCTTGGGGAATAAAAATAAAACATTTCTAAGAACCTGCAGTCGCCTCCTTCTGAGCTTTTTTTGCCTTTTCTTCTATATTAAATTCTGCTGGGTTTTTTTTGCACTTCAAGACACTTTGTGAGCCCAGAAGAGTCCTTGTTGTTCTGCAGCGTTGTGTCAAAACAGTCGGAGCTCGGGAAGACAACAGGAACGCGGATGAGGAGCGCAACACAAGAAGTATTTTCACCGTCCAAATTTAGCTGCGGAGGATTTGCTGTGATATGTAAATGGGAGCTTCAGTATGAATGTTTCATTCAGGCTTGGCTGAGGTGCGGTGTGCACAGCGAGGGCCAACAGAGCATGAAATATACATCATAACTTCTTGTGTGTGAATGTGTGGGTACTTTAAGTTAATGAGTGCAGAGTATGTGTGTGTGTGTGTCACTGACTCACTGTCTAACAAATGCGACCCTGCATCGAGGTTATCAGCAGCTACAGTTTCTCCACAGAAGTGGAGATTTCTGGGTATCATGCAGATAAGAAGCTGCTGATCACACAATGCACAGCCGACTAATAAAAGTCTAGATAGAGTCAGAGAGAGTTCACTTCTATTGCATGAATAATACAAAAGTAAAAAATAACATTCATGAACTTTGCACTGGCAAACAGACTCGACTGGTAATGAGACCCGCAGATTATAGTTCAAAGCAGCAATAATCCATATTTTTAAAATAATGTGAAAACAATGTGAAGAGGGGTCACTAGTGGAGGCTTTTCATCTGAATCTGCGGCTCCGCTCTGCTTTACACAGTCTTTATAACACGATCAGCTCGTTGTTCAGCTTCGACCTCCGAGCTGAGATCAAGATCTGTTTTAAAAAAGTGAGACCTGAGTATAGAATAAAAAACAAAATGAAGTAAAGGGTGAATGAAAATGGTAACGTGAACAGTAATGACAGATATATGAGCAAATAGAAGCTTGTCCCCAGACTCCCTTAAGAAATCGCTCGATTTTGTGAGTTTGAGTTCGGAGAAACTTTATAAAAACTTTGTGAGACGCTGTCTGCACACGTTCTGAACTACTCAGGCCTTCTTGTAAATTCAGCAAATGTTGTACATTATATTTCTTTTTGTACAAATTTTCCAGTGTGTGCGTGTGTGTGCTGTTTTTGTATGGAGGCCTACATAGCTCACACGGTCACGTATCTTTTTTCTACATCGCGTATGTTGCCCATGTAAAGCACTTTAGGACTTTTGCTCTGTGAAAAGCACTTTACAAACAAACTCTACTTATTTGACTTCTACTGGTTCCCACTCAGTTTTGCTGAGGTCGACCTCCTGACTGTGGTGATCTCTGACTTCTCCTCTGGCACCTTCATAAAGTTCACATTTGTGTTTTTTTTAGTCAAATATCTCAACAACTATTGGACGGTTTCCCGTGAAGTGTGGTTCACATATTCTCGCCTCCCTCTGGATGGATGAATATAACTTTAGTGACCCCTCAACTTTTCCTCTCGAATCATCATCTAACTTTGGCGTTAGGACCAAAAATCTGCCAAAAATAACAAGATTCAGCTGCATTTAGCAAATGTGTCTTATTAAGAATCTACCATGTTCACCATCCAGTTTTGCATCTCAAACATTACACCTGTTCAGCATCAGCATTTTTACATTTAGCTCAAAGCACTGCTGTGCAGGTAACCTCTCAGAGTTGTTAGTATGGCTGAAGTCTCATCGCCTTTTAAGTAACTAGTGCAGCGCCCGTTCAAAACATGCTGTCCAGCACAGATTATCTGATGATGTGAGGGGCTACAGATCCATTCTGAAGCCTCCTGACCTGCTCACAGACTCATCGGAGCCGCCTCGATAATATCAAATATGTCTGATATTTACAATTTAAAATCTGGATTGTTACAATGGTACTTTCTGAGCCTGACCACAACAACCATTGTGAGAAGCCACGCTCCCCCGCTACTTATTCAAAATGTATTAATATTAAATGTACAACGTGTCCAAACACACTTCCTTGCGTCCTCAGGAATAAACCCGTCAAGTGTGAAGTGGATCAGATGAACGGTTCTTGAGATAAGAATAAGGTACAGTCGGACAGACAGAGCCTCTTTATAGTTAGATAGTCATAACTTTATTGATAACATGTTTAACGAACAGAAAAGTGACAAAAAAGGCATTCAAAAACAGACAACCAGCTGAAAATAAGAGGCTTAAACTCTCAAAATGTGTAATAATCTGTAATTTGACTTCTGCAATTGAATGTCTGTTCATTATGCCAACCGATATCAAATTAAAAAAGATATAAAAAAAACAACTCTGATTTGTTTCCTGGGGACCCGTCATTCATCGGCTGATTGTTGCAAAACAGAAAAACAAACAAAACAAAAGCTTTGCAGCTAAAAGCAGCCAAAGCAACGACCTTCACAAAGCTTTTCTTTCAAATGACATTAAAATAATCATTGACGCTTTCTGTCTGCATGTATCCTGCTCTTCACACATGGCACTGTCACAGGTAAACAAAAGGCTTTTGTTCGTTCGTTTAATTAAAACTGCACAATGCCATTGAAGGCACACAGAAAAGAAACTGCTAAGAGTGAGGTACACTCACAACGACGTGCTTTTAAGTTGGAACGCAAGCGCCATGAAAAGGTTTAATATTCTTATAATTACAGAAGTAATGAGAATAGATGAACAACACAGAGGCACTGCCCTCCCACCAAGTCATGGAGGACTGTGATTGACGGAAAAAAAAGCCACTGATTTAAATCGAGCACAAATGAACTTTTTCTGTTCAAGTTGCCTTTTCAGTTAATTATCGTCAGAAGAAAAATGTTCATGTTTGACGTGGCCCGTTGAGATTTGGCTCCCACGGTGACATTATTACGTTCTCCCCCAGAACATCATGTTTGCGAGGGACACAAACACGGCACCACGCTGCGCCAAGTTTTCTGGCTTCAGGCGAGCAGCAGCTTCCAATGTGCACCGGCATGTAATCTCTCAGCTGCCACTCAGGAGCTAACAACCTCTGCAAGTTACTTTACTGTGAGCGAGCACATCATGTACACACACACACACACACACACACACACACTGGCTGTCGCTCAGCAGCAGTGCAGTGTGTCCTCGGTGTCCTGATGAGAAGCTGTTCAGGCAGAAGCTCCCACTGCACCCTGAGCTGAGGTCCATTATGTGGTTCAGCACCACAGAGCTCGTCGCACCAGGCAGAGCCACAGCGGAGCAGATGGGTTAATTGGTTCTGTTCTATTCAGAGCGCTTACAGTCTTTAGCAGTTTGAAAACCAGACCAGAGGCCGGACTCACAAAACATCCTGCGGCTAAAAGGAGCTCTTAACAGGCAGAGTGAGGACAGACTCCTAAACGTCAGTCCTCAGCCGTCATTCAGCGCTGAAACGCTTTGTGAGGTTAGACGTCGACCAGACAACTCACTGCTCACAATCGGTCGGATGCTGCAGGAAACACACGTCTCAGCACGTCAGTGTTTCGTAAGAATACGCACAGTGATAATGAACTTTATACATATTTTGATGAGGATTCAAGTGGCTCCAACAAAGTGAAACAAGCGAATGAGTTTTGTTTTCTAACCTGGCACTGGTAACACATTCCTCCACACGAAACAGCAGGTGGAGTGTTATGTCATGTGATTCCTGTAAAAACTGTCAGGTAGGGAGGATATTGATTGGCGTCTAAATGAGCCAATAGCATTAGCGCTGATTTGAATTATGCCTCCCGTCGTGCAACATGTCAAAGTAGCCGATCGACTGAGTTCTTTGTCTCACTAAACAAATAAACGTGTAGTTTCAACCTCCATCTTGGGCACGAGGCCATCACTCGTCTGCCATTTTGCTCGTATTATTTTTTACACACCTGTTAAATACATTAACATTAATATACCACTTAAATTCCAATAATTATTTCAGCACAGGACTGAAACGTAACGATGACTGAAACACAGCAGCTTAATTAAAACGCAGCCAGGAAGTTTGTTTGGCACCTGTTGAGACCAAACAGACATCATCTCATTAGCTGTCACGATTTTGCTGTTTTGATGGATTCTGCTAATGGCTCTCCACACTGTGGAGTTTAATGAGCCTCCTGAATTTTTCATTGATAATAATAATTTCTGCCACATACAGCCAGAATAATTTTCTGCACAGGAGGGAGAAAAATAATGCAGAAATAAGTGAATGTTCTTCTTGTGTTAGCCATCAAATCTCCCTCAAAAATGATTGTCGGTGCGACAACCTTCGAGTTACACGATGACCTGCAGCCGCGCTTTAAACACTGAAACTCATCGATGCATTACTCAAACTGGACTTCCTGAAGTCTGACTCATCTTCTCAAAAGGATCTGAAGCAACACACACAGCAGCCCCTTCAGTTCTGTATTGAATTTCTTTTCAGACCGAACAGGGCCTGAGAACAACATCCTGCACAGCTTTTACAAATCACAGACGAACCTCTGGACTCTCAATGAATCCAGCCGAGGCCGTGTCCTCCGGAGCAGCCTGTCCATTAACATTTCACCTCATGTATCAGTCATTTAGACTAAATAATCTCTGCTGCGCTGAGGACTCTCCTCATCCATCATACTCAGAAAAATATATTAGCTTATGTTTTTGACTTTTGCCTCAGTATGAATTATTCAATGAGCCATTCATTATCCTGACTGGACCTGGAGGTAGAGGACGAGTCGTATCTACGACTCAACCTCTTCTCTTCCCTCCGAGCAGTTGGTAAAGCTCTCAGAATAATTGAATTGTGGTTTTAGAGAGTTGGTGTTTTGTTTCCATCTCACTGTATTAAAGCACAAAGACAACCGCACATCTGCCACGATGGATTCAATCACAGGTGAGGTCTCAGTTCGCCGTCAAAACCGATCGTGGTAATCTTTAATCAAAAATCTACAATAAAGACATTTTTGCTTCTGTCCTGAAGGACTTTCGAAGAACTATTTCCAAAGAGACAATCAGGTTTTAGAAGTAATGTTTTCTGTTAGTCAGTTCTGGTCAGTGTGTTTGTAACGTTAGTGTTTTAACATATTAATACATCATTACAGACCAGACCGGAGCTCTGCAGAGCTGGAACTGTTTTTCTATCAGTCCTTGTCTGCTGTAAGTTTCTCTTTAATATGATAATATACCGGTGTTGCAAAATCACTTGTTGGAGCATGTTATCGTTAATTTGCGTCGCTGTGAATGGTTTTGAAGTGACGATTATTATTTTGCATATTCCTGTCGTTCATTCGTCACATCTCCAGAGCATAAAGGGCTTAAGTTCAGTTCACTCTTCACTGTGAAGGACGACGTGTTCGGTAACTGATGACAAATTCCTCTTTCCCTCTAAACTGTCTAAAACCAAATATGTATTTAAAAAGGGAAACCCATCACGATGCCAAAAACTAGAGCTCATTTGATGAAGGTGACACAAAACAGAAATCATCATTTAAGCATAGTTATTACACTAATTTAGGAACATTTTCATGTTTAACTCGCTGTTAAGACCCTTTTATAAGCAATTTTCATAAAATTAGGAAGTCATGAGGATTCAGAAGTTTGTTTTCTGAGCTGCCACAGACGGTTAAAACTGGAAATCTGTCAACCTTCCTCCATCCTCTCACACCACACCTGTCCCTCCTTCCGTCATGAACAACCTCCACATATTTAAGAACAACACCCCATCATTCAACGTGATTCACTTTGCGACGGCACTGAGAATATTTATATACAGACAGACGGATGGATGCACACGCCGTGCTGATATTTGAGGTTATCCAGCAATAAAGGAGGCCGCAGCAATATGTCAGAACACAAATAAAATGAAATTGTCACCACACTGTCTCCTCCTGTTCCCCGTCTCTCTCTCTCTCTCTCTCTCTCTCTCTCTCTCTGCAGCACCGTCAGCCAGACAGACGGAAAATGAAAATCTTTGCGACTCAAATTGGATTTGCACTGATGAAGGTCATTTCGCTGCGAACGAAGAGCAGAATAATTCACGAAATAAGGAATTGATTCTGATTGTTCTGTAGCTCATTTCTTCTGCTTCAGTCTCTCGTGTTGCCGCCTCAACCAGGCTGATGATGTGCACCGTACTGTGTTTTCTCTGAACAACCGAACAATGTTTGACAATCGCTCTACATGCTCAGATGACGGCGCGTCCCCTCAGGGATCACGAACACGAGTATCTGGCTTCAAACTTGTAATTCTGAAATAGTCTCTGGCATTTAAACTGAAGTGAAATGACGTGAAATCATTCAATGTGGAGTATATTTCTATATTATGTACTGTATCTAGAGATGTGATACTTTACATTTCACTGATGTTTTCCCACAATGCAAAGTTAAAGTTGTGAGGGGTCAGTTTTCTGAAGTCGCTGCTTTGAGGCGTGGATCATATTTGTAAATGGGGACAGCCTAAATGTCAGCGGACAGCTACAGGATTATTTACTGGCATTTAATGTGACTTTTTAATGACATTAACAGGATAGATTCACTTGAAAAGAATATTTACTTTGGGGAAAGGAAAATGTGAGTCATTTAAAACCCACTAATGACTGCTGGAAAAAGCCACACAAATGTTTTTATTTTCTTGTCAGAGGTGGCAACACAAAAACTTGTGGTGGAAATTGTCAAAGAAAGATAAGATTAACATTTGGATTTCTAAATATCCTGTTTACACTGGATCAACTGGATTTGGATTGTACCAAACACAAAAACACATCCTCATAACAAAGTGACTGAACAGGTCGACTGCCAGTGAATCCTAAAACTACAAATGTCACTGTCGCTGAAACAATATGACAGTCGCAGCGTAACAACAACAACAACAACAACAGCAACAACAGCAACAGGCAGACTGGACCTTTGTCATATGGTCGCAGTTTGGTTAAGTTTAGAAAAACATTGAGGTCTGGGTTACAAAAAAAACCCAATAAACAACTAGGCCTATTTTACTTCCATTTTTCGCTATGTCAGACCAATCTATATGCAGATGATGTCATTCTGTCCACAGCCATTACACTGTGAGTCAGTATTGACTTCTGAATGATAAGTTTAAGTAAAAAAAAGGTTGTCTATTGCCGGTTTAACTGTGTACATTTCTAAAAAAAAAAAAAAACACCAACATAAAATTCTTGTAAATTCCCAGAAAGTCAAAAGGAAAGAGGGAGTTTTATATTTACAGTTTAGAGCCTAAAGGCCTCGGAGCGATGTTGTAAGAAGTCCATAAAATCATACTTGAGCACACGAGTGTAAAACTTTGTGCAACTTTCACATTTACCAGACTGCTGAGTCTTAAAGTATCTCATGTAAAATATATCTGATATTTAAGAAAAGGTGCAATATTCAAGAGTTTTAGTTGAAAACATTCAAATATTAACTTAAGTTAAACAGATTGTGAAGAAATAACAGTTTTGACGTCTGTGTGTTGTGTTGTATCCTGGTTTAAAGCTCCTGTGCAAGGTGTAAACACTAACACATGCTCAGAGCTCACAGTCTGCATCGCTAGCTGCACAGCTAACTAGGTAAAGGCAGCTACAGCTAGCAGCAGTTAGCGGTCACACTGGTGATATGTTGCCCCTTGTCAGTTTTGAGTATGAATTTGAACGGTGGCCAGTTCTTAACATATTGCACCTTTAAATATCGTTTTTTATTTTTTTTTATTTATCTGATCTGCAAAGTAACTGAGGTAATCAATCATATGTAGTTGAGTATAAACTACAATATTTTCCTCCAAGTTGTTGTTAAGTGGAACAAGTACTCGAGTATATGTGGTTAGTTACATTTCATCGCTGCCTTTGAGTCAGATCTGTGATTTTGGTGTGTAAAAGTGAATAAAATTATATTTGACTTGAACTATTTGAATGAACTTGAATTAATTAAAAAACACAATTAGTGCCTCATCGTATTCTTTAATTAAATTAGTGTCCGATTAATTTCTACAAAAGGCTTTGTGTTCATACGGGACATGTTTCCTCCGCACCAGTGAGCCAAACTGGTAATTTTTTCTTCAGACAAAATATTCCACTGCTGCCCTCGTGAACTCCATTATAAACCCCTCTCGTTCCCCCTCTGGGCCACCCTGTGATCGAAGCCGCTTTCTTTTTTTTTTTTTTATCCAAATGCCATTAAAAAAAGGGCAGTTGTGGGAGCATCTAGGCGGATGATACAGGCCGGCCTGGGAGGGATTTAAAAAAAAAAGGCCCCACTTCCCTTCCTCCCATTCTCTCTCCATCTCCGTCTCCCTTTCATCCTCGGGGATTTAGTTCACCCAAACCAGCGCTGGCACTGAATACACAAAACACAACACAGCTCTCAGGGTGTGTAGTTACTGAGGCAGCAATAAGAAATATTACAGATCAGCTCGGTCTGTAAAATTATATAGAAACGCCGCATTAGATATGTGGCTTTTAAAACTGGGATGGGGTGAGGAAGAGGAGGAGACAGATAAAGGAGAACGGCAGGGGGTAGAAGACGAAAAAGGTGAGATGTAAAGAAGAGGAGGAGGGTGTGTAAAAATACACCGAGAACGGGAGGAGAGGGGAAGAGGAGGGAGAAAGAGCAGACAGTCGGTTTATTTAGTGCTACTGCCGGAGCGTGAAATGCAAAACAAATTCCTCCACATGCAGACAGTCGAGTATTATGTTAAAGAAGAAGAGGGGAGCGGATCATTCCTGTGAGATCTCCTGGCCCCTGTACTCCACCTCCTCCACCCAAACACACCCACCACATCCACAAATACAGAACAGGATTTTCTTTTTTCTTTATTGCTCAGCAGCTTTATCAGCTGGCACCAGCAGGAATCTCTCAGTGTGGATACAGAGTCTTTATTTATATAACACTTTATAAAACATTAAGAATCTAAATTCAGGGAAGACACGATGTGAATGAAGATAAATTAAGACTGTAGAGATTAACTGCAAGGATTTCATTTTGAACCGTGTGCTTCAGGGAGATGTTAAAGTTGGCCTGATTTGTGTCGTTATGTTTACGCTGAGATCGAGTCTGAAGCTGTGAATATATTGGATTGCCCTCAGGTTTGTCTGGCAGGCTGCACCGGGGGTGAGGAGCACAGACACTTGCCTCTCCACACCTTTCCTACGTCGATACTCGATGCATCCAACCTCCTACTACAGGAAATACAATGGAGAACCACTTCCACTTGTAAACTCAGGGCACAGTTATCTACCCCGACCTCATGGGGGAGCAGTTTTCTGACGTCACGCAACAATGGCGGCACCCATGGGGAAGGAGAGGATGTATTTTTGGACTACAGGTGGACTATGTTTATGACCTGACTTTCATATCTACAATTTACAGCCTGTTTCGTGGCAACAAACAGGTGTAATCCACCCACTTCACTGTCGGGGGGAACAATAAACAGAAAAAACTCCCAAGAGCAAGGTGTGCTTTAGTTATTGAGGTAGAGATCACAATGTCAGACACAGCTTTCAGTCCAGTCAGACAACGGACAACGCTGGACATTTTCTAGCCGTGTTAGTGGCGACCAATCCAGGTGTTTTCACCGAGACCTCGAGACCGGACAAATCTTTTTCCTAGAAAGGTGTTGGCCCTAAACCCCCTGTGATTTCTGCCTATGGTGGCGACAAACCGTTGCTAACATGTTGGATACGGATGACTGCAGTGAATGGGCATGTCTTCCCACCCACTGCCAGCCCTGTCCATGTTGAGGCATATCTTTTTATTTCCGGGTTAGAGGCACTTTAACCAAGAATGTGTGCAGACAGTCAGGTACATAGAGAGACCGACAGGTAGCCTGTTCAATCTTTGGAGACCACTGGATGGGTTTAATAGAGCCTGCAGCAGCCACAGATACTGGATTTCATTGTTTTATTTGTCAGATCGTTTAATTTATTGATGGTTGTCGGGAGATTTTCAACAAATTTACCAAAAACGCCTCAAGAATAACTTACCAACCCTCGCTTTATCTGTCTTGTATTTTTATTAGGAGCCCGTGTTAAAGGTGGGAGAAAAAGGGAGTAATATTTAATATTCTCTGTATTCAGAACAGACACACTATGAGGCTTTTTTATTAAATGAGAAGGACGCCGTGTCAGACTGTCTGGTTCACCCCCCCTTCACACGTCCCTGCAGGCATGTGGTCTGTAAATAAAAAAAAGTTTTAGAGCTCTGCTTTGGATAATCAAATCCCTTTTGTTTATTCATTTTCCAAATATAATTTCCAGCTAAAAGAGGCGTATATCCATGAAATATGCATGATCCCTCCGAAAGTAGGAAGAGAGAAAGAAAACAAACACAAAGACATTGTGTGGTGGAGAAACACAAGCACCCTTCAGATTGTGTTGGTAACCTTGGAAATGAAAAATGAGGAAAAAGGATGTTAATGAGTCGAGTGAATTATCTAAATTTACCAGACTTCTTTCTTTTCTTGTCCTTTCTTGAACCACCGGCAACTAAATATTCCTCCCTCATCTTCTTTATATTCTCCTAAAAGATAAGATTTTATTCTTTAAAGCTCACAACTTTTACCTTGTAGTTCATGAGCACTCTTTGGTAGATAAATGGATTGGAATAAATTGGATGCTATTTGTGACCTCACATGTCACCACGAGCACCGAAAGCACATATATCAAAATCCACAGTAGAATAATCCTGTTTTATGTTTTATTTGTCGCTTGTTCTCTTCTGCAGATCACTTCCTGTGTGGTGCTGCAGTACCACCCTCTGCTGTTCAGTTTCTATGAGCTATTAAACAGTTCGCCGACTGTCTTTGACGCCAAATTAAACAGCGAGATGCTTCAACTGAGAAAGAGAGAAAATGGGAGGAAGTGGCGTCCCCAGGTAGGCGCCACGGCACCCCTGATGCAATTGTGATCTGTATCCTGATAAACCTTTCTTCAATCAGCGGCCTATAAAAACGCTGGAGTGTCTCGGAGTCGTACAGACAGAAACGGGAGACGTGGAGCTCGCTGCTGCTGCTGTGAGGCTCACCTTACCGTGAAACCGAAGAGACATTCGCAGGAGGAGGGTACGAATGCGGAGACTCATCACAATGTGCTCGCAAATGGTAAAAGCATGCAGATGTGGGTTTTGAACACAGATCACAGAGAATGCTTAAACTGAACATACCATCAAAGCACAACTGAAGCCGTTCCTGCATATCAAATGTGTTCCCACTTAGAATATAGATGTTGAGGAACTATAATTCATCGCTGGGCTTAAAGATGAAAAACACGACGGGGAAAAAGCACACTAGTGATGTATTTATACTTTTTTTGTCATCAGCAGGAGAAAAGCAAAATATATGCCTCCCCCAACACCCATGTCTCTCCTGTATAGATCTACTGAGATCCATCAAGAGACAAGGCACTTAGACTGTTGTCTGTCTATGCCATCGATTAACGACTGGTCCTCCAGGTGGTCTACATCTGCCGGCCTGGCTGTACTCGGTTTGACTGGGCTACGTGCTTAAAAGGTGCGTCTTAAACTAGCGACACCCTTGTCCCAATCCCTGCAGTACTATTGCAGAAGCACAACCAACAAAGTGGCTCCGCTAATTCAGTTACAAACACGTTTCATTTCCTCTTACTGCTTCACAATAAAAGCCCCGTTATTTAGTCATTTAAAAGCTTTTGTCATGAAGCAGCATCACAGGAAACGTTGTGTTTTCAGCAGCAGTAACTAAACACGACTCCTGAAACAGCTGAAAGTGAACACGATGAGACAGTAACACACAGCAGATGTTTCAACCCACCTGTCTTTGTGTCTGCATTTGGGTCCTCAACAACTGTCTCTCCTGGAAAAAGTTGTCCAGTTCCCGTCACTGTGCACAAGTTTGCCATGTTCTCCAACATCTTACATCCAACAGCCCGGCCTTCAGCCACCGTGTGGGATGGGTACCATGTCTGCATCAAGGCTCCACAAAATCCACATGGACAAGATTACAGGAAGGGCAACAGGAAACTCCTCTACCCTGTCCAGCTTCAGGACATCTGCGACACATTTTTGCTGGTTATCCTGCTTCAGTCCACGACATCTGGATGCAAAGAAATGTGGGATATCTACCTGTATGCTGCACTGCACCAACCTCATTACCCTATACTGGGAGCCATGGAGGTGAAGAGTGAAGATCAACGTCACCAGAGACAGATACATTAAAGACAGGGCCTTCGGCATGATGAAAGGATGGTGGGGGATCCTCCTCAAAACCCTGGAAGCTTAATGTCATCACAGCGAGCGCAGCGCTCCACATCTGCATCACTGCCGGGTGAAGGCATCCAGTGCCACCACCACCTCTTGTGCAAGGGGATGAACATGGGGGTCAGGATTACAAGGACAGACTGGGAGCGATAGTGTCAGCCCCGAATCAGGATCTTTATTCCATTCATCAAGCAGCTCATGAGCTGTGTATTTGAATTATTTCAATTAACACAACAGGGGTGTAAAGGTTTCTTTTCCTTTTGAGAGGCGGAGGCTTCAGCAGCAGTCTAGACACGGTGCCTCGAGTACGGCATCAAACCACAGCCACGTAGCTGCTGTTGCTTCACCTCCGTCCGTTCCCGTGCCAGTGGGGGGAATTTTTAAACTCCTATTAAAACATGGATAACAGAGTGTTACTGAAAGGGAAGTGAAACAAGTCATTTTGCAGGGGATGTGAAGCTAAAAATTAAAAGAAATAAGCGTATGAGAAAGGGCCGAAGGACGTTATTACACGGTTTGCTCACTACAAAGGTTTCTCCAGAGCTCGGCACTGTTCCTGGTAGAACAATACAGGTCAACTGTCACAAAACGGAGGACAGGAAAACTTCCTGTAGATATAATACAAAACGTAAAGCCTCTTGTCGACAGTAGGGAGGATGACAGTGTGAGAAGAGACATACCAGGAGAAAATGCAGATAAAGATACATGTATAAAATGCAGGCTGTTAGCTAGCAGCTAGTCAACGTTACACGCTCAAACAGCTCATTCTTGTCTGCACAAGTGTGTTAATTATTTTGGTTATTACACCGGTTGTTGCCATTTAGCTACGAACAACATTTCAACTGCTCTGGATATGCCAACATCCAGTCAGTGCCAGAGTTCGCTGGTGTTCGGACTTACTATTTACTTTGGCACCCCATGTTTCACATTTGTGGAGAGTCTCTCCTTGAAGGCGTTCATGATGTCGCAGCTAGTTGTTTACATGTAAAGGTCACAGAAGCATTCAGAGATAAGTTCAGCCCAAGCTGCATACTTTTCCCAGCCCTGTACACTTTGCAGTCGCTGTCTCAAATGGGCATGCTTGTCAGTGGTCTGTTTCGGAAAAGATTACACAAGTTGTCAGACTGAGCTCCCTCCAAATCCAACATCAGAAAGATGAAGGGGAGGGAAGGTGGATTGCAACGATCTGACAAGCGCTTTCTTCTGGATTACCCACACCTTCATAACGCGTCTGCAGAAATAGTAGCACCGTTTCCATTAAAATATGAGCCTTCGTATTCATCCAGTTAAAGTAAATCTCCCGAGGCAGAAACACAACGCACATCCGATTTGGCGAAAGCGAAGGGGGAGAGTGATGTGTTTGTGACAGCAGGGTGTTAACGCTGTCGCATCAGTCCGGACTGGGCAGCGCTGATTCACCCTCTGACATTCAGTGATGAAATAAAATGGTCGAGCAGAGAGTGTGCGTGTCGCTCAGCCAGCCAGACAGACAGACAGACAGACAGGCCTGAGAGGGAGATAATTACCGTCTATAGATTCCCTTCAGACTCCTCAGAGAGACAGACGCAGACTAAAAAGAAAGAGACGGGCATAAATTGAAATAGATAAAAGAATTAAAAATGAGGGAAGCGAGGAAGAAGAATAAGTGATCAGGGCAGGGAGAGAGACATCAGTGCTAAGCGCCGAGGTGGTAAGTTTCATTACCCGTTATTAAAAGAGCCACATATTATCCAGGTCAGGGCAGCAGAGAGCCCTACACAGCCAGGCTGAGAGTCCTCTGGGTGCTTTTAAATTTAAATGGGCTGCTCGCAGGTGGCAGGAGATGGAGGGGAAGAGGAATCAAAGGCGATGAGGGCGAAGGCGTACGAGACTCAGATTACTAATGTCAGGAAACGAGGGAGAAGAGTGACGGCTGAGGTCAGGCGAGAACAGATGATTGACAGCTGCTAATGCTGTTTGTTTGAGAGGCGGTGGGGAAACTCGGGATGCCTGCCGGAGACCCGGATTGTTTCAAGTTTGTCGAGCTGTTATCGCTAAAACGGGATGATAATTGCCAAAAAAAGCACGTCAAGTTATTGAAGTAAGACTCGTTTGTATTGAAGTATGAGATCCGTGTGGTGTCAGTGATGTGGGATTGTACCAGCATAGCTCTCTGTTTACTTGAGATGAGCTCTGGGAAAAGAAAAAAGTGAGACGGTGGATACAAACGACCGAAATGAGGAGTTCAGACATCTGGAAGGAGCTCAGAGTTTGTGTCAATAAGGAGCCAGTTGAGGTGGCTTGGTCAACTGATGAAGATGCCTCCTGGACCCCGTCATTTGCATGTTTCCAGGAGCGTCCAGCTGGTAGGAGACGCCGAGGAAGACCCAGAACATGCTGGAGAGATTTCTTCATCTCCTCTGGTTTGGGAATGCTGGATTAACTTGTTTCATAAAGCCAACTCGAAAAACTAAATGTCACTAGACTAATTCAAATTGTATTTATGTCACAACAAAAGTTATCTCATGACACTCTCCAGTTGGAGCAGGTGTAGACCATGCTCCGTATTTCTGGTTGGAAGGGAAAAAACACACATTTTAAACATTGCGATGAAGCTGAATGTCAACAGATTGTTGGATAATCAAAAATATCGCAGCACAACCTGCTCAGAAAAGTGTCTGAACAGATGAAGGACAGTGGTCGTGTTCCTTTATCTGAGCGTGCACAGCTGCCTCGTAAACAGCTTAGTAGGAAAATGGACCGTAATATTTTGTGCATGTAAACGTAGTCAGTGTTATTCAAACTCAATCATGTCAAACATGCTGAGTGACAAGAGGCATTGCTGTGCCGCAGCCAAAGTAATAAGCAAATTAAAGAAAGTGAAGAAGAAATATCTTGCCATTAACGGGCAGAATTTAAATCCGGATGGTAAATGTTTTTTTAGGAAATCATCTATCAAATAAAATAAATTCAGAGGATTATTCAGCCTCTTTTAAACACCATATTTATTCTGCAGCTTGAAAAGCGCTGATCGCTCTGTCAGTTAGGAAACAGGTTTGTAACAGTTTGAATATAAAAGTGCGTACAGTCTCTACAACTGCATTGTTGCTGCAACCATATATTCCCATCCAGGCTGCAGCGGAGTGACATTTAGGGGGGGACAAGGAAACAAAATTTTGGCGACACGTGTCTTGGCGCTTTGACAACGCTGCTGCTGTCCAAGATTCAGGAGTGTGAAGCCATCTGCTCACGCTGCAAAGTGACCTGAACCCAGCGGATGTTGGATGATAACCAGCGCAGCACACAGATACGACTGATGAGCTTTTTAGAGGCAGAAAACAGATTCTTCAGTGAGAATTTGCAAAACATTCGCCGCCCTGTCATTTAATAAATAGTTGTTGCTTTTCTTAAACGTTCAGACGGGAGTGAAAGCTTCACCTGCATTTTTAGGGATTCTGAAACACATTTGCAGAACGAGCACAACCATTAAAAACTCAAAGAAGAAGCCGCATTTGAGGTCAATAAAACAAAAGGTGGTAGACTGATATATTGGTCTGACCGCCCCACACACTCACAGAATAATGATGCTCCATTAGAGAGAAATCGTCTCCCTTTTCTGTGGAAAATAGCGACTTTTAATGACTCATTTCAGGGATAATTTAAAAGATTTAGTTTAGAAAGAGGCAGATTTCCTCGAATAGAAAAAGAAGCCGAATAAATGCGTATTGCAGCAGATAAGCTGTGTTTATTTATGACCACAGAGCTGCAATCAGAGCATTGATTTATGCTGCTGCTGGAGAGCAAACAGAGGAACAGGAGGAAGGTAAATTACAAGATACCGTGTGTGGGGGGCCTCATTTGGATATACTTGGGAGTAGCAACAGTCTGGTGAAGATATTCTGCGCAGTGTATTAGAGGCTCCAGGTTGTTTATGAACCAGGAGAACATCTTTTTAATTCACATGGAGGCAGTTTTCACATCTTAAACTGTAATATTGTAACAGTTTATAAGGGCCGGCAGCGTTCAAAATGTTCATGAGTTCGTCGAATTTAATAGCAGCCATTTTGTTACCTTTGTTCACTGCTGCCTGACACAAAATGGGGAATTTAACACACAGTGGGACCTGAGAGGTGACTCACGATGTCCAACGTGGAAAATGTGAAAGGTGAACTGAAGACAGAAAAACATATAAAGGTCTAAATGTGCTCTGCTCGGGATTCAACTTGGAAGATAAACCAACTAAAACTGGAAAAACAAAGCTTGTGGTCGCTGCAAGAGAGAAATGCAATCAGAACCTGGACCGGTGTCAGTCGTGAACCCAGAATCCAGCTCAAACACACAGGAGGGTTTTATATTAGCTAACAGCGCCTGTTGGTAATGACGCCTAACGACCTGATCCGCCCACCAGCTGCAGTCACTTAACAAAGAGTGAACTTTTCTAACAAAGCCACACTTTAAAAGTCTCTTTCAACCCCACAAAGTTGCAGTTTGTCATTAAACTAAACAAGTACGAGACTGTGAAAGTACTTAACTAGAAAGGGGCTGAAGCAGATTATTAGAAATCAAGGCGATTGAAAACCGATGTTTGGGAGCCGATATTCATCAGCAGTAGAAATTCAAATCTTTGTGTCAAAAATTCAAACAAACTTTACAATTTTGAGGTACTTTACCTGAGTTTTTTACTTCACCTACTTTATACTCACTCAGCACGACATTTATATGATACATTTTGTTACTATGTTGATTGAGATTATTCAGATCATTCAGTGTTTATAGGTTATTGTATTTTCAGACACTGTGTGAGAGGATGATGCATCAGAGCCAAAGTAGCACATTTTACATTTATTTTATCGGCAATCTGACAGAAAAATGCTGAATATCGTCTTGTTGTACACTCACCAAAACCTGCAACATAAACCTTGTAGAGGTGCTCCAACTCTCTGCAGTTGTCAATATGAGCAGATTTATTGTGATTGTGACTTTCTTGACTTCTGAAACAAGGTCCCACTGAAAATAAACAACATTTTGGACAAACAACTGATGCCGTCATGTCTTCTCGGGAGGTAATCTCTCATGGCTTCTACACAGGAGGCGTCTGAGCAGCATTTTTAAATCATCTGTGTCGTGTGTGACGGAGCGTACCGGCTTCTTCTTTTTTAATTGATCCAGCTGTCCACATTTTAACACGTCACTGCAGAGACTGTGCGTTGGATCCAGTGTGTCGGACACACACGGCGAGCGCCTCCTCTGCTGACACGATGTTAGCATCGCAAAACAGGAGCTTTTATTTCTCCCACTTAGTCATTCTGCACACTGAGTGAGTCAGCGCTGTGGATTGTAGGATCACAGCACAATGGAGAAATAATTATCTCAATAGGAGGAGGCAATTAGAAAAACACTTTCAATACAAATGACACCACTGGCTGCACGAAAGGAATTATTAATAAGCCTGCCGCCTGAATCCAGACATTATCAAACACTAATCATGGCACACGGCCAGGGTGGACTGGACGTGGAGTGTTTTATTTGTCATCCCTGTTTCGGCCCAGAGATCGAATACGTCCTTCAGACAGGAGGTCAGCGCCAACAGCAGCAGCTCTCTGAGAAAGGCAGAGAAAAACTACTCCCCCACGAAACACGAGCGTCTGTGGAGTCAGTATCTGGAAGTTTAACCAGCGACAGACAGTCATCAGCAAGGAGGCACAGGGTTTTTACGGTGGTAGATCAGAGGATTATTTTTGGTTGTGTGTTGTTGTTTTGGTGTGGCACCTCCTCTAGTGACGTGCTGCCACCTGACCTCCATCACCTGTTGCAGGTGTAGGAACTGGCCGGCGAGGGTGTGACGACACTTCCTTCTGATCCCGTCTCGACTCACTGCAGACGTCATGTTAAAGGATTTTGTCAGCCAGAAACGTTGATCCTTTCTGGTGCTGTTTGAGGTGTTTTTGCCGTCCTGTGTTTGTTCTGATTAAGGAGGATTCTTCAACCTTGTTTGAGTGTCGATTAAAAACAAAATCACCTTTCAACTAGTTACCTGCAGGGTTGTCTTGATGTGAGATTAATCGTGGCCAAACGAAATCACGATAACGTTATTAATAATGTCTAAACGACAGTCAAATTCATCCTTAATCTTGTGCATTGTGTCTTTTCTCTCTTTTGGTAATAAATGACACTCAAAATATGAGCGTAGGGAGGAGGAGAGAGTCTGTAACCAAAAGTGGACAAAAAGAAGAAATGCTTTCAATGAATTTCGAAGAGGCAACCAGGTGGACGACAAGGCCAAACATCAGTGCTGCATTACTATTTGTGCAAGGTTTATGCTTAACGGTTAGTTTATATCCATTTAAACCCCTTTTTATACACCACTTTAGAGGGCGGCAAAGGGAAGAACGATATTTCAGGTATCTGATGACTGAAGAGGCATTTTTTCCATTATGAAACCCAGTATTTCAGCACATTTAAACCCCTTTTACGCTACTGTTTGCCCCTTTCACAGGCGTGATGCTATGATGTGTATTGAAGTTTAGGCCACTGGTTCTTTATACTCTTCAATCCATCACTGAAAAAAACAAAATAAACACAAACTCATCTCCCGGCAATCGAACTGTCTGATTTTAAGTGAGTTTAACTGTTTGCTGCGTAAACATAAGCTGCCAGGGCCCGGCCCGGTTTAAACCCAGATCCTGCCCCAGTATAAGCCACAACCAAACAGAAGAAAAATGTAACTGGCCAACACACTCCTGCAAAACTTTGCCTGGGGAAAATTTAAACACTGTTGACGCAGCTTTAATCATTACGTCCGATTTTTGCGACCCGGTGACTCATGTAAAGAATAATAGTTTTGTTGGTTGATGCAGATCAAAGGAACATCTGTGTTAAATTGACACTTTCATAACTACTTGAAAGTTCCTGATAGTAACTTTTTAAATGCATTATACTGTCAGTGTTACCATGAATGCCTCCTTCCTCTTTGCTTCATCTCGGTTCTCGTGTGCGTACACTGCGGGGTTGACATTAAAGCATTTAAGATTAGAAAAGAGTGAGAAAATGGGATCAAGCTCTAATGACATAAAGGACAAAGAGGGAGAGAGAGAGAGTAGCTCTTTGTTCGGAGGTTTTCCACACAGCAGCAGCGAACAAACAGCACTGGGAATTTTAACTCCCAGAAAAGCTGTCGTAATCACTCAGCGCTAATAACCAGGAAATGAAACTGGACACCACATTAACCCTGCACTGCAGCGAAACGTTCAGCTGCTCTCTGTCAAATTACCACATTAGTCCTTAATGGTCACGGACACTGAAACTGTCCGACTACAGGAGGTCGAGTCAATATCACACACACCTCCAGCACATCAGCTCATCGATAACTGGACGACTTTATGAACCATGGCCAGCTTCTCCTCATCAAGTTGACAACGAAAGCAGCTTCCTATGACCCATATTTCTGTTTCTGGTTTGGCTGTGACCTCTAGTGGCCGGAGTAGTTATTACAGCAGCACAAGAGGAAGTCAGGTGTTGCGTGAATGAGGCCCAGTAAGATCCCCCTGGACCCCGAAAGCCTGTTTCAGCGACCGACATATGATGTAATCAAGTGAATATCAGCTACATTACCATTTTCATTGTCGTTGTGGTGTTTGTCATACAGTATTGGAGACTGTGAGACCACATTTCTCAGGTTTTCTCCTTGAAATAAAGGATTTCATTGGTCAAACGTATATTTCTGTAGGCAGAAATCTGCTGACGTTGAGGTTCGTCCGAATATTTCTTTCACAAATGCGGTGATGAACACATACAGTCAGTTTTTCAGTGCTTGGTGTGAAAAGGCTTTCCCCCCTTGATTCCACCAGGTACGTCTCTGTTACCTGCCGTGTGCGACGCCGTTATGTTTCGTCCTCCACATGACTTCATCTCCCACTGGGGGCGTTTGAGGAGCTGATCGTCACGCCTGCCTGATGTTGTTGAGCTGCTCAGATTGTGTTTATTTCATCATTTCTTCTCAATGTTTGTGCTTCTACTGTGGTTCAGTAAATCCTTTTTATTTGTCTGTTTTAAAAGTTATTTATTGTTTATTTCTGACGGTGTTGTGCTGTAGATCCAGAGACTTTTGGTTTTAAAAAACAAGTTTTGCTGCAAACTTATCAGGCAGAGACGGAGGCGTGGTTCGAAATCACTGAACGTCATGCTCTGTGGTGGCGTTATCAACACTGAACATTACATTACTCCACGATTTACACGTTAAAAACATATAAAACTATCACAATATCATATCTTTGAGAACTCACAAGCGGGGGAGACGCCTGCCAACACGACACTTTCCAATTATTATTCAGTTTTTCTGTGACAGATTGGCTTGTGCCATTTTAATTCCTTGTGACATTGTGAGAATGTCAGCAGGGATTAAAAATAAAGACGACGGCATGAAAGACATAAGTGGGTGTTTTTGTAAACAGAGGCTGTGTGCCAGCCGGCGGCTGCCCAGACCGGAGACAAGCGTGGAGGCAGATGCCATCAGTCAGGTTTCTGAAGGGACGTTTGTAAAGCTGCTGGTTTCATTTCCAATCGTTACAATTTGGACAAGATTCCTTACAGAGAGAAAAAAAAAAGGATGGGATAAAAAGCTAAATCATGAGCTAAATCATCATCGTGACTGACGAACTGACAGATGAACTCTTGCGACCCGGCCGAGCAAATTTCCCCAAATCTGATCCCGACAGAGTCGGAGCTGCAGTTTGTGGGAGGAAACGAACTCCAACAAAGTCTGAATTTCTCTTCTTTTTTTTTCGTTTTTCCACCCTGAAGTGCTTCATCCCCACCTCGCTGTCTCTCCACTGATGAAATGCAATATTTGGCTTTTATAAATGACTGACTGAGCTTCTTATTGTAACTGACTTTCACACTTCTTCTCACTAAACCTCCAGAAACTTAATCTAATTTTCCCTTCTGCAGAGCTGCACACTCACACACTCGCAGGCTTCTTTGGACTTTTTATTTATCCAGGAGCTCAGCTGAGAACAAAAAATCATGAGCCTGTCAGAAGTGTCTTCTGTCGAGTATTTTTGGACCAAATTGATCAAATTTAGCACATCCGTTCTTCAGCCCAGAGAGCAGAGACTCGACAGAACATGTGGCTGAAAAGGACTTTTGATTTGCCGGCTGAAAGGAGAATACGAACCTCTGCCACTCATGTCGTCACTGCCCTGATGTTCCTGAACAACCTCTTTCATCATAAGTTTAATCGTACGGGCACGAGCGTACAAATCTCAGACATATCTACACGAGGACGCCTGGTGCTGTCATACACTCACATGGCTTTCTAACACCTGCTCCAGTGACACCATGGCTTCCTCTATGTGACGCTCAGGTGGACGTATGTTTTGCCACGTACCTGACAGACATGTTTGAGCTGATGTCGAGACGCCACCTGGGACGAGGCTAAGTTATCACCTACCTTGCTGTCTGTGGTGTGATCAGCACAGACAGCAAGGAAGGTGATTTATTTGTCAAAAATGAGAGTTTGTACTTCCATCATGCTACACAAATATTTGCCACTTCTTCTAAACTATGGTATTTGTAACAGTGGAGGAAGAACGTGAGCTCCCTCTAGTGGTACACTGAGGAATGCAGGAAATATATTCTGAAAATCAAATAACATAAGCCGATGAAAATACTCAAGAATTTCAACTGAATTATATTTTGTATTTAAGATTATGTAACACAAATTCCTCACAATCAAGAACCAAAACAGGAACTTTTGCCCATCATGTACCATCCGTAGAATAACCCAGAATATCTGCAACATCAGAGAAAGAGATAAAATAAATAAATCAGACTCTCTGAATCTTAATCCTTC
Organism: Pagrus pagrus; assembly: GCF_965226575.1. Classification (NCBI taxonomy): domain Eukaryota; kingdom Metazoa; phylum Chordata; class Actinopteri; order Spariformes; family Sparidae; genus Pagrus; species Pagrus pagrus. The sequence continues at coordinate 4,040,209 of NC_140198.1, forward strand.
ATTATTTTACATTTAAATCAATTTTTTGAAAATCAGTATATCCAATGGTTTTAAATGCGCAGTATAAAGACATTTTAAAGTGCAGAATTATACATTTTTTGAATTTTATATCTTTTGTTTTAAGTACTTCAGATAGAAAAGCTTAAAAACAAATGAAGTAAAGGCCGTTCGAGCTGCAGCTCCTGTAGACTCCTCCCGTTCAAACATCAGGAGGATTCGGCCCGTCCTCACCAGGATCCTCATCCAGCCGCTCGTCCTCTCCCACCTGTACGTCTCCCTCCTTACAGAAGCCCAGCAATCTGCCACCAGACCTTTGCAGCTAGTCCACACTGCTCCCATCCATCTGGTGTTCAACCTTCCCAGGTTTTCCCACGACGCTCCTCTTTTATCTTCAAGACTATCTTCGAGTTCAAGACTGTGGTTCGACAAAATACTACATTAATTGTCATTTTCTCTTGTCAGCTCAGAGAAAATCCAGTCAAAAATTAAGCTATATTTGGATGGAAACCTGCTTTAGTCTTAGTAATTGTTCACACACGTTGTGCATTCAGAACGAGTCAGATTTGATGCCTTAACATTCAATTTATTCAACTCTAATATCCTGCATGTTTACCCTCAAGCTTACAGAAAGTTTTAAATTAAAAAGTGAGTTCATTATCACCCAGTATTGATTTACTATCCTACAGAAGTGCCAGAGGAGCAAAATGAGCGCAAAGATTGACATTGTTGAGTCACTGACTTTGACTGGCCCCCGGCTTACTGCCGATCACGAACCCCGAGCCATCATTCCTCCTCTTTTACATAAATGTCAGCCAGGCAGAATGAGATTCGCTCAGACCGGAGGATGAACTCTTAACCCTCCTGTTTATCTGAATATGAACAAGACAGAGGGCGCGGAGAAGGAGAGAAGTGATTCCCACACCAACTCTGAGGAAACTTCAGAAAGACTTTCGAATGACTTTCACTGTCAGTTTGGTCAAAGTTCAGGATTCGGCACTGAGGTTTTTATAGCCGACGATTACACTGACAGACGTATCAGATGAAACTCTGTCTTCTTAACACGAGGATTAACATGTCACGTCATTGATTTCTTTTTTTTGGTTCCCTGGATGATTCAAAGATGTTACAACACTCAGATTCACAAAGCAGCGAGAGGTCTCTGCCAAGATTACTCTGTCCAGCTTCTGCTGTAATAGTTTCATGTTGAGTGTCAGAGGCCTCATCGGCAGCGGAAGTGATTTTAATGTCTGACAGCACGTTCGAACTGCTCTGACTGAAGCTGAGCTGAGAGTCTCTCGTGGACAAACCAGGTTCTGGTCGGATGTTAAATGTTTTTATCAAAACGGCCAAAATAAAACTCTCAAGTTCCCACAACTTTATACATTTATTCAGTGTTTTGGTTGAAACTGGCTCATGTTTTATGGAGATAATATTTGCTGGTTTTCCCTCTCCGTCCCTCGGGCTGCTCTGGACAAACAGCTTTGCTTGTTGCTAAAGTAACTGCTAATGAAAAGTAGTGATAACCAGCAGCTTCATCCATGAACATCAACAGGAGGAAGTAAGCGGCCTCGGAGAGCGATGACAGAGGGCTAAAGTAAGTGCTAACTGCTGCTAAATGTAGGCCCCAGCCTGTTTTTACAGGAAATGTGTAACTATGCAGAAGCAAATCAGACTCCATAAGTTGTTTCGTGGGAACTTTAACTCATGTGGACACCTGAACATTACACAGGCAGGTACCTGTTACCATAACGGTCTCAACCTTTCTTTTTTACTTCTTTTTACTGGAGATGCACTGATCAACCATGACTCTGATTTTTCTTTTAAGAAAGTAGAGAAAAGTAGCCAACTAGTGTAAAATAACACGATGCTGTGGGTTGGTTTTCCTTGTGTCCTCCCCATTTAAAAAAAAAAAAAAAATACCGATTCAGATTTGAAATCTAGACAACAGAGAACCTGCTGATGGCTCGTTTTCCACCCCGAGACCGCGACAGACGGAGTTATAAAGCGAGCGGCTACTCGATCAACGTAAATCTCCACCACATTCAGAGGTTGCGGGGTTCATCCATAATTCATTCGAGAAGATGCCGAACAGATTGAATTGTCACAACTCCGCCTGGTAAACAGAAGGAGAGAGGAATGAGCTTCTCTCTCTCCGAGCGTCCTCGGCAGGACCGGACAGAGCAGAGAAATGAGGGGAAAAGATGCTAATACGTGTCAGGATCATGTTTGGGGAGCAGCCTCGAGTCCCTGCGTCAGCAGATATTCAGCCTGTTTAAGCTCGCCAAGCGCTTTCATCAGCGCCGTTATGTTGCTGTGGCTGAACTTTGACCTCTCTGTGGATGAGGGACGACTGAAAGAAGAATCAGCTGCATGCATATTTGTTTTTTTTATTGTGTTTATTAGATTTAAAAACTTAATGTTGACAGAATCCCCTTTCACTCCTCAAATCGCTTGAATACTCACCTAATATGCTCCTTCTCTCTCTAAACCCTCCTCTATCCCTACACAACAAAAAGTAATTTGCTTGGCACGTACTCTCGAAGGCTTTGGATCTAATTTATCTGCTGCTTTGGACAAAAGACTCTTCCAACTGAATAAATTATCTGTTTTCAATCTCTATGCACCTCAGTAAGACCTTAGAGAGCAAGATTATATTGACACACACTGAAAAATATGATGTAATATATTGGAAATACATTTTAATTTATGAAAGTAGTCCAATATATTATTACAATACATGCATATATATATATATATATATAAATATATATGCCATTTTGCCTCAAGACTATATTACAAAGTATAATGAATGTGTACATACATTTGGGAATTTGGGTGTTTTAGTAACCTGGAGGTAGTTTCCACACACTCAGGGGTATTTAACAGGATGATTCTGGCATTTTTTTGGACACAATACATTAAATCTCCCTAGACTTAGCCCAGTCGATAAACAAATAAAGGATTGATCATCTCCCTAACTTAATATTCTTGCTGGCATGAGCTGAGTCGGTCTGTTTAGGTCTTTGTCTGAATAATCAATTAAAAACCCCACTGGCTGAATGCATTGTCAGGATGATATAAACAGTTTTTATTGGCTCACGAAAAGTTGATCTGAAAGTGGAAAATATATGTTGAGAAAAATAAAATGTACAAAATGTTGATGAAGGTGCTGCATCGTAGGCAGCTGGACTAGTTTCAGTGTCTTGAAGACGTTTCACCTCTCATCCAAGAGGCTTTACATTGCACTATATGTCTCAGGGATATAATCTATTTATTCACATCTATAAAACATAAATATGCATCCAGTACATCCCTCAAGTATGCACTCTGCGACTATCACGTGCCATTTCCTGTTTGCTTCCTGTGCAGTCAAATGTAAATATTGTAGAGGGTTAATAGAGTACAGTCTTTTTTATTTGCAGTAGTATTTTCATTCTGTATTTCCATTATTTTATTGTTTTATTTTTCTATTTAGACGTCTCGTCCTGTTTTTAATTTCTTAATCTATCACTTAGCCTTAACAGGTGAATTTCCCCTTATCTTATATCTTCACGCGCAAACCTGACGCTAGAGGGAGCTTCGTAGTTCGAAGATTAAAGGCACTGACTAGACTGCTGTACTTGACGAGTTGGGAGTGAGAACGTGTTGCACAGATTATGAAAAAATATATATAAATGTATTAAATTGACATATATTGATCATATGTTTCTGTTGCAGAAGGGACATAACGTGAACCATCAGCAAAGGGAAGTTTAAAGCCTCAAAAATCCCTGCATGCTTCTTCTCTTCTGGCTCTAGTAAGATGTTTCCTGTAAACATCTAATTAGATATTAACCTTCCACATAAAAGATATTTAACCTCATGTAATTGGGGGAATTGGGTATTGTGAAGCCGTAAACACTGATTGACCCTGAAGACCTTTTTTTTTTATCTCATCAGATTCTGGTTTTAGTCGACATGTAGATGTTCTGCTCGTAGCCAATTTCTTTTTTTTTTTGTTTGGAGGAGCACACACCAGTCAATGTTCCTGGAGGTCAAGGTTCATGCTGGACACAATGAGCATTTATTCAGCGTGTTGCTCGGTGCTTCAGGATCTGAAATTAGCTTTTACACAAAGCGAATATCTAATGACGGCGAGGTCAGAGGTCGAGTCCATTAAAATTTTAGCCACATAAAACTGGTCGTCTTTCCTCCATAAAGGGCACATTCAGTCTGACATTTTTGTATCTCCTCACTCAGTCCTCGCTGATAGTTTTGATTATGAAACCCCTCGAGGCTGATCTGTGATATTGAGCCGTGTAAATAAAATCGACTTGACGGGTTTTTAGCGACAAGAAAACGACCCGATAACTCAAACATCAGTGGCACTTCTGTCTCAGAGAGGTGTTATAAAGGTGTGCTGAAAATAATTTGACTCACTTTATATTACCCACAGCTGCCATCACCTAACATTATCAATTTACATATGTGTATGCACCATCTGTCTGCAGAGTTGCCCTTTCCAAATGCCACGAAAGGTCAGAAAGCAATAAGTCAAAGTGCCGCCGTGCTTGGCGAGAGCGTCTGATTCTTGCACACTTTCTTATGCATCGTCGGTGCGTCCGGCACAAAACAGTAAACATAACACAGGAATTGATCTGGAATTAATCATTAAGTCATCTGGTGGTTTTCTTGTCACTCTTTGATTTAAGAGCGCGGACCTGTGAGGCTCCTCCGCGCCTCGACATTTTAACGTACAGCACTTTGAGCTATAAAGGGGTCGGCGGCGTTCAGACACATATTGATGCTCTCTGTTTGTTTTTTCTTTATATTTGAATCGATACAGGGCCGGTGTTTCTCTATGAGTGATGAAGCCGGCGGTCGGGTCATGATCGCTTCCTGTTGAGGCACTACAACTCAAACTGAAAGGCCCGGCTGCTGGAAGGAAGGAAAAAGTTCCTCCTGTGGAAACTGAAACTCGATCAGAGTTAATGTGTTCGAGTACAGTTCACACAACTGGATTATTTTCCTTTGTATATCGTGATTGTAGATTTAATCTGGGAATGTTTGCTCTATTCAACTGAAGATGTCAGAGACGTCGTTTTGCTGTATCCATTGTGTAAAAACAGAACTGTCTTGTATTACAGATTTTATCAGCTATGACAGATTAAATCCAGCTTGTGATGCACATATTCGATATATTAAACTTTATTTCTATAGTCAGCAACAATAAATAAACCTAAAGTCACTGTCAGACAGAGGTTTTCACCAAAAACATCTGAAAATGTAATAATGTTTCAAGGTGAAAGGTCAGTGAAAGAGTTCAAAGAATGACTTTCTGTACCTGTACTACTTATTACTACACTTTTCACCCGTGTTGTTGGTTGGTTTGTCAGCAGGATTACACAAAAACTACCAAACTGATTTCTACAGAACTTGGATGTAGGACGGTCTCGGCCCAGAATAGACCCCTTTTACTTTTTGTGTGGATCCAGTTAAAGGGACGGATCCAGGAATCTTTTTTTTTTCTTGCTTTCTTTCACATTGTCTGACTTTTTCATTGATTTCTCAGGGAATTCAGGTGGCTGGTAGCTATGAGCGAGAACAATTTGATGCTGATAAAGAGGACTGCTGGGGCCTTGGTGGAGGTATGCGCTCTACTGAGTGCCATTCTAGTTTCTTGGGGCATAACTGGCGGTGGCCGGTAGATGACAACAGATTGCAGAGGTGCTTTTGGCGCAGCTACTGAAGGAGTTTGCTCTATTAAAGATGGCTAACGATGATCCAGAGTGCAACTTACACACATGCACATGAGACATGTTTGTAGCACAGTCCACATGTCCATCTAATAACTGGCTGGTATCTGAGTGAGTATAATTCGATGCAGATCCAGGTAGAGCCGATTTACATATGTTTTATTTGATACTGGATTAGGCTTGATTGCATTAAAAGGGGACTATTGGGCCTTGGCAGAGGTATGCGCTCTTTTGAGTGCCATTCTAGTTTGTGATTATATGTGAGAATGATTTTTTATTTTATATATAGGGAACAAAATTGCATCCTGAGTATGAGCAAGAAAGTTGATGCACCTTTTTAAATATTGAATAAAACTAAACTCATGCCATCTCATCATTGTTGACTTATTTAATATTTTACACCACAATCTTGTTATTTCTGTTAAAAAGTCTTGGATTACAACTGCACACGTGACACAAGTTGAATAAATCCTTTTGTGGCTCCAGAGGAAGCTGTCAAACGTGTCAATAATGTAAAAGTTCATGTGTTTGTGATCATTTTTTTGATTGTTTCATGAAGCAAACAGCTCCACATTGTGGCTCCTCAACACTGAACACCGCCTGTCAGATGGAGCAGACCTGCAGTCACAGGTAGACCAGCCTCAGATTGCGCTGCTGTCTCTCTGTGAAGAGCGTGTCGTGGTGTCGAGACGGCTTATCAGACCTCCGCCCAGAAACGGTTTCCACACAGAGCGGACCTGTTTGTCCTTTCACGTTCCACAGTGTCAGAAAATGAGACAGTGGTGGAAATTTCCCATTCCCCTCCGTGACAGGCACGATAATTGGCTTTCAGTCACATTCAGTCTGCTGGAGAAGCAGGTGCTTTATTTAGGGTTGTAGTTTTCATAAAGTGCCTGAAGACGAGTCAGAAACATCATGTGGGGAAGACAATGTGACCGCATGGATTTTAATGTAAAGACTTTTATTTATACAGCACCTTTTAAAACAGTTACAACCTGCTTTACAGTAACAATGAATCATAAAATAAACTATTAAAAACCGTTAATAAAGCTCTGCTGGAGGATCTGAAGCAGCGATCAGCTCACAGAGTTTTCTCTTCCTGACTCTATCACTGGGGTCATTCCAGATCCTTCTATCTATCTATCTATCTATCTATCTATCTATCTATCTATCTATGTGAGCGTTCAATGAGACGTCACTAATGCGACTTTTGGCTGTGTCGTCTTTATAATTACGTACTTTCACAGTCTGATATTTCATTAGTTTGATGACAAACTGCAGCTTTATTGACTTGAAAATTATCTTTTAAATTGACATACATATGTGTGATTCATGACTCAATTCATACAGGATCAATACATTATTTGTCTTTCTTGATTCACTACCAGGCAGAGTTTTTCTGAAATAGGGAAGAGGCTTGACTGCGGCTCTCTATCTACATGTGAAAATGTGTAGATAAAAAATGTGAATGTTTGTGATTCACATGTGAAAATGTCAATTTCTTATGTGGCTATTTTACAACTAGTATTGAATTTAAGCTCAAATGTGGGAAACAAATGTGTGATTTATTGCCCCATGTTGTTCCCTACATGTGAAAAAAGCCAATCACAATGTGAATGCATGCAATTCATATGTCAAAATGTAAAATTCACATATTACGATTTCAATTCAAATGTGAACCGTGACTTTTACATGTGAAAAGGCAAATTTCACATGACATTTTCGTGAGGGACAGTGGAAACTTTTGGACAATCTTTCCTTGAATGCAGTCAAAGTGTTGCAGACAACATTTACTATTCATTAATGATTATTATAAAGTGTGACCGTCCTGTGTTAAAGTGGATATGTGTACATATATTGTCATTAAGAATGTATTTTTAGACAGTGGTGTGTATTTTTTTTAAAAAGCTTCTTGTGTTTGTAGTCTGGTAACACAGAGCAGGGCAGAGTACCGAGTGCAATTGTTTTCTTCCAACTGCACTAATACCTTGATCATTTTTGGCCTTTCTATCATTTTGTCAACGTGTTGTATAAAATAGGTCTTTTTTTATTACAAACACCGGTCTAGGTGCAAAATAAATCCTGTGAAAGTATCAAAACTCAACCCAAGGAGAACTGCATACTGCCTGTATTCAGATACTGTGGCTTCAAATGATCTGGCAGGACTGAAACATGGTGGGCGGTGCCTGCTCGGGCCTGTGAGAGCTGACCAATCAGAGCTTTTCAGGAGGCGGGGCTTAAAGAGACAGGAGCGTTCAGACAGAGGGTGAACAGAGGTGCTGCAGCGATGGACAGTGTGAGAAACATATACATATATTTACAGGATTAAAGATTGTTAACATTTTCTTTCGTTCTTTCTTCATTAATCTCACTTCGTCTCTTCTGTTAGAGACGCTGCTCGTCACCTCTCCTCCAGATAACTTCCCGCGGATCTCTCTGTGCTCTGAACTCTCTGATCTGCTCTCTTGTCACCTCCTGTGTTTTATTTTTTACGACTTTAATCATCTCTGTGACTGATGGCGCTAAAACACATTTTTACTAAATGTTAATCTCATAATCATTTCATCTGACAACACACAAGCTCGGATAGCTTTTAGCCTGCTGTGATTTATTCATGGCTGAAGTAATACTGCTCTTCAGTGTGGCCCATTTCCTCCGGTCTCATGGGATGTCACATAACGCTCAGCTTGTCACACCAGCTCAGAGACAGAGAGAGGGAGAGGACAACTTTGAATACATTGAGAGACCACTTTACATGTTATTGCCTCTTGGAGGCATTTCCCTGATGATATAAACCTCTAAATTGCGAAGTGAAAAACCTGTTAATGTTTCTGCGCTCCATCATCTGCCACTTTTAAAGTCAATCAGTCAGCACACAATCAGTATTCCCGTCCACTCATGAGCCATACGTGGCTGAGGAGAGACACCGGGCTGTTACGCTTCCTGTCAGAGTTATCCATTAAAGAGTCTTTATTGGACCCAGGTCCATTACCAACAGAAAACGTAATCCAATTGTCTTTCCTCCTTTAATATTTTTTTATAGCGTCCCCTCTCTCTCTCCGTCTCTTCCCCTCTTCTGTATTACATCCTCGTCCTCGCTCAGCTATTAGGGGAGCATGATGAGGCAGGGAGTTTGCACATGAGTGCGAATACCACATTAGACAAAATGACAACAAACAAAGAGCATCATTAGTAAACCTGCATAATACAGACGCCTTCACATTTAAGTGGGCTTTTAAAGCGCTCTCTCTCTGGATTTGCTGACTCGCTGCTTCCCAAATTAACTCTCACAACTCAGATTGTGGCCTCGTAGACCGCTGAAACAGGTTTCTGGTTTCAGGCACAAGATGTTGGAACCTGCTGCAGTGATTTGTTCACATTCAACCACATGAGCAGCAGATGTTGTGATGATGAAGCCTGGCATAGCAGTTCATCCCAAAGGAGCTGGATGGGGTCGCTCTTCAACACCAAACAGCGGAAAACACGGATCTTTGTGGATCTGGTGTTGTGCCCAGGGGTAAAGTCATGTTGAAATGGGAAAGGGGCCTTTCAAATATGTTGAATCAATCTTAAAAGCACATCGAGGGATCAGACACACCGCGAACTAGTGGCGACAAAGACGACTGTTGCACTTTAACACACCGCAAAGACGACAGCTGATGGCTCATAAGTTCTGTGCCTGTGTGAGAGGAAATGCCTCTCCATACCACCAGGTGGTGGTCACCATTCAGAAAGTAAATCCTGAAGACTCGTGACTCTTGATATACAAACTTTTGTGATAAAGTAGCATCATTTTCACACCAGTTGTACTTATATAGCCACTTCTAATTGAGAATGTCTGATGATGATGACACTGGCGAAGAGGCGAAGGCAAAGAATAAGGAGAAAACTGCACTTAATAGGTAAAATCGTGGAGACACAGCGACAGGCTCAATCAGACTGATTTATCCGTTGCAGATTAAACATGCTAAATCAACTGAAAAGCAACTGACGAGGGCTGTTTAGTGCCAACACAGCGGGACGCACCCAAAAACTAGGGCCACAGACGCTGACCTGCAGCCCTGATGTTGGCTGACCATCGGCCTGGTGTGTCAGGGCCCTAACAGGTCTAAAATAACACCGATTATGATCCATACCTCCTTTATAAATCTGCTATTTTTAGATCAACTATCTCATTTTGAAACTTTTGAATAAACAAAGCTCTGTCTGCACCAAAACATTGATGACCCAACATCCAGAATAATGTTCGGTGTCGAGCGATGAGAAGCTCCTTTACTCAACTACTGCACAAACACAATTTTGAATTATGTGTACTTGAGTATTTTTAATTTCAGCTACTTTAAAGGGGCAACAGACAACTTCTCCCTGTTCTGTTCTGTTGCAATGACAACTGGATGGTTTCTGTCTTCCTCAGAGTCGCTAATAACACCAACACAGGACAAAACGTGACGTCATTCAATCATCTAGTGTCTAATAGAAATGGATAGCCAGTTAAACTTAGCTTTCCAGGGTGGCTGTGTCCCCGGTGGCAAACAAAATTGTATAGTGATAGGTTTATAGAAGAACCACTGTAAATGCTGATGGTTTCATTATTCAATATCTATCACGTTGTGCATTCAACATGCACTTTATTAGAAAAAGATGAAGCAGAAAACTTGTCTGTTGCCAGTTGAAACTTAAAATAATAACAATAACATAAAAATGTTGCATAATCTGATGAATTAGTAACAACAACCCACTGTTACTCCCCTATTTACTGTATAATAATCACATAATGTAGTCACAGAGGCCTCTCTGCTGCATAATGAGTCATTTTACTTCCACTAATAAAATGTTTGCACCTTTTATAATATGTTACTGCTACTTTTACATTGGTAAAGGATCTACTTCCTCCCCTAGAGGTGTCAAATTGGCTTGATTTTACCATGTCTGAAAGAGTATGTCTTTGTATGTGTTTTATTTTTAAGATTCTTACAATTAAAGGGACACTCAACCGATTTTACATACGAATTTCAGGGTAATTGTTGTGGAAATGCCACTCAATCTAAAGAAACAGTTGTATAAGTTGTAGTCTATGAAAATAACCCTGACGATATTGTCAGTGGCGTGTTTTTTATTGGTTGGCACTTGTAGGATCCGGTGTTTTTGAAACTTGACTGACAAAAAGTCAGTCTCATTCTCAGCTGCTCTCTTTATCTGACTCTCTCAAACCCTCCAGCTTCACAAAAGTGCGTGAATCCCCCCTTTAAATCTCAGTTATAGTTAAAATACGTGTGAACAGTTGGAAAACAAAGCACCTGAACAGGTAACAGTGACGGTATGTGAAGGAATGTCAGTGTCAGCCCTCCTGAGTTGGATCCATCTGTTGACCTCTGTCTCCCCCTTGTGGTCAAAACAGGAATCACACCGTGTTGATGTCAACAGATCTGTGCTCGTTCATGTGGACTTGTGTCCATCAGAGGGAAATAACCCAGATCACCGAGGAGTCTTATAGTTGTGAACATTCAACTGTAACAACAGGCCGCATATTAATAATGTCTCTGTCTCACCAGCCTGTCCCAGGGAGCCGACATCACGGTACAGCGTCTGTAAATGTGGATTTCTCGTCCGTCCGCGTCCATTAAAGATTAATCTAGCGAGACGTCGAGCTGATAAAAGTCGCTGTAACGTTTTCCTCATGGAGGATGATAAACATGTACTATTTATAGTTTCTGTTGTGTAGTTCAACTGAGGGCGACGCCACCTTTAACTCCTATTCATAGTACAAAACATGACACCGAGTGATGCAGGAAGAGCCGTTAGAAGACTGATGTTCCTCACAGCCAATGGGGTGCCCGTGTTTGTACGCTAATCCCGCCCTCCTGCGAAATCGGCCAATCGGCGTCCAGGACGGGGAACTTCCGCCAAAGACACGGAGCATGTCCATTGTACGAGGTGTTCTGAAAGAGTGCCGCGATTGTTGAGGTGCAGGCTGGTTAAAGACGAGATTTCTCCAAAGTTGTGTCATCCGTTGTTGCCGGTTGTCGCCCTTTAACTCGGTATCGTATGAGTTTGTTGTCATACGCGAGTCTTGCTGAAACGTAGCGGTGTGTTGCGGGGACGAACAGCGGCGGTCTCACCATAGGAATTTGTACGTTAGCGGCAGCTCAGCCACCTTGCGGTTCTGCTAGCGGCGGAGCTAGTTGACGTTAGCAGCAGCTGTTTTGCGGTGTGAATCTACCGGAGGTCGGTGGGAATATGTCTGTTAGCAGAGGCTGTCACGTTTCGAAGTAAGTCGCCGGAGCCGGGATAAAACCGCAACGGCTGTTAGCTCGCGAACTAGCCACTTAGCCGAGCTAGGTAAGCTAGCTAACGCTACCGGATTGTCTTTCACAAAAGGGCAACGCGTGAACAAGAGACTTCACAGCTAGCATAACGCTGGGCTTTTTGCTGATTATTTTATTGTTTTGATCGCCACACAAAGAGCATCACAGTCGGTCAGAATGAATGGGTTCAGCACAGAGGAGGACAGCCACGATGGACCGCCTGCTCCGCCGTTTTACGGGCAGAGCTGCTGTCTGATCGAGGACGGAGAGCGCTGCGGCCGGTCAGCTGGAAACGCCTCCTTCAGCAAGAGGATCCAGAAGAGCATATCTCAGAAGAAACTCAAACTGGACATCGACAAGAGTGTGAGTAACATTACAAGACACTCGTGCTCTGTTTTGACTCGTACATCTGTGACTGTGAGTGGGAAGACGATCGCTGAAAGTTAGCTCTGGGGGGAAACTTCAGACTCCACAGCTGTCAGCTAGCTAACGCGAGTTAGCTTGTCGGCGTCAGTTAACGTGAATAAACAAAAGAGCGGATTCAAATCTTCCTCTCGTTGTTGGTGTTACAGTAGCCGTGATTGGAGGTGGTGTCTGTAGCTGGATCTGTTCTCAGCCGGTTTAAATGTCCGGCTAACGTTAGCTGTGTTAGCTAGCTACGTGGACGACGTGCAGGACAACATCAACTTCCAGCAACAGTTTCCTCCAACACGCCTCCGCCGCCGCTGCTCTTCATAAAATGGCTGTTGCCAGGGAAGCTAACCGTGTTTTCTTTAACCTCAGTCCTCAGAAACGGCCTCATTTCAAACTACCAGCAGCTAAACGTTGGTCGAAATACTTCACATTACACACACGTTAGCTTAAAGTTACCACAACACCGCATTGGAGCCATTATCCTCGTGGTGATTTTTCTTAGTTTTCTCCTCATTTCTGTCCTCAGGGTCACTGTTTTTAAATTAAAGGTGTGTTAACTTGCACTGTCAGGCCAACACGTGTTTTATGTGTCTTACAAGAACATAACGAGGGAAACTTGTTGAACTGGACAACTGGGACAGAGACATTTAAGTTAACTAGCCAAAGGCCCCAGACCCCCCAAGGGCCTCACAAGTCCCGAGAGTCCCTCTGGGTGGTTATTTGAATTATAGTAAAGTTATCTAGGACTGATACACATCTGAAGTACGTTACACTACTCAAAATTAATGAGGGATATTTTAGTGTTTCACTTGATTCTGTGACAAAGCTGAAATTGTATTTTGTGAATATTTTTAGTCCCCAAAAATAATGTTAAAAACCACTTTATTCTTATTTCTGGGGTCAAACTGCTACTTGAGTTTTGGGGCCAGTGCCAGTTGAGTTAATCCCGCAAACATCATCAAACACTTGTGACTGAGATATGTAACGGAGGCAGGATATTTCTTACAGTTTAACAATACATTTTATCGTCTGAAATGACATCCGTGCATTGAAACGGTAAATGCCACTTAGAATCAAATAGTTACAAATTACCCCGAGCATCTTTTCTGCATTATCATCTCTTAAATAAAGTTAATTTTGGTCAAAATCGATGTCCTACTGATTATATCTGTGACAGGCCAATATCGGCCTAGCGATGTATCAGTTGGGCTCTTATGACTTCACACAATATTATGTTCTGACAGACATGAAACTTGATATAAAGTTGACATATCAACAACAACACTAGAAGGTCAGAACTCAATAACGTAGGTGAACAGATGTACACGGTTAATAACAAGCAATTTTCATAACACAGTACACCTTAAAACTAGTAAACCGCTGCAACCTTAGTCACAGTATTAATGACCTAAGCTTGTTTTAATGCCTGTTCTTAGACGGGCCTTCATACAAATATACACATCCAACCAGAAAACACATTCAGAATAGTATGAAAGACGAGCTTACCAACATCAAAACATCCAAATGTAGATTTAACATGCTTATTTATTTATTCGTGTTGTGTTTTCTGGACTAAATTCGCCTTTAATTAACTCACCACAGCGTCTCAACAGACCTGGGGGCAGGGCTGTCTTCCTGCTGTGTGTAATCTGCTGTGTGCTCTGTACCTGATGAGTGCTTAAAGGCGACGGGATGCGTACACAATGCACAAAGAGTTGGAAGAACCAGGGGGTCTGTCGGTAGGGGTCTTCAGCTCAACGTTGCCCCGGGCTCCCCGACATCCAAATGTAGATTTAATATCTTTTATTTATTTTCCAAGTTGTGTAACACAGCAGAGCCGTCCCTGACTGGATGGATGTTTAATGAAAGTGTTGCTGTTGCTGTAAGCTGCTTTTATCTGCTCTGAGGTTGGTAGAAAGCTTTATGCCCTGTCGCTGAAGCGGTACAGCCGTGGGAACGAGCTCGGCGGTCTTTAGTGTGGTTCTGCTGGGACTCGTGTCGACTCACATGTTCTTGTTGTGGTTTAGAGGAGTGAATGCACACGAGTTCGCAGGAGGACAGAATTAATCTAAATAACTGACTATAGACTACCTGTAGGTTGGCAGGGAATCGAATGTCAGTACTATTTTTTAGTTATGAGCAGAATGTGGTGCGTGTCTGTAGCATCGTTTACCAGAAACAAACGCTGAGGTCTTGTGTGCAACAACTCTGACTAGATACTTCCTGTTTTTTAAGTCATAGCTGTGCCAGTTGTAAACAAGTTTATCTTGTTAACGTTCATGTTGAGCTGCGAGTGTTAACACAACATCTAACACTGCTGAGTTTGATTATACATCTGAGTTTTAACATTAATGAAGTTTGTTCAAGGAAAAACTAAATAAAGTTTTGTTTTGGCACCGGTACCAAAACACTGCTATCATACTGAGACCAGAACTGAAGACTTTAGAACATCCTTGTTTGTAAAGTTGCACAGATTTATGGATTAGTTGCTAAATATTTAATTAAGTATTTTGATTATAGATTAATCAGATTGTTCATTTTAAAAGAAAAGTCAAAATTCTCTGATTCCAGCTTCTTAAATGTGAATATTTTCTGGTTTCTTTCCTCATCTATGACAAACTGAATGTCTTTAGGTTGTGGACAAAACAAAACATTTGAGGGCGCCATCTTGAACTTTTTCTAACATTTATAGACCAAACAAGTAATCGATTACTTGAGAAATTAATCGACAATGAAGATGTTATTTTTAGCCCTACTTGTCTGCAAGTGATTCTGTGTCGCATCTAAACTAAACTGAGGTTTTTGTACATGGTGGACTCCTCCTTTAATACTCGTTAATCTCTTTGTAGGTACGGCACTTATACATCTGCGACTTCCACAAGAACTTCATCCAGAGCGTCCGCAACAAGAGGAAGAGGAAGACCAGTGACGATGGAGGAGAGTCCCCCGATCATGATGTGGAGGTGCCGGAGGTAATGTCGCCCGAAATGTTTAACACAGAAATTGTATTTCAAGCACAACAGATTATTTTTTGCAAAGGAACAAAAGTGAACATGGTGACAGAAACTAGGACGCTTTACAAACATCAACTCGTGGTGGGATTGTTGTAAGAAAGTGCTTACATAACTACTATTACAAGTACTGGAAAAATATTATCATTGTTATTGCTCTTTTTAAGAAAAAAAACATGTTTTTCCTCTACTTGGTTGTGCTTTTTAGTTTTTATTGCTGCGATGACCCAATTTCTCCACAGAGAAATCCTCTGAGAATCTGCAGCAAGTCATTGAAATGTGTCCAAGATGGAGGCGGGATGAAAAGTTACATATCTCATAATTCACTCTCCGACTGCGTCTTTGTGTCTGTTGTGTGTTCAGGTCGATCTGTTCCAGCTGCAGGTGAACACGTTGAGACGCTACAAGCGACACTACAAGCTGCAGACCAGACCTGGACTCAACAAGGCCCAGCTGGCAGAGGTAACAACTGAATCAATGTGGAGACGTCGTCCACTGCGTGATGGATGTCTTGTACTTTGTACTGTGCATGTTGCGTTCTCCTTCCATTTTGTTCAGCATTGAAACTCTGAAGCCTAACCATATGTCTAAATTATTGTTTTCTGGCATACTGCCTGGTCCTCAAAGAGTACCTGTTGTTAGGGTAGAAGCTCTTTGATGGCCCACAGATGATCGGGGATGGGTTTGCTGAATGTCAAGCACACATCTCAGGTTTTATTAGTTGTGTACGGCTTAGTTTACCCGCATATATGTATTTTAAAAGCAATGTTTTCTGGTGTGAGTGACCAAGAGGATGAGAGGAGAACAAAATAGATGTAGAAAGAGAGACAAAACTTAACCTGCTGCTACTTCTGAGTTGTTGATTGAATGGATGCAGTGTCACATGAGGGTAAATTGTACCTTTTTGTTAATTGTTTGGTTGTTGTTTATCAAGCCACAAGTTCAGACACTTGCTGGTTTTCGCTCCCCTGACATCAGGATTTACTGCTTTTGTTTTGGACTGTTGGTTGGACATTTAAAGGACATTAATCTTGGACATTTGGCCTTTAACCCGAACAAAACCGTCATCATGCTATCATGAGGCAAATGTAGAAACCCTGATTGAAGCACACACCATTTTGCTGTAAACGTGTTGTGTTCGAGGCTTCATGTCCCTCTGAACAGAAGCTGTCAGTCCTGTTGTGTGCTTAGCTGTTAGCTCTATTAGCCAAACACACCGCAGGTCTCTGCTGCCCACCAGCTGCTGACAGCTAACGAGCAGCGTAGCATTATCAGGGAGTCCTTGCGGATTTGAGCGTGTCGTATTTTTTGTCGGATCTCATGCTGAGTGGCCAGGCTGTGATGGTAACCACAGCAACAGCATGGGATGTTGTTACTCATGCTGCAGCATGTTGTAATGCACACAGTTCAGCTGGGCATCTGCTAACAGACACACAAAAATCAATTTATTTGCAGCCTCTCTGGTGAGCATCAGTTTATAAAAACTTCATCAGTCCTTTTTGGAGCAACAGAAACTTACTTTGACAACTTCTCAAGCAGAAGCTGTGGTTATTTTTCTCTTTGATTCCTCTTTTTATGGATTTCTGTGGATTAATAACCCGTCTAGTTCATATTGTGTAACACTGAAGGCTGCTGGCTGCCCTCATTAGGCCTCTTTCTTCTCAACTCTCGGCTCCATAATACTCATTTACTGTGATATACGTAGTGTCGCAGGTCGTATTCCTCAGTAATTGGTCATGGAGAGATTGTTAGACTAATTTGCCAAATTGACAGGTGGACTTGATGCAGCTGGCTCGGCCGTCGTCCTGACAAATACCTCCTGTATGTGGCGGCGGGGCGGAGTCGGATGTGACTCGGCTGTCGGGCAGTAGGACCGAATGAATGAATGAATGAATGAATGAATGAAACTTGGCTGTAAGTTGAATGTTTCCCCCGGCTGTAAGTCAGGTTCAGGCCCTCTTATTAATGAGCCTCCCACATCATTAATAAAGCACCAGTCAACAGCCAAAACCAGTTACAGCTGTTCCAGTTCAGCCCCGTTCAGGAGGACCAGAGGCTGTTTCCAGTAAAAAAAAAAAAACATCTCTTGAGGTTTTTTACTCCACTACATTTGTCTTACAAGTCAGTTAGCAGCGGATTTGGATTATTGGGAAGCTGCAACGGTTAGTCAATGAATTGATTAGTCGAAATAAAATACATTTATTTTGATAATTGATTTATAGTTTCAGTCATTTTCCAGTTCTTTTCCAGCTTCTTAAACGTGATGATTTGCTGCTTTTCTTTGTCATTTCTGACAGTAGATGAGGAGTCTTAAGTTTTGGACTGTTGGCTGGACAAAATAAGTCATTTGGAGATGTTGCATCAGGCTCTGGGAAATTATGATGAGCACTGGCAATCAGGAAAAAAAAAGCATGGATTCTGAGCACGATTTCTCCTTATTTTTGCCATTAGCAACATTAAATTGTACATATTCTTGATTTAAAAGGGGCTAAATTAGCGAGAGCCGTATGAAAATGGTTGGCAAATGCTGCATTATCATGGCAGTGGTTTGCATGATACTCGTTACTCTCGAGTCTTCCAGTTCCTCTTTTTGAATGTTGAACACAAGGCAGAGAACACAGGAGGCAGTTGGCTGTTGTGGTGTGTTTGAGTGCAGCTTTTTGGTCCAGACACAGACGACGTGAGGTGAAGCAACAGTCAGCTTTTGTTGCTGCTTGTTCTTTGATGTCGATTTGGTTTGTCTGGGCCCGACGTGTTGTAGCACAGCCTACAAAGTTAAAAGCGTGTTCACCATGTTTATTGCCATGCAGAACCAATGTTGAATAATACTGACTTCTTAAATTGACTACCAGGAAATGGGGCTCATACACCTGTTAATTCCTGAATGCTGCGTAGATCTATATGAGATATGCACGCTGAGTTTTCCTTCTAACCTCTTGTCCTTCCTCCTCCTGCAGACGGTGAGTCGTCACTTCAGGAATATCCCGGTGAACGAGAAGGAGACGCTGACCTACTTTATTTACATGGTGAAGAGCAGCAAGAGCCGCTTGGACCAGAAAGGCGACGGCGGCAAACCGCTGGACTAAACTCCCCGACATCAACCACTGAAGCTCCAACAGTCACCAACAACCACAGCGACAAAACCTGGACACCGCAAACAAGCTCCTGCTCCCCCGTCACCGTCCCAATCCAGAACACAGACTCTTGTTGTCCTCTGAGGACAAATGGAGAAGAACTGAGGCCGGGATGAGTTCACTTTTGCTCATTCTGTCCTCTTCACACGTCGCCACGATGGTTGATTCTCCTCCGGTTCACCCCCTCCTCCTCTGCTCCGCTAAAGCCCGGTCCCTAAAGACTGTCGAGGACCAGGACTCAGTCCGCAGGGTTTCACGTCGTCATGCTGTAATGTAACCTGTCAATATGTACAAAAGAACAGCGTCCGATCTTACGTAACTTGGTTGAATGCAATGTACAATATAGCTGCCTTAAGAGTGAAAAACAAAACACTTCTTGGTAATTTGGGGTATTTTTTTCTTTGCCGATTTGACTGTTAACACGTTCACCACGAAGGATGCTTGTGCCAAACAGAGAAAAGTGCTGGAACTGAACGAAGAGTTTGTTTTTTATTGTGAGTGAATGGATCATTGGAAAAGGGCGCCGAACACCTCAGGACTCGGGGTCAGTTTACTCCTTTAGTGGCACAAAATCACATAAGAACCTGAATTTTCAATAATATCTAAAATACATAAAAAAGGAGCTGATCTGAGTCCTGATCTTTAATCTTTTAGCCGCCCTTTTCCAACTGGAAGTGATGCGTTTATGGACGGATGGTGGTGAATGATGTAGCATCTGGTTGTGACCCGCTCTTCACCTTCTTAATAGCTGTTTTATGTACTTATGAACACGCCGACCCAACCGCCAGAATTGGCAAAGTACGTTTCTGCAAAACCACAGATAAGTTACAACGTCACGTTTCTTTTTTTAGACACAAAAACCACGTGGTTGTGGTTTCCAAAACATCGTGTTTTGGCTTAAAATACCTCGTCTTGTGCCACAAACGCGTCTGGAGACGTCTCGAGGTCCAAAATATCCCTTTTTTATCGTGACAAACAAAGCTGGAAATGTCCCAGCCTGTCCTCAAAAATATCCCAGGCTCATTGCCACAAATATCTTGATGGCACCGACCAAATTGCCTCGATACTGTCAAGAATCGAAACATGTCTTGTCATTCGATCCCAAATTTCAATACCTAAGGAGATAATCTCATCAGTGTCAGTGAGCCAATAAGCATGCAGCATGCTTGTTCCAAGATCGAACAGTGCTGGTGATTGGCTGCCTCGAGGCATAGTCTCCTTAAAAATATCTCGTCACGTCACCTGTTGAATCGTCTCGGTCCCTCATCAAAAATATCCAGTGGTTTCACGCTCACGTTAAAAATGTTGGAAGGCCAACAATGCTCAAGCAAATGCCAGCGCCAACATTTTATTATGTCGACTGGGCTTCACCATCACGGCTGGAAACCGTCCTGACGTCTCCTTGAAAATATCCAGTGGTTTCACGCTTACAGATGTTGAAACGCGAGACTTGAACTGGGGTCACAGGTTGACCAACCTTCAAGCCAGCAACTCCAACACTGTCCACTCAATACGTAGCGTGTGACGCATTCAAATTTGAACGTATGTGTGGTTCACAGAAACGTTACCTGCCAACATTTCATCCTGGTGACTGGGCTGAAAACACACTGATTTATTTCCTCTGTGCGTCGCAGGTGGTGGGAGCTGATTTTTTATTGTTTGTTCCTTCATTTCTTCTCTTTAGTTCAGCCTTAAGTTGTATAAAGTTGCGTCTGTCAGCGTATTTGATTTTGATTTTTCCACCTCGAAGTGGAGCGTGTGTTTGAGAGTGTGTGATAGGAATGTAAGAGTAATTATTAGCGTCTTTTTAATATTTAAGAGCAGTGTTGATAGTGGACGACGTCTCAAATGTTGATTGACTCAACAGAAAACAAATTCAATGTTTCTTTTCATGCCCTCCCTCGACATCAGCCTGCCAAAAACACAAGTTCAGGAGAAGTTGTCTGAGATCTTAAAAACTTTCTTCTTTTTTTTCCTACTAGAGCTGCAACTAATGCTTATTTTCTTAATTAATCGATTTGTTGTTTGGTCTATAAAATGTCCCAGAATGGTGAAATCTGTCTCCCAAAGCACCAGATAACATCTTCAAATGTCTTGTTTTTATCCACAACTCAAAGATATTCAGTTAACAGTCGAGAGGAGGAAAGAAACCAGAACATATTCACATTTAAGAAGCTGGAATCAGATAATTTTGACCCTTTTCCTCTTGATTTTTGGGGCACATACTACAAAAGAGAAAATGTGGATATCGATTTATCGGTATACACGTGTGGTTATCAAACACTTGTGAACGAGATATGTAACGAGGACGGGATATTTTACAGTTTAGCAATCATCGGTTAGCTAAAACCGTAAGCTATACTGGGAATTCAATAACTATTGATCACCTCAAGCATCTTTTTCTGCATTATAATCTCTAAAAAGCAAAGTTTAATACCAGTCAGTATCTGAAAACGTATACGCCGATATGTCTGTGAGAGGCCAATATCGCCGGGTAATATCGACTCTAAAAACAATGTAAGTGATTATTTAAATAACTGAGAAACTAATCAATCAATCGTTGCAGCTCTTCTTCTTTTTTTTACATTTTTATTCAATTTTGAAATGATCTCATGAAATCATGTTCATCCCTGAAAAGTTCAGCACAAATCTAATTTGGCAACAAAAGTGTTTTCACACGTTTGTGTTTTAATTATTAATCGATGTTTCAAGCCATCGATCAATTGCTCAGTCAGATCCTCGTTACTTGTTGGATTGGGTCACAGCTGGGATCGCTGGTGGCTTCTGGTCACTTCCCATCGCAGCTCAACATAAAACATTTAATACGAAGAATCCAAAACTGCTGAAAAGTTAATACACACGATTGTTGATGCACTGCTGCAGGTCAAAGACAACTTCTCCAGCTCCTCTTCTGTGTTGTTGATCGTAAACACAGTTTGGACTTCATGTCAGGATTTTATCATCCTCTGTCACGCTCTGTATTTAAGTTTGTCCACCACACTGAGTTTGTCTTCTTCTGACAGGGTTATTTTTTTATTATTTTTCTGTCTTTTTTTTAGTGTCTGTTATATTTTCAGTTTTGCTTGTAGGTTTCTTAGTGTCATGTAGATAAACAACGGACTTTATTAACACATAGGCCAGGCCACATTAACCTGATTGTTGTATTAGAAAAAAAAAAACATATTTAAATATGGCTGCTTATTGCTCCTAATGATGGGATAATATTAATAATAAATGTATTGTACAGGAAGAAGCAACGGTCTCGTCTCTGTTCATTCACAGGTTGTTCTCAGCTGTTTGCACACTGAATATATGAACACATGAAGATCATGTGTGTAAGTTTTGAAGTTAAAGTTGAAGAGAAAATGTCAGCCGGGTTGGATTTGTCTTTCTACGTTAGGGATGCCCAAACTTTTTTCCCTTGAAGGGCTGAAAGCAAACACCTGTCGTATTGTAATGACGAGGATCCCTTAATTGACTGACATGCCCAGATCATGAACAATAATTAATAATAAGGGATCCGATATATTTTAAAGAGCATTTTTACTTCCCTTAAAATAAAAAAACAGTCCAAACTCCTCATTTAACGTCATGAATGACAAAGAAAAGCAGCAAATTCTCACATTTAAGAAGCCGGAAGCAGAAAATGTTTGCCTGAAAAATGAGCAAAACGATTAATGGATTATGAAAATCATTTGCAATTAATTTATTTTAAATCAACTAACTGTTGCAGCTCCAGTGAGGACTAGTTTCTTCATGCTGTGTTGTTTCAGTAACAGCGTTTGGCCACCAGGTGTCAGCATCAACATGGAAATACAAAATGTTGGACTGTTGCTGTTCATTTCTCAGAGTAAATCTACTTATTCACCGGAGGAAACTTTATTTTTGAAAACAAACTGCATATTTTTCCTACAAATACTGTGACGAGGTATTTAGGTTATTAGAGTCGACAGCAGTGGAGCAGATCACCACAGATCATCTTCAAGCCAGTGAGAGGGAGAGTTTTGTAATTATTAGATTAATTGAATAAAATATTGCATGAATGACTAATTGGTACATGACAATGCGATATATAATGTTTTCTGACCTATTTGTGAACCAGGCATTAATTCTCAGAAAAGAAAAATACCCGGGAGAGCAGCGACATAAAAAAAATATCAGCTCTGACACTGATTTTAAGTTATAATTCAATTTAAATTATTCAATTTAATATTAGAACTGGCAGGACTAAAGAAAGGCAGAAATTCAGATGTATAATCTAAAATAATAATAATAATAATAATGAATAAAGTAAATAATCAAAATTGTGACTGTGGAGTTAATTGTGATGAAAACAGTATTCTGGGATTAAGTTCAATTAATTCAGATTTAACTCCTATTTTAATGATTATGTTATTCTGTGATTGGTTTTCTTATAAATCTCATGTTTTTGTTCAGGTGACACCAATAAAAGCAAGAAAGAAAAAGCCAGTGTTGTAAAAAAGTTAAGTAAAAGTAAAGATATTGTTAAAATATCACTTTGAAAGTGAAAGTCATCTGTGTGAAAAGTACTCGAGTAAAAGTCTGAAAGTATCTGATATTAAATGCACTTAAGTATCATTTGTGCATGTAAAAGTAAATTATATACATATTTAAAAAGGATTTCAGGATTTTTCTGATTATCAACTGAGTTTTATTTTAAATATCTGATTACCAATAAAATAAATTAAATAAAAAATGCACTGTTTGGCTCTGATGAAGCATGTAATCTGAAAAGTAACTAAAGTTATCAAATAGAGAGTGAAGCATGAGAGAAAAAGTCAAATATTTACAAGTACCTCAAAGTTGTACTTAAGTACACTACTTGAGTAAATGTAATAAGTTACATTCCATCAGTGGTATTAAATAATTTCATATCACGAAGTGTTTTGATAACTAATTGATTTAGTTGTTTTTTGTTTTGTTTTTTGCAAATAAAGTACAAATACCTCAAGATTGCACAACAGTACAGTTGAGCAAAAGTACTTAGTTACATCCCATCACTATAAACTTTTAATTCCCCATCAAAGACAAACAGACGTCACATACGAAGAAAAACACACCTTCACTTCAGCTGCAGTGTCATAAAATAATCCATTTATTTACTGAACTTTTATATAACTTCACATCCATCCACGTGTCGCACAACAATAAACCTTTAGTTTTTTTTTAATCCTTATGAGTGTTTTTTCTTTGTTTACACGTCGGAGAGAAGCTGTGCGTCAACATTCAGTCTGTGTTCGTCTTCTCAGAGCGACAGTGAGGTAGATTCAGTCGGTTCAATCAGTTTCTACACAGGAGAGGACAGCCGCAGTCCAGGAACACTGGTGGGATAATAATGTGCTAATTACATGTTTGTACTGAGCCGAACTCAGCCGGATGACACAGGATAACTTTCCCTTGAAGACTGTTTCTGTTCGGGCTCGGGATGTTTTATATTTTTAGTATTTTATCTTATTTACGTTCTTACGTCAAAGGAGTCTGGTTGAAATCCGAATCCAGTGATCGGAAAACGCTTGTAGGCCAATTACCGACCGGTTCACGCGCCGATTCATGAATATTTCGGAATAAAATACATTTATTTGATTTAACATGCAGGTGTGATGTCTTTCAGGCCAGAATATATCACAATTAATGCTGACATTATTTAATTTCACAGCGGAATTAAACCAATTAACAGCACGGGGAGGAAAATACAAGTATGCCGGATTTATTTTCTAATATTTAGGATAATTTACACGGATGAATCATATTTAAATTATCTTCTGTGCCGCATTTTGGTTTAAAAAATCCAGAGAAAAAACACAAATTCAGCCGCTGCGTCCCATTTCTCTGATGTAAAAATGAAAAACATGTAAAAAATAATTCCCTTTATTTGGTTTTTTTTGCCATGTCGTTCCTCTCAGATCACAACATCCACTCTTCTGCTCGTTTGTTTTATAATTTATTTATTTTCTCCTGCGGAAACAACCAACTCTCCGCCAGATAAAACACTACTTTTTCTTTTTTTTTTGTTTTAAGGCAGACAGATGTTTTATGACACCGTGGCAACATCTGGTCTACAGTACTGGAGGGGTGGGAACATCAAAAAAAAGAAAAAAAAAAAGAAGAAGAAGCAGAAATACCACAAATAACACACCGAGGAGAGAGAGAGGAGATCATCATCAGTGTCCGTCCGTTTGTTTTTGTCCGTGTTGTCCTTTAATTCGCTCCTTTTTGCGCATCGTTGCCTGCGCACAGCGGTGGTGCGTTCAGGTTCAGACAGTCAGTGGTTTTTTATCTGATTTCAATCCAGAGTCTGTGAGGAGGAGGAGGAGGAGGAGGTGGAGGTGGAGGAGGGTCACTGGTTGAGCTCCAGAGCCCAGACCTGCTGCGGCCAGCCGGTCCGGCCCTTCACCTTCTTCTCGGCTCCTAAAGAGTCCTGCAGGCCGTCAGTCTGCGACACCAAAACACCAGGTTATCACCAGCAGACACAGAGAGCGCCACCTGACAGTCACTCAACACGTTTCATCTCTACAGGACGTGTTAATATCACGTCTATATCTCCTCCGAGAGCCTCACTGCGCTGCAGAGTTTATTCAACTGGGAAATAAACACGTAAATAAATAATACGTGATATAAATAATCAATAAATGATGATCTAATTGAGTCAAAACATCTGCAGATCTAAAAAAAATATTAAAATAATAAGTGTTGTATTTGAGGCTTCAGTGACGCAATCACCGCCGTGACATCACAGGCTTTCATTAACCAAAGTAATGAACTAAATGTGGAACAAAACAGGCCGTTACGTCACCAAATATATTATTAAATAATGATGCATATTTTATAATAAACAACTAAATTGTTATTTGACAAAAACATGTTACATATGTGAGGAAATGTTGTTTTAAAGGCCAACTACATTTATCTGCAACTATTCTGATGCAGTGACACATAAATAAACGTGTATTTTAATGCAGACTGCGTTGCATTTATTTATTATATTTCCTATTTTAGATTATTAGTTTTATTCTCGTATTCTGCTGTTTACGACCTTTAATTCGGCTGTAATGTTGTTGACTAAATGTTTGTCTACTGAGTGTGAGTTTTATATTTGTCCTCTAATCTCGCTGTATTCTGATCCATGACATTAAAGGATTTATTTTATGTTTATGAACATATAATTGTCTTTATGTTGTTGGAGATGTTTTAAAAAGGCGCCGTTGTGCTTCTACATCACAGTCAGAGGGACAGTGTTGTTACAAGTGAACACAAGTTGAGTAAAAGTAAAGATGTGGTGGTCAAATGTTACTTTGGTGAAAGTGAAAGTCAGTCAGAGGAATAAAAGTCTTAAAGTATCTGATATTAAATGTACTTAAGTATCAAGAGTACAAGTAGATAATAGATATTTTACTTTATGTCTATATATTTTCTCTGGGGTCAGTGTGCTGTTTAATCCGATTGTCTCTAAATTAATTTAATTTATGTTAAAATAAAATTTGCTCTAAAACAAAACGCTCTAATGCAGCATGTAATCTGCAAAGTAACTTATTATAAAATAAATGTAGTGGAGTTAAACAATATAACAACAGAAATTGGAGATAACCAATAAAGTATAAGTACCTCGAAATTGTACTTCAGTCAGTAGTTATATATAGTTAAAGTTATAAGAGTCTAAATCTACCAGCTGGTTATTACCGTTAAACATTTGAATGAGACGCAGAGTTGATTTTTTGGATCATAACGCACAAAAATGTGAATATAATTATAAAATGCTGCACTTTTATTCCGCAGTCGAGTTGAATTTATTGGCTCAAAATAAAATGTTATAATATTTTATTTGGATTTTATTTTTTTTATATAAATAATTCAGATAATGTTTAAAACTGAAGACAGAAAATCATAAAATCACGTTTTAAAACTAGATTTTGTTTTAAATTTTAGGATTAAAACAGGAAAATAAAAGCACACCGATATTTAAATTGCCTTTCCATTTCTTCAGGCCCCAAACTCGTAAAGTTAAGAAACTACCGAGCTCCTGAACTTCTCCTGTTGGAGGTATTTTGGTAAAAATCAAAGTTTTCTACAATCGGAACTTACCGGCTCCCGTTTTCTTTTCAGATCCCGGTTCTCAAATTTCTTAATCTCGGCCTTAAAGCCCTCCGTCTCCCCGGAGTCTTTGGCCAGGACGTCCATCAGGTAGGCGATGTAACTGGTCGCCAGGCGTAAAGTTTTAATTTTAGACAGTTTCGTGTCCGCGGGCACGTTGGGGATACACTCCCTCAGCTCGGCGAAAGCTGTGTTGATGCTCTCCGTCCGCCGGCGCTCCTTCTTCGGCCCCGACGTCCTCCTCTTCCCCATCCCCGCCTGGAGCCCCTCAAGTCGGGCGTCGTGCGTCGCTACGGGCGCCCCGAGCTCCGCGGCTGGGTACGGCGCCTGGATCTGGAAGTCCGGGGGCACCTCCCCGTGGTTCACCACCCAGCTCTGGAAGTAGGGCGCGTCCTGGTGACACCGCTGGACGAACGGGAAGGGTTCGTGCATCAGGTGGTGGTGATGCTGGTAGCCCCCGATGAGGTTCATGTTGAGCGGGATGACGAATGTGCTCGCTGCCGTGTTGTCCGTCGCCCTCGGCCTCTCTCTGCTGCTGCCCCACAACGGTCTCTGCTCGGGGATCGACAGCCAACAGAACTCATTCAAGACCTAAACATGTGTCCTCCCGAGTCAAGACAAACAAAACCACCAACTTTTACATCGTCGCCATTCCGAGAGAGACGTCAGCCGAGGTGAAACAGGCCGCGAAAACGTTTATAATTCCAGGGAGCGAGTCTCGGCGCTGTCTGGCTCCACTCGTGCCTCTTTCTCTCCTGGAGACTCTGCACTGATTTTGCCCAAGAAATTTGACCCCGATGAAGGTGTGAGGCCCCCAGGTTTATATGATTTGGATGTCAGCGTGGAGAGGAGGCAGCCAATAGAGGAAAGCGCCCAGGATGGGAGGAGTGTCTGGAGAGGTTTGGAATAACATGCGCTATGGTGCCGCAATCTCACGGCGCTACACACGGAGCCAATATGTTGGAGTTGGTTGCTGACAACACAGACAGACGTGCACATGTGACGGAAAAACTGGTATACATTAAGTAAAAATTATATTTTTTTGTCAGTTTGTGTACTCTGTTTTGTGTGTTTGTTTTGGGGAGGTTTTACGCACAGAATTTACGCACCGCCTCTTTGACTAAAGGCTGTTTATGAGGTGTGAGTTTTGTAATTCAGTGGCGAATATAATTACTTGTGTTACGTAATTTGTCAACTCGTGTATGAAATCAAGCTTTGTGAAGACAGCAGGGATTTAAATCAGGCGTTACACTGGATTTCTTTGCAGTTGCGCACATGGAATTAAAGGTGTTTTTGCGTAAACACTCATAGACATCTGAATATAAAGGTGCGCGTATTGAGATTTAATTCCCCTGCCTTTAAAAAAACTTAACATTTCTAGATAAATTGTCTAAGTTAGTGTGCTTTCATTTTTTAAAGGATGAACAAATAAGGGAAGGAAACGTTTGTTTAAATTGAAAAGATGACAGTGTATCAAATTGAACTTCCATCCTGCTTCAATGTGGTGCGTCATGCTATAAATATCCTCTGGAAATATGAAATTATTTGACTGTTTGTCTTTCCAGCTGATGCTTGTCAAGATTGTCTCAGATTTTTCATATTTTCTTAAACGCGTAAGCCACATTATCAGAGTCTCCTCTTCCAGTACAAACACCAGGTACATGTCAGAGCGCTCTGGAAAGTGTAAATGAAGCCTGATGAATTATTTCGGGACCCGCAGTCCGCGCGGCCTGTTGTCATCATACCTCAGCAGTATGAAGCACACACACACAAAAAAAGGCCCGCATGCAGCGCCTTTATCTGCGCATTAATTCCCCACAGCTCCTCACACACTAAACATATCATCTTATCTCCATCGCCTAAAAACATTATCCCATTACATTACATGACCTTGACGCTATTTAGAAACCATTTACGGGCCGCGTCTTATCTAAATACAGCCATAAATCAGGAGGTGTCACCTCGCCGCACGGTTACATGTATTCCATAAAAAGCTCTGCTGGCCCGCTCTCTGTTTACAGGACGGCGGTGTGCAGCACATCTCACCGTCCAGCCGCGTTACAATAAATAACCATCAGTCACAACTTTATGCCCCGCGTGTGCACAAGTCTGCACGGAAATACGCGCAAAATATTCACCTTTGCGCGCACAGTTTCTTCTTCGCTTTCCTGGAGACGACATGTTTCTGTAATATCCAGACGTGGTTACTGATCTTCTTCTTCCTTTTCTTGTTTCTCGTGACATTATTTTAATATTCCCATTATTTTCTCTTATCTCCTATTATGACCAAAAGACCAAACACGACTATATTAGCAGTATACAAGCGCACAGCTATAAACTGCATGAATAATTCACATTTGTTAGACTTGTCTTCTCTTCTTGCCTGCAGTTGTGAGTTTCTTTCGCAGATTCATGATACAAATGTTTTTGGATAAACATCAAAGGAGAGAGGGAGAAAACTTCTGGACCTGCAGTTGGAAGCAGGGCCGTAGCCAGGACTTTAGACACACTGAGGTCCGGCCCACCGCCTCCACCCCGACCCATCCATCCAGAACATTTTGAAGACTGAAGTACAAATCTCTGCATTTCTCTGCATTTTGACAGGACCGATTATCACTCAGGAAATAATCAGTGGCAGCAAATAGATGAAAATCTGATTAAAATTCCCAAAAATGAAGAAGAAAAGAAACAAATATGGCCAATTATGACCTGAATGTATTAAACTTGTTTGTTTGCTAAAACTGACTTACTGACATTGACAACACTTTGTAATAACCATCATTAATAAATGGTAAATTAATAATTCATTAGTGAAGTAATTTAACTGATAGGAAACAATGAACTCAACCAAATAATGTTTATAAATGAAGTACACAGAATTTATTAACATTTACAAACTGTTATAAACATCAGTTGCAACTTTCCAATAAAACAATGGCCAATTAATTACTTAAAAAAACATTTATATCTATTAACTAAAGTTTAATTAACAAACATTTGCCATTTTTATTATATATAATTGTTTATTTTAATGATATGACAGATATTATGAAGTGTTACCATACGTGTGTTTATATTATATATACACATAGAAAGAAATACAGAGGACGTGACCTCAGTGTCCTCAATGGGAGCTGCGGCTCTGGTCGGAAGTTGTACCCGACCAGCTGTTTACCACCGAACAATGTTACAAACTGTATATATTGATGGACAGCTTGGTGAGGAATATCTTTGTTTTTAACTATTTAAATTTTGTTTAATTTTAGTTTTTATGTGTAGTCTCTGCAGGTATAAATGTAGTGTGTTATTTCATCTATATGACAAGTGAAGCTCAATCTGAAGGTGATTTATTTTATGTTATTTGTGAATCAATGGCAATAAAGTAAAAAAAGAAAAACAAAAAAACAACAAGTTATGACTGACTCATAGATTAAGGGTGTTACTTTGTGTTGAGAGTGGTGAGACATGAGGGTCAGATGAAAGAAATATGATATAAATATATATTACATAATATAAAAATATATATTTAAGGCAATGCAATGTGAGATCATAAGATGTCAGAGTAGGTAATTAGAGCAGGGAAACAAATTGCATAACGGCAGATGAAAATTAATTTAATCCAACCTTTTTTGCAGGCTGCTTGGAACAAATTACGCTTTTAAAGTTGCCCTATGCAACATTTCTTTTACGGGCCTGTAAACAGAGGCAGAGCTCTGGGTACAAGATTAGCTAGCATGAGTTTTTTTTCGATGTATTTCAAGACCACATGACGTTTGTATTTGTGAACATTGGAGCAAAACAGTTGCATTTTTAGTTATAGTGGGTAAAGGACCATGTCACCGAAACTCTCACTGAAAACCTTTTAAAAAATAAATGGGGACTAATCAGCATTTTCAAACTGTGGAGGGGAGACACCTCGGGATTACACGAGTCTAAGAGGTTCCTCCATCTGCAGCAGCTGCAACCGACAAACGCTGCTCTCACTTTAATGCATCATTAATTTCACAGGCAGGGAACCATATGCAATAATGAGCACAGCACAGAGCGTGACTTCAGCAACAAGGCAGGACTGGAGTGTTTTGTAAATATTGCAATGATCCTAGCCTTTATTTGTGCAGCGGCTTTTAGAATAAAGTGCTTCACATGATCAATACTCGTCCGTACTCGACACAACAGGGTGTTTTCTTTGTTCCTCGAGTGAAAAAAGCAGCAATAAGTCCTTTCTTTTACTCTGGTGCCATGTTGTTAAAGTTGGTACATATCAGAGCGGCTTAGAGAAGAACAGCGTAAAAGATTTATAATGACATTTGGGATGACGTCATTACTTTAGCTGGTCCTGTTTTTTGATGTGGAGTTGAATTGTGGTGATGTATTTTGGGATTTTAGTGTTGTTTAGTTTTTTATGATGAATGTCTGGTGTTTCTTTGTGTTTCCTTTGTCTTGTAACATCTTGGGACCATGTTGGGAATAAACACAAGCTATCCTTTGGATTTATTTATATGTTTTTTTTTTGTCAGGGACCATGTTCAGCCTCTTAGCAGAGTTAGCTAGAAGCTAATGTACATGTGTCAAGACAATATATTTAATAACTACACAACAGCATCAGCAAAGTCAACAACTACATAAGATTTCAAGAATAAGAAGAAGTGTTTATGGGACATGATCAGGTTGATTGTAGTCATGATTTCATCTTATATTAATATTTCTTTGTCTTTATCTGTCTGATAAAAAAACAAAAACAACAATCAATCCGTCAGTTTATCAGTCACAGGAGAAAAGACAAAACACAGGACAACGCAGTAACATTACAAAGAAAAACATTCATCCAAGATGAAGAGAAAATAAGTTATTAAAGATATTTGTTGCAACTTTTCCTTTAATTTTTGAAAAATGAAATACTGAATAATGAATAAAGACGATCTGAAAACCTCTGGGCTGCATGCAGTATTTATACCACATCCACAGAGGGACTTGTAGTGTCCCTAAGCTGCCAAATACCTCTGGTTTTGCTGAACGTATCCAACTCATAGTATCTTTTCCTTTTGTGCCACTTAGATATCGAGGGGTGAGAACCAGAGGGCCGTAAATGACAGTTGATCAACTTGACTTCAGTTCAGATTGTTTTGTTTTAGGTCTTTTGGTTTTGGATCAATAACTGGATTGGTTGTAATTCACATCTGCCCTTTTTGTAGGAGAAAGAGCAAACCAAGAGATTTTATTTCATGTATATAACTCATATATTCCTCTTATGCTCCCGGTTTTAACCACTAGATATAATATTCCTGTAAAACTCTGTAATAATCAGATTTTTATAGGCTGGGTACCTAAACCTTCTGTAACCTCACAGCTGAATTTAAGCACAATTTGGTATTTTAATAAACAGAAGACACAAACAAAAGATTTTTTAATGTGATTGCAACTTTTAAATGTTTAATTTGTGAATTCAAGAATCTTGAAAACGTCACAAAAAGATGCTCAAACCTGAGCAAACGTCGGCCTGTTTGTATGTTTTGCACCGTCGACTGCAGCTCTTGGTGACGGCCAAGTTAATAATAAGCACAAACACAAACAGGATTGGTTCATCACATGAATGGCTGCATAAAACAATAATATTACTGGTATTATTTACATATTTTCCTGCAGGCTGGTGAGGGCACATCCTCCTCTCTGTCCGGTTTGCCACTCACATGTTGTCAGCGTGAAAAACACCAGAAAGAAAACCTGACACTGTTGATTAAGACGTCCACTACACAGAGATGAAATACAACCCTGGTCACATCCCCCTCTTACTCTTTCTCTCCGTCACTTTCTCCTCCACTTCTTCTCCTTCTCGCTCCGTTCTTTCTCTTCCTTTAACCAGAACCTTTCCTCTTTTTGATCTCCTGCTTTTTTCTCTCTTCCTCGCTATCGCTGGAGGTGCTGAAAGACCTGGGCAGCAGTAATAGTCTCTTCATAGTTTGCTTTCAACCCCAATCGCCTCCAGTCATCTCTCTCTCTCTCTCCCCTCTCGCTGCTCTGCCAGGGGAAACATCCAAAATAGGTCATAGGGAGCCATCTTGGCCGTGTTATGAATTCTCCTCATAATTGTTTGTGTCATCATGTAGATTTTTCAATAGACACTGCTTCCCTCCTCTTCAGAGTGCTTACCCTCAACTCTACATTTCCAAACAAATATCCGCCCTGATTCAAAGCCGAGCGCGCTCAGCACGGAAAACGCTGCCGAGCACGCTCAGCCCCGACTGTTTATCATACAGGGGCTCCTACAGTATATATATCCACCTCTGGTGTGCATTGACGGCGACACGCAAAGCTGATTAAACCCACTGGGTTAAATTAGACATGCCGGCTCCGCCTCATTCTGGGAAATGTGGGCTAACTGGGTCATGACATGGCCCCCGGTGCCTGATGGGAGACTTAACCCCACTCAGTGTCTTCAAGTGGAGCAAGACAAAATGCAAAAAAAAAATTCAATTTTAAAGGAACAGCTCAACCAAAACTGAACATTTCGTCATTATCTCCTCACCCCCATGCTGACGGGAAGTCAGGTGAAGTTTCGTAGTTCACAAAACATTTCTGGAGGTTCACAGCTAAACAGTCTCCTGAACAACTAAAGTAGATGGGGACTTCTTTTAAAATGGGTGGTAGCATCCGCTTGGTAACATCAATGCATTTTCCAGCTTCTTCTCCGGTGTTTAGAGGCTGTGACCTGGGATTGTGACCTGTAGTTTCCCCGGTAAACACACCAACCTCTTCGGCTGTTGCAGTCGCTCCTGCTCGTCTTGGGTTATACTCCTCCTCCACAGTCGGACTTTGCTGCCGGAGTTTCTCTTGGCTAAAGGCTAAAATCTGAAGGGTGAGCTACCACTCCACTCGGTAAGACCCCCAAAAAAACACAAAATGGCTCCATGCAGCACGTCTGGTGTAATCCAATTCTCCAGAAGCCCCAAGATCACAAATTGATTTGAAAAGACGTTACTTATGCAGCGCCAAGGTGATTTTGTTGCCAAGTTTGGCTCTTGGCATCCTGTTAGCCATGTTAGCTGCGTGACTAAACAAAATCAGTCATTGTGTTTTATAGGAAGAAGTGAGGATTTTGATATAAACATTTTAAGACATTGATTTTTTGTATTTTCTTTTTTTGACACATTGTTAAATACAGAGGATGACCATGGATGTGGTGTAAAATGGTTAAAAGTCTTGGATTTTGAAGAAAAACATCAGGCGTATTTAGGTGGCTGATATCGATGAGTATGATTTTGATTGGATTTGCACAATGTGGATTTAAACATGTTTTCATAGAGTGGAGTCTATTTTTACCCGCTAACATCCGGGGATAGAAACCTGTAACTACCACTGATGTGCAGCCGAGATAATGGAGATTCAGACAAGTGCTAATGGTTTTAAAGTATATTTCATAGTTTGAGAAGTATATCCAAATGGATATGACGGATTTTGGTGAAGATCCAGACCTGTGGGGAGAGAAAACCAGACCACGCTCACCAGCTATTTTCCTAACTTTGTAAATGATAGTTTAACAGTTATGAGTGGTTTGAATTTAAAGTGATGCAGGACTTTCAAGTTTGGTATTGGATCAGACTTTTGATTGGATTAAAGGAGACTTTTCTTTCAGGTTGATGTAAACCATTTGTTTTCTTTTTTACAAATCAGGCTCTGAGTCTGAGATGACTCATCTTCAGCTACGACTTGAGTCCAAAGACGAGTCAGTTTGTAATCTGGAAGCTTTACCAGATCATTTACTTTTACTGCTGTCACTTCACAACAGTTTTAGTTTCCACTTTTCTCTCACTTTCTGTCTGGACACAGAAAATTCTCCACCACATCAGAAGCCGCTTTCTTCTCTTCTTCTATATTTTATTCCCGTTGATAAGTGGTCGTCGTCTCCACGAACGTCTGCTCTCTGGTCTCTCTGGTCATCTGCTTGTCAAAGCTCCACAAACCGTCGTCTAACTGCAGCAATTCTGCCCGTCCTCAGCCAATAAAGATAAGAGCAGGACGGCTGGAATGTGGAGCCGAGAGGTGACGGAGACGTAAACTGACATAAAGTCCGACACTTTCTGCAACAACCTTTAAAACTGTTTTTGTTTATCTGATCGTTCGGACCCTGTGTTTAACGATCAGGAACTTTTTACATAAATTTAACGTCAGTTGTACGACACGACTGTTTCAACACGGCACTAATTCAAACTGTCCATGACAGTTTTTTACACTTGCCGGTAGTTTGAAGAAAAAAAAAAGTGTTCTGCTTTTACTTTTCAGCAGCAGCAGCAATTTGTTTGGTATAAATAAAATAGAAACCTAAATGTCATCAGCAGGAAAGAAAAGAGAAAAGACGTCAGTGTTTTTTACTGTAATCCATAGTAATTTACTGTGTTTCTGCAAGGCAAATTGCTGTATAATATGTAACAGTATAATACTGTGTAATCAGTCAAAAATTACAGAAATCAAAAAAGGTACCACTGTAAAAATCACAGTCAATAACGATGCACAGTATTAAAATAGGCAGTAACTGATAATATACTGTAGAAAAAGTGCAGAGCAGCATTCAGTGAAAGGAACGAGTCAAGATTTAACAAAAAAATCTATTAAATTAAGAGCACAAAATGTCCCGGAGCAAACGGTGACGTCTTCATGTTGCTTATTTTTTGTCTCGCCTAACATCAGAAAATCAAGATATTCAGTTTTCATTTCTATAAAACAGAGAGAAGGACGCTGTCGCATGTGTCGATTTTTCTCATAATCTCCAGATTGGTTTTATTAATACAAAGATCATCACTAAGTCAAGATGATAATCTCTGTAATACACGGGAAACATTTTATGGAAACAATGACAGCGTGAAGACTTTTGCCCGTGAACGGCTCCGTGGTCAATTTAGCAATTATACGTAATATTCAACGTCTGGTGAAGAGTTTCACAATGAAGCTTGCTGACATTTAGTTCAGATACTATGACATAGTTTGGTTAGGTTTAAGAAAAAAATCAGACTTTGGATCAAAATAACTACATTCAGTCACGTAACTTACATAAAGTCAGTATCTTAGGTGACGTAATTCCCGAAGTCCAGTGTGACTCATCAGTACGCCCCCCCCACGCTTCAAGAAGTGATGCTAGAGCGGTAACCACAGCCTCAAACTCACGCTTCATTCATGCTCCCTGCATTGAATCTATGCCGTACCGATGGCGTAGGCTCTCTGTGGCTGCACGCTCTACGCCGTAGCCTGACTGCACGTTAGTTGTACCAGAAGAAAATGTAATTCAGCATCTACAAGCCTCTATCCGTGTTGATCCTGTCTTTATTCTTACACTGGTCAGAAACATCTAACCCAGCCTCCCCCCTCCACACACACACACACACACACTCACACACACACGCACACACACAGTCAGGTCCTGGTCTCTGGACCACCGGCAGGCCGGGCTCTAATGATTTCACAGCAGCAGATTTAACAGAGGGTGGCTGCTCTGTGTCAGACGAGCCCAGAGGCTTTAGAGCGGCTGACAGTCAAAACATCGACATAAAGGTTTGACCCTGAGAAATCCAGAGGTGGAGACGGTTCAGGGACCCACTTCTCTAAAAGCATTTTAACACGAGAGGCTGCAACACTCCACTCAGTACTTTTACAGAGTGAGTAATAAGTGTTAAAACGCTGAAAGGGAACAACTTCCATAAGTTGGGGTCAGAGGTTTTCCTTCGAGTTTCACAATCAATCCTGATCTGGTTGTTGATGCATCTGTTTGGTTAATTTTTTAATATTTAAGCTCCTCATTTTCTATCTTAAACTTGCATTAGAAAAGGTTTTTGCTTCAACAAATCACTACGAAGTGAATGTTAATTTCACAATGTAATTATGACATCATCAGAGTTTAGACTGGCTCCTTATGGCTGCGGGTCTTTCTGGGAATTTGGATGTTTTAGTAACTTGGAGGGAGTTTTCATTCACCCAGGGGTATTTTACAGGCTAATTCTGGTATATTTTTTCCGACACAATACATTAAAATTTAACTAGAGTTAGCCCAGTAGATGAACAAATGAAGGACTGATCGTTTTCCCTATCATAATATTCTTGCTGGCATGAGCAGCGTTGGTGTGTTTAGGTCTGAAAACACACTGTTTTGTCTGAGAATGCATTGTCACGATGATATAAGCAGTTTTTATTTGTTTGGAGAGGACGTGTTTTTTTACAGGGCAGAGACATGCTGGGGAATAAAATGTAAATTGTACAATTAAAGGAATAAATCATGAAAAAAAAATACATATAATTACAGAAGTGAGACTCAGTCAATGGTTTCTGGTCACATTTTTCAGGGGGATGGTGGCGCCGGTATTTCTAAAATCCTGGCCACAGCCCTGACTGCAAGACAATCATCTAATAATTCATCGCGATATCTTTCTGACTGGAGTCTGTTTCACAGAATTTGACAC
This sequence comes from Pagrus pagrus, assembly GCF_965226575.1. NCBI lineage: Eukaryota > Metazoa > Chordata > Actinopteri > Spariformes > Sparidae > Pagrus > Pagrus pagrus. The sequence goes on from NC_140198.1 coordinate 4,077,359, forward strand.
AAACTGAGATGTTATGTCTAAAAAAAGTGCAGCGAGTTTTAACTTAGTGCCTCTTTAACACGCTGACTGCAACTTGTCAACGTCCACATGTGACATCACTCCAATGCAAAAAGCCAAACTGCCAGAAAACACAGCAGCTCTGGAGATAAAATGTTAAAAGTCAGGATACAGCTATGGCTCACTAAATCTGTGTAAATAATGTTTACTGACGTTTACACCACGAGGAGTCATGGTGAGTCAAATTATCAGTCGATATTGATTTGTGGCCAGTTTATCAGTGATGGTAGAGCAAGAGAAAGCGATACGATATATTGCCGTATCGATATTTTGTCTTCACAACAGCCTGTGCCAACAACAACACCATCTGCCAGGGAGGAAGAAGTTGTCTGTTTCTGCTTTAATTTAATTTATTACTAATATTTTCTACAGTTGCCAGTCAAGGCAGATTTATCTAAACGTGTGCATCAAATGTGTCCGTTGATACAAAAGTTTGCAGCGAAGATGTAGTTTTACCTTTTTTATCTGTTTTGTCTACGAGTGTGTCGAAACAGAGAGCGGGGGAACGTTTGAAGAATATTGTTTAACGTACTGAGAATTCAGACTATACAACCGTTATGTTATCAACCGTGACGTGTGGGACAAACTCCTGCTGTGCAACCGAACGCTCTTTAATCCCAGTAAGCAGTATTTTAAATTCTAGTAGATGTATTAAAGCTTGCAAAGATACCAAATTATGTCGGACTGAGGGAAATAAAAAACAATTATTTGACACTAAGTGGAAATTTAAGATGAATATCAACAGTTTAGCGTCCTTTCACACACTAATATTATAACGTGTGCTTCCTAAATGTCGGTCAACTTATTAATCCTTCAATTATATAATATGAAAAAGAGGAAATTCATCTGCGTGAAGGGTTTTTTTTGTATAGAAACACTCTGGAGGTCATTGTGCTCGGTAACATAATTGCCCCACCGGCTCTTAATGGCGGCGGCAGCTAGTTAAAGTCCCTGCTTGTCCATTCATACTCGGCTCTCTCTCCACCTCGCTCTCCTGCTCATTAAAATGGTGAATGGGCCACAGATGTGGAGTCGCCCCCATTAGTCTTACCTGGAAGGAGCGTTGGGAGAGGTGCAGTTAGGAAGCGGAGTTAAACACCAGGGCGAGGGCTTCGTTTCCCCGCCGGGGCCACCCAGGATTTAAAATGTTTTCACTGCCCGGTGCTGTGATGAGACGTGTCCGTCCGCTGACTGATGTTACCTGCTGCAGGTAGAGAGACAGGAAGCTCAGGGCGTCCTCAAAGACAGGATGGAGGGTATTTTACAACACACAAATCTGCTTGTTCTGTTTCAATCTCTGTCTGACAAACAGAGCAGTTTACACCTGGTTCTGATTACAGGATCAATATGAAGAACCGTCCTCTCCAGTCCTAATCTCCAGCAGAGTTTTACATTGTTTTGGAAACAGAAACACAAATCCTTAAATTATTGGACAATGAAACAGTAAATCGTCCCCCAAAGTTTCTGCACTATATGGGTAGAGGTAGGTGGCCCTCCGTCCACATGCTTTGCTCAGTCTCTGGGTCAGTATTTAATGGTTTGGGCCCCTTTTTTACACTTAAAATAAATCTTAATGCTGCGTCATAAAATGTTTTGGCCAGCAGTGTGCTCTCCACTTCCTGGCAACAGTTTGAAGAAAAGCCTTTCCTGTTTAAAGGCCATAATGTTCATCTTAATATTCACATAATCAGATTTTATTTTGAACTCAAATATTCTTTAAAATGACAAAAATAACATTTTTTTTTCCTGCTGCTTTAGTGAAACGTAGCGTTTTTCGGTGTGCGATGTAAATGATCAATATTTACTGATGTATACAAACTACTTATAACTAACTTACTACTAAACTAATGCATTAATGTGCAGGAGAGGAGAAAAAGAGGGAGCTGGCAGGTGTTTTAGACCCAAATGATAATGCAAAGACAAACTCTTTTCGCTTCTTGAAGCAGATTTGGGGAGGGCCCATTCACAAGACCTTTTTTAGGGGCCTTGCCGTTTTTTGGGGGCGAGTCTGAGCAGCCGGACGGACGGACGGAGCGACTAGCTGGTGAAGATAGCGAAGCATTTAGCAGCTAAAGAGCCAGGTCATTTTTTACGATGTTGATGAATACTGGACTTTCATTCGCAGGCGTGTCTGAGTTCTGATGCATGTCTGCTCATGTTTTCAGTTAACTTTGGACAATGAATTAATGAAGGTTTGACATTTACAAACACTGTCACGTAATCTGGTCTTAAACCGTAAAATCAAAGAGGGTTACAGTAACGTGTCGTTGTCCCGAGTGCTGCAGCAGCAGCAGCAGTGTGTCTCCGCTGCGTTCCCTCCTATCTGTGGACCCTAAAATAGCCTCTCCGCTCAGGCCTCATGATGGTGTCGGATCAGCCTGAGGAATGCAGCGACAAGCTCTCAGACTCAGATTGGATGCTTATCACAGCTACGTGAGCTCTGATTGGATGCTTATCATAACCACATCCTGTTGTCGGCTGATGGAATGACCTTTACACTATCAGCGTGGGATGCCATCGCAGGGCGAGGCGGCAGCGAGGGGACTTTCCCCTGATACTTTTTCACACCTTTAGGCTCCTTCTGCGGGCCTGTGAGCCACGGGGAGAATTTATTAGTGAGTTACAGGCTCTGCAGCTGAGACAAGACCTACTAACCAACTACTAACTACTAACTGTGTATGCATGTAGCTGCCTGAAAATGTAACCTGTGTTTAGTTTAATTTACAAAAGCTGAGAAATGTTAAATAGCTACGCTGGACAACGACTCAAAATGTATTAATTCCACAGTAATGGCTCTAAAATGATGAGATACTTCGCCTACTTTTTATTGTGCCCACCGTCAACAAGGCAGATTTTCATTCTCAGTGGAAAATGCGATATGTCTGATATTTTAAGATAAATTCCTTCAATAGAAAATGTTGCATTCGCTGTAGAAAAATGACCCGGTCCTCGCATTGGTTCCCGATAAACCTCGCTTTCACTGTTGTAATCTTTCCGTCACCGGGCTGGATTTTTCCTGGTAAAACGAAGGACAAATTGCGGCACAAAGGAATCCCGTCTGCAACTGCAAAACCAAAACAGGAAGAGGCATTTGCAGAGGAACAACTGGAATACCTGTGGGAAAGAAAAAATAACCTTGTTGATGGAGGAGGCAAAGAAGGTGAAGAGGCAGAGGGATAGAAACAGAGGTTAAACGAGAGAGAACGGACGGGCGTTCACTCCATGGAGATGGAAATGTTGGCATCATCAGCACCGTATTTCACGCTCACATTACATGCATATGAGCTGACTTCCATGTTGGTAGGTGGAGGGGTTGATGATGGCATGGCAGCTAAACGAGAAGGCGTTTCAACATAAGCACACGAGAAAATGACCGGATGTTTTTGATGAGATGTCGGGACGTCTCCAGGTGTGTTTGTGGCAACGGAACCAGGTACATTAAGCCAAAACATGAAACCACAGGTGAGTTTAAACTTTACTTTTCTGTGTCCATGTGAAGAATTTTCTATGTCTCTCTTATCACAGCGGTGTGCTTATGTTCTGGTTAGGCTTAGGCACAAAAACTACTTGGTCAGGGTTAGGAAAACATCACGTTTCAGCTGAAAATACCTGTTTTGGTTGCTGCAAACATGGCTGGAGATGTCCTTGTCGCCTGCATTATAGCATACATTAGCATTTAGCTTAAAGAGAATTTTGAATCCTTGTTCTCCATAAACTAATCATCCATACATGGATATAACTAACTGTGGGTTTAGGTGGCATCCTTTGGTTTTGACCTTCTATTTATTCCTAAAATGCTTTTGCTGCTGACAGACATGTAGAGGAGGATTTTTCCAAAGACCTTGTGGAGGTTTGGTGCTGAATACTCTGATTATCTCACATATGCACTGTCATTGATTTCTGTTAAGATACTTTAAAGATAATGACGGCTACTCTAAATTACACCTAAGACAGAGATGACTGCCGAATTCTTGGGTGTAATTTCGAGGCCGGGACATAAATCTGACCATGAGTGCTTTGTGGCTGCCCAGGTCAGTCGTCCTGTGGGAAAAGAGAGATGAGAGGCTCAGGGTCAATCTGGGCTAAGCCCTGCTGGTGCCAGTGGACCCCCCGGTTCCCCCGACAGACCCTGCGACGGTGCTGACATCAGACCCGGGTCAAATACTGTCGATGAACAGGACCTTATGTTTGTTTCAGCCTGATGGGAGTCACATGAGACTGAATGACGTCAGGTAGGCTGTCAAATCATAGATGTCGTTTTCTTAACGATATCAATATTTTCTAAACAGTTTAAATGTTGGAAATGTTTCTGCAAATCCTGGATAAGTCGTAACTTTATGTTTCTTTAGGTTACATTCACAATATTAAGTTTTGACAACACTGTGCTCGTGGTCTGGTTAGGTTTAGGCACAAAAAAACATTCGTCCTCCGCAAAACATTGCTGGAGCTTCACAGCAAAACATCATTGCAGCATTTTCATATTAACTAAAGTAGTGGGGACTTGTTTAAAATGTAAGAAGACAACCAAAAAGTGGCATCATACAGCTTCTTTGACAAAATCCAGGACTCTGGAAGCCCCAAGAACCCACATTGATTTGAAAAGACGTTATTTACAGGGAAATATTCACTGTAGCTGCTGAACTAAAAGCGCAACACAATCTTTTTAAAGATTGAATTTTCATCTATAAGTGAGCTTGTTCTACATAAAATACCTGGTTCTGTCCCCAAAAACACAGCTGGGACAGTGGTGGCATTATTATAGCGGCCAACCGCAGTTTGAGTCACTCGAGCGGACTTTTGTAAGGACACCTTGAGATATTTCCAGACGTTTCTGTCGCATCAAAAGTCGGAGTTTTTTCAAGGAGACCTGCGGACATACCTAGAAGTTTTTTGTGGTGACCTAAACCGGCTATTTTTGACATGAAGTCGAACCATCGCCATCAGCTTTCGTGGCGACCAAAACAGGAATTTTAAGCTGAACCATAATCTTTTTCTAACCCTAACCTAAAGTGTTTGTTGTGCCTTAACCTAAGCAGAGCGTGAGTACAGCGTGAACACAACATAAAATTGAAAAAAGAAACCTTGCAACATGAAATCATATATTTTTTTTCCCCGCTTATCTGTTGTTTTGCAGAAACGTACTGAGCTAACATTTATTCTGGCATCTGGGTTGGTTGATATCGTCCAACCCTTGTTTCAAATTATTCGTGTGTTTACTCTCTTTCAGCCCTCGTGTGACGACCTCTTGATGAGTTTTGAAAGAATTGGGACTTTGTGTTCGTCTCATTAATGTCGAGAAACCTGTTTGCAGACCAGAGCTGACGGCGTCGACCCGAACACGACCAATAACAACAGAACTTAACAGAGCTGGGTCTAGTAAAACTGAGTGCAGGTTTTTGGGAGCTCGGCTCAGGCGCGGTGCAGCACCATTTTCCCATTCCCCGGCTTTTCCATGTCGACTTCGCTCTGCAGCCTCGCTCCTGAGGAAAAACAGACGCCTCCTCTGCCGCCGCCCTCCTCCTCCTCCTCCCCCTCCTCATCCTCTGCCGGCTTTCTTCTCCTTCCCCCCCTTTTGCCCCTTGGGCTTTTTTTATGGCAGGGCTTCTAACACATGACCTCTGCCGTGCATTAGACTGCATGTACACGTCCATACGCAACAAAATAAACAAGGGCGGTGTGTGATAAAGTAGGAGAATGAGCTTTTGAATGTGAGCATTGTTACTCAACTCTCCCTGTGAGGTGAAACTCAAATCTCTGCCAGTTTTCAGCGGCGTTTTGATTTATCCCCTTCAAAACACATTCGTACTGTAATCCAATCAAACAGCAGCCTCAGAGAGTCAGAAATCATCTTTGCCTCGTGGAGATTTTCGTCCGCCTCTTTTTCTTATTCCGCCTCGTCTGGTCGACCGCTCCTGCGAACCGTCCGGCTCGCCGCCGCGTTATGCAAAATGACAAGCTGTAATTTGGTGTACACATTTACCTCATTTGCATGAGAAGCATTTGCGCTGCCTGCCACCGAGCTGAACGAATTAGGCCAGCGGTTATTCTCAGCCTAAATAACGGAGGCTAAATTACGAGCGATGCTGGGAAGTGAGGGAGCTCCTCATTACAACAGAGCAGCTTTTTGTTAAGTTACGGCCTCCAGCGTCTATTTGTGTAGGACTTGCAGGTGAGTGACGTCAGTGTTGTGTTGAGGTGAAGCTGCCATTTTGACTCCACAAACACCGGACGAATGACGAGCAGAACGAGTTTCACCCAACTGGCTGAAAAAAAGTGATGCTCCCCTTTGACCTTAAACATCATCCTGATCTGCAGCCTCATTACATAGACTTCAAAACACCAAAATGGAGAATAAACTTCTGAAATCATCAGCGTTGACAACGGTTTCCCTATAAACCATCACTACACAATTTTGCCAGCCACCGGGCACGCTGTCACCGCGGAAAAGGAAGGTTAGCTGGTGATCCATCTCTATTAAAGACTAAACGATTGAATAAACTCATGTTTTGTTCTGTGTTGTTGTTATTTATTGACTCTGAGGAAAACGGAGACGATCCAGTTGTCGTCCAACAGCAGCGGCGACAATAATACCACTTGGAAGACGCTAGAGGGGAAAAGTTGTCCGTTGCCACTTGAATAAATCACAATTTTTGGGTTTGTGACGAGCTTTGTTTTTTTTGTTTTTTCTTCTTTGACTGCGTTGGACCAAGAACTGTCACGATATCAGATTTTCATTCCATGATTATCATGGCCAGATAAATTCATGATAATAATATTATTACGATATCTATAGAAAGTTGAAAACAAAAATGCAAACAGACAAATCCATCTTTAACCTTCTTTAATGTGAGTTTTGTTAAATTACCCTCACAATACGAGTGCAGGGAGGTAGAGAGAGAGAGTCTGTAACTGTAAAAAAGATTGAAAAGGCGACCAGACGAACAGTTATCGTGGATATCACGATATTATGACACTCTTAGGACTCCTTGGACCACTGTACGGCTGAAAGGGTTAAATATATGAAATGTGAACATCAATACAGCAACAAACCAACCAGTGAATGGATACACAACCTGTTTGGTGGTTTATAATTGAAGCAACTGCAGGAAGGGTCATATCAAGTCAGTGTTAATCATAAACATATCACACATTTGCCTCAAAGAGCTTCAGCGCCGATGCCGTTTATTAGAAATCAAGGAGACTGAAAACAGATATTTGTGATCGATATTCATTTGCAGTAAAAATTTAAATCTATGCGTCAAAATTTAAACAACCAGTGATGAAATCAAGCAGAATTTACTTAAGTACTGTTATTAAGTACAATTTAAAGGTACATTACTCGAGTATTTCCATTTTCTGCGACTTTAAACTTCCTCTCCACTACATTAATTTGATAAATTTAGTAGGTAGTTACTTTGCAGATGCAGATTATTCAGTGTTTACAGGCTATTAATCGTGTTAACAATCAGATATAGCTGTAGGCGGGACATCGTGTGAGAGGATGCCGCATCAGAGCCAAAGCAGCACATTTTTAAATTAGTTCGTTTTATCTGCAACCTGACAGAAAAACAGATACCGATGATCGGAAAACGCTGAATATCTGCCCCGAAAATTGGCCTACAGCTACTTCACAGTCTGTACAACAGATGAGACAGAAATAAAACCTTAAACGGGAAACAAAACCGCAGCAGATCTCTCAGACTGTAGACCAATAAAGCTAATCTCATAAGTAAGGGATTAGTTTAGGTTCGAGGACTCGCTTTAGCGTCATACAATAAACAATTTAGCATACTCGTTTATAAGTGACGGCTGTGGATGCTGAAAAAACACCTTTAATTTATTATAAGAGGAATTTATTTTGAAGGGGTTCATGTATCAATATAAGTAAATATCAATACGACTTTCTATATTAGCAGATTACCTTTTAATGTAGATATTTAAAGTTGGAAAAACAATGTTACTGCCTTTGCTTTTTTCAGATTATTCGGTGAATTCAGGTTATAAAGTTGGATAAATAGCAAACAGACGTGCAGCAGATGTAACTGTGAGTGTGAACAGGGCCTTCCTGAAAAACACAGCATTTCTCTCTGCGTTGACAAACTGTTGCTACTACTCTCCTGATGTCAGGTGTTCTGCTCGTCAGCACAGAAATCAGGCAGCAAATTTCCCCCCCAAACAAAGTAAGATTAAAACAAAACGGAAACAGCGCTTCTGGATGTCTTTCAGCCTGACACAAACAACTTCTGCGAGGCGTAATTTTATTGTTTTGAATTATAATATCGGCCCGATGTGTCTCCGGTCCGTTTCTAACCGAATTCTGCAGTTGAATTTCTCCAGACCTCCGTGAGCCCGAGAGGACGCGGGACTGCACGCGAGATCACCGCGAGTCCTGACGATCATCACAGACCAAACACGCTGCATGTGACAGGTAGTTTATTCTCCACTCGGGTGGTAAAGTTTTCAATGAAACAGCAGCGGAGGGCACCTGCTGACACCGACTGAAGGCTGAGTCGAGCTCAGAGCGACGGAGGCATCGAGAGTTTACAGCTTTTATCATCCCGGACGTTGTTTTTACTTCAAATGAGTCAAAATGTAGTTCCAGCTCTACATTTTATGATGCTTGACCTTTAAAATGAAACATATATAATGAAGTTTGCACACTCGGATATTAAATCTTAGAAAATATTGTCTGCCGGAGGAAACGCACGACACGCAGCGATATGATGAATACTGAAGTCTTGACATTTCTGAACCTCAAACACGCGAGTGCCTGGTTCACTTTAAAATACAAACTCAACTTTCCCCCCGTCAGTTTGTCTAGTTTAACTTTTCTTTTCTTTACTTGAGTCAATTTCTCTTTCTGGGTTTCTGTGACAGTGAAGAAGCAAAATAAATCCAACCAGAGGAAACTTATAAGACCATGATGTTTGAAAAGTGCAAAACTTGTATCATTTTATTTATTTATTTGATATTTTAAAGTTGTAATAGTGACAAAAAAAGTAAAAGAGGATGTGATTAATTTTATAAGTACAACTAAATGTAAAATATACATACAGTATATTTACATGTGCTACTATGAGACGACTGATTATCAGCCAGGCAGATTATTGGATCTGATATTCAGCATCTTTCTCATTATCGGTGTCGGTTCTTTCTTTCTTTTTTTCTTTTTGTTTGTTTGTATACAAATAATACAAATTAATATACACAGGAGCAACAAGAGGTGATGGAAAGGTGCAAAAAAGCCTGCAGTCTCCAGTGCAAAACCACACAAGTCCATTAATTTTAAAGGATAGGAAAGAGAGAAAAATAATCCGTACGATATCAGACATACATATGAACAAGCAGCTATAATTAGTGGGTTATTACGAAGATAATTAATGACGATAACATCTGACAGTTTTCTTGAATTGTGCACATGCTACATTTTAAAAATTTAAAGCGGTGACAAAGCATTTAATTTAACTGAACCTCTGTAAATTAAACCAAACTGTAATCGAGATGTTCGACTGAGTTTATAGTTATTTCAGGAGGAACCAACATGAGCTGAGTGACGGCAGAACACTGTTCATGACAGAGTCTGAACTCGGCTGACCCGATAAACAGAACAAAGGTTCAGATGATTGAGTTTTATGTACGCAGATGATTCTTTATGCTCGTTATGGAAAAATAAAAACGCCCGTACTCAGTTACAATAATGTAAATGGAGTTATTTAATGTGTGAACTGACAATTACTTATAAGCTTTATTGTATTAAATATCAGTTACTTTAAAAAAAGACTGTACATTGTAATAAATATAGAAGTGTGTATGCCGACAGAGGTCACGTCCTCCTGTAATCAGGGTTTAAAGACACCGAGAGGAGTTTACATTTCACATCCAGTAGCTGCAACCTTCGGTCACGCAGACAAATCACGTGTCATTCTCTGAACCCGAGTCATCTTAGTGTGAGCTGCAGCATCACCTTATAGATTATCTGATATGATGAAGGAGTATGTGACTGCTGTCTGTTTTCAGTCTATTGCTCGTTCCTTTTAATTAAAAGTTTTTTATTGTTTGTTGTAACTTTTTTATTGTCTTTTTCTGCTGCTGTCCTGTCGGGACATCTTGAAGCTAAGCGGGGACTTTCCTGGTTAAATGACGGTTAGTAACAAATAAGTAAAACACAAAAACAATAACACGTCGTGGGTTTTTAATGCTGAATCTTTTATAGCCTCTTGAGACTAAATATCTTAAAATTTGACTACGTGTGACCGTGGCACCAGGGGAAAGTATGCATTTTCTCTCAGACAAAACAATGAAAACAAAAGAAGTAGTTTTATGATGTTGTGAAGGAGCGTGGGATCGTGAGAGACGTTGTCATTGTTGATGAACCTCCATCGCCAATGAAACTGACAAATGTTCACAGACGAGGTCGTGTTTTAAGGTTTAATTCGTGTTTAGTTTAGTCCACCTTCACTCTCTGACTCTCCTGGAAATTATAGCGACGGGCGACCGTTTGAAACGTTACCTCAATTACACATTTTTGGGGTTTGATCATCGCTGGAAACGTTCGGGTACACGACTCAGCAGAATATATAACAGAGGTCTAGTTGTTTTTGACAATTTAATGCAGAAATGTTACATATCATGTGTTTCAATCAATAAATGAAGGGAAATTTTGTTTTTCATTTTAAAGCGATGTTGGAGGAAGATCTTATGAGTGAGGTAATACGTCTTTTTATAATTTTTTTTTTCCAGCTCTGACGTTTAATCACTTTTTTTTTTACTCTGTAAATGCAGAAGAAGCCCAGAGTTTGCTTTGGGTTGTTTGGTTTAGGATTAAGCTTAAGTCGCCGTTTCTTAAACATTCTTGTGCAGACACAACTCTGATCTGTGCACGACGTCTGCTCGTATATTTCTCTTCTGTCTGTCAGACCTCATTTTCGAGTTAAATCTCTAAATTTGAAACCAATTATGATGCCAGTCCTGTATCTTCTCAGGAGGAGAGGCAGATCATTGGTGGATTCTGCGCTTTAAAACATGATTAACTGATTTCAGAAAGCTGACGGATGTGAAAGCGGTAATCTGTGCTGCTACCAGGCTTCATGCTGTCAATATTTCTCCTCATGCTTCGCCTGATTTCGCTCTGGATTATGATGTAGTCTCTCAGCTAACAGGGACCTCTTCTCTCTGAAATATGCGTGTGTGTGCAGACGTGAAAGCGAGTGTTTGCATGTGAAAGTGTCTCCTCCTTAAGCCTCCTCCTACGTTATATATCGTTTATTTGTGAGGAGGATTACAGCATTTCGGAGCCTATAATCCATTCTCAGTTTTAAACACGCCCACCCTCCTCCTGTCGCCATGCAGGGCCCGAACTCTGAACCTGCGGGCTTCCCTTCGCCCGTTCCCACCGCCCCCACCGCCAAACACCTCGACCGCCCCCGCCAGGCTGCGGTGGAGATGGGGCGCGTTGTTTTACGGCGCGATCCGTCTTGTATGTCTCAGCCAAATCCTATTTTTACGGCTTGCTTATACATTCCTGCAGCAAATGGTTTACATACCGAGGCAGGGAGCCGTCCTAAATCAGCTGGCAGCTCCGTGCAGCTGGGACAAGGTGGAAACCTTGTCATCAGCCCGCTTCACCGGCGATTAATGAACCTCAAATTAAGATAATAACATCTCGGTCTGACCTGGGGCAGCGGATTACATCACTTCCACGGAAATTCAATTTTGACTCTTGTCGCTCTCAGTCAGTATTTACCCACCTTGTGTTTTTCTCTCAGATTTATTTGGAGAGGGGGGCCCGTGCCCATTCATGAAACTGGTGGCGTGTTTTCTCATTCTCGTAGGGTCCTTCAGTGCCGGTCAAACACCGCTGAGTGAAGCTGGAGAGGTTGTATAATGAGCAGAGGAGTTAGAGGGTGATGACTCTGCCATTCAGAGCCCCGAGCACAATCTGCACCAGTGTTTGAGGCGAAGGCCCTCGAGTGCAGCCACACAAATCCTCTGTTACCTCCTCTGTTTTAAAACCTTGTTTCATTCATGTTAGCAGCTCATAAATGGCCGCCCACCGCCTCAGCAAAAACAAGCTGGGGCCCTTCGGGTTTCATAAGATGCAATCTGCTGCGGGGCCCCCGATCGTCCCTCTGGATATTTTTAATAGTGGAGGGTTTAGTTTGATAGGAGGTGATGCTGAGGGCAGCGATTTCTTCATTTGACGTCGCAGACTGACGAGAAAACAGTGTGTCAGCAAACTTTCTCACTAATTCTCATAAACTTACGTAAGTTATCATAACATGACAGCACACTTTTTAGTTTATTGGTCGTGCAATATAAAAGTACATGGGTCAGCAGGTAAAAGGGGTTTAATGGTCGCAGGCTCAGGGGCCCGAGAGGGTCAGGGGGCCCCCGAATCCAGAGTCTAACTGTGAGGTGACAGATTTAACCAGATTTTCTAGTTTCAGAGTGAAAGATCTCAGAAACAGAGCCTCAAAAGTATCCTGAAATTAAGGGAGAGACAAAGATATTGATTATGAAGATGTTATGACAGCTTCATAACGAGGCCATGTTCAGACTGACTTCAGCGTTGCTCTCACTGACTCAGTTCTTCCTGCAATTTAACGTAACATCCTCCTGCAAGGCGCTGCGTTGGTCACTCAAATACATGCAAGTGCACATTCCTGTTAGATTACATGAACAGCGTGTTCCTACTGTTTACCTCACGACTGTTATAACCAAAGATAAAATAGTTGCTGCTGTGATAACTCTCCAGAGTTGTAAGAGCTCCAGTATTGCATTACTAACCGTGGTGCAGTGTTGGTGTTTGATAAGACTTCAGACTCATGATTTGTTTTATTTAATTGTCCTCAAACAACACGCTCCCACCAACGCAGCCTTCTTATTCTTATTCTGTACTCATGTCATATCATAAAAACCTTAAAAAGGGTGGGAAAACACGTTCACTAAGCCTCTCAGTTGATGGTGGCGTTGGTAGGATTGTAGAAATCAGCAAGAGTGAGCAAACTTTTGAAAGTATCCAACCAAAACAATCCCACGCCCTCCCTTCAGAACAACTCCTCTGCAAAACCTTAACGTGCAGATTACACAGACACTGACTCTCGCTAGCCAGCTGGGAGATGTGTCAGAGGCTCGTTCGCTCAGTTCGACCCTCACTTGGCTTTTTCTTGTCTAATAAATACAACAATAAAGTCGTGAATGTACCTCAGTCCAAAAAGGCTACCCCACGCGGCTGTAGCTGAGTGCTTGTGCTAATGTTAGCCGCCAAAGGAGTACGTTACTGCTGCCGTGGCGTTCTGCTTTGAGTCAGGGGCTGTGCTAAGTGCTACCGAGTTAGCTACTGATGAGCAGATTCAGCAGCTGTGTGCTGTGAGCGTATCCGACTACCTCCTGGGTAACTCACATGTTAGAAAACAACGCTGTCAAGCTAGTACTTTTGCTTTGGTAACACATCCGCCTAGTTCTGTGGAGGACTGCGGCCGTGTGCAATGAGTGCAGGCCTGTCCGGTCTTTTCACAAAGGCTGAATGAGACGATTAGACGGACTTACCAGAGATTTTCCACAAATATAACAAAAAAATCCTTCCAGAAAATCAACCCTGGGTTTAATATTCTGAGTCATATCAGCCGTCTCTGACAGCCCTGATGCTGTCAACAAACTGAATATAATCTAATATCAGCACTAATGCAATCAATTTAGCTCATTAACGTGGGCCTACACACTGTTTGTATCTGGTTTCACTTGCCAGATTGCCACAATCACATAACATGATTAAAAAAAAAACTAATTTAGGCTTAATTTCAATTTAAATGAGACCACAAGGCCATGTTATTATCTTAAAAATCCATGCGAATAATGCATCCATGCTCCAAAGTCAGATGTTTCTCTCATGACATAAAACAATGCTTGTTTACATCCTGCTGCCTGCAACTCTCAAGCTAAAAGCTAGCTCCTTTGTCGTCTTTCTCTTTATTGATGTCACCTTAATTTTCTTTGTTTGTGGCATAAAACTTCTGTGATAGAACAAAAATATTGAATCCCTTTACTCCTTTTGCAAATGACAAATGTTCATCGGACTGTTGATATTTAGCTTGCAGCTCTGCAACAATTAGCAGCACAGTAAAGCACATGCACATGTAAATTAGCGGACTAATAAGCCGCAGATTGTCTGTAGACGGATTTGAAAGCTGGACCTGACAGTAACGCTGTCAAAAAAATAAGACAGACAATAAATAGCTGTTAAGGAATTTGCTGATTCCGACTTATAAACCTTTTGTAGTCACGTAGCATGACATTTTTTGTGTGTAGTCTGTAATTTTCCCACGAGCTGCAAAGATTAAAAGTGCAAATCACTCCATTCACAGCAGAAAAAGACACTATATATCATATTGCACAGTTTATAGTGCTGTCAAAGTATTACTCCGTTTTTTTAATCCTCCCTCTCACTCCCGAAACTCCCTTTCTGCCGTGGTTTTCTTCGATGACGTAAAAAGAAAAATACATTTTACGTCTCAGCTTTTTTTCCCTCCTTTTCTGCATCCTCGTCTTACTTCCAGAGGAATTACTTTTCTTGCATGTGGGAGCAAAAGAAGAAAAAAAAAAAAGTTCTTAAAAGTCTTATGAGTGAAAAGGATGTTACCTCATTAAAGACGAGGCCATAAATCTGTCTCCCTCTTCAGCAGCACCGCTCCACATCTGGCCGTTCACTCCAGCCACTCATTGTTGCTCATTCTCGCTGAGCCCTGGATGGGATTTATGGTCCATTCTGCTGTGTCACATGTTGTTTAGTCCCGCTTTCCTACCTGCGATCTCATGCTGGTACCGTCCAGTCTGATGTTTGGGACATCGGCCAAAGCGTAACGCTCTCTGCATCAAGGTAGTCCGAGGCCGTCACTGGCGGAGGTGTTAACTGCTGCTGTCTTGGATGATTCTCCGCCGGAGATAAGCAGGAAGCGACCTGGATGAATAACGTTCAAATGAAAAAATATAAATCAGATTCTCTTTAAAGACAGCAGACAACGCAGTGATGAGTCACTTTTAAATGTTTTTTTCATTCAAGCCAAACCAACCTTTATTCAACATGTTTTGGTAATAATATAACTCCATTCTTTAGATCATATATTGATATATCAGCACATTATTATGATTATTATGTCTGGTTTGTATGCATCTATACATACTTCTGTAAACACCCCACAGTGATGCTAGTGTTTGTCCTGACTGCACAAAAATAAACAAACAAATAAATAAAGGGACACTACTCTACTTTAAGCACTTGTTGAATCATCTAATAATGTCAGGAACCACCTTTTATTCTTTATACAGTTTCCAAAACGAGCCCTGTTTCTGTCATCTGTACCATATTGACATTCCTACAATAGGTGTCATATCACGTTCACGTTACATTCATATGAGCTGACTGTCACGTCAGGAACTGGAGTGGATGGTGGTGGTGCTACAGCTGCTATAACCCAGAAACCACTGTTCAATACAGCGTGAAACCACTGGATATTTTCCAGGAGACATGAGGAGTAAAGCACTTCTATGCCCGCCCTGTGGCCAGCAACAGCCAAAGAGTTATTACAGGAGACTCTCTCCTCTCTCTCCTCAGCCTCCAGATGATGACGCATCATGTAGCCAATGGGACTTCAAATCCGTGAAGATATTTTAATGGGTTATAAAGCCCCAAGCTTAGAAATAATAAAAGTTTATGTCATGTTATGCAATCTGCTCTTTGTTTAGGCTGTTTTTTCCAACTAAGCACTTGTTTTTGATTACTTTATACGCACAAAATTCATGTTAAAAGGAACTATAAAGTTTTTAATCAGAGGCAGGGGTATCATGAGGTCACAAAATGGCATTTTTTTGTCAGATGCCTGGATCTTTCCTCAGAAAAACATGTGCTAAGTGTTCATTTTAAGTGATATTGTTATCTTATTTGAATTTGGACCACGTACAACTACGTGATGTGGACCCATTGTGTTTTCCAGCTAACAGGGGCAGTTACAGGTCACCTGCAGGCTCATTTTTCATTAAAGATTCAGGCGAGAAAAATAAATAATCTAGTGCCAGAAAGCACTAACAGGGTTTAACCTTTCAAAAGAGTCCAAAACGATGCCTGTACTCCAAATGTTTCAACAACAGCTTTGAATTTACTTTGGGCTGGATTGTGACAACACAGCACATATTTGGGCTTCAGAGCACCCACGTGTTGGATTATAAAAAGATAAATACATTTAAAACAATGTGTGGCTGAGCCTGTCTACAGAAGGATGAGGGCAGCACCGTCATTAAAATGCCCCAAAACAACCTGTTCATGGTTTCTTTTGACCACAACCGTTTCCTTACCTTCACCACATCTTGACCCAAACTAAAATGTTTTCTAATTTTAGCATCCCAAACACATTTCCCAAACTCTAACCAAACCTTAACCATACCATCGTCACGTCGTTAAACAGATTTATTTTCGTCCAGCAGTGATTTGTAACTTTGTTTGAAGTTTTGCAGTGAGGGTCATCCAATCAGAAAACACCATAACCAAGTCACACTGGAGTAAAAGTAAAGATATGGCAGTAAAATATTACTTTGGTAAAAGAATAAATAGTAATTGAGTAAAAGTCTGTAAGTGTCTGATATTAGATATACTTAAGTGCCAAAAGTACAAGTAAAAGTAAAGTATATATGCCTTTTCCTGAATGTATATACTTTATACTATGGGTCGACTGATAATCATCTTTTAGATCCGATATTTAGCATTTTTTTGATTATCAGAATGAGTGTTTTTATTATCTCATTACTGATATAATACTTTAATTAAAAAAAAATGCACTTCTTAGGCTCTGATGCAGCATGTAATCTGCAAAGTAACTTGTAACTAAAGTTATCACATGCATGTAGGGGAGTAAAATTACAATATTAGCCTCCAAAATGTAGTAGAGTGGAAGTATATAGTAGCAGAAGAAGAAAAGGAAATACTCAAGTACAGTATCAGTACCTCGAAATTATACCTAAGTAGAGTACTTGAGTAGGAAAACACTTCTGAGTCACAGATGTAATCATTTCATTTGGAGGAGTTTTGGGAATTTACAATATACAAAAACATGTTGTGTTTTTGTAGCTTCTCTTATTGTTTTCTTGTCTTGTTGACTTTGTGTGATCTTGTGTTTTTTTGTTGTTCTCGTACGAAACCCGGGAAGACTAGCGACCATTTTCTGGAAGCTGATGTTCATCCGAAACAACAACGAGTTCAAATTTCTCTCTCCGCGGTGTTTTATCTTGTACTGTCGTAAACAGACCGAATTAAACCGTCGCACAAGTAAACAAACATTTCCCAAACGACCTCTAAACAAACTATCCTCTGACTTACATTACCGCACAGAAATAATACAACTTTCTAAGTTTATAAAAACCTAAAAACACACAAACCACAGTGACTGTGTTCCTCCTGGTTTGAAATAAGTCTTTACCTTTTTGATTTTTTTTTTTCTCTCTTCCTACTTCATAACCCAAATGTGGATGATCCCTGCGGGCATCCACTCCCTGCTCCCACGGTCTCTCACAGCCAATAGATCAGTGTAAAAGCAAACCTGTGACGTCGGGTCATGATATACTGTGACTTGACTTTAAGTGTGTGTACAGGTCGGAGTCTCTCTGTACGTGCAGACAGAAGCACTGAGGTTGTAGGCCGACACACAATGCCAGACGCTTCCAATTACATCTCGGTATCTGTCAGGGGGCCTCCGAGCTTTGGCCTTTATGAAAACAACGAGCGGCGCAAGAGCACGCGAGGCCGCTGCCGTCTGGTCGGCACGGATCTGCCCGGGCTGCAGCTTTCAACGCTCGCACAGGAGCGTCTTCTGCCAAGATTACAGACACAAAGTCGTACAAGGAGTCTCGGATCTTTACGTCTCAATTTGTGACTGATTGTCTCCATTTCCTTCTTTCTTGCGCCGTCAAAAGCCCCATCCTCACGTAGCTTTTGCTCAAATAATCAATTCAAAACCCAACAATGAGGTGTTGCATTAAAAAGACGATTTGTACTGACGGCCACAGCGACCACTGAGGACACCGAGGTCATGTCCTCTGTAATGTGTCTCTGGCTTTTTAATGACCTGAGGAGGAATTTATCTCTGTTGACTCTTAAAGGTCAAAATGAAAACTAATTTAAATTAAAGTGATTTTGTTTTTCCTCACCATGTTCTTGTCACTATTCAGAGGTGGGACGTAACAAAGTGCGTATACTTTGTTACTGTACTGAAGTATATTTTTCAGGTTTCTGTACTTAACTTTTTGACTTTCTCCTCTTACCTTTTCAAAACAGGCTCGTTACTTTGGTTTGAATGCATTTGAGGGGAATTACGGATTATTTTTATTTTACGTCATTGCACGCCGCCCTCCCAACATGACGAGACTGATTTCAGCCTATTGTTGCACATCACACACAGCAGACTAGTGAGACAAAACGACGTAAAAGACACAAGAAGACGTAAACGGACGGAGAGGGAGACTGGAACGGGGAGAAAAGGCGCGTTAGGGTCTCGTATCTGCAGAGACGCTGCAGCCCTCTGCCTGGATTTTCTTATTTTCTCACTTTGTTGCTGCTCGGGACGCTTTACCAACACAAAATGTTGCCACCTCGACTGTTTCTCACAGAGAGGGAAACTGGCAGAACATGTAATTTAACAGTTAAATGTTTATATAACGTGGAAAAAAAGTTGAGATTTTTTTTTGATGACTCGTGACATTTAACAGGCGATGTCTGCCTGAACCCCTGACCCACAAAATCCCCGAATAATTAAAAAAGGTTTACTGAGAACAGTTTCACATATTGTCTTTGTACCAGGATGCAGGAACAAAGAAGCTCTGATAGGAGCAGCTGCAGCTGAAGAACTGACTCCTCAAACTGGGAAATGTAAAGGGAAGTCAAGACGATGTGCATCAGTGTGACTGAACAGTTGTTAAGTTTATAAGTTGAGGTTATTGAGCGTGTTTTCTCAAGTCCAGTCACAGAAATAGAAGACGCAAAAGAAGACTTTAAACTATCATTTTAAGTTGAAATGATTATTTACAGCGTATTGGTTTGTATTTAAAGCTCTGCAAGAAACACAACATGGACCAGATGCTAAAGTCAGTTCAGAACTGTCACTTCAAACTAACAAAACAGATAAAAAGCACAAGAGAACAGTCAAGCATGTCTTCAGAAATGGGAAAAGTGGTTTATAGTTCGATTGTTTTGGCGAAAAGACAAAATATACTCTGTGTTTTTCCTCCTGATTGGATGCTCATCCTCATGCAGGCACCGGCCTCCCCCCTCCATCGCCAGAGGGAAACATAAACTCATTCATCTTGATGATCACAAAAAACAAGAGCGATCCATCTCGCTGGAGATGAATGGGCTTCTGCAGGGCTGGAAACGTAATAAAAGCGGCTCACTAATGGTGTATAGTTGTATTAGGGCCTGCTTATAAAAGCCATGAGGCCGTTGTGAGACAGGCAGGGAAATACAGCATCATTACAGCTCAGCACAGACGTGGATCGGCCTCTGATAACATTAAAGCAAAGCTTCCTTTGTGTGCCGGCGGTCTGCTCTCCACCACTGTAACTGGTTTTGGCGTGAGCCAGACGAGCAGCAGCTTTGAAGCTGCAGCGCGTCGCAGCGGTCGAGCCTCAGCTGATGGCGGTGCAGCTGACAGGATGAGTGTGGCCTGTTTGAACTGGAGGTGCTGCTCACTGTGTGATGTGATTAAAGCCGCATCCAGAGAGGAGCTCAGTCCTCTAACATCGTGAGGCAAAGAGGCTCTGGTACAGGTGATTAAACAAACAGAGTGTCATGTTGGCAACCATAAACAGAGAGCAAAAATGTTGGATGGATGGAAAACTGAGAATCTGGTGAAGTTAAAACTTTATAGTGGAAAAAAACATTAAAATAAAACACCAAAAAGTCACAACATCAGATTTTTACGACATGATTATCGCGGCTTAAAGAATTTACAACAATATTATCGCTCTAGAAAATTTGAAAAAAATGCTATCAGTCAAATTCATCTTCAACTTTGTTATTTGTGTTCTTTTGTTTCTTTTTTGTCAAAATATGAGTGTATGGAGGAGGAGAGAGTCTGTGAGCGTAACTGTACAAAAGTGTACGAAAAGAACAATTACACTTAATTAATCTAATTAATTCTGTTTTATGGCAGATGGCATCCAGCGTTAAGATGCATCAACACAAAGTACTTTGACAAAGCGAGAATGAGAAAGAAACGCACATGATTTAAGAGGCGATATCAATATTTCATTTTTAAATATCATGATTATCGTCAACAGCGGTATACCCCTAGTTTGATCTAAGAGTACGAGCTGGTTGGGTGGCCATTTTAGGACATCTTAGTAAAGGAACAGTTCACCTAAAGATGGAAATGTAGCTGCCCAATCCCAGTACAACCTTGTCCCCCAACCCTTCCTTTTAGCACATTCATGTCTAGGTGTAGGGTGTCCCGATTCTTGTTAGGATAGAGGGGTTATGGCGTGCTAGGGCTAGATTACAACGAGCGTGAAACAATCGCGACCAGTTTGTCTCATTAGTTTACTATCTAGCTCACTAACGTTACATTGTTATTGCTGAATTGTGCATTAGAGTCCCACATTTTCACATATTTCAATATTCCCTTCCTTCCTTCGATGTCACATGACGCCCGAAATGTAACTAAAGTCCAGCAGTGAAGTCGCTGCTCTTGGTACCGCTCCCCCAAATATTAGTGCAGACTGTCGGGGTGGGAGCATGGGTTGCTAAAATTGGCCTATAAAGCACCGCTAACACCAGGCAGTGCTCTTTATTCTCTAATACCAGGATTGCCACAGTAACACAACAGAAATCACCACAGCGGAAGACGCCATGTTGGAAATGTCTGATCGGTCATGTAGCTGACAACGTATGAGTGTCTTGGCGGTTATTCCACTGAAAACGAGGAGTAGGGATAAAACTAGGAAATGGGATTGGGCCTTAGTGCGCAGCCCGTCTGAAACTACAGTGAAGCTGTTGTTTATCCTGGATGAGCTGTATGGAGACATCATATGTTTTTTTTTTTCCGGTTGGTCCCCAGGAGGACAATGCTGGAACGCTGCTCTGCTGTGAAGCTCCAGAAATATTTTGCGGACTGTCAAACTTCACCCGGCTTTTCATCGGCATGTGGGGAGGACATAATGATTGAATTTAAGTTTTTTGGGGGGTTAACTGCTCCTTTAATTTCCCTCCACGATGGACATAACTGGCAAAGCTCACAAAAACACAGATTTGATTATTATAAGTTCCTTCCTTACTCTGAGACGATATCTAATAAAGAGGAAGACAGCACATCCTGCTCTGATAGTGAAAGTGTTTCCACCGTCTGTCCGTCTGTGTAACGCTCCCTCGGACATCTGAGGACACGCTGACAGTTATGGCGTTCAGCTCTTTATCCACAGCAGTGAGTAAAAGCTCCGTCTGCTGCGACCGACCGTAAACTCTTTATCAGCAGCCGGTTTGGACATTCCTCTCCTCTGTGTTGTTCGCTGTGTTTTGTTTATTTGAAACCGAGTCGTAAAAGATGTTCTGAACCTGGTCCTGGTGCGGGGTCAGACTGCTGCCGAGGCTTTGATGAACAACTGTAACTGCAGAGGACCCCTACACCTCCACCTCCACCCCCCATCCCCATCCATATACAACCCCTCAACCAGCCAAAATCTAAATGGGGGGCTTTGATGTGGCTGGATGGTGCCTGTTGTTATTGTTTGTATCAGGGCTTATCACTCCCTAACCCCCACCACCTCCACCTCCACCTCCATCTTACCTCCTACCTGCACCACAACCCCCCCCACACACTCGTCTCTTGATGCATCATAAAAGTGATCTTATATCCTTTTGCCTGTTATTTAAAAATGCACTTTTCTTTCCTTCCTCTTTTCTTTCTCTTTCTCTTTTCTCTTCTCCTCCTCTGCTCTCCTCAGTACAGCCAGGCTCTCCCTGATAAGAATGATGGATGGGGCAGAACTCTGGCTCCAGCCAAGCCCGGCAGCTTCCTGGGAGCTGAGAGATACAGAGGGGGAGGTGGGGAGGAGTGTGTCGGGTCGGGGGGTTGGAGGGTGGAAGGGGGTTGCTTGCTTACCCTGCGCTGCCCCTTGGACTGCAAAATAAAACAATACGACACAAGTCGTGTCCCCTCCGCTTCTCCCCGATCACTGAAAGCAGTTTGACGACTGTAGTTTGTGAGTTTTACTCAGAGGGAAGTTTCTAAATCCACAGAAGATCATGCTATTAAATCAAGTCATCCTCAATGAATGTTTCAGTTAAATCTGCCTCAAACAACACAAATGAAAAGTGTTTGGATGCAAAATATTTACTTTTTACTTCCTGACTGCCGACACTTCGTCTTCCTCTCTATCCTACATCGAGCACATCCATCTCTCTCAACTGACTCTAAACTATTTCGGTTAAAACTCTCTACAGTAGATTATATAATTACATTTATTGAATGAGTAGATTTAGTACTTTGTTATTTTTAGTACTGCCAGTCAATCAGACAGCCAGAATAAATGTAGGCTTAGTGCGTTTCTGCAAAACCACATATAAGCTGAAACTTTACGTTTCTTTAGGTTCAATCTTAAACATTTGTCTCGTCACAACGCTGTCCAGGGTCTGGAAGACATCATGTTTTGGCTAAAAATACCAGTTTTGGTCACCGCAAACTCGACTATAAATTGTTCAGATGTATCCTGAAAGTTATCCGGCGGTTTCACACTGACGAAAGGTGCAACGCAGACTCGAACTGCAGTCACCGTAACGCCGCCTCCTTTCCTGTCGATTCGGTACGTAGCCTTTGACGCATACAAATATGTGGCGTCCAGAACATACGCTGACATTTTATCCTGGGGACCCGGCTGTGCCAGTTGTGTAAAATACGTAGAAGTTACAATTTAAAGTTACACGTGTTTTCTTTATCCTGCTGCTTTTAAAAGTCATGGAAAGTAAATAACTACTGAGACGTATTATTTGTTATTTTGTAAAATCAAACACTGAAATAAGCGAAATACACTCAATGTGAAATTAAATTAAATGTCCTGAGAACAACTTAACAGAGCTTTAATCCTTTCAGAACAACTTGTGCTGCGATATCGGCGCTCTTTAGTCGCTGTCGCTTCAAAACACGTCGAGTTATCAACTCATGCATCATGTTATCGGTTTCATTTCATTTCAATTTCCTTAAAATCTCACATAATAGACATGATTCACATCCCTCATGTGATGCAACTTCTCTCATGTTTTAACAAGAATATAACTGAATATTAGGACTTTGTAAAAGTATGGCTCTATTTTCTTTTAGCTCTACAGCGGCAATGACACTACTCTACTCTTCTATGTCTATTTTGATAACCCGCTATCATTTAAGGCCCCTCTTTGTTCTCCTGTCAAATCTCAAATCCACACAGGCGACACATGAGGAATGCGTTTCAATAAGACGTTTCTGAAGCAATGCCAGGGAACATTTTGATGATTTACATTCTGTCGAGCTGCATATTCATCTGATTATTTCTTAAATCCAATTATAACTTCCTGTCAGACCTATTAAGTGACGGCCCGACATGTGCAAACAGATTAAATATTTCAAAATTGAACTTCTGTTTTTTGTTTCTAATTAATTTCCATGTAAAAAATGTATCGTGCTCTGTTTACTGTGACCTACAGAAGCACTATCGGGTCACATCCCTTGTTTGTGGAAACTTAGTGGAGCACACAAAGAGCTCCGGCTCTATCTCCTACTGTAACTGTGGCGTGTACCCTCCCGGCCACACAGCCGCGATTACGTTAATGATTTGTTTGGCTTTCAGGAAGACAGAGGGGAGAAGAGCCAAGCAAATATATTGTTAAATAAAAAAGCCTAATCCGTGTTTACAACCCAAGCTAAGACAGGCATTCGCTGTCATTATGAATCAGACGAGATAATGTTTCCCACAAATTTCTAACCGATTCTCTGCAGCTGTATCTGTGCCGCCGGGATTAAGGGTGCACCGAAAGATGCATTGACCCGCTGTCGTATCTCGGCACGATCAGAAACATCGACGAGGCTGGCAGCCTTAAACAAAAGTCTGTTTTGGAGACTGTGTGTGCTTGGACTTACATTTCCCTCCACACACACCTGATGCACACACAGATACAGCCAAGGGACAACTATTATTTCCCAGAATTCCCCCATAAGGTGTGCGCTCGCAGCTCACGGTGATGATTTAAGGGTGTTTATCCCCGCTCGCTTAAACATTTACTTTTCAGCACAAGGTGAAGCTGAGAAGAAGAATGTCTCTCTGCGGGGTTCGACACCGTCTCTCCTCCAACCTCCTCCACGCCGCGGACGTTTACAAGACATGCAACGTCCAACGTGATGGCACCCAAAGACTCATGGGATACATATTTGGAGCGTCTGATCGCGTGAGTGTATTTTGTAAGGTCACCCACGGAAGTACATCGTGTTTCGGTGCGATTGCTCCATCGCGTCTGGGAGGCGTCTCCATTTTTCATCGCAACACATTGTTTTGATCCAGTTCCTGTTTTTAATGACCCATAATCCTTTACTGTAAAACGGCTGGACGGAGATCCAAGGACCCCTGCTGAGTGACTTATTATCAGTTTACGCTTCAGGATGGAGCATAAATAAATGAACATTTCTCTGCACGCCTTGAACCTTCACCTCTTTATCTTCTTCTTTACAGATTCTTCACTCCTTCTCGGCCGTTTTATTGCTTCTTTCGACTCTATTTTAAATTTTTCTCGCTTCACTCCCCCTTTATGTATGTCTCACCCCTCCTTCCCCACTCCACCTCCTGTGTTAAGCCTTGATAATATGCAACACCTTGAGCTTTTTAACAGGCTGCAGTTTCAAGAGAAATTAGACCAGAGACGCTGCTGGATGTTAAGTGCCGAGGTGTGTTTCTGGGTGAGGGGACACCCGGCTTTCTTCGACTGCATTTAGGATCAGGACGTGGGGGTCGCTGGTGGGGATGGGGGTCTTAAGTAGGGCCAGATCAGGGTCAAAAACTGTAATTAAGCCTCGGTGATTGCTTTAAAGCACTTGGAGGATCTGATGTTTTGGTTTAATGGAGTCAAGTTTGATGCATTTTGAGGCACAGAAAGCTAAAATAGTTCCTGGTTTTTAAGTCAAGTAATGAGTGTAGGAGGAGGACGTGAGTGTGTGTGTGTGTGTGTGTGTGTGTGTGTGTGTGTGTGTGTGTGTGTGTGCATTTGTCACTGTCTGTGTGTGTGTGTGTGTGTGTGTGTGTTTGGAGGGTGGGGGTTTAGCTGAAACACATTACGACATGTGGAGGAAAAAGGTCGAGCATGATTAGTGACCGCCTTAATGGTATAATCGCCTCTATTTCAGTGTTCCTGGACAGAATGAGTGTCTCTGTGTGTGTGTGTGTGTGTGTGTGTGTGTGTGTGTGTGTGTGTGCATGTCCTGGGGGAACGCAGACATGGACTATAAAGTGTGTGCATGCAGTCTATCAACCACTAACTAACTAACTTTCTATTATAAAAATGTTTATTATGTATGAAAATCAAAGGATCTTTCTGTAAGACAACAACACATTTCTGTTCAATAAAAGATGATTCTGCTGCCCTGGCTGTTTCGTAAAGGTAAACTGGTTATTGTGATAATTGTTATTTAGTTTATTATCGTCACTGTGAAGAAAATAACACTTTAAGACGGTCCGAAGTTTAGATTACCAGCAGTTATGGTGAGTAAATGGAAAAATAGCAGCAGCTGTCAAGGTAGCATGCCCACTATGATGACGTTTAGCCATTTACTGAATAAAATATGGACTGAAGCCAAAGCCAAAGTGCTGATTCCTTCTAATGTCCAGCAGGGGGCGACTCCTTTGGTCTCTGATTGCATGTAAGCTTATGAGAAAATCACCTTACTTCTCACTTGATGTATTGCTTCAGAAAACAGTTTCCTAATGAGTTCATGGTCTCAATGG
Source organism: Pagrus pagrus (assembly GCF_965226575.1). Classification (NCBI taxonomy): domain Eukaryota; kingdom Metazoa; phylum Chordata; class Actinopteri; order Spariformes; family Sparidae; genus Pagrus; species Pagrus pagrus. The sequence continues at coordinate 4,103,414 of NC_140198.1, forward strand.
TTAGTTTCAAGTCTTCTTCAACACAACACGGTGGCCATTTTGTAAATCATGGTCCCGTGGACTTGCTTTAAAACATAAAAGAACCAAAAGAAACATAAAATGGCTCCATGCAGCTCACAGGCGTAGCCCAAGTCTCCAGAAGCCTTGAGATGCAGAATGTGTTTTTGAAAAGATGTTATTTAAACCCCTTTCTAAGCTGAAATCTTCACTGTAGCTGCTAAGCTAAAAACAATAGCATGCATCCCTTCTGAAGTGGGTGCAGGAGCTTGACCACGCTTCATAAAAAACATATTTTCAAGTCAGTTTGCGATCCCTGGGCTTCTTGAGACTTGGATTATGCTGGATGATCTGTATGGAGCCATTTTATGCCTTTTTTCAGCCTTTTTTTTTCAAATTGTAAAACCAGCTCTCATCTACTTCAGTTGTTTAGGAGAATGCTGTAATGCTGTTATGCTGTGAAGCTCTGGAAATGATTTGTTGACTATGAAACTGGGTGAACTGAAAGCAAATTAAATGTATTCATATAATCGTTAGCAGACCAGGTTGCATATAACTTTACTTTTTCTATAAAATATGCTGTAAAAGACATCCGAGTGACGCGTTTCTGTCTGACTCTGCTTCCCAGATGTACAGACTGGAGACGCATTACATTTACAGTTAGCAGTTAATGATGTTATGAGTGGGTTCGGACAATCAGGCTGCAGTCCTGTCTAAGTGCATCTTGAGGGCAGATTCAGCCATATTGGTAAGATTGATCCGATTACACTGCAATCAAAACGACAATACCGGACCCATAATTGACGAACTGATATATTACTCCAACCCCTCCTCCTCCTCCTCCTCCTCCTCTGTCAGTGTCAGTGTGTGTGTGTGTGTGTGTGTGTGTGAACAGTGACAGACATGGCGTCCGCTGACAGCCCGGCTCGGCCTTATCTGCACTGCAGGAGTGACGTTAGAGAACCAGGAGGGGGGAGGAGGGCCAGATAGAGAGGTAGTGTGTGTGTGTGTGTGTGTGTGTGTGTGTGTGTGTGTGTGTCTTTTCGACACACACTTGTTCCTCACTTTTATTCCTCGTCTCTTGATGCCCGACCACCTTCTGACTCTCTGACCACTGACACAACTTATTACTGCTTGTTGAATGTGATGTCGGTGGTCTCATGTTGCCGCTCGCTTAAAAAACGACGTCAACTTAACGCCCTAAAAACGACTCGCTGATGAAACATGCAACTCTGTTGACCTCTAGTCAGGACAAGTGTAACGTACTATAATGAAATTTACTCAGACTATCAAAGTAAAAAGTCTCCATCTGAAGGACATTTCTACCGGCCATTTCTGCGCAAAGCCAACTGAAGCTCACGTCATGTCAATATAATTAAAAGAAACGTAAAGCTAGGATCAGTATGATTTGTCCCAGCTGTTCCTAAACGCACCACAAAGATAGTTGATTGTTGAGTCTCATTCCCAGGACGTCAAATAGCCACATGTTGGGTTGGTAAAGCGTCCTGAGCAGCAACAAAGAGAGAAAATAAGAAAATCTCTGCAGATACGAGACACTAACACGCCTTTTCTCCCCGTTCCAGTCTTCCTCTATGTCTGTTTACGTCTTCTTACGTCTTTTATGTTGTTTCTTCTCGCTACGTCTGCCGTGCGTGATGTGCACTGGTAGGTTGAAATCAGTCTTGTGATGTTGGGAAGGTGGCGTGCAATGACACAAATTAGAAATAATCCATAATTCCCCTCTAATGCAGTGCCGGGGCAGTGCATGTGTATGAAAAAGCCCTCTGAAGGTCCCATGTAAAGCGCTACGGAGCCATTTTGTTGCATTTGGGTCCTTAACTTGAGTGGTTAAGTCTCAAATCTCAAATCCAGTTTGCATATTTAACAGCACACAGCGTGGACCTGGGGTTTCCTTCTGTCGGCACTGTATTTTGCACTGAACGTTGGTCGGTGAGATCATGTATATTGTGAAATATGAAAGTAATTCCAGGGATTTTTATCGTTAGTTTTGTGTATTTACTTTTTTGCGGGAGTTTTGTCTTGTATTCTGTTTTTCTAAACATTTTTCCAGTGAGATCCAGCTGGTTGGACGTAAGCAGCAAGGAAACCAATTACAACAAAAACATATAAACACACACGAAGGTCCTCGCCTCCTGTTTATCTGTTGCTTTCTCATCGGTAGAACAATATTACTCATCAAAAGAAAGCGAAGGAACGTCTTCCTGTTTGTGGGAAAAAGAAGCTGAAGAGAAGACAAGGAGAGTGAAGAGATGGTGGAGAGGCTGAATGGGACAAGGGTTAGAGGAGGTGATATGAGACGGAGAGATGACAAGGGCTGGAGGAGGAGGAGGAGGAGGAGGAGGAGGAGTGAAGATGAGGTAAGAGAGTCGTGGGAAAGACATGAGAGAGAGTGAAGAGGAAGAGTGATGAGAGACAGAGAGAAACTATACCAATCTGTGCATCTGCAGATGTGATGTCTATAGGAGCCTCAACAGGTGAGCAGGTGGAATGACAATAACAACGTCTCACCCTCCTCTTCCCTTTAACAGCAAGACGAGAACTTCCACGTTCAGATTACGTTCAACGACAACATTTTTCAAGGTGTAATGTTTAAGACTCGGCCACCTGCTGAAGGTCACTCCAATCATTAACGAAGCGGGAGAGAGTCGAGCATCAACATCGCAGAAAAGAAGCATCTGGAGCGCTGAAAAAATTATTTATTTGACGATAAAACTTGAGTTTAGTGAGACCAGTGGAGTGCCTGTTCGAAACAGGCTGTTCGGCACAGATAACCTGGTAATATAACAGATCCAGTCTGAAGCCTTCTGAAGCGCCCACAGACTCATTGGAGCCGCCACAACAATACCAAACATGTTTGATATTTATGATATGAAATCTGGTTTATTACATCAGAGCTGGACCACGACAACCAATGAGTCAGACATGCCGGAGCAGCTGACCCCGACATTCTCGCCCTACTAGCCTACTACTGTTGACAGAAACCTAAAATCTCAGCTTCAGCTCTTGCTGAAGAATCGGAAACCACTCATCCATCCTGTCTTTGTTGTTCTCACTCCGAGACGTTACTACATCAAGTTGTTGCACAACGCTAATCTCCATTTTGTTTACGTCTGCTTCCCCATTGGATCACGTGAGGTGGCGCAATGCTCCCTCTGGTGTGATAACATATCTGTAGTGTGCGATGCACTATTATTTTAAAATCTTGTCATGTGTATGTTTAAGATTAGAAAACTGGTGGATTTTCTCCTTGTGTCTGACATAAAATTGGTGAGGAAAATCCAGTAGTGTGAGCTCAGCTTCAGACTAAAGCAAGTCCAATGTGCACCAAATTTGACACTCTGCTTCCTTTGGTTCTCAGCAACAAAGCTACAAAATGTAAAGAAGTTTCGGATGAACTGTTCTCGAGATATGTAAAATAACATGCAGACTGACATACAGAGATGCTTTGCTTTACAGCTAGATGTTAGCGTGCTGGTGAACATGGTAAACACATCAGCGTTTTTGCATGCTGATATTAGCATTTAGCCAAAGTACCATGGATGTGTAATGACACCCGGATACAGCGTGGATGCAGAACCCAGCTCGTTCCTGTGAAAGCTGCTCAGTGGTGCTTGAAGCCAAAAAAGCTCAACTTCCCGGGTATAAAATTACCAGGATCTTCCGTGTTGTGCGACCCTGAAGACTTCCACCGACCGGACCAGCTAACTTCCGGTTCAGTGCCTGGTTAAATTAAATAAGGATAAAATGATTTAATCGTGTGGCTGTTCAAGACAAAAAATCGATTGGTCTGAACATTTTGTGGGGGTTGTGATGCTCAAAAAGATGTATCCACCATTTTACAGCCACTTCTTTCAAAATATAAGCTTATGGGAAAAAGTACAATGTGACATTGTAATTATGCGGTTTGGCCACTACGAAAGTTGGCTTCAAAGCCCGGTGCTCATCCTGGGGGATACAGCCTCACAGTGCTGCTGGTTGAATTCATTTATGATCTTTTCTTTCTGTTCAGTTACTGAGCTGCTTTCTGCTGCGAATTTCTCCACATTTTATCACTGTCATGGATTAGATCCACGACGATACCGTGTACTTGTTTTGAGGAAATGATTAGAAATAAAGGAGTGAGATGTCCGAAAAGAAAGAGTTGTGAAAGAATAAGAAAAACAACGAGTCAGGAGAAGCTCCGAAAGAGATAAATCAGCAGCAACGCAACTCTGCTGTCGTGGCTCGGAGCCATCTTCAAACAAACAATCTCCAGTAATGGATGTATTACTCATCTTCCAATGCAGAAAATGTGAATCGGGCAATCAAAGAGGAGACCGATTTTAAGAGAATACAAACATTAAAAAGGCAGAAAGTGAAATAAACCCTTGGAACACAGTAGCTTCATGTCAAGCGCAGCTTATTAAAACCTGTAGAGGAAGTGTGTTCATATCAAGAGTTGAACTCGAGTGCAAACCGCAGAGCGCAGCAGCAGCAGCCACTTGTTTCTGTTTATTTCAGCTTCGTGCTGCTTGTCTGATGGGACGGACATCAAAGACGAGACCGACGTCTGAGACGGATTGTTTTTGGTTTTTCTATCATTTTTCCTGTTTTCTTTTTCATTTTTTTCTTCGCTCTCTATCTCCGTAACTCGGGGGAACATGGAAGCCGTGTGACCCTGGATAATTTATCAAGACTTTTTTTTTTTTTTTTCCCTCTCCAGTTTAAGTAAATGACTGGTATGTGGGGAGACTGTGGAGCCCCCCTCGCGGGCTATTAGGCCTCCCTCCGCCTCCCCCTGTGGAGAGAGGAAGATAAGGGAAAATTGAAAATGAAGAGGGAAGAGAAGGAGAGAGAGAGATCACTGTTTCTCTACTTCACTATCTCTCCCTCTCTCCCTCCTTTGAGCTTGATTAGCCGCCAAGCTTAAGAGGCTTGTTATCAACCTTGGAGACGATGGAAGTTCATCGGCCACAGGACTTGACTGATGGAGACGGGGATGGAGGCTTTTTCTGAGCGTGTGTGTGTGTGTGTGTGGAGGAAGTGGCGTATATCTTTTTGAGTGATGTGGAGTCACGGTAGAATGTGGTCAGTTCATTCGTATCCGGGGCCGCGGGGACTCCAACATGTCTGCTGGCTGGTTCTCATTCAGTCGCATGACTCGTCTTAAGTGCTGCAAACAAACCGGTTCTTTTGCTGAAGGTCAGACGAGTCCTAAACCTCCTTTTTAAGGCAGAGGAATAAAAGTATTTGCAAAGAAAGTTTCTACCTTTGGCCTACACTTATTGAATTTTTCCCTCAGGGATCAATTAAGCGTTATTTTGTCTTATCTCATCCATAGGAGGGCAGGGAAGACATCCACTCTAAAACGAGAGGGTCCAGACAACAAGTCCTTCTAACAAAATGTTCCCTCCACTACAAATGTTTTTTGGACGCACCAGACCATCATCAAAAATCTAGCAGCGACAAAGTCTGACTGTCAAGTCACCTCACATCAACGATGTGGGTTTTTACCTTTCTTCCTACATTTCTCTTCTTTCGTGCATAGATCAACAGGCAATCAGAGTTTCTATCATCAACATGCTCCACTGCCAACAAGGGTCAAGTAGTGCCACCGGTGCAGGGCACACTGCAACAACTCAAGCTGCAGACGTGTCTCAGGGTCACCAAACCCACCGATTTTACACATCGAGCACTACTGCATCTGTGAAAAAGTTGTATAAAGCCTCTGTTACTGTGGGAAATCTAGTGCTGTTTTTCAATCACATCTGACGACCTGGCTCTACTCGGTTTGACACAGCGCGGCAGGGATTTGCATTTCCACCACAACAGTGCTGCCTGCTTGAAGGCGCGTCCCGATTTCCCAATTTCCTGCAACAATCCAAAGGATGCGACTTTATGCACGTTCTCAAGGGCCTCGTCTAATAACAGCGCTAACGTTAGTCTAGAAATGGAGTTAACAAAAATCAATGGTCAGATTTGCAGAAACGAAACGAAACGAAACGAAATTGCAGAAACGTACAATGCCAACATTTAAGACGAGGAAGAGAAAGGTAAAGAATAAAAAAGACAATATCTCTGCTTCTGCTGCATCGATTCAGACCTTTTAACTGTCCATCATGTGTGAAGCACTCTTAAAGGACAACATCTATTACTGGATCCAAGCGCTTCTTGACTGTGTAAATGAAGCTGTACTGAAGTGAGTGACTACAGGTTTCCTTATAGTCAGTGATATTTAGCACTGCGATCTCCACTCTGATAGTTCCTGCTCCACTGGAACGCACTACTCCCAGAGGGGGGACTTTTCTGGCACCAAGAACTATGACTGATGAACAATATTCAGACCCTGGTTCCTCTGGTTTGAGGAGAGTAAATGCAAGTAAGATACTTCTTGAAATGGTCCCAGGGAAAAATTCCTGTGGTGGATACAAGCTATTAGTGCATTGTGTCTTCGTTTTGAATCTCCTCCACCGCCTGGGTGAGGATAAGAGGTCAGTTCAGGATTCAACGCCAGGAGTGAGCGACTTCTCACACAGAGCCAGCTTAAGTTACTCCTTCATGGGTATTACATGGCACTTAAATATCATAAAAATAACCCATAACCCCACCACAAGGAACCATTACTTTCATCCACACTTCAAACCGATCCAGAAACTGATTCTGGTGGATATTTTAGGGCGAGGTGGGACTGTACTTCAGTAGATGTTTCAGGTGTCTGTACTACAAATATCTGAAGTATCTGTACTTCGACTTGAGTCGGGCATCTGACCACTTCAAGTTTGGATGAAGGAGTGAGTTTTTGATCATGTATTTTTTAGATTTTACTAATACCGACACTATCTGCAGCCCGACACATTGTAGTCAAACCATTTATTGTTTTCAATTACTTTGAATCAATCACACAAGAAGAGCTTGTGAAGTAAACAGTTTCCTCTTTTGGCGACATAAAGTCTGGATGAAAATCAATCAAAACCATCAGGATGGCCCATCTTGAATTAGAAACGTCAGAATGAGAATAAACTGCTGTTTGATCTGCTTTCATTCACTGTATATGAACAAAACATCCAATATAACAACATCTTTGATTCTCTCTTATCAATGCATGACCACAAATGTGCATAAAACAGAAGAGAACACACTTTTTTTTTTTCTTTTTTTCATTTTCTATTACGAGTACTTCCTTGCAGTCTAATCAGAAGCGGTATCAGTTGCGGTTCATGACATGATGAACATTGTCTCTCAGCGTTTCTCTCGTCTCCGTCTGAGTCCTCGCCGGGCTCTGGATGAGGCCTCAGAGGGCGACAGGACCGTGTAAACATTCCCAGCCCTCCGAATCTGTCTGTCTGCCGGGGGTGATGCATCTGTCCGGCCCGTTTGTTTACTGGCCGAAGAATGTTAAGAATATATGCTTCAGTCCGTGTGTGTGTGTGTGTGTGTGTGTGTGTGTGTGAGATTTCTTGTCCATGTGACTTAAAATAGAGAGTGTATGGAGGCCAGGGGGGGACACATGGGTGGGGCGGGGTCACGAGTTTTGTTTCCTTTCGTATCGTCTTAATGTTGTAACGATCCAGTGTGGATCTGGTGAATATTGCACCGTGTTTAGTCTACCGATCACCACGGTGACAAAGAGTCTAGGTTTGGGGGTGTGGAGGTGGAGGTGCAGGCACAGGGTGGGGGTGGGGGTCAGGGTAATTAGCGGTGTTGTGGGTCAGAGACGACTGCACTGCAAAAAATATAAATATATATATATATCCACATATGTATATAAAAATACACTCAATAATCTACACCAGAGACAAGCTCTCCTGTAATTATGACTTCGTAGGTTTTACTTTATTACTTATGACGTCTCCGCCCACAGGAAGTGAGGAATTTCAAATTAAGAGGGAAAACGACAACAAACCCTTTTTTTCTTAAATAGCCGCGGCCGAGCGCTGCCTGCACACAGAGCTGCCAAGTAACACAGACATGAGCGTATCGTGTGGAGTTTAATGAGAAGACATTGTAAGATTTCTGGATACTAAAGCTCAGATTTTGGTGAAGCTCTGAAGTCTTACACGTCTTAACGTCTTGAGTCCAGTTCTAGTAAAGAAAGTGATCCTGGAAGCTTCAATCAGAGGTTTGACCTCAATGTTTTTATCTGAGCTGCAAGGATTAGTTGATTAACAGGAAATTAGTTGTCAACTGTTTTGATAAGTGATTGATCTTTTCAGTCATTTCTCAAGCAAATAAAGTCAAACACTCGATGGCTTCAGCTTCTTAAATGTGAGGATTTGTTGCTATTTTTGGACAAAAGAATCGAAATGGAGACGTCACTTTTGGCTCTGGGAAATTGTGATGAGCTTTTATCCCCCTTTTTTCAATTTTTAATTGACTAAACCAGCCATTCCCAAACTTAAGAATGACGCTGTGCATTTTGAAAATGGAAAATCACTTGCGGCCCACCTGAACGTTTAATCACATCTGTCTGATCAACACACGAGATGGAGATGAAGTATTTCTCTAATTCTATGTGAACGTGGGATTGAGGCAACGCAGTTACGCTCACTGTACAGCATGCAAACAAGTGCATCCTTTACGCGACATAAGGTACCTTCCAATATCGTTTTGACGTCACCCAGCGGTGCAAGTTAAAGTGAGTAGACGGGAAACATATCGACGATAAACAGACTTTAAAACAGGTCAGATAAATGAAGAGTTACATATTTAACTCCCTTGTTTTATCAGCACTGATGATGTTTTTAAATGTAAATATTTAATCATAAATGTTTCATGGTATTTATTACAAAATTGAAAATTCAAATTGTTTTATTTATTTATTGTACACTACCTCTCAGGGCCCCACATCACTGGACTAAACAATTAATCAATCGTTATAATAGTCCAAAAATTAATCAGTGATGGAAATTAAATGAAACAATTGTTAGTTGCAGTTGTTAGTGTTTATGTGTGGCTCCCTGTTTTGTTGCCTCTTGTACACACAAGTGACACAATAACACGTTTCAGCCGATGGTTTCACACTATTACCGCTGATCAACAGGTGGCAATAACACACTTAAAAATAAGGCAGTGAAGAAGAAGACCGAAGCTGCAAGCTAACAAACGTTCCCTCTGCTCCAATCCTACCAACAGATTTAGCATTTCCCGATAGGCCTACCTACAATGGACATGCTAAATTTACCAGCATGTCTGACTACACTCTCATTCTGCAGTTTGCAAGCCAACATGCTTCTCTTGGTCTATTCTGACCCACAATCCTCTGTGCCGCAGAAGATGTGTCACATGACTGAGCTGCTGAGAGAGCACAGGCAGATGACAGCGCATTCAAGTGTAAGTATTACAGATTTCTGGCAACTCGTGTGTGTATAAATAACATGTTGATCTACTATTGCCGCACGAAGCTAAGTGGAGGATAAAAGTTTAAGGCGAAACGTTATGATGAAGTAAAGTAAAATAAACTTTTTTAAGGGACGCTGCAGTACCTGCCAAGAGTAGAAAGAAAAAGTACGTGATTTGGAAAGCAATACATGTACACAATGCAGGGTTCAAAGTTTTTTTTTTTTAAGAATCAACCTTGCAGATGTTTAATGATGAAGGAAATGTGTTCAACGTGTTTGTTAGACCTCGAGTGACGCTGAATGTAAACAGAAATCTTTGTTTCCTAGAAAACTCCACAGGGCACCTCTCAGTCAGATTCAAGTCCACAAAATCAAAAGAGACACACAAACCCAACTTTGACCGTTACACCACTGCTTTGTTACGTCTCCTGGACTTTAAATGTTTGACTTTTTCCAAAGAAAGAAACTCAGAATTATCTCAAAAACTACGATGGTCAACAAAAACAGACAGCAACATTCAAAACACGTCATGAGTTACAGGAACAACAGACCAAAACACCAAATAAATAAATACGTATGTATTACTTTAGACTCAAACAGCACCGGAGAGGTCCAGGAGAAGTCACAAAGAAGTGGAGTAAATGTCAAAGTTTGGTTGCATGTCTCTTGATTTTGTGAAGTTTTAGTGTCGTTTTTTGTGGACTCAAAATTGACAGTATACTGTTACTCAGACTTGTTCCACCTTGTTTCAAGTGTTGCAACGAGCAAATGCACGGTATAAACATACTTTTGTAAACTACTGTATTTTTAAAGCTAATTAAGGAGTAATTTAAGGTACAATCTGGGTTTATTAAGAGATTAAAACAAGACGAAAACTAACAAATCCGGAGCTTCGAGCATCGAGAGAGAGAAATATTTAAAAACTCTGCGTTTTGTGCTGAATGTTAACACAAATATTTTTTAAGAGGATTTTTTGCAGTGTGTGTTGTGAAAGTAGACAATAGTGAAGGTGACACACACACACACACACACACACACACACACACACACACACACACACACACACCCTCAGCTGCTCTGGACAGTTTAACCTCATGCTGGCTGTGAAAGGTAACTCCAGTGAGGCCGCTCTCGTACCGTAACACACATTAATTCTCGGCTGTCTGCAGATGTTGGGAGTCGCTGCGGGACTAAAACGTATTTACTGAATCTCTCGGGAAGTTTAAAAGCTTGAAATGTGTTTGATCGGCTACTTTTGATTTGCACCGTGGTTATTCACGCCGACTATTGAGGAGAAAGGTGTCATCTGACCGGCTGAGGATGGCAGTTGAGATGTCAACATAGTTATTTTAAATAATATGTATCAAAAAAATCACTTTACTGTTCATACATCACCATGATATGCTCCAAACTCTGTGTATTATATTTGATGTATTTATATAAAAACAGATCATTTCGGTGCATGTTTGATTGATGATTTTTCAGTATTATATTGACTGACAGTACCAGAATATAAGTTTTAGCTTGTCATGGGTACAAAGATTGAACTTCACTACTCTCAGATGCTCATTGTGCTGATTTGATGACTCTTTCTTAAGAATCAGTTGAGGAGATTTCACATTTTTTAGACACAAATTAAAACTGCTCAGTTAATTCATTATTAAACAAATTTAAAAATCCAAAAGCATTAAATAAAAAAACTACAAATATATCTCAATGCACAAGGAGCTGCTGCTGTTATTGTTGACATCATGTGCAGAACAGATAATTAGATTTTTAAAATGTGCTTTCAGGCCAAATAAAGTCACTTCTGTGACACTAAACAAGTGTGTCAGGTCGCTGTCCGACACAACAGAGGAGGACAACGACGTCCACTCAGGAGTTATAGATCTTATTCACCCTTTCAATGAACCTTGAGATGCACTTAGAGGTTGTTTCCAGCAGCCGTATATCACGGCTAACAACAGAGGAGATCCTCTTCAGAGGAGCCTGGCTTGAGTTTAAGTCTCAGTGCTGCCCCCAAGTGGAAGACAGCTTGGATATAAATACATGAACAGGCCCCATTTACAGGAAGTCCATCTAAATGTGTTAGATGAGAGGTTTGTGCTTCTTACAACAGCTACGTATAATTATTTCAGAAACATTCAGAGGTCTTGTTTTGCCAGAACAACGGTCCAAAACCCAAAAATATAAAATTTACAATGAAATAAAACAGAACAAAGCAGAACATTCTCACATCTGAGAGGCTGCAATCATAAAATGTTTGCTTGATAAATGATTCAATCAACTGAATATCAGCATTTTTTGTTGTTTATCTTAATATACTTAATACTCGATGAGGATTTTAAAACATTCAGCAAGTTTACATGGTTTATTTAGAAGAAAGAGGGGGAAACCAAACTACGAGACAACAACCGCCCTAAAGAAATTAATCTGGATCGTGGAGGAGAGTCCTCAGTATAATGAGACTGCTGTTCGGTGTGTTCACCGCCTGTTCGAGCCCTCTGCTATCTGACTGACGAGGTTCAGTAATCAAAGTATTTGTTGACCCTCCCTCCCGTTCACTCACCTCTCCTCTGCTGCTCGACCTCCCGTCCCTCTCTTTTCTCATTTGTCTGTATGTGTCGAAGACGAATGCAGATACGTGTGTACACACAACCGCACATGCACACGAGGCCACGTGACCAGAAATACAAATACATGTGAACATGTGTAGTTTTTAACTGTTTATTTGACGGTCTGAGCATCTGACCACCACATTCTTTCTAGTATCAGTCTACGCGTGTGACTGTCACCCAACCCGGTCTTTAGTCAAGTATTTACATTCAGTAACGCAGTTGGGAGGAAACTTAAAGTCGCCTATAGATTATGTTTTCTGTGGTGGATCAGACAGAAGGTTCATGTTGAGTCGTCTGTTTCTCTAAATGCTCTCTGACAATGTTTACCAGCATGCGACAGCATCAGCTGGTGATGTTTTCACTTTGTGGGTGTCTGTGTGTTTGTCATCACGGCAACATGTGTTCCCGGAGACACGACTGTAGCTGCAACTACCACAGAAGCGATTTTAAGTATTTTGTCTGGTGTTTATACGTCTCTGTGTCTGTGGACAGATTTTTTTCACAGGATAGCATCACAACCATGTAACACGTTACAGAAATATATTTATTTTAGTGGTAACGGAGTAATATAACACGTTACTAATGATATTTCAGTAATATATTACTACAGTTATGTCACGTAGCATGTTACAATCCACGTTACTGACGAAGTGAAGCGTTTATTGTTGTTTTTTAAGAATCCATCCACACCAACACGACCATATTAATATAGGCTCTGTGTGTGTTTAATAAAGCAGAGCCTTTAAGTTGTTTGTTCAGTCTCTGTGTGACTGAAATAAGCCGTATGATGAAGCCTAATCCTCCGAGCGCAATTTTATTTACAGTCTTGAATCACATATGTTCATGCATCCCTTCTTCTGTGGACTGAAATAAAAAAGGTATAGAAAAATAGATTTTTGATTTGTCGTGTCATTATAGGCTACATTATAGAAGGTATAGGTCTTTTGCGTTTCATATGACTAAGCCTACAATTAAAAATATGTATTCCTATCTCATAAAATATCAGGTTTTTGATCCTTTGTCTGCCTGCTCATCACTGTGTCCGAGGAAATGTGTTTATTTAAAAAGATATCGGCTATATTCATGCCATCTTGTCTGTCCGTTTGTGGACGGATTTTTGCCAGTGCGACAGTTTCACAACCATCTTGTCATACACGCGTGTCCTTTGAGATCAAAATGAAGGCTGAGTTCAGCGATGGACTACCCTGCAGCCACGGGTCTCAATGTTGACAGGGATGGAGGCCGGTGTGATCCCGTCTCTAGTTTAACTGGTATTATTATCACATGAAGTGATCTGGTGTGTGACACGCCACTGTCCTCCTATATTTAATTATCTCAACAGTAATTATAAACAGCATTATGGAGTTCGGCAGCAGAGGCAGAAGGCCTAAAGTGACTTAAACACCAGAGACTGAGCTGTTTGCATCCCATCTCCTCACAACAATCAAGATTAAAGGCGATCCTTCTCTGACCTTAACTGGGTATTTTGCTGTCTATTCATCATGTATCATGTAATTTATCTGCAGAAAAATAATGTTTGTTCAGGTGAAAACCGCAGCGATATCAGAGTTGGTCACGGTCAGGGAAAGATGGCGGAGGATCGAAGAAATCGTAGTAAGACTGCACTATATGATCATCGAAGCTGGTTATTTTTTCAGACTCTTATTATTCCAACATTTGAATGCAGATGGAAAACTTTTAGGACAGGGTGTGAATGTTACGGTTTGGATGTCAAACGGTGAAGATGTAGCAGCTGCGGCTGCGTACATGAATGTCAGGAATTTTTTAGTTTATCATTATGTGACACGAAAACTCTCCACGGAAACCAGAGTTTAAATTTATTTCTGGGTTAACAGCTCATTAAGACATAGTGACTCACTAAACGGAAAGGAAACTAACTACAACTCAGGCAGGACACACAGACACACACACACACAGACACCTCTGATTATAATAGACACTGAGACACTAAGATCAGGGGGGATCAGATAATGTTTGCCCTGCATGCCCCTTTGCCCCTGCTCTCTGCCTCCCCTACACCCACACACACACACACACACACCCACACACACTGCACCATCACCAACCTCCACCTATCCGTCTCTCACTATCAGCTGCTCCCTGCTGCCGTTGTTTTTCAGAGGTCAGAGCTGTTTGTTTGCCCGGAGGCCCGTCGTCTGATAGCCCGTGTCGGACTACGCCTGCCCCTCCCGCCCCATCTTAACCTGAGCCGTTATCAGCCGACTCCCCGGCAACTCCAGCCTTGTCTTTTAAAAGGAACACTTCCCCTGGAAATTATGGAGAGACTCGGGCAGATAGACGCTGTCTCTATCTGTCATGGTGGAAACCTCGGGACAGACAGGATGACAGCGTCGGGCAGAGTCCACCTACTCCAGGTTCAAATGCATCTACTGACCTCTGATTTACATCCCAGGCCCTGTCACACAGGATCCACTCAGTATCCCTTTAAGTTTTCCACAGATTTTCAAGAAAAAACACTTGTTGGAAGTTGGAGGATTCAGTGTAGTTTAGAGTATACTAGGTCCTCTTGTGGTGAGGTTGTCCTGATAATCCCTAACGGAGAATGAAATGGAGGGTGAATAGAAATCAGTTGCTCTCCTCCTCAATCAAGTGTAGGTGAATGAGTTACTCTGAGGCTGTTTACACAGAAAGGTTTTCAACAGAAAACTGGGTTCCAGGGTGTAATCTCTTGAAAACACCACCCCTACTGTCACCGTGTAAACTGGCAATACGCTGTGAAAACAGTGACGTCGTGTCATGCGTATCACGAGTAGGAGGACAACAATAACAATGGCGAACTTCTGAGCTGTGTTTGTGCGTAGATGCGTGATGTTATTCTGTGGTCTGTCATTACAACGTTACACCATCGACTACTGGCCTCGCATGCACACTACAGCAGTCTTTGCCGATCCATGTGCACAGGGATCGTCTTCAAAATGACCTCATCTGAACGCAGAATTGTTTTAAACCCAACCGGTCGAGGCAGATGGCCTCCAACCATTGAGTCCGGTCGAGGTTTCTGCCTGTTAAAAGGCAGTTGTTGTTTATTTTCTCATCACAAAGTATTACGAGTAAGGTCTAGACCTGCTCAGGCTTGAAAGTGTCATGTGATGTATTTTGTTGTGAATTGGCACTGTACAAATAAAGACTGATTGATTGACTGATTGATAAACACGAAGGAAAGAAAGACTTTTCCATTTTTAGCAAGAGGGTCGACAAATTTAATAAGATTCATTTTCAATTCTTCCAGTTTGAGATATTTCAACCAGGGTTGCTGCTAACTTGGTGTCTAAAAACCCCATCACAGGAATAAATGATGCCAATGTACATTTCTGAAAACCACAGGTAGGATTAAAACTTATTGAAATACCCGCTACTTGTTAATGTTTCAACTTTAAGTCTCCTTATGTTCAATACTATTATATGTTGTGACAACGTTGTGCTTATTGTGCTGTTAGATTTAGGGAAGATGTTCTGTCTTTACAAACACAGCTGGAAAGTGTCCCAACGTTTCATTAAAAACTTCCAGTGGTTTCACTCCTACAAATGACTCCCCCAGCTTCCAACATGACAGCTCATATTCATGTAATGCGAACGCGATATGACACATATTATAGAAATGTGGTTATAAGAGGTTATTAGCTTGCACAAACATCTGGCAACTGGGCTAAAAAACAGTAGATGGTGAAACTACAAACTGGAAAAGTGATACGAGTTGTCAGCAGCAGAATTGACTTGGTGCATTGTGTAATAAAGCGAATGAGATCCAAATATATGAGTATAAATCATAAATTTAAAGATTAAAGAATAAAATAAAACAATAAAAACTTCCTTCGGTTGTGATGAAATTCTGCTAATTTATTAAATATTTCCAAATAATGGGAAAAAATGGAAGAAATCCCCTTTTGGCCTTTTAAAAACCTCCCTCGCTGGCTGGAAACACAGCTGTCCATTTGACCAGAGGAGAAAAAGAAAAAAGAAAAAAAAAAAACTGTGATGAAATTACTCCCCCAACACTGGATCAAACCCAGCGGGGAGGGGGGGTGCCGACCACCTGATTAAGCAACATGGAGGAAATGAGAGAAAGCAAAGGGCTCCATTTTCTCCAGGAGAGAAGAAAGACTGGGCGGGGACGGACGAGGGGGTTGTAGGTGGGATAATCTGTGTACATATGTGTGTGCGGGGGGTGTCGGAGGGTGTGCGGGGTTAAAGTCACAGATTTTAAATCAGTTCTTTGGCCTTTAACGGGCGCAACAGAAGCCCAGTATGAGCGAGCAGAACAAAGAGGGCAGCAGTGGCCTCGACCAATTAACATTCCTGCAGCCTTTATGAGCCGCCTGGACCCGCCCCTTCACTCACACCTCGTAAAAGTCACAAACATCAATTCTTGCAAACCATAACTGTCATTATAATCCCATTAAAAACAACCCACTGAGCAATTTACAGTGAACACCAGGGCCAAGTGTGCCAGCAGAAGGGGAGGTGATCGCCTCAGCTGGAACGCCAAACCGGACCAAACAAATGGGAACGTTTATTGGGAGTAATTTGACAAAATATGACATGATAGTGACTCCGAGCCGAACAGAAAGACATCTCTCCTCCTCCATCCTCTTTTTAATTTAACAGGTCTTGAAAAACATCAGGTTTGACCACACAGTACAGATGTTGTTATTTAAAGCTGGATTCATCGATTTAAGGCCACTAGAGGGCAGAAAAACACCAAAAACACGCTGATAAAAGTCCAATATTCACTCTCCTGTAGCTCTGGTTTTGTCTCCGCCAACTCCTGACACAAATATCTGGCTTCTGAGCTGATAAATGCTCCACATTTTTCACCAGATAGTCACTGACTTTGCGGTTTGGTGCAGAGCAGATAGTGGACAGTAGGTTTTCAGAAATGTTATGCTGGTAGAGGCTGCCTAAGGAGGTATGTGAGGAAACTCCCACAGAAACGGCTTGTTGACACACAACCTTTATCGCCTGATAATGGATGTTGACCTTATGTGTTATCACAATGTTGTGTATTTTTTTTAACTATTGCACAAGTTGTTTTATTTCTATTAATTCTAAGATGTCCATTAACATCAGGTGAAGGAACGGGCGATGAGGACGAGCCCTTCAGCTAACTCTGGTGCGTTTACATCTGTTTTAATGTTGATTAATGTGCAATGGCGCTCTGCCTTTTTTGTGCGGCTGCTTCAAGTTGAACTTTTCAGAAAGGTGCTGCTGACGTCACCGTCGCTCTTTTTTCTTTTTCCTGACCTAGGTGATAATATTCACCGTATATTTGTCTCCTATGGCTCACGTCATGCACGCACATCATCTTTTCTCTGATGTCAAATAACAAACGGATAGTAAACCTCAAAGGAGCATTATTGATCATACAGCAGCGATTGTCAAGATACTGTTGTCATAGAAACAAGACGCACGTGCAGCGTTTTTGTGGACACGTAAAGTAAAATACTGCAAACAAAAGCAAAATGCCAAAAATGTCATACTGATTCAGAAAAAAACGTCCAGTTTGTGTCCGTCTCGTCTACCTGGGGAAGTGTATCCCACAATGCAAAGCACTGGAACGGTCCCAACAACAGAAAGTTTTTGTACGCCATTTCATCATTACATTAAATACAGTGTTGGTGATTCAAAAATGTGCTCCTACGTTTTGGCAGCTGAGAGATGTTTATCTTTAGAGAATCATGCAGATCCACATTTTAGTAGATACATACCGGGGCTTTGCCAGTAGGCGCGCCATGTGTACTTTTGCTATCCAGAACCAGAAACCAGCTAAGTCCGGCCTGGAATAGTGCACAATAAATGGATTTAACCCTTTTTTGTTGCATGGTACAATCAAAAGCAGGCTCAAAAGCTCAGTGGGGCTTTCGAGTTGTGAGTTAATTATGTGATTTCCGTACACATGTACACGGGTTTGTAGTTTCCTTCATCCAAGACTGACAAAATTTCAGTTATGCCATAAATCAACAACAAAAAAGGGAAAAGTTAGGTATTATAATAAATACTGTCAAACTACTGTGGTTAAAGCATTTACGCATTAAAATGTCTGACTATTTCTCAGAACCGAAGCTTTAGGGGTTGCGGCCGACCCGTCCTACTGCGTCATTATTTGACGAGTTTGATCATCTTCTTTCTTTCAACTTTTCAAATCAACTTTTCTTACAAATAGCACCTTCAAGCTAAATGAAAACACAGGAGTAGTTGGTGATGCACTGTGACCCCACATGGCCTCAACCATGTCGGCTCATCATGAAGTGTGTGGCTCCCTCTATCGGATATTTCAGGCATTACATGAGTATTTAGAGGAGGCTTTCTGTCATTTTCTGTGCTTTGTACGGCTCTATATTTGCGTATTGATCAATGTATTCATGTCTCGTTGCCTTCTCTTAACTGCATACTGTATGAATATACAGCACACTGTTTTCATTTAAATGTATTTTATTGACAAAAGATTGATAATTAATGAAAGCCATAATGTTAAATGTAAGATGTGAACTAAAAGAAATATTTAAAAAATATATATTAATACAACTATCCATTACCATACTGTACTGTATTGTATGATGCAGTATATATATACCACTAATATATGCACAGTACTGCATTTCTATGTGATGATGATGTTTATTTGATCGATAAAGCAGGTTGACTGATTATAAACTTGTGCTGTGTGTGTTTGATAACTGAACCAACACTTTAAACAAAGTGAGAGAAAATTACAAGATAAGATCATTAAGTGCTTAATAAATGCTCATGATCAGTTGCCTGTAAAGGAGAAAGTACAAGGGACAGAATAATCTGAATAAATTATAATTACAGGCACACATTCATGTTCAGTCAGTAACATGGCTTCTAGCATTTGTTTTAACCACTGTGCTTCAATATGAACATGATACTAACATCTGTAGCAGGTTGTGTTTGACAGCAGTGACGAGGAGGTTATGTGTTCTTGGCGCCGACGAGGACGACTTGGTAGTTTCTTTTCTTCATCTCTCTGGACATCTGACACCAGGAGCAGGATGTGCAGAAGGTCGAATACACACAGTCCCGACACATGGTGCCCTGAAGACACAATACAGTGATCAGCAGGTGAACGTTATCAGTCGAGATTACACCGACACACCTGCATAATATCAAACACTTCCTCACCTCTTCTATATGTCACTGATGTGTAAACTGCAATGACATTTAACTGGATTAACAGCTATCAATCTTTTCTACACACCCACAAGCTGAAATGTCTTTGTCTTTAAAAACTATAGTAAATAAAGGATTACACAGATTACAAGGCCTTACTCTGATGCCGTAGCGCTGCCGCATGGAGACCCTCATGGACATTGAGATGGGAGGGATCAAGCCGCCGAACATTTCCAGCAGGGGGAGACAGAGACACTCACCGTAGTCTCTGGCAGTTATGCAGGCGAAACATGGAAAGCACCAGAACGCAAAACAACCTGAACCAGGAAACACAAAGCAACAAATAAACAGCACAGACACTGATACAAGACGCACCTGCCGACACTCTGACGCTAAGAAACACACATGACTTCTTATGAAACACATGAAGATATGAGGAAGTGCATGAATTGATTGTCTTCCCATTACAACTATCAAGAGTAAAGAGTCAGGATTTCCTGTCTCTCTCTCTTACATCAGATTTATTGGCATCATTTTCATCTAACATGTTATTTTTTTTCATCTAACATGGTTTTAACTACGTAACTTTAAAATTGTGTTCGATACTTGAAAAAAATAAGACGGTTTGTTGCAAAATACAAGTTAAATCAGTGAGGGAACGACTTGGTACGATAACTGTATTTGTATGTATCTGGATATAGCAAAACAGTGTGTTTTTAATAGAAAACAGTGTCTTTTTGTTATTGTTTGTGATAGCACTTTCTATTAAGTTCCTTGTAACAAGTGATAATAGGTTATAAAGGTCCTCAAAAGATTGTTGTAAACATTAATAAGAATGTAAGTGTTGATAATAGCATCATAAACATGTTTGTTGTTAGATTACAAGGCATTTATAAGCACGTATAAGGAACATAAGAATGTTAATAAATGTTTATTAAAGTAGTTTATAAAAGCACTTCACATTTATTGAGTTACACTAACTTGCCTGTTATATATCATTGTTAAACCTTTACAAAATCGTTTGTTCACAATAATTTCCAGGTACAAAACCCCTGCATCTCGCATTAACTCACATAAAATTATTACATTTTTCATGATGTTATGGCAAAGTATATACATCTAATTCATCTGAAATACGTGTTTGATCCTTTCATACCTCATTATTTTCCTCATGTCATGTAATTGACAGCTTGAGTTTACCCAAAACTGGCATTTAGTCTGAGATTCCCCTGTTGTGTAGCTGTTGAAGACGCTAGCAAAGCTATATATGAAATGAGCACAACAGAAACGTCAGACAGGTTAAATCACCGTGTTTAACTATAAATCTTTAAATGTTACTGTTACGGCTGAAAATGACAACAGAATAAACAAGCAGCAAGCCGATTTCACGTATCTCCACAACGTAGTCGGTTTTCTACCCAAAAGTGACGTCACGGTGTCTGACAACATTACAGAAATTATTCCTACCGAGACAACTTCATGTTAAATAATAGGATCCATTTTGTAACCAGAAACACAAGTCTCACTCAAGGAGAAGTCCCGCTCTGAAATCTCGCGAGATGCGAGTTGTAACAGTTGTTGTCTCATCTAGATTGTTAGTTAAATATTCAGCCATGACTTTGGAAATAAACTCTTGCTGGCCGTTCCTCTGGGTTAACTCTAAACTCCTCTCTCCAACACGGTTCAACCGTCGTCTTCCTGCATCAACTCACCTCTCGTGAGATTTCAGAGTGAGACTTCTCCTTGAATGAGACTTGTGTTTCTGGATTGTATTATTTAAAACTCCTGATTTTAAGATAGTTGATTCTTGAGTCTTGTCCGAAACTCGTCAAATACTGGCCGACCCTTTAAAACTGCCTCGTTAGGGTTAAAAGGTCCTTTAAATTTACTATCAGACACTTACAATGAGGAACGTCCTCACAGCAGTCACATATCCCCGATCCCCACTCATCAGAGTTTTGGGCCACCATCACAGGCCGTGGCTGCTGGACAACAAACGTGGACATGATGGCGTCTGAAGGAGGAAGCAGGAAGCAAAAGTAAAGTAAAAATAAAGTCACGTGTGTGAGATAAAATCATGCACAAAGTATGACAATGATGAAACAACACCTCTGCTGCTACGTACAAAATATTTCCAAGACTTTTGTGGTATTGGAACAGGATTTGATGATAAGTCGTTCTTTATAAAACACTGAAGATACAATACAGATTTGACAAAGGCTTCAAGAAATAAATGCGTAATCAGAGCACACATTACTACAATTTTATAGTCAACATTGGTTAGTTCGATTCCCAGCTCGTGTCCTTGAGCCAGTATTGCACCTGATGATCACACAGCACAGCAGCTCGCTGCCATCGGTGAGCACATGCGGCAAATTGTAAAGCGCTTTGGATGAAGCACAATATAATCAGAGAGTGACAAAGCCACAAAGTTTACAGCAAGCACAAGTGAGGGTGAATGGACCAAAGCAAAACCTCAACTATTGTGCTATCAGATTAACTATGAGGGCATCAAATCAGAAAACACGCACACAAGTTTCACTCTGGAGGGGAATTACAAACAATGTAGTGTGTCTTTAAATTTGAAAACCAGAATGTGAACGTCAATCCAACACTTTTTTCTAGTTTCAGAGATTTTCCTGAGGCCCTCTGAAAAAGCTGTGTTGTAAAAAGTACAAGTGAAAGTCAACAATCTTGCTTTTGGACAGCAAACGGGACGGTGACGACCTGTGAATAAGACTTAATAATCAACTATATTTCTCTGGAATTGTCGACTTCAGCTGTAAATAAAGTTAATTAAGTACAGTGATTTATTCTTAGCTTAACTGGCAATCAAGCAAGTGAAGTAGCAACATGTGAAATGCGTAGTTTGCTGTTTGTTGTTTTTAACGTAATTGTTGCTAAAATAGTGTAAAATGTTTCCTGGTGTGCGCTGGCATATTGTTTTTTTATTTTGGTCCACTGTAAATAATACTTATGTTTACATGTATGCATTTACAGTTAACTGATTATCGGCCTGGCCCATCATCTGATATGATATTCAGCATTTTTCTGGTTCTTGTAATCAGTGTTAATAGATAAAAGTAGTCGAGTAAAAAGTACAATATTTGCCTCCAAAATGTAGTGGAGTGAAAGTAAAACGTAGCAGCAAAAATCTCAAAATCGTACTTAAGCACATGACTTGTAGTTACATGTAGTAAAAATAAAAGTGGAGGTGGATAATAATCATAATTTGAGCAGAGCGAGAACAAAAACGACGGCCTAGTTTGAGTGATTAATGACTGACAGCTTACGTCTGCTCAGGACTTTCTCACTGTGAAATCAGCATGACGTGTTCCCTCGCTGACTTTTTGAACTCTTTCTACACACATTCCCCAAATTCCCTCCAATTTTGTTGTGATTTCTCAACATTTCAGACGCTTGTGAAACTCAGAATTTTAGGTCATTTTAGCCGTCAAGTTGTAAACTTGGAAAATACAAACTGTCGTGTTTTACTTTGTTAAAATATGTTTTCAGCCAATGAAGAATATGACGTAGTCGTGATGATGAACGATGTCACCTTGAGAAAAGCACAAATTCTAGTAACGGCACTTTAAAGCATTAACAACGTGCCTTACGGAAAAAAAAAAAAATCATTTCACGAGAGAGACATGATGATACAAATACTGAATATAGACTTGTTAAGGATAATAAACACACAGGTAGTATCTATGTATTAACCTTGAAGTCTGATCCTAAAGAACAGTTAATGTCTCACCTGTGTTTCTGTACAATGAGGGAGCTCTGAGTCGGACGTCCTGTCACAGCTTCTGTCAGCGCTGACAAGATGTCATTTCCCAGCATGTTCAGAAATACCTGCACACAACAGAGCACCTGAAAGGTCAAACCAGACAAACCGGTCCATCCCATCCTGCTATTATATATTGTTACCTTCAGAGGATCAAAAAAATAAGAGGTTGGGCCATCACATGATCACCCATGTCATAATGAGTGAAAATAATGTGCCATTGTTTTCCTGAAACACAAAGTTGTAGATGTGAACTTTTTGTTGCTTTATTTTAAATAAGTGTTGTTCAACATGCATCTAGTTCTAACTGCTGATGTTTGTTTTAACACTCTGATCATTTTTTTAAAACCTGCGTCTTCAACAAACACACTAATACAAATCCAACATATCATTAGCGAAGCTGGACACTGATGATGGTCTATCCACGATTCCTTGTACAATCGTGTAAGCAAGCTAACATATCAGTACACTAAATCACTGTGTGGCACCTATCTGAACAGCACACTAGTCAGCTGACTATGCATTATAACTTCACATTTCTATATGTTCAATTTAATGTTTTGACTTACCTGATTCTGCTGTTCTGATGTTTTGTTTAAAATATCCAGGGGTGTCACGCTTACAAATGTTGGAAAAACTATCTGGAACAGTGGTCTCTCGCAACCTAATCGTCAGAATAAATGTTGGCAAAGTACATTTATTCATGTCCTAGTTATGGTCCGGTTAGGTTAAGGCACAAAAACAACTCGGTTAGGGTTAGGAAAAAGTTCTGGTCGTCACAAGCACAGCTGGAGATGGCCGGACTTCCCTTTAAAATGTATGCAGGTTTGGTCACCACAAACACAGTCGGAAATTGTGCTGAAGTCCGGTTTGGTCCCTCATCAAAATGATCCAGCGGTTTCACACTTACAATTACTGAATCACAAACTCGAACTCTCCGTCTCTAACTCCACCACCTTCTGATATGAAAGTCAGCTCAAAAACATGCAATGTGATATGCCATGTTTTGTAGAAATGTCGATATGTACGTAGACTCTGACACGTACACACTTTGACGTTAGCAGCGCAACGTTTCTGTGGTTTGCAGAAACATTAACCGTTAACATTTCATCCTGGAAACTAGGCTGTCTCCTGAGTTTTGAGCACAGTTTGATTGGATCTAAATATGCCAGGTACTTTGTTTGGTTGAGCTGGCAGGAGCCGAGGAGCATGGTGCATCCAGGATCAAGGGAAGCAATACACGGAGGACTTTTTAGCTACTGCTTCTACTTCTTGTTTTTTTTTACTTAAGCTTAAGCTAGCAAGAAGCACTGGGGTTAGACGACCTTTTCGCCTGATAGGTAGATTTTAAAACCAGTGTCGTGCATGAGAATGTGAGCGTCGCCGACTCCCGTGAGAGTTCATGGTCCGTTTCAAAGAACCCAGCTGCACATGTTACAGGGTCATGTTTCATACATAGCGTTACATGTGTTACTATGGATCACGCTACTCTGACAGCCGACAATCATGCTAACAACAACAATAACTGTTTTCTATATTGGAAATTTAAATAATAAATAATCACAGAAGACATTCAGACATTTTCTGGTTTATCATTGTGGATTTATGATAAAAAAAACAAATCTCATTAATAATGTTTTGTATTACTTTGTTACTGCTTTTAGTTGTAGAAGAACATGGGAGAAATGAACATGAACGAGTTGACTGTGAACTTCAAAATTAAAAACTGTGAAATATGAACATGAACTAGTTTATTCTTATCTGTGTGAACTGAACTTTGAGGTAGCTCATGTGAAATGTAAAGTTGCGCAACGCTGCTGACCTAAATGTATGGACTGCATTTACAGCTGGCTCACATCCAGTTGTGAAGCGAGCAAGAACAGCTCCAGATGTGCTCTCTGGCTGCTCCGGTCGTTTTCTGACCACATGCTTGCATTTACATATGATATCCAGATGCTCACGAGTACATGCATTGTGTAAAAGTGGGTCAAAGTTTTTTTACTGCTTCTTGCACAGGGACCATCCTCTCCTCTCTTTCTATATGACTGTGAGCATTAAAATGGCAGCTTTAGAAATACATATCTTGCTCTTTCATTCAGAGGAACTGGCATTTTTTTTTTTTTTTTTTACAGGATGATTTTTATGAAGAAGGAGCAAATAAATGAGGAAATGTTTTCTCTTTTCTATCTTTGGATTTTTGGGGTGTAGAAATGGCCCAGACTAAGAACAATCTGGAGGATTTATGGATCCCATCGGGCCTGGGATCACCTCAGGAACCTCCACCAGAGGGAAACACGAGGAGGGGGGAGTTGAAAGTTATCTATCTCTGCTTTAAGTTTAGACAACTACAACGTTTAATTACTCGGTTAAGTTTGGTGAAAGATTGCCTGCACGGATTAAAGAAAGAGACAAGCTTCAACTTGCAAAATCAAAATCAAACACGCCTGACTGGCTGAAACACCCACACTGACCCCACTAAGAGATTAAAGCCGGGATAAAAACCATCACAATACTTTGGCTTGTGCTACACTGGTCAGGAAAACATGAGCAAGCAAGTGATCCTCTACTTTATATGGTAGGAACAGTCTCTGAGCTTCTCTGTGAACTATAACTGTGTGAATTTAGCAATAATGGCAGGGATCGAACACGTGATATTTCGGTCACGCAACTGAGAAGTCACTGTGTTGGCTCGCAAAGTATTTGAAAACCTGGATAAGTAAAAGTGATGCAACAGGTGGTTTTAGGACTGAAAGGCGCCCTGTTTGTGTTTGTTTAGGAAATATGGGCTGGTATCGTGCGTGAATAAACCTCTCCCATCCTTTATCCTTTAACCTTTTAATGTGGCACAACGTCAACTGCAGCCACAAACCACAGTAAAGGCTGTGGGCGTACTGTGAGCGAAGGAACAATGCCCAGGAGCCTCGCCATGGATAGAAGTCAACTGAACAGAGCAACATAAAGAGACTAAGTATTCAATAGGATGACTTTGTTGGTGGTGAGTTACCTCACCAACCGTCATTCAGAGCCTGTAAAATCTAGGGTAGTTTTAAACTTGGACTTTTTACGTCTGTTCTGCCCACAACCAGCAGTACGCAGTCGCTTCGATGATAAAGACGATGATAATCTATAAGACATTAGATCCAGGTCTCATTTAGTGTAAAACGACAATGTAGCACAACGCCACGGTTTTCAACCTACTACTCTTCAAAAGCAGACTAAACCAAAACGCATTATATATGTTGGTCTCAGTCACACATATACGGTTTACATAAAAAAGCTCATTAATTTGCTTAAACAACTGCAACTAGTTTTTTTTATAAAACATTACTTCAGCAGAAATAAATAGTGCATTTGTTGTAGACTGGATTGTGGCTCCTGTACAGTAAAGTCAGGATTATATGGCTCTCAGTGACGCTGTCTGTGTTGCAGCAGCTTTCCCATTCCCTTTGACCCAGATTGAAGACTACCATGAGCCAGCACATACCGAGCAAACGTGACCCTGCTGGGCTATGACTCAAGTCCGGCTCTCTGTCAGGACTTTGTTCTGTGAACGGAGGGGGAGCTGCTAACCAACATGTGAACAGCAGCTTTTATCCTTAAATAGTTGGAATAGTCGGTTCGGATCACAACAACTTCATACTCATGAGTCAATAATCCTGAGCCCTGCCATTGTGTCGTAAAGGCTTGTTGTTGAATATTGTTGGATATGTGTCAACAGACTGACGTTAAAACGTGTTCCTGCTTTACCCACAGCGGATAAACCTGCTGAACTCAGCAAGTAAAGACCAGAGAGCATACGTCTGACCAGAGCAAACATCAAGCAGAGCGGCAGCCCTGCACACTGAGTCCTCCCAGTCAACATCATCCAGACCTTTACTACGAAATCCCACAAAGTGTTTCCCAGAGGTAGTCGAGTTCAGCTAAAACAGGAAGATTATAAGATATAATTAATGACATGATTAATGTGGCGCCAACAGCAACCACGTCCCTGAAAAATCCTGCTTATACATACAACTCATTTGCAACAAATATGTTTTGAAAGAAACATTAACGCTGCAAAACCTTCACTGACAATGACTTTAGTTGGTTTTCCAACAGTATCTGCTCATGCCAACCATAGCATTACTAATATTTGTGTTCCGGTTTAGTTAATTCAAAGCACTCTGCCTTGATTAAATATTGACAAAAATTGATCTGAAGCATGAGGCAGGGCTGATTCATGTTTTCATTGTGTTTGTCTTAAAGTGAGCGTTGCTGCACCAGCTATCATTCTGGTATAGATGGAAAAAACGCTCTGGCTTGTTTGGATTTCTTTAAACTAATCACAATCATCTTGGGCAGTGTTAAACCCAGGATGTAAAATAGTATCGCATACTAACATACTGCATACTCATCAGTATACGCTGTACACTGCCTACTACACAAACGTTTAAGTAGGTTATTACCAGCTGACCGTTCATACTGTAGCAATATGTCCTCTCTGCATCACACGACTGCATCGATCACAACATCCATGTGCCAGCTACTGTTGAAATGACTGAAAACTGTTTATCACAAATGCAATATTCTCAAGTATTATTTTAAGACAAAGAAAAAAGGAAAGAGACGAGGCAAAGGCTCTTGTTTCTGGTTCACATTTGATTTAAAGTATAAAGAACCAAGGAAAACAAACTATTGAGGTTAGAGGTGGACGGAGAAAAGTTAGCAGCTGTCAATAAGCTACAGGCAGAGAGAGAGAGAGAGAGAGAGAGAGAGGGAGGGAGGGCTGAGAGAGAGAGAGGGAGAACGAAGAGAGAAAAGAGAGGGAGGGTCAGACGGAGAGAGCAGTGGTGCAGCAGTCAGTCCTGAGAGGAGGAAGACGAGAGAAGGAAGAAACGAGGATCTCACACTGAAATCTGGTATTGCCTTCATCTACTGCTATATGACAATTTATTGTGTATTTTTTTCGTACAGTATAGTTGCTACATGACTTTGCTAAATGTTAACATATGTATGCATGTGTGTCTAGATAAGATAGAGATGAACAAACCCCTCTGATACTGTGGAAACTCTGGGATCTTAACAAGAATTCAAATTAAATATTTTAAAAAAATGTACACCAACTGTATTATTTTAGTTACTTTTCAGTAAGTCGTTTTGTTTTTTTTCGCCAATAGGCAAAGAATACTCAAAAGCATGAAAAAGCACTCAAAGTCATGCTTACGAACTTATTACAGCTCTGTTTATTTGTAAAGATTTTCTAATCACACACAAAGTGTTGGATCTTTTTGTATCTTGCAGCAGCTCCAGAGTTTCCATCCTCAGCCTGAACGCTGTCTCTAAACCCAGAGAAGGACGAATCACACTCTGACCGCACTACTAAAACTACAGCTTCAGCAACCACTGGTTAGTTTAACACACTGAAACATGACGAAACACATATGAAAAGATAATCTTTCTCTGAATAACTTATTTGAGATTTACCCTGTTTTGTACTGATCCAGCTTATATCAGTCTTTCATAGGATCTCTGCCTCCCCCCAGTGGAAACTTGATGAAAGCACAGGAACCGCCTCAACCAGTTTAAAGCAGCACTTAAACAGGAACTTTGCAAATTTGCCACCAGCGTTTTGTCACTACTGTTCGGGTAGTAAATGCAAATGACCAGTGTTAAACTTCTGCACCCTGAGCTCCACACTTGTTTGTTAGCAAACACTTTAGGACTGATTGTTGCCGTGCATGTTTAACGCGCACAGCCCTGAACACAAAGAGTATCATTGGATCGAGACAGAGAGCCAACGCTCTTTAAATCTTTAATTTTAGGATTAATTTACTGCTGTAAAGAGGTAAAATTACATTCTACAAATGAAAAAGTAACATTTCTTTTGTAGCTAAACTTATTTTCCCCCCATTTTTCTGTTCATTCAATCATCTCAAAATCCATCACACTTTGTGACCCTTTAGGGGGTTCTAACCCAAATGCTGGGAGCCAACACCACATAATCTCATCATATATCATGTGATCTAATCTACTGCTTTAAAAATATGATTTTTCAGGTGTTTTAGTACCTCAAACCAGGTGCAGAAGCAGAGGTAGGATGCCAGCCACATCAGACCATCTGGAGAAGCTGCAGAGCCAAACGGACTCTTTCCTCACTGCAGCCCGGCTTCTCCGAGGTGGATGGACCCAGGAGGGGAAGAAGACGGCTTCAAAACGCGCTGAGATCCGCTTGAAGGACCCCAGCAGTAGTCAAGTTTCTGACGTCATCGAGGACAGAGAAACACGCTCTGAAAAGAAGGCGGATGAAGTGAAACAGACAAGTGAAGGTGGATTCTTAGCTAACAGACAAAGAGAAAGACAGACGGGTCTCTACATTCAGACGGGAAGCGTTCGTGTTTGGGTGTCCAGCTGTCGCACCACATACAGGAAGTCCAGGAGGTTCAAGGCCCCGTTACTACCAGTCATTGCTGAGATTTAGGCTATTTTTGTACTTCAGCTCGGTTATCATACGAGTCGCTTATTTTCTCGATTAATTGATTAGTTGTTTTGGTCTGTGAAATGTCAGAAAATAGGGAAAAATCAGTGTTTCCAAAAGCATAAAATGACATCCTCAAAAGTTTTGTTTTGTCCACAACCCAAAGTTATTCAGTTTACTGTCACAGAGGTGGAAATGAACCAGAAAATATTCACATTTAAGAGGATGGAAGCAGAGAATTTTTACTTTTTGAGATATGTTTGATATTATGTGTTGATGCTGAGTTTGTTTATTAAACTGCAAACATGCAGAAATGTGACGGTGGGTTGGTGTTCTGTTATAGTTAAAAATATACATTACGGATGTCGAATCAAGACTGGATATAAAGTTTATTTGTTTTTTTATTGTCTAACCACACAGCCAGTTGGATATTTGCATTGAATTTGCTATAAGTTGGCATCAGTTAGCAGCAGATGTTTGTGAACAGTCTTTTTCAAGAAATGGAGTTTCTTTAAGTTTCTTTGAGCTTCATTAAGTTTCTTTTGTTTTGTTTTGTTTTGTTTTGTTTTGTGTTTGATTACATTCATTTTGCTGAATCTCAATAAACAAGTTAAATGTGTTGTCATTATTTTTGAGATATATTGGTCAATTGCTTTGGTGCTAGCAATAATATAACCGTAGGAAAACTAATCCATAGTGAACTTTTACATTAAACGAGTAACTGTAAACCAGCGCCATCTTGTGGTTGTGATCAAACATGGCAGCTAAGCACCAACGTCACAGTGGTAAATTAAATTGAAGGACTGAACTTAGATTAAGCTTCAGTGGCACAAAGGCCCTTAAACTGTGGACATTATTAAAACTCCAACATATACTCAACCTCTATTTAAATTAGATACGGATGCGTAATTAGAAGTTTAGAAGTAAAGGGGGTGAAAACTGATATTGAACTGCTGAGTTATTAGCTAAATTAGCTAGCTAGCTTACGTGACAGCACACAACAGTACTTTGGTTGTGGGGAATAGCATTTTCCAGCTAACTACTATAAGTTAGCGACATCGTATTGATTTCAATAAGTACATTTGAAGTATTTGTTTCTACCAAATATCAATTATCAATCAATTATCAAACGTTAAATAAACAGGTAGTTAAAGCTAAAGCTAACGTGACAGTCTTACCTGCTCACTGGCCTCCAGAGGATAAACAGCTACATACGTCTCAAAAACGAGCCGAATAAAAGTCAACTTATAATCATATACTGATATCTCATCAAACAAGTCAAATGTATGTCACCTTCATTCAAAACAAACATAAAAAGACACAAGAAACAACTCATAATTGCGCATAATTACTTTTCAACTAAGCTAATTGGAATCGCTGCTTCTCTGCTTTTAGCATTTCAGTAGATTCAAGTGACAGAAATTCGAACAGCGCCAAACTGCCATAGGAATCCATGCTGTGGTCAGAGAGAGTATTACACCTGCACTGATAAGCACTACCAAAGATGATGAATGGCAAAGTTAAGAGAATTACACAGGTAAATAATACATTTACAAAAGCACAACATCATACCTGGGTCTTGACTTCTCTAGGCTTATCATGTACGGTTTTCGATGCTTGCAGCTGAATCTGGATCTGAAATTGAAAGCCCAATACACGTGAATGGCAAAAGTGACGTCATTTGTCCTAGGAAGAATGACGTTGTGGATATCTGAAATGTTCTTTTTGACTAGTGAGAATTGAATAGCAGATATCTGCAATACATATCCAGTCTAGCTATTAAATGTTCAAAGGGCTTGCAATAGGCCGCATGAGATACACCTCTTGTTTATACATTTTACATCTGTTCATATTATTTATTAATTTTAATATGTAAATATTAGCATTTTAGCTCAATAGCTCCCAGATCATGTGATCAATTGACTGAAAATCAGTGTGGGATCATGTCACTACACTGGCTGCATGAGATACACCTCTTGTTTTTACATTTTACATCTGTGTATATTTTATATGATTTTTTATATGTAAATATTAGCATTTTAGCTCAATAGCTTCCAGGTCATGTGATTAATTGACTCAAAATCAGTGTGGGATCATGTAACTACACTGGCTGCATGAGATACACCTCTTGTTTTTACATTTGGTCATAATTTTTAATAATTTTTAGGCTTTATGTAAATATGAGCATTTTTGTTCAATAGACTTCAATAGCTTGAAACACAGTATCTCTGCTTTCAATATCCCACATTTTTATTTTGAAAACTGGAAGTCGGTACACGCTGTAGCCGTCTTCTCCGTGTGTTTACTGCAATATGGGTGCAGTTGAAATGTGTGAGTGGCTCGCGAATGTCTGTCTTTGAGTTGCAAAACCAGTTAACATGTAAACAGTAGTGCTTTTTATCCAGAAAAAACAGCTTTCACGTGTAGCCTACTTGTATTTACAGGGCAGACCTGCCACATCCAATATGGCGGACGCAAACACGAGACGACACATGTAATTACGTCTCAGATACTTAACGGTACGTGACTGGTAGAAAGCTAGTCCTTACTAAATAATTAATTTCTTCGTGGCAATTGAAATTGTAACGGACTACCCATGGATGTATTATTATCAGGTTATATTATAGATCCATGGGACTGCCCCGTGTTAGCAGTAGTGTGTCCCCTCTGGATTGCCGTACGACTGCCGTAAAGCAGTTGCTGTCGTGATTCCGCTGTGGTCACATGTGGGAGAAGCAGTTGCTGAACAAAGCATTTCTTTTAGCAAGGACATTTATAAACAGACGTCTACAACCACATCACTTATTAACATGACACAGGGTTAGAGTCTTATGTTGGGCTCTTCTGTACAAACACAATTACATCCTAAACATCTCGTATAGAAACAAACTCCTTGTTATTAACAGTAAAGTACCCCCTAGTATAGCGTCTTCAGCACAAAGCATACAAACTGAGTGTGATACTGAGTGAACACCCTATTAATGGGGTTTCTATACTTAATAAAAAGTGTGCAAGTTTTTATGTGAAATCGTGACCATAATCACAACTCCCATGTAAACATAGGCTTTATTCAGAAACGATGGACCACTGTCTCTCTTGCATTAACTATTGAACGTGGTTTGACTTTTAGCTTGGTTTACAGAAATGCTTGTAAACGATGTCACTAACAAAGACTTTGCTAAACAATATGTACATTTCACCTGGGGAGAAGTTGGGCTTGTTATAAATCAGCAAACAACATCCACAGAATAAAGTTGCTTGAAGGACTGCCCACCTGTCACTGTTAAAGTTATTTTCTGCAAATATTGCAAAAACAAGTTTCAAGTATTCAGACAAATCAAACTTGCTCCTTTCAGCAGACCTCTTCAATTATTTTTTAACATTAAAATAAGGCGTCATATTTGTGCCGAAAATGAATCAGAATTTCCTACTTCTAAGAAAATGTAACTTCAAGCTCTTTAAACATTAAGATAAAACACATAGGAACCATCTCCTCAGAGTGGGTGGGTGGCTCTTAAAAGAGCCGTTGGGTTTCAGTATCAGCGGGTCAGGGTGACTTTAACCTCCGAAGCCGTACAGGGTGCGGCCCTGCCTCTTCAGAGCGTACACCACGTCCATGGCGGTGACGGTCTTCCTCTTGGCGTGCTCGGTGTAGGTGACGGCGTCGCGGATCACGTTCTCCAGGAACACCTTGAGCACACCGCGGGTCTCCTCGTAGATCAGACCGGAGATACGCTTCACTCCGCCGCGGCGAGCCAGACGGCGGATGGCGGGCTTGGTGATGCCCTGGATGTTATCACGGAGGACTTTGCGATGACGCTTGGCGCCTCCTTTACCGAGTCCTTTGCCTCCCTTTCCTCTTCCGCTCATGTTGTCAGCTTAGTATTCAACAAAGTCGACTGTGCCTCAGCTCGGCAAACACTGTGTATTTAAAGCCTCTCTGCGGACGTAAAGGAAGAAGGGTTAGGTTTGCTGGGCGGGGCCAGACTCCTACAGTTTTTTCTGAGCCGTCTTTTTTAATCTCAGCACTTCCACAAGTTCAGGATGTACTTTTTTTACACTATGAGGTTCAGTTTGTAAGAGTTTCTCTTGTAATCTTCCTTTCCTTTCTAATAAAAGCAAGACATTAGACTTAAAACATATGATTTAACATTACCCCTGTCGTCTTCTACATAAACCACATAAATGTCATTATTGTTTTTCTTCACATTAATCTCACATTAGTTTGAAGCCCAATAATGTGCGAAAAAAGCAACAATTATAGAAAGTCCAAAAAGTTGACAACAGATGTATCACTTCCTTCTTTTTTAGTGACGCTCAAAAATGTGTTGTGGACCGTAACTTCACCAGCGTGGGAGTGAATCCATAATGAATACATTTTAATTTAGGGGTCAAAGTTAAAGTGATGCGCTCCTTGTTATACTGCCTTCAGCAATCGTGTACCAAAAGGCTGATTATTATGATGGGAGGGGGGCTTCTGCTGAGGTATGAGTGTTTGTACGGTGGACTGAACCTGCCAACATCAGAAATTATATACAGTACATGAATGGCTCAATAAATACATTAATATGCCATCAAATGCAACAAAAATAATAATACATATTTGAATTAATGAGTTAATACAATGTGATCCAAGTAGATATCATTACTCAGATTTATTTTTCACCTTTGTAATAATTCAATTTATCTACTTCCCCATTTAATTATTACTGTAGTATTTTCATTTGCTTCTTTCCCAATACGTTTTTTTCTGTATTTCTTCACTTTCCTTTATTTAATTCTGCTTTATTTTGTGAAACTGAAGGAGAACATCACAATTTGGTAAAAAGTAATAAGTGCCTAATTTGTTTTATTTTTGGTTCATGTCATTAATTGGTTTATTGAGTCATTTACTCAGATCTGGACAGACTCAGAGGCTCCACTCATCTATGGATTCATGTGGCCGTTCAGATACTTTCCATCTAATGACTCTTGTAGATCTGTAGACTATGATAGTTATATACTGTAACCTGATAATGTGGTCCTCTAACGTGTTCATGATAACACTGATAACCAGGAACAAACTCTTTCTAAGGATGTGTGTGGCTCTTAAAAGAGCCTTTTGTTGGACGGTTGTTCAGACGGATGACAGCTTACTTCTTCTTGGGTGCTGCTTTCTTTGCGACCTTCTTGACGACCTTCTTTGTGGGTGTCTTCTTGGCTGCAGGGGCCTTCTTCGCCGGCTTCTTGGCGGGCTTGACCTTCTTGGGGCTCTTGGCCTTCTTGGGGCTCTTGGCTACTTTCTTGGCTGCGGGTTTCTTCGCCTTCTTCGGGGATTTCTTGGTAACTGCCTTGACAGAGGTCTTCTTGGCTGCGGCTGTCTTGGTTTTCTTAACCGCTGCGGTCTTCTTGGCTGCGGGCTTCTTGGCTTTGAGAGCGGGTTTCTTTGCCGGCTTCTTGGCTTTGGGAGCGGCCGCCTTCTTGGCCAACTTGAAGGAGCCGGATGCTCCGATCCCCTTCGTGCGGACCAGGGTGCCCTTCTCCACCAGAGCCTTCACGGCGACCCTGACGCGGGACTTGTTCTTCTCCGCGTCGTAACCGCCGGCAATCAGGTTCTTCTTCAGGGCGGCCAGAGACATACCACCGCGTTCTTTGGAGGAGGCCACGGCGGATACGATGAGCTCCCTGAGGCTGGGGCCGGTCTTCGCCTTGGTGACCCGCTTCTTCTTGGCTGCTTTAGCCGGAGCGGCGGCGGCTGGAGCTGGAGCTGGTTCTGCCATTTTCTACCGAGTGTTTAGTTTCTGTTCACAACAACACGAGAGTGTCTGAGCTGTTGGAGTACACAGAGCACGGGGCTGTACTTAAACACAACATGAGAACCGTGGAGACTCAACCGTGCCGCGGCTCCTCCGTGCAGTCTGAACTTGGTGTCACTTGTGTTTTCTCCTCATCGATAAAAGACGTTAAACTAAGTGTAGGAGCAGAGCTGCGGGCTGACAGCGGGGGAGCAGACAGCGGACATGTGTCTCTTCATGTTGGAGTCACGTAGAGCTCTGAGGATCTCTGCGTTTCGTGCGGGGAGCCTCCAAACCGCACACATTCACCGTCGTGTCCAGCGCTGCTCGGCGACTTTTCCCTCTCATTTCTCTGCTAAAATGTTTAAAAATGCCGCAGAGCTCCGTCAAAAGCTGTTTTCCAGCCGGCCCACATGTTCGTTCAGGGGCTCGAGGTGAAAACAAACATCCGGTGATGATCAGTTTGTCGTAAAATGAAGTTATTCTGGTGGCAGCAAACACACTGACGATGGCCGAGGACAGACTTCCTATCACAGCTGATCCCAGAGGGTGTGAACGTCTCTGCTGCTGGGAACGAGATTCAGTATCAATAAAGTGATAATAAATGTAGTAGTAATGAACATATTGAGGGTTAAATAACATCTGTCTGGTGCAGCTTAGTACGTTTCTACACTGTTTTGTGATCCTTTATCAGTGAAAGAATCAGAAAGTAAGGACTGTTTCTGACAGGAGCTTTACTGATGGAGCTGATTGTGATAAATATACACACATAATGAATTTAAATGGATTAAGTGCCACCTGTTTTCAGTGCACCAGTGTGTAAAAATTAAATAGGCTACACAATACTTACAGACTGTACTTATATATACTATACTAAATGGCTGCCCCTTTTAAGTATACCAGACTATACACAGATTATGCATTTCTGTTAGTGTAACATAACTGAAATTATATGATATGTATATTTACTTTTGATCAATTTTGCCTGACGACCTAAGGAGCTTCGTCTTCACAGAGCTCCAGTTCAAACCGAGCCAGCGGGTTCCTCAGCACCTCCAGACCAGCAAGCAGCAGGTACATCTTCTCCTGGTGGGGAGGGAAGTTTCATGTCGAGTGATCTTTCATGTTGAAGAAATTGTTTTAAAATAAAACATTTTTTGAGGAAAACGCTGCATCTGTTGAATTTATGGACATAGAGGAGCCTCAGTGTTTACCTTTTATAACAGTTTTCTGTAGGTTTAACTTGCTTTGGTCAACTTGAGATGTGTCATTTGAATTTGTTTTTCACAGATCTGATGAATGGAAATAATGAATGGAAACCAGAACCAAAGCCATCCAAAAATATGTAGCCACTGTTGAGCTCTGTAAAGCCACTTCCTGCCAAGAGTTGAAAGTCAAAATGAGTCCCCTCAGCCAACTGAGGCTAGCTGACCCCCTCTGACATCACAACCCTCCGAGCAGTTACACTATTCCTCAAATCACTACCACATTTACAATTAGCCCAAAATGCAGCATGTAGGCTGTTAACAAATACCACTTTTCCACCCAAGTTAGCGTGTCGACACAGGTTTTTTAAATGTGGGTCAACCTGCTAAAAATCGCCTCTTAACTCTATTCCCACAAGCAAGGCAGCTCGTCTGTGATCTTTATCTGAAGCGTCACGTTTCACATCACCAATGCGCCGGAAACAGAAATGATTCGCTTCACTATCATAATTTGAGCCATTCAGTCCAATAACATTTGGAAAGTCTAGAAGAGCCGCAAGATTAAATTATTTTATCCCCCTTCAAATTAGCCGGGCGCTGAACCGGAAGTTAGCCGGCAAAGTCCTTCCTTATCCACCCACGACCACCAGATGCTGATAACACGTCATCACTTTGCGCGGTGGAAGTTAGCACGTTCACCGGGTCTTACATTTAGATCTAAGCTCAGCTGATACAACCCCGTGACCACCTGTCCACGGCTGACGCAGAGATCCTGATTCATGCCTTTGTTTCGTCTAGGCTGGATAACTGCAATGCCTTATTTTCGGGTCTTGCATATGCGAGCACTAAAAGTCTTCAGATGGTTCAAAATGCTGCAGCTGGAGTCTAAACACGTACAAGAAAATGTGATCATATTACACCAATCCTAGCCTCACTGCACCGGCTCCCAACACATATAAGATCAGACTTTAAGGTGCTGCTGATGACATACAAAACTGTACACGGCCTTGCCCCGTCGTACACGTCAGATCTTATTATGCCGTATACTCCAACATGTGCATTACGCTCTCAAAATTCAGGGCTCCTGATGGTTCCCAGGGTGAAGCAGAAGGGCTTTCACCTATCGGGCCCCCTTTCTCTGGAGTAACCTCCCAGCTGATATCAGACAGTCTGGCTCTATTGACGCCTTTAAATCTAAACTCAAAGCTCACTTCTTTGACTTAGCCTTTAATGAGTCCTTGACATCGACTGCTAGCTTCCTCGGTGTCTCAGTCTCAATGAGTGAACTATAGAATTAGACTCCACATTGTCCTGCCGACGAGTAATAATCTGCTTATTCTGATTAACATTGCATTTCTATAACTTTGTTTTGCTTTCTGTTCCCACAAGCTGCAAGCTGTGTCACTTTCACTCTCTATAGCTTCCTCCCCCTCTTTCTTCTCCTCCTCCTCCTCCTCCTCCTCCTCCTCCTCCTACTCTCTTTTCATTCAGGCTCCCTTCTGATGACCTCGGGGCCCCAGTCACACCCGGGCTCCGTTGGATCATTCCTCTCCTTGTTTCGCTATCTCCTTATAACTGTATTCCTGTAAATTTTGAGGCCTCCTCACTCTGATCTCTCTATCTATTACTAATTATCCTGTGTGGCCTGCCCTCTTCCAGGTCACCATGTTGGACAGGAGGTCGTGTGGCTCGGGCACCACCTGGCGATGCCTCGTCCTGCTTAGTCGTCTCCTGGATCCACACACTTTACATATATAATTTGTATCAGACTTTCTGTCAATGCAACCTGTAAACTGTGATTTGCTGTTCTTTCTGTACATGCGACATCTATTGCATGACTGTCCATCCTGGAAGAGGGATCCCTCCTCTGTGGCTCTTCCTGAGGTTTCTTCCATCGTCGTTTTTTTTCCCATCAAGATGGCAAGTTTTTCCTCACTCGAATCGAGGGTCTAAGGATAGAGGATGTCGTTCACTGTACAGACTGTAAAGCCCATTGAGGCAATGTGATTGTGATTTTGGGCTATATAAATAAAATTTGATTTGATTTGATTTGATTTGACAGCTGCAGAGTCAATTGACCCGGGTGTTAGTGCAGAATTTACACACTCCCATTGCACAAAAAGCCTGATCTTAGTGGGTTTAAGTGGGATTTTTGACCAGTAGAAAAGAGGTAAAATACTAGTCGTTTTATTGAAATCTCGCCTCCCTTCATTGACTTTAAATAAAACACAGAATCCATTTCTAAATGTTATTATTCACACACAAAGCACAGCCTGGCCTGGCTCTCCTGTGTTCAGACAGAATATCTGATCCCTTTTTCTCTTGGTTGTCAACTCTGACAATCTGATCTGGGCCTCTATCTGATTTCATTCAGTTCTGTTCTTGATTAAATCGCCTACAGAATGGACGGTTAAAGCACTGGACTTGTTTATGTGTGGCTTCATTAATTCAGACAGACTGCATGTTAACATCAGCTCTAGCCAGCAGTTCTCGTGGTCTGTGTTGCACTCAACTCGCTCCCTGGAACAACAAAACTAGAAACAACAAACCTATTTCTAAGTGCTTAATAGTTTTAGTTAGAGCTGAAGAAGCCTCATGGATGAGGTGACAACCTTTCCCAGTCTATCAGACCTGACAAATCTGTAATTTGTTTCTAAAGGTAAGCGTTTTAATAAATAAAAATAAATGTGTCTGTGTGTATTTTGTCTTTGCTATATCTTTGTGCCTCATGCTTGTTTTGGTGCATGTATGTACCCTATGCTATTATTAATTTTATTCTTATAGTACTGAGGCAGACTACCTAACCACATTTACTGGTACGAACCTGCAGAAAGACTTGACAATGTACAGACTGACGGCAGGTTGGTGACAGAGGAGGGCAGATAGCCAGCGGGCCATGCTGCCCTGAGATGACAGGAAGTGAAGAGGGGGCTGTAAAAACAGGAATTTTACCTTCTAATAAATGTCAATATTACAGAAATATTAGAAGGGGATTCTTTCCAAAATTAGATAAAAATGACATTACCCCTCACCCTAATAACTATCTTGTAATATCCCTTTTTTATTTTAGCAATGTCATACCAATAAAATGTATTAAATTGAAATATATGTTCAGGATTCATATTTGACAATGGGGGATATAAATAATGTTGAAGACGTTATTAACTTCAGTACCTCAAAGACACATTTCTAACATTTCCTGTCAGGTCAGTCGTTAACAGTCGCTGTGTCGGATTGGTTAGTTTGAATGTTTCTCTCCAATAGTTGATCAGCTGCAGCGCGGGAGTCGCTCTGTGCTGACGTCACTCCAGCGGTGTCTTTATAAAGCCGCTGTTGGCCGTCAGTCTGCATCGATTCTTGATCTGTAACACAGAGAAGACAGTTGAGTTAAGATGGCAAGAACCAAGCAGACAGCCCGTAAATCCACCGGAGGCAAAGCCCCCAGGAAGCAGCTGGCCACCAAGGCTGCCCGTAAGAGCGCCCCGGCCACCGGCGGAGTCAAGAAGCCCCATCGTTACAGGCCCGGTACCGTGGCTCTCAGGGAGATCCGTCGCTACCAGAAGTCCACCGAGCTGCTCATCCGCAAGCTGCCCTTCCAGCGCCTGGTCAGGGAGATCGCTCAGGACTTCAAGACCGACCTGCGCTTCCAGAGCTCCGCCGTCATGGCGCTGCAGGAGTCCAGCGAGGCTTACCTGGTCGGCCTGTTCGAGGACACCAACCTGTGCGCCATCCACGCCAAGAGGGTCACCATCATGCCCAAAGACATCCAGCTGGCCCGCCGCATCCGTGGAGAGAGAGCTTAAACTCAGCCCACACCTGTTTAACAACACAACGGCTCTTTTAAGAGCCACACACCTGCACTGTGAGAGTAACATGTCCGAAACAACCACATCAACAATGAGTGCTAAACATCAATGAAAATATCAAACACTTATGTTCCCTCTGTGGTTATATTACCAGCTCCTTCTACAATAGGAACGTCACAGAATGGCGGGAATAATCAGTAGGTCTGTTTAAACTGGAACATCTATATAAAATAATTGCAAGATATGATAAACTGTAAGAAGAGTAACATGCTCTGGCGTTGGTCGGCA
Source organism: Pagrus pagrus (assembly GCF_965226575.1). NCBI lineage: Eukaryota > Metazoa > Chordata > Actinopteri > Spariformes > Sparidae > Pagrus > Pagrus pagrus. The sequence continues at coordinate 4,143,851 of NC_140198.1, forward strand.
TAAAGTTCAGTAACATTTGCAAACATCTCAAAGAAACTCAATCTAGTCCAGAACTCTGTGGCCCTCATGAATAACCTTAGTAACAACTTGTACCTGTTAAGTCAGTTGAAGATTTCTCTTTTACTAAATTAATAAATATAATGAAAATAACCTTATTCTGAGGTTTTTGACTAAAATGTTTTTCCTAGTCTGACCTACATCGTCTTGCTCAATATACGTCACCAACATGGCCGCCAACTCGGCTCAAAATTCATGTCTTGTGAATTTAACATTAATAATAATATTAATAAGTATATAAAAATGTTCTGCCCATCAGTGTCAGTTTGTTGCAGGATGTGGATCTTTACCTGTCTCAACACAGACCCCCTCAGCAAATATCATTTAATATAGTTGAATTAAAATCCTGTCCACTCTTAACCGGTCTATAACAGTCTTACAGTGTCTACAAAACTGTTAATCGTCTGTTGGCTCTTCAAGTCAAAATGTTTATTATAGTTTAGCATTTGATGTTTCTAGATATAATTCTGCACAGTATTATGATTTCAGTCTATAGTGAAGAATGGTGTGAAGGAATGTCGTCTTTAGTTTCAGGTGGGTGGCTCTTAAAAGAGCCGTTGTGTTGGTTGAAGCCGGGTTCACGTCTTTACTTCTTGGAGGCCTTCTCGGTCTTCTTGGGCAGCAGGACGGCCTGGATGTTGGGCAGCACACCACCCTGGGCGATGGTCACTCCACCGAGCAGCTTGTTCAGCTCCTCGTCGTTGCGGACAGCCAGCTGCAGGTGACGGGGGATGATCCTGGTCTTCTTGTTGTCGCGGGCAGCGTTTCCAGCCAGCTCCAGGATCTCAGCGGTCAGGTACTCCAGCACGGCTGCCAGGTAGACGGGGGCGCCGGCACCGACACGCTGGGCGTAGTTGCCCTTTCTCAGGAGCCTGTGGACACGACCGACTGGGAACTGGAGTCCGGCACGAGAGGAACGAGTCTTCGCCTTCGCCCTGGTCTTTCCTCCTTTACCACCGCGTCCAGACATCTTCAGAGATTATTATTTTCTAAGGTTCAGAGAGAATAATGCCGCTTAGTCGCCGAAACCGCTTATATAAAGAAACCAAGCTGCGCTCTGATTGGCTATATTGAGCGTTACTATGGTCGTCCAATCAGAATGGAGCTGGTGTGAAGTTCCGGTATTAACCACATAGTTTCCGTTTTGTACTGCCTTGAATTTCAAAATAAAACGTGGAAGGAGATTGAACCGGAACTGTGATCAATTCCATCAAGTGTTGATCAAGCTACGTTATTAAGAAGGGCTTACTGTACATGTCAGTGAATGATAATTACACTACTCAACATGAGGGATATTGGGATATGAGTGCATATATATACGTATGCAATTAGAGTCGATTTAGATTATAATTTAGGGATCAAAAATATTCACGAAACAAAAATTCAGATATATCACAGAATAAACAATCACGTGTAACACTAAAATATCCCAATATCCCTGACTAATTTTGAGTTTACTGTCTGGTAAGTACTGGTTTATTGCGTTTACCTGTTCAACAATTTAAAATCTGTATATTTCACTTATATTTAATACTCTTATTGTCCTAAACAGCCAATCCAGCTCTTGATAGTATCTGTATCTGTACGACACAATATCTGAGATAAGACCAGCCATGTTTGTGTTTTGAATTGTGGGACATGTAATGATGTATTTTAAGTGGTAGAACACAATGTGTGCATATCTTCAGCCGGTGTCTGTGACCACATACAGTCAGACATTTAACTGAAAACCAATTAAAAAGAAACATTGACTTAGAGAAGAAGCAGCCAGAAGTGCAAAAATGCTAACAAAGTCAAGACTCTTTATTATACCACTTTGACAAATGTATTACTAAAACTTTCCTGGAGTACAGTTACCTTACCAAGTCTGAGTAAATATAAGTATAAACAAATAATATATATAGAAATTAATAAATGGAGACAAGAATAAACAAAGGCACTCATGGATGGAACAAACATATCTGAATTAGGTTAAAAAGCCTTTATTAGAAACCAATAACCTTCATACCAGCTGAATGTTGTGTGGTCCGTTTGTTGGATGACATCACAGTATATTTAAAACGTGTGTGTGTGGTCAACAGAGGGATCCCTCTCCTCTCCCCAGATATACAGAAGTCATCACCAGAAATAAATATACACAATAAAGTTTACAAATGTAAAATATTAAAACATGAGAAAAAAAAAAAAAAAAAAAAAAAAAAAGGCAGATCACTTCCGGAAAAATCCTACGTATCATACCGTGAGTCAGCAGGTTTTATAAGCTGCTCCGGAAGATAAAATGTCGACAAGAAACGTCTGTTAACATGTCGGACTCTTGTGTTACCAGGATGACATTAAGGAAACAGCTCTTTGAAGTGTCGCAGTGTGTGGCCCTGAAAAGGACCTTTGTGTTGATGGTATCAGCGGATTTACTTGGAGCTGGTGTACTTGGTCACGGCCTTGGTGCCCTCAGACACGGCGTGCTTGGCCAGCTCCCCGGGCAGCAGCAGGCGGACGGCGGTCTGGATCTCCCTGGAGGTGATGGTGGAGCGCTTGTTGTAGTGGGCCAGACGGGAGGCCTCACCGGCGATGCGCTCGAAGATGTCGCTCACGAAGGAGTTCATGATGCCCATCGCCTTGGAGGAGATACCGGTGTCGGGGTGGACCTGCTTCAGCACCTTGTACACGTAGATGGCGTAGCTCTCCTTCCTGGTCCTGCGCCTCTTCTTGCCGGTCTTGCTCACGGCCTTGGAGACGGCCTTCTTAGAGCCTTTCTTCGCTGCTTTGGGTGGTTCAGGCATTTTCAGTCTTTCGTTTCAGTTTCCTTCAACGATCACTTCCTGGGGGACAGACTAGTGTACTTATATAAGCTCTATGCAAATACAACTGTGCTATCCCTCGTACATTATTGGCTGAAGATAGTCGCGACTGAGCATGCGCTTCATGGCTGCAAAGTCATGTAAGACAAGCATTTCCGGTTTGCCCCATGGGACCTTATTCCATAAAACTTTATATGGTGGTGAATCAAGAGAGAGGGATTATGTTTTGATCCTGTATGAACTGTGTCATGAATCACACATATGATGTTTGTCAATTTAATCATTTTTCATCTTGAGAGTCACAGTTCGTCATAAAACTAATGAAATATACGACTGAACAGACCTAATTGTAAAGACTACACAGCCAACTGTCGCGTTAGTGGCGTCGTCTAAAAACTAGTAAACGACTTTGTGGACAAATAATGAGGTATATTCATATAAGACATTTGCCGAATAAATAAGAATGCCCAAATAGTTGAGGCTTTCTTATGGGCCGCGGTTCAGAGTTTCTCATATCTCAACAACTAACTATATTAAATGATATTTTAAAGGGAGTCTGGTGACCTCCCTTAAAAAAAAGGACGCACTTTAGGCAAAGAGGCAGATGCTGTGACAAACTGACACTTTTTATAAGGAAAGAAACATCATAATGTATTGCAATTAATGCTGAATTTACAAGAAGACATTGATTATTTAAAATTTGTTGCAGGAAAGTTTCACAAAGTTTGTTATGTTCCTCCTCACTTTCACCTCTTAAAATGATGCGATTTGTTAAGGGAGTCTGGTAATACTGTGGTCACTGGTTCAATAGTTGGTTGAAGGAACTGACCAACTCTCCTTTCACATAACTGAAGTTGTCAATATGAGCAGATTTATCGTGCTTTTCATCTTTTTTACTACCTTTTCTGGGCCCAGTTGGTGACGTGTGTTGATATTTTAGGTTATTTACAACAAACTGAGACTTTATTCACTTGAAAACTGATCTTTTACATTGGCTAACATCATATGTGTGAGTCATGACACAATTCAAGCTGGATCAATAAATTATTTATCTCTCTTTATTCACTAACATGCAACGTTTTTCTGAAATAAGGTCCCATGGGGTCCACCGGAAGTCACACTGTGCAAGTAAAAGTACCAACACCACACTGTGAAAATACTTCATTATAAACAGTCCTGCAATTAAATGTTAATAAAAATAAAATAATTAAAAAAATAGCATCATGAAAATACTAAAAGTATTAAAGTACTCTGCAATAATATATAAGGAGGATTTATTGTTGACGTTGTGGAACTACTTTGTTTAAGACTGCAGCTAATGGCTATGTTTATAATGGATTAATCTGCTGATTATTATATATTATATTATATTATTATATATATTTTCTTTTGATTGTTTGGTTTGTAAACACTTCTCAAAACAGTGAGAAATGTCAATCACAGGTTCTCATAGTTCAAAGTAAACAGTTACTTGTTTTGTCCAACAAGAAGTGCAAAATATAAGATGTAAAAAAATAAAAAATAAATAAATAAAATACAATAATTGAAACATTTAGCTGGGACCATGAAATCTTCCATATATTCATCATATATTTTGTATGTAAATGATCTAAATTTGTAAAGTAACAAGTACCTACAGCTGTCAGATAACTGCAGTACAGATTCGGGACAGTAGTTGGCGGTATACGCACTTTACATCCGTTTGCGATCCGCCAATAAACGCAGCGAAGAAGAAGTTAACAGCAACACACTGAAACATCATGGCAACACTTGAAGTTTTCTTCACACGCACCAGCGGTTAAACCTTTCCACGCCATGTTGTCACGGTGAGTAATGTGCACTTAAAAACGGCCACCGACCGATTCTCCCCCGAAAGCTTCTTGTTGTTTTAGATATTATTTATTTGTTGGCTAGCTGATGCTAATGGGTGTGGTCTGCTCGGTAACGGTAGCAACGTAAGGTTAGCATGATGTTGCTGCTAATGACTGCTGCTTAAGATATAAAGGTTTAATATGTGCAGAAATTAATGTGCTAGTTCGGAAACCGACGTTTGTGAAGGTTAGTAGGACTCGGGCTGTCTATCCACAGATGACTCCACTCGCGTTTGCTAGTAGCTAAAGCTTCTAGCTTTAAATACCAAACTCCCTTTAAAAATATGTACATTTTTAAGTTTCCAAGTCTACACAAACGTGACAAGGATGACTTTAATACTTTTCACGATTAACAGGAGCCTCTATTAAATTCGGCATACATTATATACACAGCAAGACTCAATTAGACTGATTTTCAGCTTAAATGAGTTGTTTGCATGTCATTTATCCTCACAATCTGTCCACTAAAATATACCACCAATTTGACTTCAGTTCAGTGAGCATGTCAGTAGCATTTACAGGCTTTTACTTTCACTTTGTGATCTTTGCTCAACACAGTTTGAATGAACTGATGTTTACAATGAATGAACTGATGTTGACAATGAATGAACTGATGTTGACAATGGAAGCTGTCAACATGTACTACTTCTCAAGCCTGTTAATGTTTAGACACTTCTTCAGTTAGGACACATGTAGATATTGAACATGTGTGCATCATTTAAATGTGGAAGTATGTGGAAAATCCTGGGCTTTTGTTGCACTTAATATACCTCTTTCTGTCTCCCTATTTCTGTCTTCACCTAAGAACTCATGCGACAATGATCCATGCAGGGCAGTTGCTATGTCTTTACTTTAGCTACAGCTTAGGGTTTAAGATGGGTTCAAATGTGTGCTGTCTCGAATAAAATCCAATTTCAATGTGATAGAAAGGTGCAGATAAACCTTTCCCAAGCTGCTGTGTCCTGTAGAAATCACCTAAATGCCACCAGAGGTCATTGCAGAGTCAGATATGATTTTCATCCACTCTAAATAATTCAAATTCAAAGAGAATTAAATATATTTTTCCCGGCTTAAATAATGTATGTTGTCTGGTGCAGCTCTAACTCCACTTCTCTCCTCTGCAGCCTAATATGGATGGAGTGAACATCGTCGTTCTTGCTGTTGGAAGATGTCTGGACGCCTGCTGCCTGCTGCTCGACCTGGTCATCAGGGCGTTCAGCTGGCTGCTCCGCTTCCTGTCCAGCATGGGCGCGTCCCTCCACAACACGCTGGTCGTGCTGAGCGGATCCACTCTGGTTGAATACTGGAACTTTGCTGTTTTCTCGTTCCTCACAGCCAGCGAGGCTTTCTCCAGCGCAGCCTGTGGAGCTGTGCACATTGTGGAGGGCTGGCTGCAGACACTGGGAGGAGTGTTTGAGAGTTTCAAGATGGTGGGACACCTCTCCTGTCATGTTGCGTGGCGCATCAAGGACGTGCTGCACCGCGGGCTGATTTCAGGGAGCTGCATCCTGCGTCAGACGTGCGAAGGTCTCTGCATCGCGCTCAGCCTCGTCCTCTACTTTGTCAACACGGTGGTCAACATCGTCCTCATCAGCATGCAGAACTGTCTGTCTGTGCTGGCGGGTGTCTGGGAGGTGGTGGCGGATCCCGTGCACAAAGTTGTGGAGCTGGCTCTGACTCTGCTCACCTTCCTCTACAGCTGTCTGGTCGGTGCCTCTGTGCTGCTGTGGACGCCCTGCCAGCTGCTTCTGGACTTCCTGGGAGGACTGGGACGTGTCTTCTTCACGGTTTTCATGGTGGACTCACACGGCCTGCTCATCACAGCGGTTATCGTCTCAGTGGCTGTGCTGTTACTGAACCCCAGGCTTCCTGTCCTCGCCAGACAGCTGAGTCTTTATTTGGCGAACGCGCTGCCAAGAGCTCGTGCTGTGCAGAGGATACAGGAACAAGCTCCAGCCAATCAGGAGGTCGACACCAGGACAGCACAGGAACTGAGTACAACAAGGTTGCAGCACACAGATGCTTTAATCACTGAGACCGACCCGCCGTCAGCAAATGAGCCGAGGCCACCAGACTCTCAGCAGGGCCGCAAGTCGGTGGGCAGCAGCAGGGCGAGAACATCCCGACCGAACCCCAACCCGACAGAGGGCGACAGCCCCCCGACTGATGGAGAGCTGCTCCGCCTGCTGAAGGAGCAGGAGGAGAGGAAGAAGTGTGTCATCTGTCAGGACTTGAGCAAGACAGTGCTCCTGCTGCCCTGCCGTCACCTCTGTCTCTGCCGGCACTGCGCCGACATCCTGACCCAACGGCGACACGCCCAGCAGCGCTGCTGTCCGCTCTGCAGGCAGCCGATCACACAGACCATGGACGTCTTCCTCTGACGGGCGATGGACCAGAGAACCACAAACTGCAGCACAAGTCAAATAAAGGAGCTATAGGCACTTTTTCTGTAAATGTATTAATTATGAGAAGGAACAGTTCACCCAAACATGAACATTCAGTCATTATCTCCTCCCTCCCATGCTGATGGAAAGTCCACAAAACATTTCTGGAGCTTCACAGCAAAACAGAGTTGCAGCATTCTCTTAAACAACGAAGTAGCTGATGACTTGTTTTAAAACGGAAAAACCAACCATAAAAACATGAAATGGCTCCGTACAGCTCGTCCAGTGAAATCAAAGTCTTCAGAAGCACCAAGATCCCAAATTGATTTGTTATTTAAACCCTTTTATGAGCCAAAATCTTTCTGTTGATGTTAAGCTAAAAGTATTAGTGTACATGAGCTCGACTGCACATTGAGGGTGTTAACAACATCTCTTCAAATCAATTTGGGATCTTGGGGCTTCTGGAGACTTGGATTACAACAGACGAGCTGTATGGAGCCATTTTTATTTTTTATTTCTTCTTTTTTTAATGTTTTTTTACGTTTTAAATCAGGTCCCCAGCCACTTCAGTTGTTTAGGAGAATGCTGTTTTGCTGTGACGCTCCAGAAATTTTTTGCGGTCTATGAAACGTCACCTGACTTTTCATCAGCATGGAGGGAGGAGATAATGACTGAATGTTAGTTTTTGGGTGAACGGTTCCTTTAAAACTTTTTGAGCCGATCTGTATGTGTGGAATCGAATCTCGCAAAGTGCCAACTACTGGTATGTTTATTTATTTGTTTATGTTTATTTACTCTTTGGCCCAATATTTTCTAATACAAGCCAGGAGACTCCTCTAATTTAACAGTATTTGTGCGTCCTGCTTTTAACACTTGAAATTATAAATATATTCATCTTATTTATGTTTGCCATCAACTTTAAGATGCCAAAACAAGAAGAAGGACTTAAATGAAGTGTGGACGCTCATTTCACAACAGCTGAAGTGATCGGCTGCTGATTATTAACACTGGATCGATACAGCTGAGGATTTGTGCCAAATACTTTGCGACTGCTACGATTGTTTTTGCACTTCTGTAAGTTTGTCTAAGTTATTTATATTCTGAACATTTATTTATTCAAACTTGTCAAATATGTTAAAGAATGAATATCTGCTCTGGATGTTGGACTTTGTGTTCTTGGTGAAAGAAATCCTTAAAAAGCTGGAGTTTAACCTTCATTCCTTTTTATTTATTCCTTATTTTGTTCTCATTCCCACAAATTTACAAATATCCTTCATGTGTTCTCAAACTTTTCAGCTTTTCCATTCCAATATTTTGAGAAAATGTCCAACTGGAACTTTTTCTTGTGATGAAGGTGAAAGATTTATAATTGACTCAAGTTACTGGAAGTCATGTCTTGGTATTTATTCCATAATTGTCAATAAACACATTGGCTGATTGGAAACTGAAAGATTTCTTAATATTCTTTTATTCAGCCTGTGTGGTGGTATTTTCTTTTTATTGTACGTACAGGAAACATTTTTGTATTTTTTTGTTTTTGTACTTGTGTTTCTTTTTTCTCTTCTGCTCCCAACTGAACTTAAATTATTATTATTATTAAACAGACAGCGGCAGAGACAATGAGGAAACGATGCCAACATGGACAAAACACAAGGGTTCATGTTTTTTGAGCAGTGTTGAATTAAAGAAAAATAAAACGCATTTGAAATTGAATCATGTTATTTGTCTTTATTTTATTTATTTTAGACATCATGCGCTGTGCAGGAAGAGGTTCAGGGCCACTGCGAAAAAAATATTGAGTGAATATTCTGAGAATAAAGTCAGATCTTTATATTTATTCACATTAAACTCACTGATTTCCACTCATTTTGAGTCTTCTTCAGTGAGATTGAATGCAACATAATCAAAACAACATTCAGGAAAATAAGGTAAATATTCAAATAAAACATTGACAGAAGAAAATAACACAAAGAAGTACAACATATGAAGGTAATTAGTAGTGACATTAACAAAATAAAGTAAAAGCTGCACAAAATGTATGAAAGGTGTAAGTTTATGACAGCGTTCGAGTTAGGTGGCATCCAAGTAACGTCAATACACCAGACTCCCTTTACAAATAGAGTGATTTTAAGAGTTGTTGAATCAATACTTTCACCACCTGTCGGCAAAACGTAGATTAAGCTAACGCACTTTAAACAACATATTCATACATAAAACCTGCCTCTACAAAGGACAACATATACTGTATATGTTGTTCTGTTCAGTAGCAGGTTCTGTATTTATAAAATTTCAGTGCATAATGTCGAAAATAAATAAAATAAAAACAACACGATTCAATTTAAAAATGTATGAATTTCTTAATTATTCGTTTCACCACTGCTCAAAAGACATGAACCCCTGTGCTTTGTCGATGTTTGTTTCCTCAAGTTTGTTTTTGTAAGTTCTTGTCAAAAAAGCCAAATTATATTGAACATTATTTCAATTATTAAAGCAATAAAAGGAGAAAACATCCAAGGCCGTGAATACTGTTGGTAGGCACTGTCAGTATGGTATACACTCGACAACAATATGTCTTTTAGAAAATGCATAACCTTTGTTTTCCATTTGAAGTAAAAGATCTGAGACTTTCTGAGAAATTAGTTATTTCTCTCCAATCCTGAGCTAAAATATTTTAAAAATGGGAGTGAAAACAAAAGTTTTGTGTTTGTATTTTTGTTTAAGTTACCTTTATACTAACCTGCAATTTTCAAATAAGGAAAAAAAACAAACATTTTTTGTTTTCCAGTCAGTGAGAGGCAGCAGATGGTTTCTGGTAGATGTTTGAAGTGGAGACATCCCCACTCTGATTCTGAGAAGCTATCAGCAGCGCCTCATTCAGCGTCATCGTGGTGACGCTCCTCACGGTTAGTTGAGTTTGTGACAAACAAGCTGCAAGAAGAGCTCCGTCAGCAGGACTCACATTAAACAGTGATGGAAGGAGGCTCAGGCTCGTGGTGTCTGCGTGGTCAGGACCTCCATCACAGGGTGATGTGGAAGAAGCACTCAGATCTTGTACTTGTTCTTCTAAAAGTAGTAATACCACATTATAGATATACTCAGTTAACGTGATAGATTTACATTTGGACAAGCAGCTTTCTCCATTAAAGGTTGTCAACTCTGCAACACATCACCAACTGAAATCAAACTTATTTCAGATATAAAAATGCGGCCACCTCTTCCAAGCTTGTGTGTTTTTTTCGTCTGAACGGACGCAGTTTTCGGCACAATCTCCTCCGAGTCCTAACACTGACAACTACACTGTGTCTATGAGCTAAAAGAGACATAATGTCTTTGTTACTGAAGCCGATTCTGATGAACAGTTTCACCAATTCATCTACACAAGGCATTTTGCTGAGGCAGTCATATGTGCTGTTTGATGCAACAGAAGGTCGACTTTTATCTTGAAATGTCAACTTTATTTTCGACATTTCAACTTTTTTCTTCTCAATAGTTTTAAGGAGACTTTGAGAAATCCAACCTGAAGAAATGTACATTTTCGTGATGCTTCTGGTGATTGGGTTGACCACATCTGGCAGTAATGGATCAGCATGATTATTAATTTCATGTGTTTGTGACACCTGATGATGAAAGTTCGCTCTTGACTATTTATTTCAGCAGCCCCAGACGATCCTGCTGTGAGGCAGAAGAGATGGTGGTGGAGTCACAGCTGTTTCAAAGTGCGTTTCAACATTTATAAGAGTGAAATCCCCATATATTTTCACACTTCCAGCTGCGTTTGTGGTGACAGAACCAGAAATGTTAACAGAACATAAGCACAGCATTGTAAGGACATAAAACTGAAAGTTGAACCAAAAGAAATGTAAAGTTTCAACATCCCTGATTTGCAGAAACAAACCTTGCCAATGTTTATTCTTTATTGCGATTGAGTTGAGTCATTAAGAGTCGTGTTTCTGTCTCTTTTAGCTCTGTTTTTGGTCTCCACCACCTCCTGAGGGAAATATCAGCAGCTTGTCTCTAACTGCGTCTGTTTTTATACAGCTTTTCCTTGAAAAAAGTTGAGTCCAGACAGATAAACGAAGAGTTGAAACTCGCATTGAGGCTCCGTAAAGACGAGATTCTCTTCAGAGACAATTTTCAGCGCTTCACAGTAATCTGATCTCAGCACCTGTCGGTCTGCTGAGCTCATCAGAAGCAGCAGGAGGCTGATTGACGATCAATATTTGTCTACGAGGTGATCAGATCATGTCGGATCATTAGCTCTGTTTGTTTTACTAAGTGATGCGACCGCTCAATCAGAAGCAACCGAGTCACTTATTGTGTGCTGACTAAACTGTTTACACACACACACACACACACAGAGCGGTGGGCGTGTCCAGGTGGAGGTGATGGAGTATAAAAGGAGCGGAGGCCTTCTGATCGTCCTCACACCAACCAGCCTTCAGCTAATCAGCTCCTGCTCCTCCTCTTCATCACAGTCACCTCGTCCATCTCCTCCTCCTCCAGCTCTATAGGTGAGTGTTTCTCCTCCTTCTTCCTCCTCGTCTGACTCTACAGGTAAGTTTTTATCCTCCTCCTCCTCTTGCTCATCTTTCCATACTTCTACTTCCTCACCCTTATCCTCCTCTTCCTCGCCTGTCTACTCTGCCATTTTCTCCTCCTCTGACAACTTTTACTTTTCCTCCTCCATCTACTTCTTCTTCTCCACCAAATATCAAAGGTGGGCTCTCCTCCTCAACTACTCATCATCTGTTTTCTCCTCCTTCTCCTTCCTCTATTAACTCCTCCACCTTCTCTTCTTCTTCCTGAACTGCTCCTGTATCTGTACTCTCCATCTCTTCATCCTTCCTTTCTCACTCTATCGTCTGTTGTCTATGTTTGTGTGTTCAGCTCTCGTCCAGTATGGCGGCTCTGTGGCTCCAGTCTGTCTCTCTTCTGGTCTTACTGGTCGTGTCATGGCCGGGCTCCCAGGCCGTCGCGCCCCCACAGCACCTGTGCGGCTCTCACCTGGTCGACGCTCTTTACCTGGTCTGCGGGGACAGAGGCTTCTTCTACAACCCCAAGAGAGACGTCGACCCTCTGATGGGTGAGGCCTCCGACTAAAACACCTTCACAGCATCACTAAACACACCACAGACACTCAGCATTGGTGTTGATGTTAATGTATGATGATGACTTCCTGTTTGTCCTGTCAGGTTTCCTCCCACCTAAAGCAGGCGGAGCCGGGGCGGCGGGCGGCGACAACGAGGTGGCAGAGTTCGCCTTCAAGGACCAGATGGAGATGATGGTGAAGCGAGGCATCGTGGAGCAGTGCTGCCACCGACCCTGCAACATCTTCGACCTGCAGAACTACTGCAACTGAACGGTGCTTAGCCTGGCTGTGGTTAGCCTAGCCCAGCTTAGCATGGCTTAGCTTCTTGGCTAACTTAGCCTGAACCCCCTCCATCACCCCCTCCCCTCCCCAGAAGAGCGGCAGCGCTGTCCTCTCTCTGTAAAACCAACCGCTGTCAAATGAAGTGCTGAGAAAATGGATGAAATTATTTTTCCTAGAAAATAAAGTTTTGTGAATTGAGAGAAATCAAATGTTTGGTGACTTTTTTTCTTCTGTCATGTTGGATGATTCATGAAGCACAAGTAAAGGTGCAACCACGAGCAGTTTAAATAAAAGTGATGAACAGCAACATCCAGACACATTCAGGGTGTTTTCCAGTTTTTCCTTTTGAATAAGTTTGCAAAACAAAATGTCTGCAACATAACAAAGTGTGAAAAAAGTGACGGGGCCTGAATACTTCCTGATGTATATCTAAATAAATATGATAAAGCTTTTCATAAAACAACCGTACAAAGTTTAGGATTTAAAACCAACTCATTTCTAACACTTGTTATTAGGATTAAAATCCTATATTCTGATATATTTTCATGTTCTTTCGAGTGTATATGGAGTTTGTAGCAGGTAAAAACTCCATCACAGACAAAACAGATACTAAATTGAAACTAGGAGAGGATTAGATGGTTAAAGTCCATGTTTCAAGTTTGTCGCCCTTCCTCTAACACATTAATAACACTCTTTATCAACAGTGTCAGCATCACATTACTGTTTAGTGTTTATGGTTTATTAATGTAAACTTCTGTATGATCCAGAGGAGACGGGGACAAGTCTGAAATACACTGCATTTTCAAAGTAGCTGCCAGTCCAAGCCTGTTCTGTGTTCTTCATGCTGCTGAGTGCACATTGTGCACAGAAGCACAGCACACATGTGGCGTGGTGCAACATATTATACTACATCATAAAAACCCAGAACAACTAGAAGAAGAAAAAGAAGAAGACGAAGAAGAAGAAGAAGAAGAAGAAGAAGAAGAAGAAGCAGAAGAACTAGAAGAAGAAGAAGAAGAAGAAGCAGAAGAAGAAGAAGAAGAAGCAGAAGACGACGAAGAAGAAGAAGAAGAGGAAGAACTAGAAGAAGAAGAAGAAGAAGAAGCAGAAGAAGAAGAAGAAGCAGAAGAACTAGAAGAAGAAGCAGAAGAAGAAGAAGAAGAAGAAGCAGAAGAAGAAGAAGAAGAAGCAGAAGAACTAGAAGAAGAAGAAGAAGCAGGAGAACTAGAAGAAAAAGAAGCAGAAGAAGAAGAAGAAGAAGAAGAAGAAGAAGAAGAACTAGAACTAGAAGCAGAAGAAGAAGAGGAAGAAGAAGAAGAAGAACTAGAACTAGAAGCAGAAGAAGAAGAGGAAGAAGAAGCAGAAGAAGAAGAAGCAGAAGAAGAAGCAGAAGAAGAAGAGGAAGAAGAAGAAGAAGAAGAAGAAGAACTAGAACTAGAAGCAGAAGAAGAAGAGGAAGAAGAAGCAGAAGAAGAAGAAGAAGAAGAAGAAGAAGCAGAAGAAGAAGCAGAAGAAGAAGAGGAAGAAGAAGAAGAAGAAGAAGAAGAAGAAGAACTAGAACTAGAAGCAGAAGAAGAAGAGGAAGAAGAAGAAGCAGAAGAAGAAGAAGAAGAAGAAGAAGCAGAAGAAGAAGAAGAAGTCTGCAGTGTTTTATCAGATCCGCCACGAGGGGGCAGAGTCGGTGCACCAGCGAGGAAGAATCAACACGACAGGTGAGTTTGTGTTTTCACCTCTCTGAGCTTCTACCAGAGGAAACGCGTCGGGATGAAGTTCAGCTGTAATGAACCTCACAGCGTCTCTAATCGTCCCTGTGGTGGAGGAAGTACTCGTGCAGGTGAAGTAACGGAGTACTGAGTCTTTTTAAGGTGAGTATACTGGACATTTCCCTCTTGTAGCTCCTTTGTTTGAGCTGCTAGACGGGAAAGTTGATACACCTGCTGGGCCCGGTGTGGCTCGGCTCGGCACGTCCCGGCGGGGCGGGGTCAGGTGTCGTGTTGTCTTCCTCCTCCACCTCCACCTCTTTCAGTCGGTGTCGTCCGTGAAGTCACGCTCACCTGTTAAATCCCAGAGAGGAGCTGCTGGCAGGTGAACTGCAGATGTACCTGGAGAGATAACCAGGTGCTGCTCGGACATTTTGGAGGATCCTCCTTCTTCTTCTTCATCGATGAGGAGACGCTGACTGAAGACCCAGCTCGTGTTTCTGTTTCCTCAACGAATCAACACGATGCGAGATGTTCAGCTGAGTAATGAGACGTGCAGGAACGGTGAGATGAACCTCCAACAGCCCTCTTATTTAGGATTTATGCAGAAACATGGAGGGAGATGTTTAGAGATGTTTAGGACTACACATCTGTTGATCTTCTCTGTCTCTGGAGTCCCTCCTCGTATTTATCTCACCAATATAAAGACAAAGTGCTGTTGGTAAGGACAACAACACAAGACAGTAATGTAAATATGCTGCTCTAAAGACCTGCATCTACTCTTGGACAACATGTCCCTCTTAATTTTAGCTGAGAACATCTTAAGATAAATAATTAAAGCTGCAAACATTAATCGATTAACTGTCAAATCCTAAATTAATCTTCAACTATTTTGATAATCGATTAACCGGTTTCATTGTCAAAATTCCAGCTTCTTAAATATGAAAACACTAAATTAATGAGGGATATTTCAGTGTTTCACTTGACTGTTTATTCTGTGACGTCTCCAAATTTTAATGTTGTGTTTTATGATTATTTTTGGGGACCAAAAATAATGCGACACATTTAATTTGACCTTTCATTGCATATTAATACACGTGCATATATGCACCCATATCCCAATATGCCTAACTAATGTTGAGAAGTGTATTTTGGTGTCTCTACTCCTCTTTAACTGTGTTCACATGGATCCTGATATTCGATCAGAATTGAAATGCTGATCATAAAATTATAATCTGGATTGCCAGGAAAATATTAACGCCTAATAACCACGTTATAATCGTTTTGGAGTTGAAGTGGGACAATTTTGTCAGATATTTCTGAGTTTTGTCTACAGCAGACTTTGAAAACGTCCGGTCAGGATGATGTAACAACACCGTTATCACAGATTTAACAAGAAAATGTTTAAATAAAAGGTGAATTTTATCGGTCAGTGTTCAGATACTGTAAAACTACTCACAAAGTCTTGGTTGAGTGAGAGGAGATATTATAAGACAGTATTTCAATAAAAATGAGATATTCAGATCAATAATAATGACCTAATGGATATTTTGTGCCACCATTTTTAAATGTAAATGAATATAATGCTTTATTTTACAGGCTTTTAATTTCCTGGTAAAATCTCTAATTGTCTAATAAATACTCATTATGAGGAAAATATAAATGTTTTTGAAGAAAAAGCTCCATTAAACACACGTAAATATTAATTTATGATAAGAAACTTTATTCTTTATGTTTGTTAAGTTGTACCAAATTAACTTTAGAGGCAACTGGACCGGTTTCTTGTGAGCTCTGAGTTTCAGAGTCGCTAGGGCGACTTGTGGGTCGCTGGTCAAACCGGCCTTCATGTGGGTTGCTAGGGCCAGGTGAGCCCAGGTGTGAATGGTTGTTCAGTACAGTATTGTAGGTGGGTGATAAGACAACATATCGAGAGTTAAGGTTTAATAAACGCTGAGAGTAATCCAAACTGTTGCACAGTCGGTGTTAATACAGTCTCTCTGTAGTGAGGCCTCAGTGTTGACAGTGTAAATATTGAACTGCCTGGTTATGCTGAGCCCTCTCCCGTCCTCATGTTACTCCTAATCTGCACAGTGGTCAAACCAGTATGACACCAACGGGTTCAAAGAGAGAAGAAACACCGTCGGCAAACACTCGGGAAACTCATCCGTCTGAGGAAGATTCCTGCACTGAACGACAGCTCCGGGTCGTCTATCAGAATCTGACGGGCTGAAAGATTATTGATACGACGGAAAACATTTTTTGTAGGACTGATAATCTCCAGTTGAAGCCCTAATTCCCATCAGCCTCAGCTGACCCTTGTGTTTTGTGCTAATTAGCAAATTAGCTAACACACAAAAACTATCTGATCAAGCATGAGACAGTTTGTGACTCTCGCTGCTGCTCAACGTTTCAGCACAACGCATTCAATTATTGATGTTTGAGACCCTGAACTGTTTCATGTGTGTATTTATACATTTCTAAATCTGTTGTTAAAAGAGGAAACGATAAGAAAAGTTTCAAACACAGAATATCAAAGCTAACTTTCTGCTCTCCGTCTGCAGGCTCTGAGGTCCGGCTGTGGTGCGGCCCTCACTCTGCAGTGTGTCTGATCCCTGGAGATCAAACGCTGCACTACATGCCCCTGGACAACAGCACTCACTCAGCAGGTACACAACCACACACACACACACCCACACCCACACATACCTCTTACATACCTGAGGGGTCTCTGTTTGTGTGTAAACGTCCTGTGTTTATTAGTTGTTTCGAGAGTGGAAACACCCAGAACAACTTTCTAGGGCGTCTGACTCTCCTGTATTTAGTCAGTCAGCATCAAATGTCACACACCATTTGATTCAGGAGAAAAATGTGGATCTGGTGCGTTTCCATAAACTGTTTTGAGGGAAGGAACTGGGCTACGTAATGTGTAATTTCATCAGAGGATGATGCGATGTAGGCTACGTGGCAGCACCACGCGTCGATGTGGAACGCAAAGGCTAGAGGTAAAGAGAGAAAATGGAGAGAGGTCTTCAGGAAGTGCTTTCGATAGGGCTATGGATAAGTTGTAGTTGTTCTTGCATGTCAGCTAGCATTGACCATGTTGCATGCTGAGATGACGAAGAAATGCAGTGATTATAATGCATGCAGCAAGGGCGGGAACAGCTGATCAGTCATGTGAGTTGAATGACTGTGAACGTCTTCAGACAGACTCACTCCTGTCCCACGCTGACGTCGTCTCGCCTCCGTTGCGGCTCTGTTACTTCCTCCGCAGACTATGGTCGCAAGATTCCCGCCATGTGAAAGGAGCTGCAGTGATTTCTCTCACCGATGAGCTCCACCGCCGATTCAACATGCTCAGTCGACCGAAAAGCCGCTGACAAGGGCCGACTAGTTCTTGTTGTTGTGATATAATTTCAGGGAAGCTTTGCCAACACGACGAGTGTGAAAGTGTTTTATATCTTGAAGTTCATCTCGTTTTTAGTTAGTTCTGTATTCTGTGCTGTGAGACAATAAAGAGGGAACAGACTGATAACAATCGCCGATAAACATCAGGAGTGGGTGAAAGCGAGTTGGGAATGTAAATGCGACTCTAAGAGGAACTTTATTGTTCATTACAGTGTATCTGGAGGGCAGGTCATGTTCACATGGAGCTCAGCAGAGAACAAAGAGAGGAAAATAAGACACGGTGTGATTTATGTGATCTGTCAAAAAATCTGCAATCGCTTCTGGGTTCACTTCTGACTTCGTAGCCACAAATCAGATGGAAACAAAACACATGAGAACCTGTAGATTTATACTTTCATGTGAAAAACATGACACGTCCACCAGCATGACTCAGCAAATCAGTCTGATTGGTCAGTTTGTTATCAGGATATCTTTTATTCTCAGGTAAGTCATTAAACACACACGCTGCAGGTACACACCCGGAAAAACACACACTCAGCTGAATACTGTACGTGTTTGTCTCCAGATCTGCAAACAAACGGACCCTACAAGCTGTGGCTGGGCCTGACGCTGGCCCTGCTGTCCGCCTTCCTGATTGGTGGGAGCGTCATCCTAAAGAAGAAAGCTCTGCTCCGATTGGCCAGCAACGGTCACACCAGAGCAGGTCAGCAGAGAATAAAACGTTTTTAATGTGTGTTGTAAAAATGATCAAAGTGTGCGGGGCGCAGAAACTAAAAGCAGTTTTCCCAAATGTAGTGTTTGCACGTTGGACATTAGCCTTATCTTTATAAGTTTTGTACAATTCAGTGGTTTAAAAAGTGGTGTGAGAGGCCCGGAGGGAAGAAAAGTTAGAGATAAAGACAGTTTGGACTTTTGATTTCAGCCTCTGTGTTATGAAACATGTGGTCAAATAGAAAGTTGCTCAACAAACCGGTTTTTACAGTTTTTTTCTGTTTTTTTCACCTGACCGGGCTCAGAGAGAACAGGAAACTAAATCCAAAGACTTGAGTTACAAACAGCCGTGGACTCAGGATCTTAAAACTTAATAATCTCACTTTGTAAAGGTGTTTTTATTATGCTCATATTTAGCTGAATGTTTAGTTTTAGCTGAAATAATCAGTGTTATCTCACATTCAGGGCATAATAATCTCTTTATCTGAAGATACATTTTCCTGTCACTTGCTAAAATCATAAAGAAGTGTGACTCTGTGTTTGTATAAAGTATCACACTGTGTGTCTGTGTTTGTAGGGGATGGAGGTCACGGCTACCTGAAGGACTGGCTGTGGTGGGGAGGCCTGTTAACCAGTAAGAGTTTATTAGTTTTATTTGTATTTATTTCATTTTTTACAGTGGAAACTATGGAGGCCGTGGCAGCAAACCACACAGTAGCCACGTCTCCATCGAAACATGGCACACATTTTGAACACTTTTCAATAAATTCCTCCCAAAAAAAAAGTAAATTAATGTTTGTTGCCGTCCACTCCGGCTTTATAAACATTTGACGGCATGGTGGGCAAAAGAGACAGAAAAAAGTGGTGACCCCCGGCCTTTGAAGCTTTGAAGTCATAAAGTCCTAAATTGTGTCCTCGATAATTTATATTCCTTTAGTCTGTAAGGGACGGCACGGCACAGCAGTGCAGTGGTTAGCGCTGCTGCACCACAGCAAGAAGACTGGGCAGGGTCTTTCCCACAATCCAAACACATGCAAATGTTCGGTTAATCAGTGACTCTTGATTGTCTGAATGGTTGTTTGTCCCCGTATGTGAGTCCTGTGATGAACCGGCGACTTGTCCAGGTTGTATGTCGCCCAATGTCCGCTGGGATCGGCTCCAGCCCCCCCCGCCCTTGACCCTGACAAGGATGAGTGGTTTTGCCAGGATAAAGAAATTATATATTTTATAAAAAAAGAGGAAATAATATGACGCTCTTCTATTTTAAAACACCCAGTCGGACTTCTGCGGTTATTTTGTTGTAACGCATCACTCTGCACAGACTGTGATTCTGTAAAACAACTTATTACTTTCAAATGATAGTCACCAGTGGAGGTAACTTGCTCCACACTGATACTAAACTAGGCTAAAACCACACCTGCACCTTTTGAACTGATATCCATCTTCTCATCTGACTGACTGTTATTTGTTCTACATTTGAATTTAAAAGACCTGTTTGTGGTTCAGCATGATTGCGGATGTTATCAGCAGTCGCATGATGTTTTCATTTTAATGCGGTTCACTCAGCATTGTTCTCCGTCTGCAGTGGGAGCAGGAGAGGTCTGTAACTTTGCCGCCTACATGTTTGCTCCGGCCACGCTGGTGACGCCGCTGGGCGCTCTGAGTGTCCTCATCAGGTAGCTTCAGTTTAACCTCAAGTTATCAGCACAGGAGTAGTTTTATTCGTCTCTGCTGTTGAGGATTGTTTGATAAATTGATCGTGTGTGTGTGTTTCAGTGCAGTTCTGTCCTCCCACCTGTTGGGGGAGGTGTTGAACGTGGTGGGGAAGCTCGGCTGTTTTCTGTGCGTGCTGGGAAGCATCTTGTTGGTAATCCACGCGCCACAGGAACAGGAAGTGACATCACTACGGGACATGACCAACAAGCTGCTGGAGCCTGGTGAGTAGGCGGTTCACCCGCTGACTGACGACTTCCTGCGGTGGCCGATTTATTACGTTAGATTTTCAGTACTGACTCTGTCTCCTGTGTGTGTGTGTGTGTGTGTGTGTGTGTGTGTGTGTGTGTGTGTGTGTGTGTGTGTGTGTGTGTGTGTGTGTGTGTGTGTTAGGGTTCCTGGTCTACATGTCGCTGGTGTTGGTTCTGTGTGCGGCTCTCGTTCTGTACTTCTCTCCTCGGTTCGGTCACTCCAACATCCTCATCTACATCAGCATCTGCTCGCTGCTCGGAGCCTTCACCGTCTCCTCCGTGAAGGGCCTCGCCATCGCCATCAACACTGGTGAGAGACCCGATACTTCCCCATGTTTCTATACATTTAAAACAATTAATACAGATTCGTTACTGCAGTTGAGTTGCATTGTGGGTGATGTAGGCATTGGGTTTTGACAAGGAAGATGGAATAAAAATGACGATGCCTCGATGCAGGACTCTTAATATTCACTTTCTCTCTTTGTGTAGTGATGTACGATATTTCAGTGCTTGCTAATCCTCTCACCTGGATCCTGCTGCTCACTCTCATCGTCTCCATAGTAACACAGGTGAGCCGTAAACTTCCCCTTCTTTGAGGTTTCTTATAAGTTGCCGCGTTCCCGCAGCTTATTACGGCTCAGCTCAGCTCAACTCGACACACTTCTCACACCAGGTACTTGATTTCGTTTTCCGATGCAGCTGGTACCCCCTTTATCATGAGCACTATAGCTTGTTAGCAGCCACGTGATCCAGATGAAGGCGTACAAGAGTCTTGAGGCTTATAACTGTTTCTGTATTTCTGTAGATTTTAGCCAGATATATAAAGTTAAGTAGCAAAATGATTGCAGCCTTATCTTTCAAGAAGTGGTCGCTGCATGCACGAGCATTGTCTGACTCCACTTCTCCAGACTTTAGACAGAGGTTTTTAATCCATGTCTGCGACCGTTTCTCCATGAGTTTTTTAAACTTCTCGCCTACTTTCAGGACTCGAAGGTAGCTCTTTGACCGGTTGGCACAGTCGCAAACAGCACAAAACATTTTTAAAGAGCTTCTCCGTGCAGAAATCACTTCTCCAGTTCTTCATGGTGACATGATATCATGTGCAAACAACCTGTAGTTCAAGAACGCAAAACTTTCCAAAGTCCACTTGGACTGACGGATGAAGTGACACTTCATATGTTGAGTAATGGACAAAAATGTATTGTGAGGTCACATGATGCCCACTCGTCTTTCTAAGAGAGAAAATAAACTCCTGAAGCAACAGAGAGCTGTTTGTGTTTCCCACTTATTGAAGTGCTCTGGTGGCGTGCTTTCCCCTGGAAGTTGTATAAAAACTGTAATATAACTTGTTTTTAAGGAACTGAAGAACAAATGCCTCACTGCTTCCTATAGAGTACTTCACATGATAATTATGACATTTTGGACAAATGTCTAGTTAGATGAAAAGATGAAGTGATGGCATTTTGTATCCAAAAGGTCAAATATCATCTTCACTGTGACATTTGACAGGTGTGTGGAGGGATCGTAGTTAAAAATCTGGGTTAAGTGAATAAAGAAAAACTACGGTCGGTGTCCAGTAGTGTTTTCATGATTCTCAAATTTCTATCTGCGATAAAATACCTTGAAATAAGAGAGTGAGAAAGCACAGCTGGAACCAGTGTATCTATACTGTGGAAAATAAGTACTGAAACAGTTTCAAATACTAAAGTGCCTTCCTGCCGCTCACAGGTGAACTACCTCAACAAGTCCCTGGACACCTTCAACACCCTGCTGGTCTACCCAATCTACTACGTCCTCTTCACCTCCGTGGTTCTGTCCACCTCCATCATCCTCTTCCAGGAGTGGAGGAGCATGAGGCCTGTGGACGTGGTCACGACGCTGGGAGCCTTCCTGGTCATCGTGGTGGGCGTGGCCATGCTCCACCTCTTCAAAGAGCTGCAGGTTGGTGGTCCCTCCCCTCTGCATTAATGCGTCTTTATGGCTAACATTAAGAAAAGGTCTAGTGGAAAACCTGCTTCGATGTCTTTCAGGTGACGATGAAGGAGCTGACCAGTCAGCTGGCTCAGCCGGTGGAGAGGGAGGGGCTCACAGAGGAGATTTCAGCCAATGGACGAGCAGGAGGAGATGGAGGATGGAGGAATAAAAAAGAGGATAAATACGGACTGATGGACAACGTGGTGATAGAGAGTCTTCCTCCCATGAGAGAGGAGGGACCGAGAGTCTTCATCATCAGCTGAGAGAGACAGAAGGAGAGCAGAGACACAGGTGTGTGTTTCCTGTCTGGACTCGCTCTGACTGATGTTATAAACCTTGTGCACCTTTTTAAAGGTCCGGGCTTTTAGTTCAACAGCGTTTCAGTTCATCGACGAGGTCCAACTGCTTTCACACACAACAAATCACCTTCACCTGAACGTGTCGTCCAGGTGTTGGACTGAAATCTGAGGGAAACTCTCGAACACTTAATCACCTCAAGCCACTTTAGCAGATTGGATAACTTACAGAAATCAAAAAAAGCTGTGAATCCATCCAAAGAGCATTAAAGACAGATTTCAATTGACAATTAAACAACTACAAAGAGACGCAAAACAACCACAAAGACACGCAATGACTACAAAGAGATGCAAAACGTCAACACAGAAATGCACAGACACAATGACTGAAAAGAGACACAGTATGACTACAAAGAGACAAAAGATGACTACAAAGATAAACAAAATGAGTACAAATGGATGCAAAGCGACTACAAAGAGACATAAAATGATTACAAAGAGACAAACTATTACTACAAAGAGATATCACTACAAAGATACTGACACGACTACAAAGAGACATAATAAATACAAAGAGGCACATTCACTTAAAACAAATGAAAGTGACTACAGAGAGAATTAAAAAGATTCACAAAACTGCAGAGAAACTGCAAACAGATGCAACATGAGTGAATTCATACGACTACAAAGATACACTAAACAACTACAGAGAGAAAGAAAATGATTACAAAGAGACGCAAAATGGCCACAAAGACATAAATGCACAAAACGAGATGCACAAAACGACTACAGAGAAACAAACTGACAGAAAAGATGGATGGTGACTACAAAGAGACATAAAAAGACGACAGTGAGATCTGAGACAATGAAAGAGTATTAAATTAAGTGAGGATGTTATCCAGGATGGAGCCTCTGTCCATCATTATCAAAAACAAGGAGATGCTCTGCTACACCTTCAATGTACTGTTTCCTTTTTCCTCTTGAAGGTGGTGAGGAAATGAAAATGTTTTTCTGTGAAAACATCAGTTTCACTCACCATCACTAACTTTATAACCAGCTTTCTGTATTTGAGAGGGTATTTTCTGAATGTAGGACTTTAGAAATATAGCTTGTTTTTTGCACAGGATGTCTTGTCAACAAATCTCATGGGGGAAAAAACAAACAAACCCAACAATGTGTTTGTGTGTCTCTCAGCACTGCAGCTGATAATCATGTCTGATAATGTGAGATAAATTGTGTTTAGAGCAGGTGCAGTCTGGGCGTGTCACATGAAACCCGGTTCTGAACAGGGATCGGCTCTGAATAAATAATAACCTGCAGGATTTTAGGTCACACACATTAGGCGGTGGTGTAACTGGATAGCAGCGTGGTCGCCTTTTGAATCGAAACTTGAATCGATGACTCGTTGCCACAAAATGTAGAGGAAATAAACACAATGTCCTCAGTGTTGAGCAGGTTCGTTGAAGGCGTCTGCTAATCACACAACAGGATCAGGATCCTCTTTCAGTTTTAAATGTCACTGAGTGGGATCAGATTGTGAGCTGTTAAGCTTTGTCATCTATTCATTGTTTAACATTTACTTTGACCTCTGGGTTTAAGTTAATTTAGCCCAGATATCGAATGTATCTTATATCTGATAACTTTTCTTTTGAGGCAGGAAACACAAACATGTGACTGTACATAAACATGTTAGATTGAGGGGCTCACCACATACTTACAGCTGACGAACAATAACGTTAAACACTTTAAACAATCAATTCATTGTTGACTTTGATGTTTTCATGGATTTGTTGAGAGAAACGAGAAAAAATGTGAGGATCCAAACTCAGTTTGGTGAGAAACATTTACAGATGTATTTATTTTTAGTTTTTGGTTTTTTGCTTCTCTGCGGTGCCAGGAAATGAGAGCAGAGTGAGACATCTCTGCTTCTGTTTTGATACCCTCATGTTTTTGTTGTTACGGTTGTCGTCTCTGCTGATGACTGCGAGTCTGTGACGCAGCGACACAAACTGTTTCTGTGATACATACTGACCATCATTCAGTGTTTACTATAACTTTCAACTTGAATTGTATTTTTCCATAAGGGACATTTTGTCAGGAGAAGCACACAAAACACACACACACCTAACGATAAAAAAAGGTACATAAAACATATTACAAAAGATGTAAAGAAAAATCAGGATCAGATTATTATTTCTTCTAAAATTACTTATTTTTTATTCAGGTGGATATGATTTTTAGAATGACAATTTTAGTTCAAAGAAACGACAGATGGACTACAAAGACGACAGATGGACTACAAAGAGACGACAGACCAATATGGTAACATTTTCTTTTAATGAAAGTGGGAACACATTGGTTTACAGCTCGTCCCTAAAGTGCCACCAGAAGCCTGTAAATCAGAACAAGCTAAAAAAAATCTTAACTCAAGATCCACTTGTATTTTATTTTAAGAGAGTTTTGTCTCGGCCCTCGATGATCGGTGATCCCGACAAGTTGTGTAAAGACTGAATGATGCTCAGTAATGAACTGTATCGATGTATAATATGTCTGCAGCCGAAGACTGATCAGTTTATGAAGCTCAGATGAACAAAGTGTTTTGATACTACAAACTGTTTTAAACGAACACACCGCTGTTTTTTTCAGGTTTTGGCTCACTTGACAAACATCGCATGTACTTTGCATTAATGATAATCAGTTTCCGGTGTTTCAGATTCTTGTTCATTTGAAAATGAGCAGCATTTATGCAAAGTGTGTGTGATTTGCTGAACAGAAATTCAAAAACTCTGGTTTGGTTTTATTTATGGTTGTCTGACTCTGAAACTTCCATCAACAAACGTTTTAATTCCTGTATGTTTTTAAATATAACGTGATATTTTAAATGCACACAGATTATTTCAATAAAGACTTGTTGCCATGATCCTAAATCATGTCTAACTCTTTCTTTCATTACTGTTTACTCTATCGCCTTGCTCTATTTTATTGTCCCTCACAGAAACGTCTGTGGGTTACATTTGTGTAACCGTGCCAACAATATCAAAGCCAAAACAAAGAAATGCAATCAGAGAACGATAACGGAGAAGAAAACATGGTAGATAAGAAGTGTTGGATTAGCCCCGTCATTCTTCACATTATTTATTTTTCCATACGAGCCTGGTCTTCTCTGCTTGTTGACTATCGTTGATCGCGACACTCTGTTACTCTCTCCGCTGCTTCTCCCCTGGGGAGGATGTTGTCAGTGAAGTGTTTTGTCTGTAACCTCAGCGGACTAATTATCCAGCAGCAGACTTCACCAGGAGACGGACCGACAGTCTGAGTGTCAGACGGGAAACTCAACAACCTGCAGTTTAGTCAGAGTTAAGTGGAGATTGTCTGTCTGGTCCTCACTCTGCTGAAACTTTCACTCCGGCGCTGCAGGAGGAATTTGAATTGCAAAGTAGGGCGACATCCAGCAGCTCTGCAGCCGCATCCAGTGACCGCAAAACAAAAATCTGACTCGTAATATAATCCACATGTTGTAATGAGAGTCCACAAACAGATTTACATACGCTGAGCGAATTCTGAGTCAGGTGAGGGTTTAACGCATCGCCTCGCCTGTTGACATCATTGTTTTGGTCACATAGATGGATTTTTATCAGCAACGGTGGCTGTTAACAATAAAGACATCTCCCACGATCCTGTGCTCTCACACCTTTTGATTTGTTTTGATTGAGAGACCCCTAGTGGCAGAAATTACATACTGCGCATTTAAATTTAAAGGAGTTTGGACAAATTAATAATCACAACTTTTACACCAAAATGAACACGTACATGCAGATTATTTTAAAGGCAGGTTTGCCTTTCTGTTCGTTTTTTTCCATGTTCCTTGTTCCTGAAGACGTTAAACTTGTTTTAAAAAGTCTTAATCGATAATAATTTGAAAGAAGAAACGGCAAGACAGCGTAAAGACATTTCAATTGGGGTCGTTAAACAATAAAACAATCAAATAGAGCTAAAAAAAATAATCAAATCAAATCAAATAAAAAATGTGGCATTTGGCATTCGGCAAATGTTACACATTTCTTTGTGTAAAATATTTGCATGTAAAGTGAGATCCGGTCGCTGGAGACACATGCCAGGTGTGAATTGACAAGGACACACCTGGTCGGCTGTTATCCTGTGGCGGCACTGGCAGTAAAATGCTCACAGGCCAACCCAACCTACATAAAAACATGTAAATCTAGGGGGGAATTGCCCAATGTCTGCTACTGGACTTGGACAATAAACCAGTTCATTCAGGATGAGTGTGAGAGCCACCTGGGTGCCATTCCCCACCTCTTTTAAGCCTTCACAAAAAGGGCGTCATCACACCGTGATTGGCTGAGAGGGAAAATGCCCCAAGCTGCTTCCACTCCTCAATCAGGAGTCAGTCTCCTCACCTGCACACAGGTGATCTGAGTCACCTGCAGTTAGTCCAGAGGGATTCTGAAAATCAGCCTACACACTTTTACTTGTAATGGAGTATTTTAACAGTGTAGTACTGAAAGATCTGAGTACTTCCTCCACATCTGAGCTCTCCCTGCTCCAACATGTTAAACAGACCTTGTTGATCTGTTTTGTCAGTTCCCGAGACGTCCACCTGGTGTCACTGTGGTTCAGGACATGGACCACTGACAGGCCAGCCTGGAGAGGTGAGCTCCTTTTAATAAACATCTCCACTAATGTATAAAATATTAGACACACAGCTCCATTAAATACACATTCAGTTACCTTAAAGCCTCAAATCCTCCACTTCTCCTCCAGTCAGCTCGTCTTTATCTCCCGCTGTGTGCTAATTGGTATTCAGTTTGAGGGGAAACTGTGTTTTTACCTGGATTCACCTCATCAGTGAACATGAGCAGTGAGAACAGTGACCTGAATATTCAGCAGGCTGTTCAGGAGGAAGGTTTCTGTACTGATGCTGGCTGAGGAGGCGTCACGGCCGACACCTGAACTCAGAGGCAGCCGCCATTATTGCTGATGTTCGCTCCACGACACGCCGTCTGTCAGGATCCTCTTCCTCTGTGACACAGAGCTCCGCTGCTGTCCAAAAACTATTCAAACTAAAAAAGGGCGGCTGTGGCTCAGGAGGTCGAGCGGTCGTCTGTCTGATTTGATGGTGGTTTGACATAGCCTTCTTCTTTCCCGGGCCCCCGAGTCACGAGAGGGCCCAACACTTTTTTGGGGCCAAAACTAAAAACATGAGCCCTTTTCAGACGCCGATTTCGCAATATCGCCGCAACGAAGGCTCGTCTATATGCCACCTTTGCTCGTTCACACTGAGCCGGCGTGAAGCCGCTCCAGAGTGTCATTTACACAGCATGTCGGGAACCAAAAGAGCCGTGCAGGACACATCGTAACTTCAGATCTGCATGTTTCCACCTGTAAATCAAAAAAATGTATCCGCCGACTGTTTATAATCATATGGATGCTGTTATAAAGTGTTGTGATTGAGATCCTGACCCACGATGCAGCGTGGAAAGTGTCAAAGAGAAGTTTTGTGCTCTGAATGACATCATCACATAATCACCATCAGTAAATAACGGACCCTGTCTGGCTCTCACTCCCGGAGAGGGATGATGTTTTCCAGGAAGAAGTTCGGTCAGGAGGGCTGACCATCGCGGAGACGTTTCCTCATTAAATTTGGTGATTTTTTTCCCTATATAAGTTTCCAGAGACAGAAACTACAACAACACAAGAGTGGAAGGCAACAAAGACATGGTGAGTTTAAGTTTGTTGCTGGAAATCGCGTCACATAATCTCCGCCGGGGACAGACGCTGTTTTCCTCGGCAGAAATGTAACAAAGGGTCGGTAGGACAGACAGACAGGATATAAGATGCTGAAGACACGACCTGCTGCCACATTACTGATGATGGTGTTGTAACGTTGCTCTGTGGGTTGAAGTGTGGGACATTTTCTCTTTTATTTGATGAGTGAAGGATCTGTTTAGCTGTCAGACTGAACGCCATCAGACCGTCACACTCCTGTCCAACGCTGCCAGCTTACCCCTTTCACCTCCGCTGGCAGATCCACCTCTGTAACTTTCACACAGACGGCGAGGCGAGATTTCACTGCAAGATTCCCGCCATGAACAAGCGGTGTAGCTGTAGGCGGAAGGAAAACACCTCTTATATTGTTTGTTAAAGATGCGAAATGAAACAAGGATCCCTAAAATTCCCTTAATTGTCTAACCTTCTGCGTCAAGTATCACTGGTGCCCGTTGTTTTCAGTGTTTGTTTTCTTCGGAGCGTAAGTGTACCAGTTTGGGATCTTCAGGGCTTCTCGAGACTTTGATCGTCGCGGACGAGCTGCATGGAGCCATTTGATGTTTTGTTTTTGTTGTTTTTAATGATTTACTTCAGTTGTTTAGGAGAAAGCTGCAACACTGTTTTGCTGTGAAGCTCCAGGAATGTTTTGTGGACTACGAAACTTTCTTTCTTTCTTTTTTGGTGAACTGGTCCTTTAATAATCGGCACGTTTGCTCTGTTTCAAGTACTGAACACGGTCTAACGCGGTCCACGTTCTTCTCTGTGAGCGGACCAGAACTCAACACGATACACACTTTCATAACCACATTAACGCCTACACACACACACGCGTAACAACATGCATACACACAGAAGACACAGCGTGACGGAGCTCCGGTTTGTATTGAGGGATTATAGAAATCACACGTGATGACACAACATAACGACGAGTCGTGGAAGCAGATTTATGGAGGAATTACGCAGAAACATCTGTTGAAAACTGTCAGATAAGAAGAAAAGTACGGAAACGACACTGAAGCTGTCAGACCGCCGCAGGAAGGAGAGGAAAAATAAGCTTTTTGTGCGTTGGCGTCGGCGAGGCAGCCGGGTTCAGCCTCTCAGAGAGGATTATGGGGGTTTTAAAAATGACCATCAAACATGGACGCCAAGTTGAGCGACCCAGACAGAGGAGCCGAGCTGATTGGCTGTCAGGGAATTAACGAAAAGCCAATCAAAGCGTGCAAAATGTAATTATGGCTTTTGGTTTACAGTGACTCGTCAGAGCGGAGAGTCGTTATCAGCAGCCGCAGATAGAGCTGATTATTATTATCACCGTGTGCTGAATTACTGCAATTATGGAGCTGCAGAGACGATGGGAGGAGCTGAACGATGCCGATCAGCACGGGGAACAAAAACCTGCAGCTGACTCTTTACGCAACATCTCATTTTTTCTAGCCTAAAGTTAAAGGATGATGTTATTCTGTTTATTCATGATCACTGACGGATTTTCCTGGAAAGACGTTAAGAGAGGATTCAGACTGAAAACAGTGATAAAAGACATGTAAGATCTTTTTCTAAACCGAACTGCGGCTGTTTCACAACGTTAATAACAGTCCAACAGACATTATATGTTGTAGCAGAGCGGGGTAGTGATGTTTTTGTACGCTAACTGAAGTGAGCGTCGTCCTGGTTCCCTCGACAAAAAGCCGATATATCGAATATCACCTAAAATAATCTGAGTTTATGATACTGACACGAGTTGAGAGAGAAAAGGTGTTTTCTGCCATTAGGTCAAAGATCTGATGTCTTCAGCTCTTCACTGGAGGTGACGAGTGACATTTAAACGCGTAGTAAGTTTTGTTTTTCTGCCACCAGAGGTCTCTTGATCAAAACAATAATAAACAAAAGTCATAGTTTGATGATGTGGTGAATTAGCGTGGTTTCATGGGAGGAGTTAATAACAATAAACACCATTGTTGTTGATGAAAATGGAGGAGAAGGATTTAATCGTCTTTTTCGAACGTGTAATCTGCGAATTTCTTTATTGAATTTGTTGCGTAGGTTTTCTGTTCTTTGTCTCCATTTTGTTTTGTTCTTCATGTTTTCTTTTGCTTTTACAAGTTCGAAACAAAAATATCAACCGATTAATTGAAAATCTACCTGACGTGACTCGTTTTAAAGTTTCATTACGTTACGTTTAGAGCGCGATCGCCCGATTCTTTCCTTTCCTTTCTTTCATATCCGCTGATGTTCACCCAGAAGATTTAGCGACAGACGTCCAAATGAAACAGTTACCTTTTTTGTATCATAACATTTGGGATAATGTACGTACGCAACTCAAAGGTCTAGGTCTTTTAGATGTTTTAAAGCAGGAAATGTTGCGTACGGTATCTTTAAGTCACGTGTATCATGGACGTCGTGATTTATTCACTGTTATACGACTTTTGTTTGGTTTCCATCCACACAACAACTTTTACACCTCAGACAACACTAG
This sequence comes from Pagrus pagrus, assembly GCF_965226575.1. NCBI lineage: Eukaryota > Metazoa > Chordata > Actinopteri > Spariformes > Sparidae > Pagrus > Pagrus pagrus. Next base: position 4,174,642 of record NC_140198.1, read on the forward strand.
AAATAAGAAACCATCAGAGGTAAGTGATCAGATGTTTCTGTTTTTTCTGATTTCATTCAACCATCTCTTTCACAAACACCACAGTGTAGACAAGAACAGGATAAGGTCCACACCGATTGATTCAGTACAGAGGGGAGTTAAAATGAAACCTCCTGAACGACGACGATTTCACACCACGGGGAGAGCGATGGGTAGGAGGAGGCCGGTTGAGCTGCATTTAAACTGCACATCCGGCCATTTAAAAAGCCACGGGGAGGACGGGCTTGTTTTGATTCGAGCGCAGCCGTTATTTCCCCCCAGCAGGCCGACTGTGACGGACGCTGCAACAAACTGACAGAGATCCCAGACTGAGAGGGTGTAATGTGTCTATGAGCCTCCTCTAAAACGCCCAGCTACAACGCGGGAGGAGGATGAGGAGTGTCTCCGGGGTGTGCTGTGTTATTTTTAATTGAAAATCCACCTTACATTAATCAGATTCCTTTAGATGTCTCTCCTATAACCCCCGGGCTGTTAACTCTGGAGGAGAAGTAGGCCGATGGAGACGGAGAGATCAAGAGTGGGGAGATAGAAAATGATAGAATAGATTTTATATTATTATCATTATTAAATAGATTTCTTCTCTCTGTCAGTGTGGAGCAGAGATCAGTGAAACTCGAGATTTATCTTCCTTTGAAAAGTAAACAAAAGCCTGAAAGCATCTCATTAAAGTATAAATACATCTGTTAGATGAGCTTATTCTATATTTCCTGTCAATTATTTAACATAAAAAGACCAAAACGTTCCTACTGAAGACGTAAACGCACCAAAACAACCAAAGAAACACGTTTAACGTTTGTTACTCTAGCAAGAGGAAGAAGTACATTTGTCGGGGACTATTTTCAGTGGCGGAGTAATATAAGTTATGTTATATGAGTAATATGAGTTTTGTTGAGAAGAAAAATACAGACTAACATTATAAAATGCTAAGTTCGAAGTTAGCCAACAAGCTAACAGGGACATGGGTTGTGTCATGAATCACACACATGATGTTTGTCAATTTAAAAGATACATTTTCAAGTCGATAAAGTCTCAGTTTGTGGTAAATAAAGTAAAATATCATCTAGTTTTGCGTTAAACTGCTCAGTGAGCTACATCGTCTCGTCAACGACAACATGGCCGCCAACTCGGCTCAGATAAAGTGATGAACGGTGAACGACGTCTTTTCAGATCGGTTTGGGGTCTCGGGGCTTCCAGGGGCTTGGATTACGCGGAGGAGCTGCATGGAGCTCCAGAAATGACTACAAAACTACACCCGACTTGTCTGTTAGCATGCTGACATTAGCATTCAGCTATAAGCGCTGCTGTGCCCAAGTACTAGTGCCTGAAAGAGCTGTTGGTATATTTAATAATACATCAACAATGTGTGAAAACACAGTGATTGTTAACTTTACTGACGCTTCTTCTTATTTTTGCCACTCAGAAGTTTCTCTGTGTGCCAGAACTCATCCAGCTCATTTCCGCTTGTTTTGTTTTATTTCAGTCGTCTCTGTGTTTCTTCACAGTGAAGGCTGGTGTGGTGTTTTTTCCGGCAGCCCCTCAGGGATCCGCTCCTCCTCATCACCGCCGCTCTTCTGGAAGTCTCGACGAGGGCGAGCGGTGGAAAGTAATGGGCCACAAACTCCTAATCAGGGCCTTTCTGGGGCTAATTGTCGGCTTTGTTTCGGCCCCGTCTGTCTCCGTCCTCCCTCACAGCCGGGGGAGTAATGAGGCGTTATGTGATATGATGTCCCCCTCAGGACAGCAAACCATTTAATGAAAGGTCCCGGGAGCTCGAAAAAGAGCAGAAGCTAATGGAGAGAAACAAGGACGAAAGAGACAAAGACACAGGGGGAGAAAGATAACGACGAAAGACAATCGGGGTTTTGTGCAGGAAAGAGAAAGAAAAGTTACAGAGAGAAGTGGGAATTAAGACATCGCACCGAGAGATGGATCGATATAAAGCAAAGAAATAAAAAAATATATATATTAGAAAAGGTGAAAGAGCCAAAGGGGAACGAGCTGAAGGACTCTGGAGGGGAATCAACAGCAAAAGATGTTCATTGTATTGAACTTTAGTCTGAAACAAATCAAAGTCTTTTTCTCTCGCTGTACAATAAGACTCAACAAAGTGCAGATGAGTAATTGAAGGCCGGATCATCTCTGCAACACTACAAAATAACATTAAAACTGTTGTGACTCGTTTTAAATATAACATATAAGATTTGCACATTATAAGATAATTGCAGTTCTTGTAATTTGGATACTATCCTGCCCTATCGTATAGCAATGTCTCTTTGTAGCCTCGACACAACAAATCGCACAAATAGGGATTAACGTCCGGTCACATTAGCATTAAAACAGCGAAATCATTTGCTTTAATCGCTAAAATCATCAAAATTATATCACGAGAGGGAAGAAGACGTCTGAAAATCTTGCAGAAAGTCAAAAACTTCTTTGATATCCGTCTTTAAAGTGTTGACTTTGAGGGAAGGAAGAGCTGGAGAGTCCAAAATGGAGTATTGATGTACATCAATCACTTAATCAATCACATTTATTTATATAACACCTTTCAAACAACTCAAAATGATATTCAAAGTGCTTTACAAGTGATTTAAAACAAAAGGAATTTAAATATGCTAACAAAGGATTCAGAGACTAATGCTCAGCTGCAAACACCGTCCGTTCCAAAGATAACGAGTGCTCATGCAAGATTTTCAGAGATCTACTTCGACAGATAACTTTGTTTTTGCCAAATTAAGGATAAGTAGTGAGCCAATATCCCCCCAGGAACCTGAGTAGGGAGGAAGGTACAGGTAAAAGCACCTTTTGGATTTGGAGATGGGGAAACTTGTGTTATTGGTCAGTTGTGACTCGTATGAGGAAAAATAAAAGCGGGCCCCGTTGGTGTAAAACAAGTACGACGGAGGGATAAAACGGGCAAACCCTAAGCGTATAAAAAGATTGTGTTGGTCAGATTCTCTCCGTATTTTATTTCATTATTGGTAAAAAAGTTATTCTACGACAGCGACATTCCTGCCAAACCTCCAGATTTTATCCGGGAGACTCCTACTTTTCCTCTCGGGGGTTGTAAAATCACAGGAGATTCACCGTCTCAGCCCCCTAAAACCGTTCTGTGACTGCAAAAGTGCTTTTAAATGTGATATTAATAGTAACACAGTTGTGTTTACAGTGATATACTGGGGGAACAATCGACCATCAGCTATCGTCTGACGATTTAGCCGATCTCTGTGAACTACGAGGAATCTCCTGTTTTTCTATCTGCACAGGAAAACTGATGAATTTTTAAGAAAGGCAACAAAAAGTTAAATCCTCCTCAGACGATAAAATGAAAGGTTTGTTCAGCCAACGCCTCTTTTACTCTCCAAGCAGACTGTTTGCCTGCAGCCAGGAAACTCGGCCTACAAACAGAAACCAAAAGTCTCGCCCTTTTCATTCACATGCAGATTAGTGTTTATAAAGATTACAGTTCCCGACTGAGTTATAAACTCTGGAGTCAGTGTTGATGGAGAAAAATGTCATTTCTTCGTCGACCTTTTCTACCGAATCAGATGTCAAATCAATTATCGAGCCAGACGTGTTTAATAAACGAATCGATCTCCTTCCCATCGTTGGTAATCATGTCCCAGAAATGAAAGTTTCTCAGCGACATTGAAGGACTGTAGTTTCCTGAGGAGGCGTCTGGCTGCTGTCAGATTTCAGAAAGCTAGTTTCACGTTCCTGAAGCTCCGTATTGATCGTGTTGATGCTTCGTACTTTTCTGCGGGGTGATTTTCTTCAGTAATGTGTGCTGACGTGTTGGCAGGTTGAGCTTCTCCCGCCTCTCGTCACATTATCATTTCAATACCGGCGCGAGATTTCTCTGATCTGACTCGGTTTCTCCATCGTGGCCACATTTTTGCTGTCAAGCGTCTCTAAAGTGGTTTTTTTTGGAGTGCTGCTCATCAGAGACGCTCCTGCTGTCCAATTTCATCAAACGGTGTTTTTATATTTGCTGTCACTTCAGCAACTTTTCTTTCAGAGCTGAGAGAAGAAAAAAAAAAAAAACTTGTGCAGAGGTTCAATCACCACGTTACATCTTTCAGCCGACTGCAGAAAAAGTGTCATTTCTGCCGATTGGTCACGGCAGATAATTAAACTGGAGAGACTGGATATCTCGCCGCCTCATCTGACGGAGCTGTGCCGTCTTTAGAGAGGATTTTTTTTTTTTCACCATCAATAGATTTGAAATAAAGACTTCTAATGCGTCTCATGTGGAGCTGGAAATGGGAGATAAAATCTGATTTAACCTCCCATCTGGTGTCGCCCTGTGGCTTCAGAGCATCAACAAATTATTTCATGAGGTTTTATAACATGACAGATGAGGAAATATTCTTTTTTTTTTACCCAACTCGCCATGGTTAGAAAAGCGATTTAAGGATGACGACACTGCAGGGTGTGAGGACAGCCGGATATCGATCAAAATCCAGCAGAACTCTGTTTGATAACCTCCTTTGCTTTATTGTCTTTTAGTAACATTTTAATCTAACGCCGTATTTCTCTTTTTATGTATTTCTGCGCCTGTTAAGCACTTTGAATGGCCTTCTGCATGAATGGCACTGTGTTATTTACTTGCCTTGCCTAAAGCGGTGTTTCTCAAACTTTTTACACCATGTACCCACTCAGAAAGTATTAGACTCTACAGCAGCATGGTTCGAGTTATGATCTGAGCTTTGTGGGGGTCTCTGAATAAACTAATATAATATAATATAATATCATATAATGTAATGTAATGTAATATAATATAATAGCTGAGGGCTGTTCGTGTTTGGTTTAACCATCCGTCCTGAGTGATCCGATCATAAGTGGCCAGCTCAAGTCTCAAAATTGAGTGTTTTTTAAAGGGAGTCTGGTGATTTTCTCTACTTTCTTCTTTCTCCAAAGAAGTAGCCTATATTAGTTACTCATTACTGGATTTATAAAATCTGACATGTTAACAGTCAATTGGTTATAATCTTTAATGAATTTGGTGTAAATGGTGAAATCAGTTGAAACAGTGTTAAACAGCTGCGGGAAGACGGAAGCAGACAGGAAGCATTTTAAACACGAAAACAATCGGTTTGTTTCAGCATCGTTTACATCGATGCTGCGACAAACTGACATCTTAATGTTTTGTTCTTAATGCTGAATTTACAAGGGGGCACCGATAATTAAAAATTTGCCAAAGCAGTTTAACGAAGTTTGTGAAAACTTGCCGTTCAGCTGCCGTTTACATTTGTTTGATTTTGAGTAATGTACACTGTCCCTTTTTAGAAATAAAGACTTAAAAAAGTAAAGTACACGTAATTTAAGTTAAGTAAACATGAGCAGACATTTGCTGATGAATGATGATGAGCTGCAATATGGTTGAAAGCTTCATTTTAAATTGTTTCATCGACATCAGGATTCATCGTTACCAGACAGGGAAAAAACTACAAAAGTCGAGATAAGTTAAGAGTTTTTATTAAATAGAGTAACTGATCTGAACCATAAACTGAAAAATCAATTAAAAATAACATTATTTAGACAAACAAGTGTAGTTCGGCACATGTATCATTCATATCATACAAATGTGAACGTATTATTCCTGATTTTTGTTCAGTTTCAGAGTATAAAAACTGCGCTGCTGCTTCGTCGTGTGTTCGGTCCAGGAGGAAACACAGAAGAAACGGACCTTGACCCGCCACGATGAGCTTTGTTCTTTCAGTCTTTTTAACCACAGGACAGAGCAGATTAACCACGACACTAAACGCCACTTAACCTCAGATTTAAAAGGAAAATTCACCCCGATAGCGATTAAGAACAGTTTCCACCTGTGAGTTTACCGAGCGGTGCAAACAGCGTCGTGTCTTGGCCAAAGATCTTCTGAAAAAGTTTGTGGGCTCCAAACTGTCAGTATAACAGTATAACCTCAAATAAATGCCGGGTCTTAAATACTCCTGGTTCCTGCTCTATATAATGTTGCTGACAACTGAATAATAATAATAATGTAGGTAATAATGAGTAGTGATAATGTTCAATTCTATTGCTTAAGTTAAATAAATGTAACGATCTGATCCTGGTTAACTGTTACTGTCCTATTTTATTATTGTTTAATTTGAAACAGATACATGAAGGAGGCTTCACATTAATATATGACCAAATATATTTATATATATATTTAAAACAGAAGGAATAGAAAATAAAGGCCTGGTACCATCTGCAGGTGACTGAGCTAATTAAAGGCTTCAGCCACCGTCGGAGGAAATACTGTATGTCAGACATTTAAACTTTGCGAACGAGACTCCACAGAGTCGACGTCTGCTGCCCGAAAAGACATTTGATGAAATAAAAAGTTTCAGTTTCATCGCGTGTGATCATGTGGACATTTAGTGTTTTCGTTTCTACGGAGCTCTTAAGACAACAAATAGAGAAAACAAAAACCCAAACATATGTTCACTCCTTTGTCAATGCAGGAAGAATGCAAGCAACAGTAAAAACTTTTTTCAGTTCTGAAACAATTAGTCGATTCACTGATCGGTCAGCCGACTCAAAATGTATCTGATGTTATAAACTGTTTCGATATTTGTTTGTTTTTCAAGAAAAAAGCTCGATATGAGTGAAAAGTTTGGGGATTTTAAACTGTTAAACTGTTAAACATCAAATCTTTTTTTATAGACCAAAAAACTAATCGATTAATTGAGAAAATAACTGGCAGGTTAATTGATAATAAAAATAATTCTTAGTTTTTTCTTTAGCTGCAGCGTGTCGAGCTCCCACTGTATCTATCATTGAAATCCTGAACACATTTATGATTTAAAGAGGCTCTATGTAACAACTTGTAGTAATCACATGTATGTAGTACGTTTTTATTGACCATGTGTAAGCGGATTGTAACGTGACGTGAAAAATGAGACCTTCCCCGTCTCTCTTGGTCTCGATTTGTTGAAGTTGTTTAATGCAGCTGGACTGTCGGCAGATTTTGGTGACAGTCGGTGCCTCTCTTCGCTCTGCTAACAAAGAGCAACGGTAGCTAATGTTAGTTTAGACGTAAACTAAGGACGAAGTTTCACAGAGCCCCTTTAAATCTTGAAACTTTACAGCAACCTGTTGTTGTTTCGTCACACACCAAAAAAACTAAAAAAACAATTAATTCTGATCTGCTGTCAGTAGATCTGTCCACGTCTGTGACCGGCCGTATTCTGCAAACACCTCCCTTTCACGTGAGCGCACTCGTGGCTGAATGTGGAAACCCGGGTTGACATGTCGAGTTGATAACAACCTTCGTGTCACCGCTTACTTGGTTGTGATTGTCCAGGTTAGTGAAGCCAGATAACAGACACATCCTGGGTGTGATGTTTCGTAGTACAGGCCTCTGGTGTTCTCCTGAATGTTATCAGCAAACGTCTCATCACCAACACAAGTGTTCGTCCGTGTTTAAAAAATTTTAACATGCTCAAATTCTGACTTCTCCGACCTTCTCAGGATTCAAAGTGGCATTCAGCGTGAACGTGACAAAGCTTTCTGCTGAACTGGAGGAAGAGGAGACGAGTGAAGGGCGGGGTCGGGGTAAAGAAGAAGAACGGTGGGTGCGTTAGGAAGTTTTTAAAAAAAACTTTAGTTTCCCCTCCTGGGTTCTTTTATTGCAGAAGAGGAGTTTAGTTTAAGACAACGCTCGTAGAAAAAGAGTTCAGTTTGTTTGTAGTTCGTTAAGCCCAGGCGCTCGTCTTGCAGGAGCTCAGGTGTTGTGTTCAGGTGCTCTCTGTTCATCAGAGTTCTGTTGTTGAACGTGAACGTCCTTCTGCCTGCCTGACAAAACATATTTTTCTCTCACCTCTGCTCAGTTCCCTATCTCTTGTCTTTCCTCTCCTTCCTCTATCTTCCTCTTACTTCCTCACCATCAGACAGACAGACAGGCCGGAACGTCCCGTCCAATCAGGAGTCTTGGTTTTGATCACATGCCCGTGGAGGACAGTCCCAGGCCGGAAGCTTTGCTCATGCAGGGTAAACTTTGACCTCCGGCTTTTGGGAAGTCGTGCGCGACCACGCGGCCGTTCTCTCCTCCGAGCCCTGACGCTCCTCCTCCACCTCCTCCTACAAAACCACCCACCAATGCGCCTCCTCCTCCTGCTCCTCCGCCCACCAGGCTGGTGCTCATCATGGCGGCATCGATGAGCTCCTGCAAGACAGAGGAGGAGAAAAGGAGTTAAAAATTAAAGACAAATTGATTAACAGACAGTGAAGCGAGTTCGTTCAGCTCCTCAGACTCAGGAGAGAAATACAGTTTTTATATTTAACAGGTGAGTCTCACATAGATATTATCTTTGAAAATAATCAAAAATCTGTCTTTTCGGAGCATCTTGTTTGATGGATTTCCTGTTGAAACGTAAAAGAATTGAAAATCGACACCTCTCAGAGTCTCGACAGTGAAATGTTTATCTTCAGGCTGGAGATAGAGGAAGGGTCATAAGGTTGGTAGCAAGAGTCGGCAGCCCAATCCCGATTCCCGGTAAGTCCAGGACGGTTTTCCCTTTGACTCCACTGCGTACGTTTGTTACCTGGCGTGTGTCGTGCTGTTTTGTTTCGACCTCCACGTGGCCTCAATATCCAGCTGGGAGCGTTTCAGAGGGCGTTCTTTGTTAATTTCTCTCCTTTGTAATGTCAGTGAAGAGGATTTCCGTCCACATGTTGCAAATGCATTGCAACATGGCCTCACAGACATCTGCCGTCTAAAACGCTTCCTCTAACGAACTCGTCCACCGTGTTTGTTGTTGTCACAAAGTCTTGACTCTGATGTGGGTAGTTACACTTACATCGTTCAAGATAGACAAACTGTTTTCACACATTAAGGAGCATAAATTCATTTTTAAGTCACATTGAACCTAAAATTATGCGTTTCATGCCTTTACACGATTTTTGATGCAAACTGCAGCAATCAGGTTGAACTACCTTTATCGCCTCCATTAGGTCACAGCTGCAAACCAGCAACCAGACGACATTAACGAGCTTCCTGTTGTTTCAAAAACACCTGTGAGCACCTGTCTCGTTCACCTAACTCTGTATCTTCGCCTCGCGTCACAAAACTCCTTCAGTACCGAGTGTAAAATTTTGAAGGTTTTGGAAATCTGAGTCTTAAGTATAAAATATGTGTGTGTGTGTGCTCATTCATCACCAACAGTAATAACAGTAAAAGTTGTTTTTGAATAGCAGAGCTCTCTGTCTGTGTCTCCTCTCAGGGAAACTAATGATGTGGATCCAGAGTTAATATCCTGTATCAGGCCTCTGAGGCTCCCACGCTCCCTCGCCGCTCGGCATCAGCAGTCGTCAAGAAGATTGGTACAAATAAATCCCTGGTTTATTCATTTACTGGAGCAGCTCTAACACCCACAACACCTCCGAGCCGGCGCTCTTCACATCTGAACAACAGAGTCAAACACTCGCCTCCCTCCCGCTTTCAGCTCCAAGGTAACACTTTACAATCCAGCTCAGTACACCTCCATCACTGTCAACACCTGGACCTCATCTCGATCTTTCTTTGGTCCCTCGCCCATCATGCTCACTTTAATAGAGGGTGTTATTGTCACATGTGCTGTCAAAACACAACGGTACAGCTGTCTCTGCACACAGCCTGTTAATGTTACAGCCTGCGGTAAGAGCAGCCACCTGTTACAACAACACACAGCAGATTTAATGAGTAAATGTCCTGGATACAAAACATTTTAGTTCACACGGTAACTAAATAGTGAGCTGTAATGTGTTCCTTATCGAAATGTTAACTCTTCTGTAACTTACTGCGATCCCTGTTGATGCTTTATCTCCCAGAAGCACCTGAAATGTAATTGTTTTTCTTCAATTCAAACCGGCAATTGGCAACTTTCTTGCTTTAACTCATCATTGCTTTCACAAAAATGTCATCACATAGCTTATATAAACTAGAATGTCACTCAGTAGAGCGCATACCTCAGCCAAGGCCTAATAGTCCCCTTTAATTCAATCAAACTGAATCCAATATCAAATAAAAAATATTTAAATCTTCTAGATCTGGATTCTTATTTGGATCCACGTCAAATTGTACTCACTCACATCATAGATTCCAGCCATCTAAATACACCTGATCAGGATCAATGCATTGGATAATGCATTGATCCTGACTGACTAACTGACAACCAACCGATGAACAGACGGAGAAAATAATAAGCACTACACGGGTGGATTTTCGATTGCCCGCTGCTGCCGTTATCGTATTAGTCGTGGTTTGGACCGAGCCAACCACCTGAGTTGGAATGATTTTTAAATTTATAGTTATTGTTCTTGGGTTTGACGCCAATTTAGTCTTATAACGTCGACCTTTTGCTTCTTCCTCTGTCGCCGCCCTCGAGGTGAACTTTACGCTTCACTGTCGAGGGTCCAAGAAATGCTAAATCGTCTGTCTTATTTGTTGCGTGAGATGAAGACGGCAGCCTTCAGTTCTGCTTGAAAGGGTTTAACTTAATGTCTTGTTACAGTGTAAACAGAACAGCATGTACACTGATGTTATAATAAACAAACCGCAGAGAACAGCTACAAGGTTGTCACTATTAAAACAACTGCAGTGAGTAAAGATTCATTCCTCCTCTACAAACGAACGCACAGTGTTGTAATATTAATGCCCGATTATCAATAATGTATCAGGAGAGAATGTTTGATGGTATATTTCTGTATTGACTATTAGTCCCGTGTGTGCCGCAGCTCTCCTCCACCTCTGCAGCAGGTAACCGCAGTGTAACCCTGCTCTCACAGCCCTCCATCTGCTCTGACTGATGAAATCCTCCACACATGTTGTGTCAGCGCCGCCTTCAGCGAGGGGGTTTGAGTCTTTGTGCTCAGACGCACATGTGAAGAGAATAACAACAGTCCAGCAGAGATGAGAGTAACGGACTGGTGCTGCTGCTGTGGAGAAAATGGCTCTAATGACTTGTTTGTTCCTTCTGAGCAGCCCATCAAAGTCTCCGTAGAAACCGCCGCCGCCTGTAATGAGGCGACTGCAGTTTCATCACATACAGACGCCGGCGATAAAGAGGAGCTCGGGAGCAGAGTGTCAGATAAGTAGAGTTCAGTCGATGCACTTTCAGATGGCGGTGACGGTGGTGATCCCGCCTGTGGCTGCTGGGGGTCTGCGTTATAGAGAACCACTGTGATGTGATGCACAGATCTCGTGTACCAGAAGTATTAATTCATAGCTCATGCAGCTACTGGTACAGATACAGTGAGCAACAGAAGCTGACTGAAAACGTCTATTTACTGAAACTCAACAAAGTAACAGTATTTATTTAGTGCTTTTCTTCCCTGACAACGGTATCGACCACTATCTGACATCGTCATGTAACTGACCAGTCATGACTTTGTGATGTCATAGCTTGGCGCCATTCTGCACTTTTTGGTATTTTTAATATATATAATAATGACCCTATATTGAAAATGTGATAATCCCTCATCAATCACGTGTTCCTAACTGCCCGATGAATTAATAGTAACTGTGTAAAATGTGTCATTGGTACTATTTCTAAGTGTCAGCGGATCAAACTGGACTCACCTTCATTCTTCTCGACTCGATCCGAGACTTGTAGCAGAACTCGACCAGAGCCACGAGCATGGCCAGCCCCAGCCCACCAATCAGGATGTAAAACACTCCCGCCACGTTGCTCAGACTGAGCGCACTCGTCTTGTCCTATTCGGCGCAGAGAGGCGGAGTCAGGGACAACCAATCGTGGTTCAGATAGTCATGACATCACTACAGTTTGAACTACATCTTTAATGCTTATAAAAATACAAATACAATCTTTCTGACTGACCAGACACTGTTTATACTTTCAAATGCTGTGACAAAGAGACAACATGTGACTGTAGAGTAAAAACATGAATATTTAAAGGGGCACTCCGCTGAATTTACACATCTAAATCGGGTTGTCAGCCCGCCTGTGAAAATAGTTGCAGTATTTAAAGCCGTCTGATGGGCAAGATGTGATATGATTGCTCAGTTGAGGTTATAATTTAATGGGAATATAGAATGGAGGAAAACAAATGCTATCCAGTTGCATTATGGGACATGTAGCACCCAGCATTTTAAGAGCTTGACCCATACAAGAGACTAAAAGCTGCATGAATTTTGATCCGTCTCTTGCGAGTCTTAATTGGTGAAGTACCCCTTTAATTTATCATCTCCTACAACTAATATTACCTTCTCCATTGCCCTCAATCACAGCATTTGACAATTCATATCTTAACATCTGTCACATGCAACTTCATGCACAGAAATGCAAAAACAGTGAGGGAAAAGTAAAAAGTAAAATATATATTTATAAATCTATATACTGTTTATTTTAATGAATGCTTAAAATTCAGGTATAAAGTAGTAACCATCAGGTTTATTTGCCTCACTGGTAAATTAAAAACAGTGATATCTGAGCTGTTCATCACAGGCAAGTTAAAAAAAAAACCAAAAGTTTACTGTTACGTCCTTGGAAAAACAAAATCTTTAAGAAAAAAAGGGATTTGATCGGTTGTTTCTCGTGAGACGCTGCGTTTTCCTCTGTCACATGCATCACTTAGTGGGCGTGACTTAGCTTTCTTCATCCAACAGCATGCAGCCTGTTCAAAGTGGGCGGGGCCTCTCTCCAATGATCAGGAAGTGTTGTGAGGTTGGGGGGCAGCCTATCAGAGGGATTTCCTCTCCAAACGGTCATGTTATCCTCAGACAGTTTCTCAGCTTTTATTTTCATGCGATCAAACTGAAAGACACTTTAACATCAGACTGAAATCAACATGAACTATTTTTCTTCTTAAAAAGGAAAATAAATATGAGAATTAACGCACAATTGTTCAGGTTAGTGTGTTTTTTTTCCGCTGATGCTGATAACTTTGAAAATGTTTTGTTTTGTAAATTCACATTTGAACTAACACCATTTTTCAGAACGTGACTCTCTCCGTGATTACAAAAATGTCATTTCAGTTTTAAAAAATAAGTCACCAAAGATGACCGGCATTGCCTCAAAGGAGGAAGATGTTCGAAGAAACTGGTTTTACTCCGTGCACTAAAATGGAGAAACTGATGAAATATCAAGACAGTATTGGATTATCTGGAAAAATATAACTAACTATTGAAAGGAGCATTAAAAACAAACAGGGCAGCGATAGTCTGCTCGATCCAAAGACGAAGAAACACCATTGACCACAACATTTCTGTTGTTGTCACGGCTTCCTTTCTACACAACTAGTCTGCAATTCAAGCTATAGTAGTTTCATACTAAAGATTCAGACATACTGAAAAACCTCACATGCTATTTTAGGGTACTAAAGAGCATGTCGGTGAGGAATTTCAGAGCTAACACTAGTAAATATGCTAAGATAACGTCAAAGATGTTGATGTAACGTTCATGCAGGACGGTTCAACTCTCCGTGAACGAGCGCTGACATCAGCTGGCTTTCCAGCTACCTGTTTAACCAGGTGTTTCCTCAGGTTCGACATGTTGCCCTGACTCACTATGACTTGTTGCAGGGGTGACGTCTCGCTCTCTCTCTCTTTAATTTATAATTTTAGAGCTTTCAGGTACAGAAATTTGGCACCATAACGTCCCTCACATAGCAGACCAGGTGAGTAAGTAATTTTATTGTTTTTAACAACGCCATCAGTGGTAGATTAACTGGGTGACAATCTAAATCTCTCAGAGTTTGGTACAGAGCACGTATTGTCTCCCTGGTATCTTATTTCTTGCGACATAATGTGAATACAAAAAAACATGAAGGAGAAAAACATGATTTTTAAAAAAATAATCTGCATTGTTTTGCCTCTGTGTGCTTATTTGTTAAAGTTAAAATGTTTGTCTCACGGCTGCACTTTCAGTCTGACGTTAAGTCTTTCCTCCTCGCTGCCACTCTGATGACAGACTGATGAACGTTTTTCTGCCGTTTGTTAGTCTCGGTCTGTTGCACAGCGAGTTCAGAGGAAACAGGAGGTACATGACAGATTGGAGACAAAAACATCAGCGTTCAAGTGTGTGTGTGTGTGTGTGTGTGAGTGTGTGGGGGAGAGAGAGGAGGGGTGGTAAAGCTGTGGTCAGTAGCTTCAATTTCATCAGCTGTTGGTTAGCAGCCGTAAACAGAGAGACGTAGGGTGACAGCGAGAGAAAGAGAGAGAGAGAGAAACAGGAAAATAAATCTGACTTTTTACATCTGATGTGAGTGTAAAAATAATGTCTCTTTAATCTGGGGCTTCTCTTCCGGGCCAGAATAGCTCCTTCTCTCTTTAAAAGACAAAAAAAAAAAAAAAAAAAAATGCCTGAAAACTTTTTCAAAACTCGAGAACTGTACAAAGTCTAAAAATATAGATGTAAATGTGGCAGCCAAAGGCAGCGGGGATTTGCGATTAAAAGTGATGTAAAAAGTCACATTTTCCTCTTGTCTGTCTGTCTGTCTGCGGCTGCTTCAGTGAACTGTGCTGACCACAGAGTATTCTGGAGAACTGAAGGACGGCTGAGCAGAGAAAAGCCTCTGAAGAAATCGACTGATCTGGAGACATGAAAACCCCTTATCTCCAAAAAGTCTGCTTTGTCAGAATCGGCTAAAGGCCGGCTCATTTTCTCATCAATTTGCATAAATTCATCTGCCTGTACGCAGAGGTTGTCACGAGTGTTGTGGCAGCTGAGTTCATTAAGTTTACTCAGCGCTTCAGAAGACTCTCAGTTTAAGTACAAATTGGAGTCATGAGGTTTTCACATTTCATCAGTAAGTATCAATATTTTAATGTGTTGATGTTTGATTGATTTCATCCTCCAGCTCTTCAGAACGGTCAGCTGAGCAGCAGCGTTACACTCTGAAAACAAAAAGTTCTTCACTACAAAAAGGTGCTGATTCTGAATTTGGAAAATTTTAAATTGTAATCAAACTTGTACGTAACATTTTGAACTTAAAGGAAAATGGCACCATTTTTGGAAATACTCTGTATTTACTTTCTTGCCGAGAGTTAGATTGAAAGAATGATACCACTTTTGTTTCTTTAGAGCTAACAGCCAGTTAGCTTAGCTTAGCATAAAGACTGTTAACAAAGGGAAAGATCTGTCCAACACTAACAAAATTCACCTACCAACAACTCTAAAAACAACATCTCAAACTAATATTGTTTGGATAATCAGTGCCCTTTATTTGCTTTTTCTTTGCCTCGAAACTTTGTATCTGAATTTGAAGTAATGAAGCTGAAAGTTGTTGTTGCACCACAATCAAAGCAGGGAAGGTGATTCTGGAGAAAGATAGTTGATTGTTGAGTCTCATTTCTAGGTCGTCAAATACTGACAATATTTGATGACCCGTCAGTGATGTACTGACACACCCTGTAGTACACTGTGACATCACTGCAGCAAAGTGGAAATAAAACTACTGGAGGTCGGCAAAAACAAGATTTTAAACTGTTGTTAAAGTCAACTTCTTAATCTTATTAGGTACCAAATTTAAGTTCAACACCTGGGGCGAAAATAGTTGTCCAGGTAGAGGACCCATAATGACGGTGCCATGTCATGGATCTATTTTATTACGAGTGCATAGGAGGATGCTAACCTTTTGTAAATACCTTTACTACTAGAAATAAACAAAACGTTTTGTACCATAATTAGAGAAATACAATTGGAAACCCTTTTTCTTTTCAGAGTGTACCTGCTGAAGTGTTTGGGGTTGTGGGGTTGTGGGTCTGATGGGGGTAAGGTGGGTGGGGGTAAACCAACACATGACCTCGGGACCAGGCCGAGCGACCTCAAGAACTGACCTTTCTGCCGGAGTCCTTGTGTCCACACTCCCCCTTGTCATACCACCACTTGTTTTTCAACTTGTCTAAGACGGCTTGTTCATTGAGCTTCAGTACTGCTAGGTTTACTGGGATTCTTCAAAGAACCATGAGAGGAAGGGAGGGGGAGGGGGGAGTGGGAATAACATAAATAACATTATGCACCTCCATGTTATCTTATGTTATTGTTCAGCTGCACAGCAACAGGGCAGCGGCGGCTGCAGCAGCAGCAGCGGCAGCAACAACGGTTTTTAGCAAAACTGGCATTTGTAGTGTAGATGCTTTGGTACGCTACAGAGAACACCTCAACAACAACAACAACAACAATAACAGAAAGAAAACAAAATCAAACGAAAAACAGGCACAATAACACATAAAAACTGTTCTGGAAATGTCAGCATTAAAGTGATATGCGTTAATACTCCATCTAGCTCAGTTTGTCCTGACTCCCTACGTGCGAGATGTGTATTACTATATCACTTTGGGTAACCGGCAAGAGCTGAAAACACTCTTTGGATCTTTGGGTTTACTGTCCGAAAAAACCAGAAAACATATCAACTATTTTGTGATGGAAGTTGAAGGATTGCTGCAGTTTAACTTTTCAAGGGGATGGAGACAAAACTGGCTATAAACAAGGACCTGATTCCAGAGGTAAGATGACCAGAGGGGGTATTTTACTTTTTATCCTGGTTTATTGTCAGTTAGCTAGGCTTAATTAATCAGTTACTCTCTTGCGATATAAACTATCTACATCGTACATATGCGTAATTTTATAATGCCTACATACTACTGTATAAGTATAAATATAACAGCACACACTTAAATGTAAAGGACTGAATAGATTGATTGGCAGCGACTCCCAAAAGTAACACCGTCACTCGTAGTGTACCTTCATCGTAAGGTTCAGGTAATAAAACTATGTGGTTAGGTTTAGGAAAACATTGTGGCAAATGTATGAAAAATATTGAAGCCAAACAGATAACACACAAAATTGTGATTTACAAATTAGTGTCCTTAGCAAATTACAGATAAATGTCCTGCAGGGCTCTTAGATTGCATAAAGCAGGCGGCAAATACACTGCTTGTTTTGTTTAGTGAAAATTTCAGATTGCAAACTGCATTTTGCAGAAACAGCTGGTTTCTGGTAATAGAGCCTGCTGCAGTTATGATTTGTAAAATACCCCCTGGATCAAAGGAACGTGAGAAATATCTTCAACAAGGCCTGAGATTGAATCATTTTGCTGAATCAAATCACCACCAGTGTTAGTGCTACATCAAACAGATGGTTTCATTATAGTCTCATTGGGGCCATCCGGAGTGTTTTACGCTTGATATTTAAGTTGTGGGTTGTTGCCGGTTACCCCCGTGTACCATTGCCCGTCGTTACCCGTTGGGGTTACGGTGATCTGACCTTGGAGTCCCCTCCCCCGAGGCCGCACTCTCCCTTGTCATACCACCATCTGTTTTTCAATTTGTCCAACAGGCCCTGCTCGTTCAGTTTTAATACTGCCAAGTTAACAGGGTTTCTACGGGGATGATAGTGATAAGGGATAAAAGGGAACTAGGTGTTAATGAGCAGAGGACTGCCAAAGGGAAGATAGCAACATCATTACATCTACTTATGACAGGCATGTTATTAATAGTGTAATCATAAAATGAAAGGCTCTTTAAAGGACAGGTTCACTGCTCTTCAACCCAGACCTTCTTAAAATGCTGTTTCTTCTCATTTTGTTTTTGGAGTTGATGACTTAACTAAGGTTTGATGTCCATGTATGTTTGTGTCAAAGTGGGGATCAGAAAGAATCTGGAGCTCCCTCAAGGAGCAGAGTCTTTTCTGACAAATCTACCAAACACTTGCTATAACAGGGTCAGATCGTGGTTTTCGTCTCTGATTGAAGACCTAACTTGAATCGGTGATACCAGTGTCCGGTACTGGAGTATTCTTGAGGTGGTACTTGCATGTGAGCTCCTGGGGATCAGACCTCAACTTTTTCAGATGGTTTGTTACACAGAACCATCAAGTAAGTGGCCCAGAAGCTGTCAAAAAACACTTGGCTGGTGATTGGATGAACCATCTGTCCATCACCATCTATCACAGACTAACATCAGCCAATCAGATCAACAGTAGGAGAGCACTACCACCAGTCGAACCTGTTGGGAAAGCAAACTCTTACAAAGCCAGACCTGAGAAGAGTGAAAAAATCTTTTCCCTCTCGAAAGGGCTTCAGTGCTGTTTTTTGTTCTTCTTTCAATGAAGAACTCTGATGGTTCAGGAATTCCCCCAAATTGAACCACTTCTTTGGGAATTTTCAACTGGACATGTCCCAAGCACAAAAGACTGGGAGGACATCCATGGGTAAAACTTGGACCTGCTGGGAAGACTGCATTTCCCAACTGGTCTAGGATCACTTGGGGATCCCCCCTTTGGACTGGCATGTTAAAAAAAAAAACACTTGAGGAATGTATCTAGTCTATGATGTGCGATTGGATTGATGGATGGCAAAATTACTCCAGGATCAGCTGTCATAGGACCAATCTTGTCTGTGGGGTTTACTAGCGAATTAAAACAACATTTCAATACGGTCTGGGCTGACAGCAAATGTATCCTGTTACTGACTACTGAGCAGCAAACCTCAACTTGCATTAATGTCCATTCTTTTCCGGACACATAAAAGAGGAACAACAGTCCAATGTGGGCATAAATACCATCTGGAATATACAATTAAATGTTTACACTGGTGTCAATTTCCTGCCATGTTGCATTTCCCGACATTTGCCTGTTGTTCCCCCTTTACATAACAGTGATGATCAAAGCTATAGATTGGCTGAAGGTAGCAGAGGTGTTTCTATGGTGATCGCATGGAAACATGAGTTAATATTCGGTCATGAACAATAAACAATGATGAGCGATCAACTGTGGGTACTCAAGTTTGAAGGAACAATATTTGATGTCATGATGGCAAAAGCAGAAGGAGAGTTTTGTTCTGAAGTGCACCGTGTAGATAAAAATATACCGCAAAGAAAACTACATTTGATTAACAAATCAGTGTAAAACATAAAATAGCCAGGTTGAAATTGCATGGTCATGTTGGACCTTGAAAACAAACAGGGAGTCCCTGACCAAGACGTGTCTAATTGTGTTTTCTTGTCATTTTCAAGCCTAAGACTATCCTAGTGTGTATGAAATTGAGGCAGACTGCATGCTAATGAAATTGTGTCATCTTAACAATAAAATACTTTGAGCCCTAGTCGTTATTTTCATGCCCAGCGCCCAAGTTGTGTAAGTAGCGAATGCAATTCTACACCTCAAAATTATTATCTTTATCAGGTCATAGTTCAATTAAGCCGTTTAGAACAATACTCTCCAAATTATCCACTTTAAAGAATAGCATAGTCAAAATAAGTCTGAGCAGATTCGGCAGCAACATAAGCTGAAAGTTACTGAGAGCGGGTCAACCCAGAGGCAGAGCGCACAGTCTGTTCGACTGGAACTGGTGAATGTTTTTGATGCTCGAAGGTGATCATCCAAATATGTTTAGCATTCAAGTGGTTTAACGCCACACTGTTGCTAGGCAACTGATCACAAAAACTGACTTCTTCTCGT
The DNA here is from genome assembly GCF_965226575.1 of Pagrus pagrus. Taxonomy (NCBI): domain Eukaryota; kingdom Metazoa; phylum Chordata; class Actinopteri; order Spariformes; family Sparidae; genus Pagrus; species Pagrus pagrus. The sequence goes on from NC_140198.1 coordinate 4,194,087, forward strand.
CCTCTTTGTAAAAATGGTGAATGATTTTGTGCTTTCTGCATCTGTAAATTCACGCACAGCAGATGACAAAAATGTGAGATTTAGTCACAATTTGTTTTCATTACAGTTTGTTTTTTAACACAAACCTGAAACCAATTAACCACGGAGGCAGAATGTCGAGCCAATTTGCTGCCTCTGTTTCGCTGTCTGTGTAAAACTGATTGATGTTCTTGGATGCTACACACACACACACACACACACACGCGGCTGCCAGTGATTAATTTCACAACGACCATACACATTAATACATTCAGCGCGTGCTAATCTCATCTTTGGAGTAATTTCCTTTCTCTGACTCTGGGTTGGCTGTAAAATGCTGATGTGAAGCAGAAAGAATGAGAACAAGATGTTCTCTCACAGAACATCTGATAAGAACATGGACAAAGTCCAGTGATGTCTGAAACAGAGAGAGGGGGAAACATGACTTTCAAATGCTGCTGGCAGGTAAAAATTATATCTGCCAAATTTAATTTCTTTCATGCTCAACTGAGCTGAGGATTTAGTGGGTTTTTTTTATGTTTTATTTTGGTTGTGAGTTTATGAGCCAGATTTTATTGCATGTTTGAAGACACCTTTCTAATTTCAAACACAGTGGTACGACAACTGTCTCTTAATTAGAGGAGATATCCTCTTCACTCTACATTTTGGGGTATTTTTTGAAGTAAACAGTTTGAGCTGTCAGTTGTCAACTGTTTTGTTTGGATTTGTTTAATACGTGTGTGATGGGCAGTTTTTCTTCACATACACTCTACGACAACTGCAAACATTAGAAAGTTTCCTGTTGTTGGACAATGTCTGATTGGTGTGCTATGAGCTTTGGAGACAGTTTCCCTGTGTCCAGTAAAACCAAGTCAACACCTACAGTCGACCAGCGACCATTTCAACACTGAATAGATATTAATGGTTGCCATGGCGTGGCTCGGTGGGTACTAGGTGAATCCTGCTCAGTGTTTATTAAGGGGATTCAAGGTGTTTACCAGAAGGTTTATTTTGTGACGTGTGTGGGGAAAGAAGTACTAAAACCTTGAATTAAAACGCAACTACACCCTCAAATGTTTTCAAAATGTGTCGGCTGAGCACACTGCCTGTGGGAACACGCACTTGTCAAGCGAGGCTGCAGTGATGCGTCATCTAGAGATTCGGAGTCTCGCCTATTTTTACTGCGACAGTCGCGCAGTTCTCAGCAAAAATAGACCTGCAAACCACTTCTACACAGTCATATCAACATCATATCAGCGTTCCACGACAGTGCGTGTCTTCAGGTACCAGAGACTTACATTTTGAGGCTTTTCAAACCCTCTTCAAGATCATTTTTATTTCCAAAATTTAAACTGATTCCTTTTTACAAGTCATTATTTTCCTATTCAAGCACTGCATGTAATCATACAGGTATAAAGTATATAACCATGCCATGCAGAGGTAGGTTTAATAGGAAAATAGGAAAATTATTAGAGCGAGTTAGGTTAATCTATATTCTGCCAACAGTAAAAAGCAAGTATGAAGTAAAACAGCTCTGATGGAGCTCAGGATTTATCAGCAGGGTGGCTGCTTTACTCTGGTTAATGTGGTGATTCAGGGTGGATTTCTGTACTGTAACTTGTAGAGAGTATAGTGTATTTCTCTATTGTCGCAAGGGGGTGTATTTGTGGTTCATCATTTTTCACTTAAATTCAGATCAGGAGTAATTATCTTTTTTTTTTTTTTATCAGTTCTAATATTTAATTAATACTGGAACAATCAGCCAAATAAACACGTCAATAAGGCAGCCTTGTTTTTATCTGACAGCATCATTCGTAGAGAGAAATAGATAGATAGATAGATAGACAGATAGATAGATAGATAGATGTGAATGTCAGCAGCATTGTTAGTATTCTGGTGATTGTAGAGGCAGAGAGACAGGCAGGTTTGCAGTCAGACAAGCACAACAGATGACATGACAACAGACAAGTAAACAGGCCGACCAGGCAGACAGACGGAAACACTGAGACAAACAGACAGAAAAACACACATATTGACAAAGACAAACAAAAGAGGGAGAGAGACAAGACAGACAGAGAGACAGATTAAGAGACTGACAGTCGGACAGTGAGACAGACTGACAGACAAACACACAGACAGTTAACAAGCCTGAAAACCCAAATCTGTTCATGTATGCAGTTTTTTTTAAAGGGGAAACGATAACATATGAAGTTTGTTGTCGTTTCTAAACCTGGAGTCCTGTGAGGCGATTTGTTACACCAGTGTTCACTGCTGTGCAGAGGTGGGACCAAGTCATCAATTTCAAACTCTCAGGTAGGTTTTAGGTCTAGACCCAAAGTTCAAAATCAAGCTGCAAGCTCTGAACTTCAGTTTCGAAGTCCTGAACACGTCTTAGTTCACAATCTAACAACAAGAATCTCAAGTGCTTTCTCATTCATTCTTTTGAAGTTAATTTCATGGGTAATACACACTCTGGGCTCTCTTAAGCTGCCAATGTTAGCAGCAGGTGTTTACCCAACCACTGAACTAGTAACCACAATATCACCAGACTCCTTTAAGATATTGCATGATTTTAAGAGTTGTTGACTGAGGAGAAACTTAACAGCTTCACTTAACTGTGAAACAGCTACAACTTATTCTAAATCATTGGTGCCTTCTTGAAAATTTAGCATTTAATGCAAAACATGAAGTTGTTAGTGTGAGTTTGTGGCAGCATCTGCTTCTGTGTCTAAAGTGCGTCTTCCCTGCCAACATTTAGGATTTAGCAGCTGTTTGAACACACCGATTCAGCTGATTTCACCATTTACACTCAATTTGTGAAAGAACACAACATTTTATTGTTGACGAAATTTGACATTTATAAACAATTTTGTCTGTGACAAATCTTTAAATTATGTGGGCCTACTTGTAAATTCAGCAAATGTTATACATGAAGACATTTCTTAATTTGTGAAAAGAGGTTGTTTCCATCAGTGATACCCAGGGAAGCGTGTCAATCCTAGGTCTGAAGTGACAGACTTAGAGCTGTTCACTTGTGATTGGATCACTGAGGATTGATGTGAATGCCAGGTCTAAATTCTGGTATCGGTATTAATCTAATGATGTCTGTACTTCCAGCTCACACTCTCTGAATGTGGGAGATTTTCTTTCAAGTCCACATTTAGTCAAAAGTCATCGTCCTGAAGGTCAAAGAGCAACTTTTAATTTTCAAGTCCACACCTCTGCACCTCAGTGACTAGTCTTTAGATCCCAGAACAGCCCATTGTTTATTTAAATTGTCTTTATAAACTTAATTTTTTATCCATCTTTGATGAAAAACCATGAAATCAAAATTCATGACAGAATATTTCTCTTTAAAAATACACCCCAGTTTAATAATTTAACATGTGCAGTGTGTTGATAACGTGGATCAACCTGTTTAAACTGGTTGTGACTGACCTGATTTGACACAAAAACAGACACAACAGGACGCCAACATGGACCCCACTTTCACTGTCCCCTGTACCTGAGGGGAGATCCTTTAGGTGTGGCCACTCCGTAGCCTTTAGAGTCCAGGTTGCCTCCGACTTTCATGGTATCGCAGGGCTTCCTCTGCTCGATGTACTCGTTCATGGAGGACTCCAGCAGGTAGGCGTACTTCCCCTTCGACTTCCTGACTCTGATCACGCCTTCGTTCGTGTTCTTGACGAACACTGTAGGGTCCGCGCTCCGCATGTACGACCACATCTTCTCAAAAACTGCTATTTTTGATCGCTTAAATAGGAACAGACAGTAAAGATTTTTATTTTTCATCTCTTGCAGAATAACGGCAGATTCTGCCAGAAACAGGGAACTACAACAATGAACAATGTGTCCTCACCCTGAAGAACTCTTTGGTGGAGCCTCCGTCCAGGGTACCGTAGGCAATCTCCGTCTGCTTGGCCAGGTCCTCGGCACTCTCTATGGGGGAGACCATCCTCTCCACGGTGAGGAAGGCTGCCAGGTTGGCTGTATAGGAGGAGATGATGATGAGGGTGAAAAACCACCAAACTCCTCCCACGATTCGACCTGAGAGAGACCTGGAGAGAACGAGGAGGGAGAACACTGATAAATCACAAGCTCCATTTTGTTATTTACCCAGGAAGGTCCAAACACTGTGTTGAGACTCACAGTGTGACTTATGAAGCTGCTCAGTAAAAACGGTCCGATCCGTTGGGGTTAAGGCCTCGCTCAGCACAATAATTAGCCGCTCAAAGCCATTTTTTCCCATTAAGTAACTCCCAGCATGACCAGCAGAAGACACATTACATCACCAGAGAGGCTTCTGCTGCAACATCTGCACACTGTTGTATCACTGTACAAAAAAAAAATACAAGTGTTCCTCTTTTTTTTTTATTTCGTACAGTAGGTGTGACAACTGAGGCGTAACTGCTGACTGTGAATAAAGGAGGAGAGATGGCTCTGCCTGCAGGAACGCACAAACACAAGCATCCATACCTCACATCAGCATCAAAGACATCGACACATTCACCACAAAAAAACAAAACACACACACACACTCTGATACTGTTCAGCCCTCCGGTCCTCACCAGTTCATCTAAAGGTGACCCTACGTGACACACATACACAAACGGGGGCTTGTGTGTGTGTGACAGAAAGTCCTCACAACAACAGAAACTCCAATACGAGGATGTTTTTAAGCTTCCCTGCAGGGACCAGATTTGTAATGACTTGAAATAATGCAATTGTATTTGCCAGTTTCAATTTTTTTACAGTGTACACAGCTATTACATATAGTAAAAATGTCCATAAACTTAAAGGTATAATATGCAGGAATCCTGGAATTTCTGAAAAAAAACAAAAAAAAAACACTAGACCTTTGTTATATATTTTGAGTTGCGTACTGACATCATCCCAAATGTTTCCAATAATGTTCAAACTACATAAATCCACAAGTTTACTCAAGCTAACGATGCGTTTCATTTGTCATCTGTCGCTAATTCTGGGAAAGGGAAGTCTGCCAAGGAGACTGACCTCGAATAAGAATAAAACTTTAAGACATTATCTCCAGCTAAGCGAGTTTGACTGCACGATCATTTGTGATTATTCACGTTGCTCCTGCAGTGTTTATCCGCCGCAATCAGCCAGATTACTTTACTGTACATTAGTACATCATCTCTGCTGCAGTCAGGTTGATAAACAGGAATGAAGATAAATCCCAAAAGTCTAAAAGTAATCTCTGAGCTCTCCCCTGTCTGTAAACGGCTCCGGATCAGAGCAGAATCTGATGTAACTCCTGGTGTTTATTCCTCCAGGAGGTCTGGCTCTACACATGGCTAAAGAGGGTGCAGAGACATGGTTGTAGCTTAACTACGTGCTCCTGTGATTTTAACAAAGAAGATGTAAATCAGATCAGTTCAGATCCTTCGTGCTAATTCCAAACCATAAAAATACTCTGTTGCAAATAAAAGTCCTGCATTGAAAATGTTATGTGAAATTAGTAAGTATAATTAGGAAAATAAAATACTCAATGCAGTAAGATGTCCCCTGTGACTGTTAGACCGTCATATATTAAATTATGACTCAGCAGGATTGTTGAGGTGGAGCTCATTTTGAACGATCTAACGATTATTTTCATGACGGATTCATCTGCTGTTTATTTTCTCCATTAATCAATTGATTGTTTGGTTTGTAAAAGTTCTGAGAATATTGAGAAATGCGGTGACAATAACCAAGAACGCTTAAAGTAATTAAAAGTAAAAGAAGCAAATGATGACTGAGATTGAGACTGACTGGCCGTCAAACACACACACACACACACACACACACACTACCTGCATGTTCAACATAGTATATAATGTATAGGGGGAACTTGTCCAGAACATTGCTTTAATGAGGTCGTGAGGAAAATAATTACCGAAAAAGCGCAGTGACACACACACTCATACATACTGTACCTAAACACAAATACACACTGACAAAATAACCAACACACGTACACATACACACACACACACACAGTGCAGTAAATCCAGAATAGAAACGGCCTCAGGCCTTCACACGGCTGTTAACATACAACGAAGCCGGCAGCAACGTCACACTGGATTGGACGCGTTTCATGATAACGTCTGTGTGTGTGTGATGATACGTCTGCACTAATAAGAGCTGTACGTCGCTGATGGTATATCTGTGTGTAAATGTATGCCAGTCTGCCTTTGTGCTTTCTGTTTCTGTGAGGACCGACACAGTGAGGACATTCTGTCTTTGTGTTTAGGGTTTGTAGGAGTACTCATTATGCAGAACGGCCCATTTAATATGTTATACTGTAATTATTGATGGATTAATGTGTTCACAGAGCCTGAAGCGAGGAGCATCTCTGAGCCTGGAATATTTTTTCGATGATCAGGAGAAAAAAATGGAGGGAAGACGGGTTCAAGAGAGTTCAGAGACAAGAACCTGGCTCTGCTTTTTGTCTCCACTGTTCCTCTATCCGCGCACACGCCATTTATTCTTCACATGACTGCCGTTGTGCTTGTTTACCAGTATATATTCATTGTTTCCTTTTGGAGTGTCCTAGCTGGCCGTGGGCAGTGTAGTGTGACGTGGCACAACATGGCGCACCGCTCAGGTGTCCTACCTGGGGGAGATGTCGCAGCCCTGCTGCATGAAGGCGCCGAGTGAGAACCAGAGGGAGTTAAAGATCCCAAAGTCGTTGGTGTATTCTGGAGTCTCTTTGTCTTTCTGCTGGTTCTGGTTCTGGTTCTGGGAGTACCCTGAGACACACATCCATTTTCATGTATTACAAGAATGAAAATAAAAAAGATGAATAAAGAGGTTTCGAGTGATGATGATGATGATGATGATACCTGGAGAGAGCTCAGAGGATGAAGTCGGCAGAGCTCGTCGCGAGGCAGAGGAGGGCAGAGTTTCATCTTCGTCATCAGAGTCGTCACCCTGCCATTCATAGGGACTGAATCGACTCACCTGAGATACACAGAGACACAAGGAGTTAAAGTATCAGCAGTAAAAGTACACAAGTATCATCAGCTTACCTGGTGTAATATCTAACAATGTGTAATATTTGATAAGCTTATTAAACTTAAACCAAAGAACAGCAACAAACACCAGATGGAAACGTCTTAGGGTAATTTAAAATGTAATGACTAGATGGAAAATGAAAAACATTTTATTTATTTATTGCTAATGACCTCTCGCAGCCCACCTGCAGTACCAGCAATGCTTTTAGGAATCACTGCTTTTGGGTAAAACACTGTTAGCTGCTCATATTCACGGCTGTTATGACTCAAAAAAAACCTCTAACATTTAGATGACAATAACTTATCCTTTCCCAATATTTTAACAGTTTTTCAGTGTGACACTCGAAACAACCTTCTGACACTAAATGTAAAGCACAGTCATTAGTTGTCATGGGGAGGTTCAGTGGAGCTCTTTCTTTATTGATGCCGATACATTAGGTGTGCTGAAATGTACAACAGTCATCAGAATCAAGATAATGAGAATGTGTGTTGATGAGCAGGTTTAAATGCAAAGACCTGTGCATCAGGTGCCGTTACCCTGATACAGATGACGGGTTCACACCAGGTTTGAAAGTTTAGTCTCGGCCTTTAACATCCCGTTACACTTTTGTCTATTTCATTATCTAAAACATAAAACAAGTACGTATGCTTTGAATGTACAGTCTAACTACAAACACACAAATTAAGACACACATCCATTGACAATCTCACCAGGAAGAGCACAACGCTGACTCCGATGTAGGCGAAGACGATGCACATCCAGATCTCGTAGGCCAGCGGGTCGAGGAAGGAGAAGACGCCCGGTTTGGACTTGGTTGGTTTCTTGATCATGATGGAGATTCCCAGGGACATGAAGGGTTTGGTGAAGTCGATCACCTGCTCTCGCACCAGAGTGATGGTCAGCGGGGCGACCGCCACGTCCGCCTTCTGCAGAGAGGCAGAGAGGTGGGGACAGGGAGACGTTCAGATACAATACTGGATGATTTTGTCGTTCTTTTACAGCTTGTTTTTTTTTTTTTGTCTCAAACTTCACAGACTGACAGTTTGTCCTCCTTCAGACCAAATCAAGCGAGGAGGCCTGAGAACTTCTGCTGTAACAACATCTGCATTCAGCTCAAGCTTCACTCTCACACCACAGATATATCTCATCCCAGATGTTTGTTTCCACTTGCATTTACTCGTGAGGTGCCTCATAAATGTGTTTTACATTCGAAGAATCCTCTGACACCCCCACATCTCAGTTTCTTTTCAATTAAATGAAAAACACTTTGTAACAAGAGTTAGTAACACTAACATTTGTTCTGGAGCAAAGTAGTATCGGGCCGTCCAAAACACACACTATCCATCTGCACCCTCCTGTTCAGCTCTTTACCAAGTTGCCAAATTGTGGTTTGTTCCAGTCGATCGTTTCAGAACAACTTCCAACAAGCAAATTCTGAACATGAACAACTTGTTAATGAACATTTGTTCTGATCTGAACTGGTGATTTTTTTTTTTTGTCTGGTTCTGGTGTGAAAATCTACTTAAGCAATATCAAGTAGCCCAATCAATGCAAAAAAAATAAATAAATCCAAAATTACTTTTCTCCCTTTTGCATGTTGCTTGAGTTCTGGATTTTATTTATTCACAACAGAGCTCCTAAATTTCCACATTTTAAGGCAGCCGTTTAACCAAAGAGCTATTTTTCCTCCTCTGATCGTTTTATTTTGAAAGATTTTACATTCTTGGAACGAAGAATGATCCAGTGATTCGAACAAAAAGGCAAAGAAATAAAGGAAAGCCAGAAAAATTTTATAATTTGGCAGAAAGACTTTCAACTTTATGTTTTCATCCGTGTCTGTTTGAAGATTGGTTTGTTAACAAGATTACACAAAAACTACTGAACAGATTTCCACAGATTTCTTTTCGTCGTATTGAGGTGGCTGATATCTATGAGAACAATTTGATGCAGATAAAGGGGACTGTTGGGCCTAGGCGGAGGTATGCACTCTAGTCCGTGCCATTGTAGTTGCATTTAAAACTTATACTTATTAGGTAGTGGTCACGCTCACCCCGTACACCAGTTCTCCCACCATGCCGTTCCACATCTTCGTCTCGCTGTCTCTGGCGCCGTACTTTCCGTCCCCCACCAGCTCGAGCCGGTAGACGAAGCCGACGTGTTTGGCGATCTCTGCGGCCAGTTCGGCGCAGTAACCTTCGTACCTTTCATTTCCTTCAAACTGCTCGTGGTTCTTCCTCAGCATCATGTAGGGAGCTTCCTGTACAGAGGACAGGAAGGTGATTTGAGAGGACAGCACTGTTATTTAGCTTCTATGTAATCGCTGGAGAGTAAAACCAGAGGAAGGTGAAGGTAAGCTGCACCGTGTCCTCCCAGGCTCACCAGTATGGTGGTGACTACGTATGTCCGGTTCTGCAGACCGTGAAACTCCTCCACCACCGGCTTGTAGACGGCGGTGTTCACGTAGCCTCTCCTCTCGTTCCAGTATCCGATCTGAAGACAGAGCAGCAGCAGTGTCACACTAACAGTCCTCAGCCTCTGTTCACTGTCTCAGCTGTAATCTGACAGTGTTGTTGGATTATTTGGCAGTTTCCTTTTAACACGTTTCTGTCGTTTCCTTTGATTTTGTTTTGTTTTTTGTTTTGTTTTTCTCGTGTTTTATTTGCTCTTGCAGATTCATCCGTTTTACTTCCCGCTTAGACAGATTTCAGTGCGTCGTGGTCCCTATTGAGCCAATCATAACCATTTATCTAAAACTGGGCAGGTTTAATAAGGTTAGCATGTACATAAAATTCCTGATTGACAACTTGTGTTTTATTTTTTATTTATTTATATTAATTTGTCTCATTATTCATTGCTGGCCCTTAATTTTCCGTTTGTCTGATATCGCTGCCACTCACTCACATTTTGAACATGACGTGCCTTTTTTTGTCGTGCTATAACAAAAGTTAATAACAAATAAATACATTTTGAAAAAAATAACAGGCATGTCACTTTGTGCTGGAAGGTGGGAGAAGTACTTCCAGGTGACAGCAGTTTAAGATTTCAAAATAAAAGATTGCAAAGTGTACCTGCTGAGGATTTATGTCATATTAAAAATGCAACTTAAAGAAACACAAATAACAAACAGTATAAGCAAAAGCCAACACCCTGAACCTTTTATGGACGGGGTTGGTAGGATGTGACTTTCAGGATTAGCCAACACACAAACCGACAAACAGACACACACTCACGCTGCTCACACTGACAGATATGAAAAGTGACAAGACACTTTTTTGCTGGTCTTTTCTAGTTGGAGGTCGACCAGGTCCGTCCAGCACAACTCGCCAGGCTCACAAAACTCAGATGAAACTGTCAAACAGGCAGCACTGATCAAATATGAATCATGGTTCTGTTACTGCATGGTCCATCACTAACCTCAAATGTTTGCAGAAGCACATTTTAGTGTACTGCTTGGCTGTAATTTGAGAAAGTTTGTGACTAGGTCAGGAACACTTCAAAACCCGTTTGAAGCCTGTGCGTGTGTCATCTCCTAAACAGCAAAGGGAGCACAATTGTGTACCTTATTGCAAAGACAATTCACTGTAACCTTGTGTTTTCTGATGGAGTTTGAAGGAAAGCTGAGCTGCAGGATTTTATACCAGCGCTGCAGCAGCTGATTTCACTGATGATCACACCTTTAATCAGAGAGGAGGGAGCTAATTACTGAAATGAGCTGATGTGGTGAAAACCTGCCGACTCTCTGCTGAGAGTGACTCGACACCAAACTTCGGTCAGAATCTAACTCGTTTAACGAAGACAACGAACAGCAGCAGCACCTTCCTGGGTCCGACGTGGGTGAGCTCCATCACATTCAGGGTGTAGTTGGTGCGATGTCCTCGCTCGTCAAACTGAACCCAACCCGTCAGCCCCTCCAGACGCACCTGCACACACACACACGCAAGTGTTAGCATCAGTTTGTATTGATGTGTGTAATGCTGCATATTTGGGTGTGTTTGTACCTGTTGCAGTGCTCTCTGTATGTCGATGCCCTGTCCCCAGGGGGCGGGAGGGTTTGCAAGACACTCCCCTGCATTGCCTCGGCGAGATATGTCGATCCGCTGACGCCGGAGGTTCTGAAAAGCCGTCGCCATGACGCTGACGCCATCGTAGGTCAGAGCTCCTGTGTACTGAGGAGGAGTGTGTATTCATTGTTATTGTGTCATTGTTAGTAGTGAAGTAAAAGTACGACTGTTTACTGTTAATGCTGCTTCACTTCAACTAAACACAGGAAGGCTTTTATCGTGAAGCAACCACAGGAAACCTTTGCCTTTGTTTGGCTGGTCTGACAGCAAAAACACCAACTGCTCTTTACAAAGTCTAGCAGATGTCCAGTGATTCAGAGAGTGAACTTCTGCGTCTCAGATTTTGTTTTTTTCACATTTTTTTGACCGGTTTGAACTTGAATGTCCAGGACTTAATGTCAACTCTTGATGACAGAAGAGTCATAAGAGACAGTTTGTGTTTTCTCCAACAGCCTGGTGTGGGAGGATGGATCATCGTCCATGATTAAAATCATTAAAATGCAGGTTTCTGTTTATTTATTTTTATTTTTTCTACACATATCTGCTCCAAAAATCATGTCCTGTGCTCTGCTCTGAGAAACATTTTAAACAAAAAGGAGGAAATGTATATTTTATATTTTCTGGTTTCATGATGGTGCCCCGATTTTTGTATTAACCACTTTAAAAGATGCTAGTTTTCATCTAGATGGCTTCATACACCCTATCAAATTCAGTTTCAGGTTCACATACAAGGAGGTTGCCTTGGTATTTTGATACAAAACAATGAATGACAATAAAAAAACAATCAAAAACAAACAAGGACTTCAGAAGTCAATAATCAGGAATAAAAAATGGAAAAATAGACATTACAAAACATGTCAAATACGTCCAAAAATATGTAAATTATTTTGTTTTATAAAATGGAGAAAAGCTGCATAGTGTTTCATATGAAGAGAAGGAATGTGCAGATTGTGTGTTGATGTAGCTTAGAGGTTGTTCACACTTGGTCAACATCCATCCTGAGTGATCCGATCACAAGCAGACAGCTCTAAGTTCAGGTGTGAACACCTGTCCATGTGGTTCACTGCAATGTAAATGACATGTTTGGGCTTTCTTAACCTGCCAATGTTAGCAGCAGATGTTTGTGAACACACCGTCTGCCTCAACTGATTGAACTCGTAATCACAATATCACCAGACTCCCTAAACAGATCGCATCATTTTGAGAGTTGTTGCACGAGGAGAAACTTAAACTTTATGAAACGGCTACGACAAATTCAAAATCATTGGTACCTTCTTGTAAATTCAGCATTAAATGCAAAATATGAAGTTGTTTGTTTCCTTGTAAAAAGTGTTAGCGTGTCGCAGCATGTCTGTACCAGCCTGTCTGCTTCTGTGTCTAAAGTGCATCCTACCTGCAAACATTTAGCAGCTGTTTGAACACATTGTTTACACTGATTTCACCATTTACACTCAATTTATGAAAGAAGAAACATTTTATTGGCTGTAAACATGTCAAATTTTACAAATATAGTAAACACTAACCAATATAGGTTACTTCTTTGACGCCTGTGGAGAAAAATCCCCAGACTCCCTTTAAAAATCGCACAATTTTGTGAATTGTTGAGTGACGAGAAACTTTATAAACATTGTGAAACACAGTTTACAACAAATTCTTAATTATTTGTGCCTTCTTATTAATGCTCGGCAAATGTTACACATGTAGATATTTCTTAGTCCTTATACTTAAGTAAAGGATCCGATTACTGTGTGTGTTTACCTTGAGACTCCTGCGAGCAAGTTTGAGGTCTTTGCTGTCGAAGTCCAGCCAGTCCTGGTTGATCTTCTCCACAGCTGGATCGGACCGGTTCATCAGCTGGAAGCCCGTCACGTTCGGCCCGAGCTTCTGGAACTCGGTCATGTTCAGGTCCATGAAGCCCTGACGCACAAACACAAGTTTTCACTGAGTGAACTCCTCCTGCACACAATGTCGGGTCACGTTTCTTCCAGGAAATAGACGGACTCACCAGATTGGCCAGGATGTATTGGTAGTTCTTCAAGTTTCTCCTCTGAGCGGCAATCTGAGCGGGAGAAAAGTCAGGGTAAATGATATGCTAATTACATTTTTCTGATGTTTCTAATGATGATAAAAAGCATCCATTACGCATTCATCACACTCATCTGCATGTGTGAGTGTGTGTGTGTGTGTGTGTGTGTGTGTGTGTGTGTGTGTGTGTGTGTGTCCTCTCAAACAGCTGCTAATTGGCAAACTCAAATTTGCCTTTGAGGAATTAATTGCCCATCTTCACCACCAGGAAGAGATGGAGAGAAAGAGAGAGAGAGAGACTCCTCAGATTGATGTCAGAGGACGGGAAGAAAGGAAGAAAGGAGGAGAGGAGAAAGGAGAGGAAGGGAGATGGAGAGAAAGGAAGGAGGAAAGAGAGGTTAAGCAGAGGATGAGGAGGAGGAGCTGGAGGAGGAGGAGGAGGAGGAAGCAGGTGTCGGCTCCCTCTCTGGTCCAGCTCCTAATGAGCATCAGTCGATGGACGTTTACTCACACAGCTGGTCTGCAGCTCTGAACGCTACTCGCTGCAGGAGGATAGAGGGAGGAGGAAGCTGTTTAAACAGTACTCCTCCTCTTCAATCCCTCCATCCTCTTCACCTCCTCCTCCTCCTCCATCCTCTTCACCTCCTCCTCCGCCTCTCGCCTCCTATCCTCTGTATCACTTCCTTCGTGTTTGGTTTTTAAAGGTGTGAGCTAAATGCTATGCTAACGAGGGCCACAACTAACAATTATTTTCATTGTCGACTAATCTGTTGAATATTTTCTTGATTCATCCATCAGTTGATGGAAAATTGTGAAAAATGTCAATCAGTGTTTTGTCCTCAAATGTCTTGTTTTGTCCACAACCCAAACATTCAGTTTACTGTCACAGAGGACATCGTAGGCATCTGGACTTTCAGTTTCTTGAAGACGTTTCACCTCTTATCTAACGGAGACATTTCTAAGATCCAGTTGACAAAAATACCCTTGGACGTGTGGACTAGGCCTTAGATGGTAAACATTCCTCCTGCTAAAGGTCAGCATGTTAGCATGCTGGTGTTAGCATTTTGCTCACTGTAGACTTTTTACCAATTCTGGTTTCATAACTGTGCTGCACAATCAATCGAAATGTTATTGATCTCAAATTATGGCCAAGTGCATATGATAAAATGTGCGACAAAAAGCATCATAATGACGAACTGTGGTGCTACAGAGACGTTCTGACCTAAAAAATCTTGTTTTCCAGATATAAGAAAACCTTCCTTTCATCATCACCACTAACTGTGAATCATATCGCTGTCGTTATATCTGCACATGTTCAAAGTTTCATCCAAAGCTTTTTCGTGACAATTTCCCTGAACTTTATATTCCTCCATTTTTTAACAACAGCGTAACCGCCTTAATAACTAACCTGTCAGCTCGACTCAGCATCATCACCCTGCAGACCAGAAGCTCCACCTGATACACTCACACACTCACATGCAACTCAACTAAATGAACCAAATGAAGTCAAACTACGGTCGAGCTCAACACCACCTGATATTTTCGCCCAGGCCGCATGAAACTAAACTAAACATGAAATAAATTTAGCTGAAGCCAACAGCATCATTTCACAGATCCAAAACAGCACCTGATACTTCAGCCTCTGTAAGCCAGCTGGAGTTCAGCAGGAAGACGAGTTCCCCAAATGATGGCTGGTTTTTGGCCAGAGTTCACATGTCTTTTCTTCCTCTGCTCTCTACTGCTGCCCTCTCTCCCTCTGCTTCTTACAAACTTATCCAGAATATATCCAAAACATCCTTTTCCTCCCTCTCCTGCCAGTCAATTAGCAATGAAGCTGAAATCAAAGAATTCAAATCAACACACGGTGAAGCAGCTGCGACTGAAGAGCAGAAACATTCAGCAGAATATCTCTGAGGGATGGAGAGCAGAGTGTAATCAACGAAACACACAACACCACAAAATGACTCAAAGTTTGTCTGTTTCTGTTTGTTGGTCCAAGATAGAAATGAGATGAGGATGTAGGAGACTGTTGCTGTGAGTGTCAAAAACCAGCGCTGGAGCCTCGAAAACGAACCCAACCAAGAAATCTTCAGAAAACAATCAAGACTATCACAAAGTTTTATAATTTATAAACTGAAGAGCGGAGATTGTCACGATCATTATCGTGTATCACTGCCAACGGCGTCAGAGCGCAGGACCGCAGCGGGATGAGGAGAGGTCATCGGTGCTTGGTGCTCACACAAAGTCAACGTTGATGAACAGTGTTTACATGCATTCAAAAGACGCACTAACATGTATCTGTCATCGAATAACTGAAACATTTGAAAATACAGTTTTTCTAGGAGTTATATGAGAAAATACAGGCCTTTTTGCTCTGAAGCAAGAAATAAAAAACACATATTTTGTCGTAATAACACTGTAAGAAAGAGGACGTCCACTGGGATGTTTTCAGATCACACCCATATTGTTTATTGACACGCGGATCAGTGAGTGTTTTACCAGGTTGAGGATTGAGTTGAGTCGTTCCAGCTCACAGTCGATGATGATCTGAAAGTCCTTCTTAAAATCCAGATCTGCCAGCAGCTTGATGAAGCCGGCTTCTGTCAGCGTGTCCAAGTTAACGGAGGTGACCTGCCAACTGTGCTCCGCCGCCGTGTCCAAGATCCTCTGCAGCACCGACAGACCTGGGAAAGAAATAAGATGTGAATCAGCGCGAATCATATCAACTACCATCATGGGGATATAATCATTAGGACATGACAAGATGTTATCATTGACGTCAAGATATTTGATCTATGATTAAGTTGATTTTCTGTTCTTTAAAATGAATACATGTGTCTCTTCTTTCAGTAGAGGACAATGCTAAAGCTCTAATGCTTACTGCCAAAAAACCCACAACTGTGTTGCATCTATTTCTGTTCAACAAACAACGTACATCAGATATATTTGTATTTTCTATTTCATCTGGCTTCAGTCTGCCTGGTTACTTCTCAAAAGCAGCTCTCCTCTCCACAGTCTGCCTTGTTAGCAGGCAAACACACAACCGACGCTGAGACATTTTTCATGTGTGAGACTGAGGAGTGGGTTTTGAAGAGGCTGTGGCTTCTCAAACTGAATGTCAAGCTGTTTTTTTTTTTTTCTTTTCCAGTGGAATCAAACCCTTGTGATGTTTGCTGTCTGCCTCAGGCTGGACTTGGCCTGGGTTTAACTTCAAAAAGCTGCTGCACACTGAGCCGACGCAGACTCGTGATGGTTTTATTTTTGTTTAAGTGGCCTGATTTAATTAGAAAAAATAAATATTGGCGATGATGTTGAAATATCTCAGATGAGATTTATCTGAGAAGCTTTTCAGGGCAAAATTTGAGTCTTTTATCTTTCGCACCGTCTCCCCTCCTGAGCTGTAATCCATTATTTAAGCAGAGAAAAACCCGACCTCACACAGTCAGACTGTCAGCAGTAACATAATACACCAACTTGGCTTCATGATCAAACCTGGAAGACCTGATGCAGGGAAAAATAAGACTCTCCAGCAGTGCTAGCAGCTCTGTGAGGCTGTGAGCTAAGTGCTTACATCAGCACGGGGAATTTCACAGCAATACATCGAACAATTGTGTAGATTTTCAAATAAAACCAAAAATTTAAACCTCAGGAAAGAGGATCGCCGAGTCAGTCAGGAATAATTTCATGGAAATCCATAAAAAATTTATGAGATATTTCAGTCTGAATCTAACTGGTGGAAGAAACTGAAAAACTGGCCAACACTGTCGTCTATAGATGCATTTTTAGTCAAAAAAGCAGCTCTGTAGAGTTTTTTGTCCTCCTTTTGCTCTTAGTTTTGGTTTAGCAGCACATTTTCTGTCTGGTTCAGTCTCAGTGTTTCCAGCAGCTGTAACCCACCTCAGACTACATGCTCAGCACCAAACAGCAGACAGAAAAAGTCATTTTTTCGACCAAATACATCAAAGAAAGAGGAAAGAAAATTGAGATTTCAATAACCAGAAGAGGAGTTTAAATCCTGCAAACACACAAACACTACAGCGTGGAAAATTGTTTGAAAAGGCTTCAAGCTGAGGCGCATTAAAGGGATAGTTTGGGTCTTTTGATGTGGGCTTGTACTCTGGTGCAGCATGCAATCTGCAAAGTAACTAGTACTTAAATTTTTCATAAAATGTAGTAGAGTAAAATGTTTCTCTCCAAAATGTAGTGGAGTGGAAGTACAGTATAAAGTAGCACAAAATGGAAAGACTCAAGTACAAGAACCTCAAAATAATACTTAGGTACAGTACTTGAGTAAATGTAAAAGCAATTTTTAACTTCAGACATGAGCTCCAGTCTCCTAAAACAAACGAGTCATTTACACCCATCCACCACTGCTGGCACTGGGTTTAAAGTGTGAGCTAACTTGTGAATGTAATTTTAAAGGGAAACTGGGCTGGATTATCATCCGTCCGTCCCCTAGTGGTCAAAAAATAAATCGATTAATGCATCTTTCAATGTCTTCAACTGCATTCCTACATCCCATCCAGTTTTTGCTCTGTGGTTTGAAACCCTATGAGTCAACACACAGAGTAATCACATCAGCATTTTACATTATACATACACCCACCCCCACAGACACACACACACACACACACACGCATACACATGCACACACACACACCGTGTTCAAAAGACAAGTCAGCAAAATTCAGATAGACTTCAAAGAGTAGAGAGAGATGAACAGAGAGACACAGTGAAAAGGGAACTTCAAAGATACTGTCTGGCGCACACACACCGCGACACCTCCTCCAGGGTTATTACCTCAGTGTGTCTCAAAGTCAGTGTGTGTGTGTGAGTGTGTGTTTGTGTGTCCTTCCCTTGTTCAGACTCAGAGAACCCAATTATACGACACACTAACTGCAACTGTACTGTTTACGCTGCAACAAAAAGACAAAATATAGCTCATATTAAAATTCCAGCAGGCAGATGGAAATCACAGTGTTTGTGACTGCGTCGTTGATGAACGCTGTCGTCAGAGAATGAAGGAGATAAAAATGTTGACGTTAGAAAGCTAAAGCAGCAGTACGAGTCTGTGGGGAAGTTGTTTTTTCTATACAATCTGCTAAAACAGTGCACCGTGAATGATAGTGCATGCATGCTTTTGTCATGTTAAAAAGACACCTGTCCTTTATTAGAGATTGGGATTAGACCTTATTCCATCCATTTAGCTCAGTCGCCAGGATATAACGTCAGCAGTTAATGTTTCTGCAGACCACAGATACGTCCAAGTTTGTTCATGGCAGAGTCGACCGTAGACACGGTTAGCAGTGCCAGTTCAGGTCAGAGTCTTTGAGAAAAGACAGTTACGACAACAAAAGTGCAAAATGCCGATCGTCACGTGATTCACGGAGACTTCAGATAGCTCCAGGAAGTTCTTAAATACATGAACACAGAGAGACAGAAGTACGATATTTGGCAGTTCTCACTTAATACATGATTTATCGATTGATTGATTTACAATAATGGTAGTGCTGCTAGTATTTGCAGCTAACTTCTGGGAACTATTGAGAGGCTCCACGATCCACCATTGCTTTAAATTAATGCTTCACTGGAGTAAAAGGAGCAATCAGAGCAGACTGGGCTTTACAGGAGAGCGGACTTAAAGAGGCAGGAGCTCAAACTTTGTGTTTGGCACAATAAAACATTTAGAAGACAATTTAATATCTGTCCAAAACGATACTTGTCCTCCCTCTTGTCCAGCATCTTTACATTATAATTTCATAAGTCACATATGGCTGCAATGTTGCGCTGCCTACACGCTTCTTGCCACGTAGTGATTAATCACGCTGCTGATGTAGAAAAAAAGGACAGCGAGGATACTTTGCTCATAATTGCTGCGATGTGACAAGAGATTATGTGATGACCTCTGACAGGTAACTGCTCATTAGCATCCACACAGTGACAGTGTTTACAGCTGCTGAGAAGGCTGAGCTCCCCACACTGACGCACACACGCGCACACAATGAGCAAAACAAGTCAAGTGTGCGTTAATGATAATGTATAACCTTCAATTAGAGATACAGCAGAGCAACGAACCCACACTGACAGCGAGAGAAACAATGAGAGATTAAAGATACAAATACAGGAGGTGTACGAGAGACAGGGAAGAAGTTAAAGCAAGAGATAGAGAGAGAAAGAGGAGTTTTATAAATATAGACATTACTCTGCTCCATGTTCTGCATCTAATTTACATTAAAATCCTGCATGCATTTACTATTAATGCACAGAGGAGAAGAGAGGAGAGAGAAAACAGTGGAATAGAAAGTTGAGATGAGGCCATAAGGAGGAGAAAGAGGAGGCGGAGGAGAGGAGACATAACCAGTATGTTTCCACCACTCCCAGTGTTTTCTGTCCCAGCAGAGCTCTTACAGAGAATTACAGCATCAGCCTCCATCTGTCCTCTGAAGCTCATTAAAACACTAACGTTTGCTTGATACAACACAGGGACAGAGCAGGGCCAACAAGGGGCTAACTCAGAAACAACACAGGGCCAACTCAGGGAAACAAGAGTCCAATTCAGGGCCAACACTGGACGACTCAGGGACGACATGGGGGAAACTCAGGGACAACATGGGGCCAACTAAGGGACGACATGGGGGAAACTCAGGGACGACATGGGGCCAACTAAGGGACGACATGGGGAAACTCAGGGACGGCATGGGGCCAACTAAGGGACGACATGGGGGAAACACAGGGACGACATGGGGGAAACTCAGGGACGACATGGGGCCAACTCAGGGACGACATGGGGGAAACACAGGGACGACATGGGGCCAACTAAGGGACGACATGGGGAAAACTCAGGGACGACATGGGGAAACTCAGTGATGACATGGGGAAACTCAGGGACAACACGGGGCCAACTCGGGGACAACATGGGGGAAACTCAGGGACAAAATGGGGGAAACTCAGGGACGACATGGGGAAACTCAGTGATGACATGGGGGAAACTCAGGGACAACACGAGGCCAACTCAAGAACATGGGACTGCCTCAGGGGCAACATCGGTCCAGTTCTCAGATGCTTATTAAAACACTTCTGCCAAATCAAGGCCAAGCCAGGACAACACCGGTCTAATTCAGGGCTAACTAAGGGACACACCAGGGTGAAATGGGGCCAAATCAGGGGCAACTCAGGGCAATGTTTGTCCATTATGTTGCTGCACACCACCTATGGATCAGGATAAACTCTACAAGTATAGCAAGGTAGCACTGTGACTTTTCAGGGGTACCATAATGAAGCTGGAGTTTCATCAAGGCAACTTTTTTCTTTATTTGTCTGTTTGTTCTCAGTTTTGAACACAACTGATCATGATGATGCGCTCTCAATTTTACACCTCTAAAGGATCAAATCATCAAGACAAACAAAAACATCTGAAGTGTTGATGAAAAATACAAATGAATTCATTCTGTTTGCTCAACTGGAGAAAGGGAAGATAAAATAAAAAAACTGTCTCTCACCTCTCTACCTCAATTCATTGTTTGTGTTCCTGCTTGAATGTGCAGATAACAGTGTGTTTAAGTGTGTGTGTGTGTGTGTGTGTGTGTGTGTGTGTGTGTGTAAACGTGCATGTCTCGTGGCTAACAGAGTGTTCACGAGACATTAGTCTAGCGATGCAGCAGCAGTTATGTCAACCACACACACAAAGTCAGTTTTATGTTCAATTACACATGGTCTCTGGTCATGCGAGTTGATGCTGTCCTCTCCCTGGTTTTCTTAGCAGCTGCTGTCTGCCTGTCTGTCTGTCCTGCTGTCCTCCGATGTTTTGTTTTGTTTTGAATCAGTGGAAGGGTTGACTGAACACCGCGCTGTCCGGTTCAACCGCGTCGACCACTGGAGAATAAACGCCTTGCTTAAAAGAACCTTTACGACGGGCATGAAGACAAGAAAAAGACCAAAATAAAAGACTGCAGCAGAGGAAAGAGAGGAACATGTAAAAGCTTTCTCAGTCCTCTGGACAGTTCAGGAAACAGACGAAGAAGGAGTTGAGAGGAGGACGATAAGCAGGAGAAGGAGGAAGGAGGGCGGTGTTCATTGCCACAGTAATCAGAGGTCTTGTGACTAAAAGATTTTTACTATGTCTTACTATGCTTCAACTGCTTTCTTGCATTTCGTGCCGTTAATCAGACCGTAAACAGTGACCGGCACAAGGAAGAGGACGTCTCAGGTCTTACAGAAAATATCTGCTGGCTTCACCGGAAGTCCTGAAACATTTGCTGATGGCTCAAAAAAAATAATAAATCAACGCTATAGAAAATGTCAGTCAAAGATTCCCCTTCATGGGATCATAAATGTCTGTAAAAGACTTCATGATAACTTCATGATAGAGGTCGACATATTTTACTTTGGACTTGTATGGCTACAAAATTAGGAGGAGGAGGCAGAAGAAGAAGAAGAAGAGGAAGAAGAAGAAGAAGAAGAAGAAGAAGAAGAAGAAGAAGAAGAGGAAGAAGAAAAAACTACTGTATTTCACTGTTTCTGTTTCCAGCACTCAGTCGCTGTACATAGAGCAGGCTTTACTTCAACACTGTATCCATGGCAACGAGACAGGACGATAATTATGGGATGAGTCAGGGACATCACTTCTTTATCTGTGTGTGTGTTCGTGTGTGTGTTGAATAAAAGTCAAAGCAGTGAGTTTATTATGCAATAAATGTTTGGGTTGTTGATCTGGTACGCATCTGTTTAGTGTCCACACACACACACACACACACACATGTACACACACACACACACACACACACACACACACACACACACACACACACACACACAGAAAGGCATTAGAGGGTCTGTTGCAGAGAGTCTTATACCAGCAACCAAGGAGAAAATAGACACTCAACAACGTTTAGGAGGAGAGGAGAGGAGAGGAGAGGAGAGGAGAGGAGAGGAAACAAGATGACGAGAGGAAATAAGAGGATGAGAGGAAACAAGGAGACGAGAGGCAGAAGGGAGAGGAGAGGCAGAAGGAAACAAGACAGTACCACAAAATTTAATTTAGTTTAGAGTAAAGTTTAAGTACTCTTTGTCCACTATTTCCTTCTGCCTGTGAACATTTCATGTCATCTTTATTCTGGTACTAAAATTCTCACACAAACATCTTCTGTTAGTTAATGTGTTTATTGATCGTTCTCTTTAATCACCACTGTGTTGTTGATGTGCAGACGTTGATGGTGGACATAAACCAACGCTGAGTTGGAGGCTCTCGGCCTCAGGAAAGCCCTTTTTCCTCCAACAAACATCTAATGTCTCCTCGGCAGATGTTGAGGAGCAATAACATTAGACAGACTGCACCGCCGGGGCAGACAGTTACGCGCTATTACGCTAGATAGACTTCTACCGATGGTTCCTGGGCAGATGTAAAAGGCAATAAGATCAGACAGAGTCTGCCACCAACTGTCAAATGGACTATAACGTCAGATCACAGGCCGGGGGGAGACACTAGACCCGGCTGAGAGGGGGAAACGACAGAACTAACTGCCAGTTTTTTTTTTAATTCTCTAAGTTTGTTTGTTTGTTGGTTTGTTTGTTTGTCTGGAAGAGCTGGAGGTGAAGTCAGAGGAAGCTCTCCCTGCAAAATTCACAGTTTGAGTCTCTAAATGCGATTTTTTTTCTTCTCACAGTTGGGGAACTTCCTGGCTGTCAAGCAGAAGAAGAAGACGAAGACAGAGAGTTTCCTGTCAAACACCATCATTATGTTCGCTGACGTTTCTGCACTTTCTGTACTGACTCGTTGAAGAGTTTAAAAAAAGCTGCTGCAGGTGTCTGAATCTGTTTTTATTTCTGTTGCCAGTTCCTTCCTTCATTAAACATTTTCCATCCACCAGTTTTTATGCACAGTTTAAATTCATGCAAAAAAGTTTTCACACTTAACTTGTGACTTCAACATCACCTCCAGTGAAGAGCTGAAAACATCAGATCTGCGTGGAGCGATGAGGAGACTGTAACCTTCCTCACGTGAACACATGAAACTACCACAAATGTCATATCTACGTCATGTTTTTCCACATAGTTTTCCATCGTTTTACCTTTGACTGGAGCTCTTTTAGTGACAGAATCATCTTGTTGGATCCTTGAATAATTGGCTCCATATGCTTTTTATTTCCATCAGCCAATCAACTCATATTCACATAACAAGAGCATCTATTCATGTTATATTTAGCAGAATTTTCAAAAATCCGGTTAAAACATGAGCTATTTTTGAAAGGAAACTTTTAATTTTGAATAATAAAGATCTATATTGAGATTGCTTGGTTTAGTTTAAAGCTCTTTAGATGAAATTGTATCGTTGTATGCAAATATCAGCATTTAAGCTCAATAGCTTCCAGGTATTAGCATTTTAGCTCAATAGCTTCCAGGTCATGTGATCAATTGACTCAAAATCAGTGTGGGATCATGTAACTACACTTGTTGAGATTTTATAATAAGACCTAGCAGGCTTTACAGAGGCTCACAGCTATTTAAATGCTATTCTTACACAAATAATATAAACTAAAGCACGTGTCAGCGATGAAGACAAACATCCAGCCACCACATCTTCATGTCACACTGTACAAACATCACTACTTCCTGCAGTGACAAGGAATGCAGCCATCAAACATAAATCTCTAAAGATGCATATAAAAGTAATTTGTACAGTGTCCTCACCTGAGTCGGAGCTGTACATGTAGACGAACTTGGTCCAGTAGAAGTGCTCCAGCAGGGCCATGAGGGGCTCCTGAAGCTGGGGCCGCAGCTGCAGGACGAACTGGTTGTTGGTCTGAACGGGGAAGGACGGCGTGACGAAGCAGACGTGCAGAGAGCCGCAGAAAGACATCAGCATGTTGACCGTCCGCCGATCGTACAGACCCATGATGGCGTACACGCCCTTTGAGAACTGAGAGCAGACTGGGAGAGGAGAAAAAAGAAGAAGATGATCATTGGTACTTTCATAACATATTAAAACAATGAGAATTACATACTTTATTAGAACTACAGTTGAAGTCTGTATTTGTATAATCCTGGTATTTATGTGGGGAAGTAACTCCTTGCTGTGTTTTCACTGCAACATCCGCAGAGCATAACACGCCTCTATCATACCTTCTCTACCTCCTCATCCGTCTTCCTCTGTCAGGATGCATCCCTCCATCCTCCGCCCTCTCTTTCACCTTCTGTCCTTTTCTTTTACATCTTCCTCTTTCCAATAATCTAATTTGTCTTCTTGTCTGTCTTGTTTTCAAGCTCCAATTCCTTTTTTTCACCCTAAAATCCAGGTCACCAGACAAAACCAAAAGTAAAATATAGTTCATATACTTGTTTTTTATGTGATCGCACCGAACGTCACAAACTTCCTGTCCGTCACAAAGAGATGGAGTTTGTCTTTGATGTGCTTCATACCGGCACAAACAGAGAAAAACATACAAGAGGCAAAAGGGAAGCATGTGTTTGCGGATAGAGAAAGGAAAAGTTTGTTTGTAAAATGCAAATATATTCTATTGTGAGAATACTAATTCCTTAATGGCTTGTTCATTTAGTTAATTACAGTTGGTATGAATGGTTTTTGAATATATTTGCCCCGGCCAGACAATAACATTCAAGCTTTACTCCAAACCGTGGTGTGTCCTTCATTTTGTCACATTTTTAGGCTGTTTATCTTTTCCATTTTAATTAACTCCTCACCATCTCTTTTTAAGACAACATACACACTGTCATTTGTCATGCACATTTATTGTTTTATCTGCTTTTGTCTATTTTATTTTTTATCTGCACGCAACACAGAAAAAGCAAAATCTCCAATTGGTAATAAGCTAACAGATGATAAAGTGCTCTTATCTTCATGGTAGACAGACATAATTTCTGCTGCTGACTTATCTGCTGCTGTGTAGCCGATAAAGTTTCCTGTTTCACACAAAAGGCCTCCACATGGTAAATCCCCATACACACAATGGCTATAATCAAATTACTCTTGCAGGGCTCCTTCACAGCCAGGGATTAAGTCTTAAGACAAAATAATACTCTCTGCTGAGGCGCCACAGTAGTTCAGTGAATCATCATCTTATTTTATGGTCTTGTGGGTACAATCCAATTTACACTGTATAAAAATATGTCCATACTTTCTGTGTCATCACCTGCAACATCCTCCTTTGGACAAAAACAAGTGAAGTGGAGGAGAAATACGCCAGCACAGCTAAGTACGATAGGTTGTGACGCCTGTCAATCACACAAACATCTCAAAACATACTCCTCTTCATGGCTGCATGGTCCTCTTAATTATTATGGTCTGAACATCAACCAACCTTCATATTTCTTTTTTTTGTTCATCAGTTTTAAAGGTGGAAGAAGTACTCAGATCTTGTACTTAAAGGGATAGTTGGGGTCTTTTGATGTGGGGTTGAGTGAGGTACTTATCCCTGGTCAGCGTATTACCTGCAGTAGATGACCACCAGCTCTCCCCCTGTGTGGAGAAGCAATTCGTATCACCGACAGGGAAGCAGAGCATCGTACTGCTAAACGGCACCTACAGCAAGATGCATTTTAGCTACTTAAAGGGCGACATACCTAAAAAAATATATATCTGTATATATTTTGAACATTTTTGGCACTTTGCATTGCTGCAGACAGCCCTTTCCTTTGGCACTACACTCCATCAACCGCACAACGTCCGTGTTCCTACGCACAGGCACAGCTGTGCACTGTATAACGACGCAGATCAGCTGTTTGGGTTGAACTTTCAGCGGCGGTCTGACGGTAATGAAATCAAGGGGTTTCAAATACATTTTACAAAAATACAAACAAAGCAAGGAAAAACGAAATTAAGTTTGCAGCCAAACAAAGTTTCACTCAATCAAGTTACTTTTGAACCATTAAACCCTGCTTGTCTTTGTTTCTGTCCATCTAAACCTGATTAAATTAAATGAACAACAGATCACAAATCAATAAATCAGCATTAGATCAGCCACACACAGTATGTGCATCTATTCTGTGTGTGTGTGTGTGTGTGTGTGTGTCCTTGGTGCAGCCTCACATCCCCGTCGGCCAGCGCTAACATGCTAACAACAAGCCTGGCCCCTCAGAGCAAAGCTAACACTGGAAATAACCATTCCCTCTGGGGCGATGCTATCATGCTAACAATAGACGTTTGCCTTTGGGCAAATGCTATCATGCTAACGAGGTATCTGTCTCTTAGCATTAGTGCTGCTGTCCCACTGGGACGACAGATCGCTCCTTCATCAAAGAGGGTCAGGCAGCAGAGAGGCGACAGATGTTGTGAGCCTTGGGAATCTTTGTAGTTATTTGTGTTTAGGTCAACAACAGGATGGCAGTCAAGATGTGCAACCTATGAGGTAAAGTCGAGTCTAATTGATGTTATAAATACATGAACTGCTGTTCTTCTGTAATCAATGAGCTCTGCGAGTACTTTTCTCATATATCTTATTCTTGTTACTTGATCATTATCATACAGTTTTTACTCATTCTATAGTTTTTTATAGTGTATTATAAAATATATAGTACTTTCCTATTCTCATCACATATACTTTTGATATCGTACTGATTAAAAAATGACAACCTGTACAGCTGCAACCATCTCATCCATGCTATCCCCATTTGCTTGTCTGTTATTCTGTTGTTATCCTGCCTCCTGCACAGACTGAAGACAACCCCAGTCTTAATCCTCCTTTCAAAGTTTTGGTTGTTTCAACAACAGTAGGAACAAATCTTAAATTAAGGTGATTAAGAGGTTTGGAAAAAGGCTCGTCTGTCGGTGAGTGTCTTTAATTCTCTTTAGGTTGAACCACACGAGCAGACTCTCTCTGCTTCCAGTCTTTGTGCGACTAAACTAGCCTGAAAACATCCTGGACAAACAAAACAAAAACTGAAATAAATCAATATTCGATTTGACTCTGTTAACAAGAGGTCTTCCCAAAATGCTGATATACTCCTTCAAGCACAGGAGTTTGAGTTCTTTATCCACGACTGATTGCAATCGCATTTTGCAATTTTAATCTGACCTGCCGAGGACAGCGGATTAAAATGAGCTTACCTCAAAGTCTACTGAGGAGCCGTTCTGGAGCTTTTTAATTAAATCTTCCTGTTCAGTTTGCCAGTTGTCACTGAGGTGCAGATCCCGGACTTCTAATTTCCATTTTTGTCTGACAATGTTAAGAACTTATCGTCTATGTTTGCTTAAAAGTTGACAAGTTAAAAATGAAAATTTGGACAGCCCAAATTGCATTACAACTAGGAGACTGGTTCGCTGAGGAAGACATGGTGGAAAGCTCCCGAACAGCTCAGCTGAACATGTTGGAGGAGGTCAGGTATTAGCTTTTAGTCTCAGCCTACAATAATTTCTTAATGAACAATAATAAAATAAATCAAATGTTTTCTGTTCCCTGAGGGAGGTACAGTACCTGCTACATTTCATTAATGCCTGAAATCATGAAATAATTTTCTGTCATGAGATCAATGACGAGAAAATCCTCGCACCTTCTGTCGTCATCACTGATGTTTAATATCAATATCAATGGAGACAAATGTTCAACAAGGACACTCATCATACCATCGTACAGACAGATCCGACCTCGCCTCGTAACACTGAGGGTCCTCTAGTCACACATCTCGCTCCTCCCCACCTGAGGCTTTTAGACAGAGCTTTATTTAAACACAGCCCAGAGACGACGCCAAGCGCCACGGGGCCCACAGCTGAGACCGAGTCTACCCACAGAGCTGTTCATCCTCCTGACAACATTCGTCCATCCATCCATACAGCACATCTGTCTTTGACAAATAATAATCAAAAGGAAGATTGTTCAGCTGAGGGGTATTGGTGGGTAATTGTGAGGACGTCTTATAACCAGAGGCTTTCACCATCATCATCCTCCACTGGCTCCGTTCACGATGACCCACGGCTCGACTGCTTACGCTCCTCTGCTGAAAAGACAAGACAGGACGGCCCAGAGACACACATCCAGCGATCAGGTCATTGTTTCACTCCGTCGTTCTGCATTCCCATCACGGACACTTTTCGCTGTCGCTTTCCCAGAATGACAGGCAGTCGGGTCGGAAACAGAATGAGCCGTCATCCCGGCAACAAACACTGGATCGTGACATTTATATTGGCTGTTTGTTTTGTCTGAAGTGACTTACATGTGAGCGCAGCCGTTGATTCAGGTTGAAGTGTGTGATAGCTGACATTACAAGCAGCCAGAAAAAGAAAAGTCAAAGGTCACAGACAATACATTGGAGGATAGACAATACACGGTGAAGTCATGGATCGATTGTCATGGGGGAATTTAGGTCAATTTTAACTATGGTGGGAATAGTACTCTTGGTCTTTGTGTTTTTACTCCCCTGACATTGTTTTAGAGGATTATTGTGCTGCTGTCTTGGCCAGTTCACTCTTGAGAAAGAGATTTTACTCTCAAAGAAGCTTTTACCCGGTTAAATAAATGATATATATATATAAGAAGTCGACCAAGGCTCTGCTTTCTCAAATATTTTTCTCACTGAGGGGACTGGACCTCGCTACCAGAACAGAAACTCTCAGTCCTGCTGTGTGTTGAGCTCCAGTAGCTCTGCTAGTTGTCAGCTCTGTTCATTCTGTTAGCATTTTAGCTGTTAGCTCCTCTAGCCCAACACACAACAAGACTGTGCTGCCCTTCAGCTGCTAACAGCTAACAGCTAACTTGTTCTCTTGCTGTTTTCAACACAAAATCCTTTAGCATATGTCATGTGTTGAAAGTAAAGTCATTAAATAGCATTGAACTACAGGTCCGTTCTGTAATTAGCTGCTTCAACAACAAACTGACACCTTGGGGGAAAAAAACACCTACTAGTCTCAGCTCCACGAAATCTTTTTCATTTTTATTATTTCCATCAAATCTTTACGATTTGATCACATTATTAGCAGCAGCCAACAATTTATAAACCATAAACCACTAAAGACAGAGATGAGATCTACAGATGGTGACCTGCCGTCCTCCAACCTCTTGTTTTTTACTAAATTATACATAGTTTTTCTGAGTACAATGAAATCAGTCATTATTTCGATGATCGTGTGGACTGTGGAGGTTGGACAGAAGCTGCACGTTTAGGTTATTTTATTTTCTGATCGTATTTTACCAAAAGTCAGGCAGCTCAACAAAACAATGTATGTGTTACAAACATAAAATCACTGAGGATGGATCTTTTACAAGCACACAAACTATCTGCTCAGTTTTTCTTTTTCCATGCTGGATATCTTTAGAAAGCCTCGACTCACAGGGTGGTTTTGTGGTTTACAGGTCCGAGGTGTCGACGACTGGACCTTCATCTCAAATAAAAAGAGAAGACGAGGTTTTTATTGTAACCACTGTGCACTAGCCTCAACCTCAGGCTCTAATTAATGTGTTTAGTAGCAATGTTGAATAATAGATTAAATGGCTGCCTTCCTCGGGGTGATACACCATTCATACACACACTTGCTGATTCACACACAAACACATACAATGCTGACGCGCACGCACACACACAGTCTAAAGTCATTTAGGCTGCTGCTGCCTCGAAGGCATCAATGCAATAATCTCCTGCTGAGCATGCAGCTCTGACACACACACACACACACACACACACACACACACACAAACACACCCGCACAGAGGGAGAAATGGAGGCTCCTCTACAAGTGTTTTCCCCTCAACAGACGCAGGTTCAAATCCTCATCTCTCTCTTTAAAGTCTGACTTTCGTCTCAGTTGCCTTCATGTCTACATTTACATTTCAGTCGTCCACAGAGATTTACCCACAATTCACTCCTGAGGCGACAAATCAGCTGAGCTACACAAACCACTCTCCATCCAAACCATACCAAACACGACTTCTGGAACGAATGCCTGCGAAGCCAAACGCTGTTATTTAGCAGTAGAAGAAACCCTGCTCGGAGTTTAGCAGCTTTCTGAACTGAAGCAGCAGCTGAGCGGAGCAGAGAGGACAACCGGCCTCCACCCAAAAACAAACGGCTTCTTCAGTCAACATAAAGCGTCATCGGGTGCTGACACGTTAGCTGAAGTATAAAGGATACTTGGTGCAGCCTCAACAATCGGGGCTTTTCCATACACATGTGCTAGGTCGGCTCGACTCAGTTTGAGTATTGTGTATACTCAGCATGGCGAGTATTCTGCGTTTCCATGACAACAAGGTTACCCTCTTGAAGGTGTGTCTTTAACTACTGATGCGCTTGTCTTGAAAAGAGGTCAGCAGAGCGGTTGTAAATGTACCTTCTCTCTGCAGTGGCCTCGAAGAATAGCAGCTAACTAAGTTTAACACTTTCCATTTCTTATTCTTCACAATAAAAGTCCCCTGTTAATTACTTATTTAAAAGCTTTTATTATGAAGCAGTAAAAGTTGAAGAGTTGATAAGGAGTAGTGACAACATGTAACATTGATATTTGGTTGGTTTTCAGGTTCAATCTGTTAAAATTCCCAACTCATCAAATGATGGCGATGATCGTAGGTCAGGTCGGCCGACATCCCAGAGCATCAGTATTTGATAAACTAGGAATGAGACTCAAAATCAACTTTCATACAAATTGGACCTTTACAGCCAGAGATATACTTGCTGTTGAACCACACATTCGCTGCATGGTGAACCTAGTTGTTTAACATTTCTTCTCCAAAATGACAGAATGCTCCTTTTGTGCTGTTAAGTGACCGAATTCAAAGTCTTTCCAACGTTGGGTTTTGACATCAACCTGATTTTCATTTCCAACTGCACTTTAATGTCTGTCCAACGTCTTTATGGCGTTAAACTGACATCCGCAGCCAGTTGAGTTCACTGATGTTGTTTAATTCTGTGTAAACGTCGATTAAGGAGACTGTAAATGAATTGGATATCCTGGGCTCAAGGTCTGTATCTGACCTGCTGAAGTGTCCATGAGGGTTGACCTCTGAGCTCACTGGGGAGTTTCCCTACAGGAAGAAGCCAAACAACTGCTGGAACCCACCAATTAACATTTGTTTCATGTGTTTTAAAGGTCAAAAAAACCAAAATCTGCCCCAAATAGCTTCTCAGTGGACATAAAATAAAATCAATTGTTAAAAGAAACAAACCATGCAGTGTGTTTCCTCTCCTTTCTTTCACTGCCTTCAGTTTTCTCTGAATAAACTCCCTCTCTCCTGTGACTGTGACTCTGTGCCATCTGATCTCGGTTCTGTTTTGTTTCGACATGAAACTAAGGCTCAAGATGATTAATTAAAGATAATCCCTTTGTCTCTGCTGCTAGCCCTCCTATCTGAACACCGGCTCTTGCTTTATGTCATTATTTGCCAAATTGTGTTGTTGGAGATAAACGTCTTCACAGGCGATACAAGCAACGCTCTTTTTTTTAACGCTGCACTTTATCCTCATTTCACATTTGAGGCATTCAACTGAGCGTGTAACTACAAGTGAGTCCTCAAGGGCAAAATGTCACCAGCAAACCAAATCAGCTCTCTCTCTCTCCGTTTCCCTCTCTCCATCGCGGCTTCCTGCCTAAATGTCTCCGACGCGATGTATTCTTTATTTTTTTTTTATTTTCTACACCAATAAACAATAAATAATACAAACTACGGGGAGCGGGGCAGCCTTGTCCTATCCTTCTGTCGTCTCAATCTGTAGCCTCCTGATAAGGGAAGCCCTGGCAGCAAAACAGAAGAAAAAAAACCATTTAATTTCCCCTCCGTCTCCTCGTCTCCCTCCTCTTCCTCCTCCTCCCCCTCCATCTGAACCCCAGGGAGGGCAGCGAGTTAAAATGTTAGTTAGCTGCCTCTCATGTGACTGCTGTTTTAGTGGATGGAGTTTATATTTAATTTGCAAACTTAAATGGTTGAGGATGCAGAGGAGGGGGATTTCTAAATTTTGAACGTTAGCCCGTTTGTGCTGGTTTATGAAATAATTAGTATTTGTCTTAGCACGGCATGTCATACGCCTTATCAGGGGTTCTCAAACTTTTTACTCCAAGAAGTT
Organism: Pagrus pagrus; assembly: GCF_965226575.1. NCBI lineage: Eukaryota > Metazoa > Chordata > Actinopteri > Spariformes > Sparidae > Pagrus > Pagrus pagrus. Next base: position 4,226,204 of record NC_140198.1, read on the forward strand.
CATGAGTTCATGACGCGCACTTAAATGCACCATGAAGTCCCAATGTGTGTCAAACTCCCACCAGCAGAGAAGCAAAGACAAATCTATGGAGATAATTGTAACCTCAGAGCGACAGAGACTCTAGGCATAGGTTTTTTATTACATGACTATTTCGATACAAAAAATTACTTGCCAGCCTCCCAGACTTACTCGCCAAACGGGAAATAAACACTTGGTGCTTATAGGACTTCTATAATCTTATTACTATATTTAAACTACAGTAGCTGTTGAGACTGTGTACGAGAAAAAGCAGATAGTTTGTGTATCCGCCAGGGGCTGATGATAAATTCAGTGTAACGCTAATGCATGAATTCGGCAGCAACAACACACGACGCTCGCTCACTCTCTCCAGCTGTTAACGCTGCAACAATGACAACGACATGGAAATAAGTCATGTTATAACACATTCACCTGTGCACAGGATCGCTCTAAAAGATCTCCAGCTACACTGTTTATTCAACAACACTGACAATTCATTTTATTTCAGAATAAAAACCCTTACACTTCACAACGTATCATAACTGGAGATCTGAGCTGGGCCAGGAATGACTAGCGTCTGGAGTCTGGAGTTTGAGAAGCACTGATCTATATCCTCATACATACTTTAAATTAAACTGAAAGTTCACCAGAAGTCGTTCACTACCAAACGGCACAGTTTGATGAGGCAAGAGTGAGTATTGTAGTCCAAACTGTAGAAGTCCAGAGGGAAAGAATAAGTATTCGGTGTAATAGTATGTGTTGTCCATGAAGCCAGATGATACAAAACTACTACACCTCATTTACAGTAATGGATCCATCACATTTTGCAGTTAAACCAAAGTGAGTTCTGTCTGTTTGGAGCCGGAAAACCCAGTATGACCTCTCCCTCTAGTTAACTCTGTGTCGAGACAACCTTGTTTAATTCTACAATCCTGCAGGTGAACGCTGCAACAGAGCGATTCAACAGCCCGAAAAATTACCTGAACCCGAAAAAAAAAAAAGAGAAACTTTCATTTTCTGTACTCTGAGGACTTTTCCTCCATTTCATTCATCTCTGCTGACGGATGGATTTTCTGCTGCTCAGCCCAAACCTATTACTTTAGACTGGGCAAAGAAAAAAAAAAAAAAAAAAAAGCAATATTTTCTCATGAAATGGTCGCATCCAGGATTTTTAATGTGCAGCAGGGTGCGAGTTCATGAAGCCATCAGCAGAGCTTGAGTCTGTGTTAACGTGGGGTCACACTCAGGTTAGAGACCCATTCAAAACCCAGTTACATGGTCTATTGGACTGAGATGCTCACTCTACCTCCCTGTCTCTCCAGATTCAATTCATTTCACTTCTATTCAGTCCACCTCCATTCAATTCAAGCTGATTTGCTGGCGTGAATGCTACATCATGTTGTTTTGCCAAAGTGCCTCGCGCCATTTGGATTCCTTCATAATGAGATGCGTTTATTGTTGCAGCAACACATTCAGTTAGATCCAGACGTCTCTCTCTCTCTCACCCCCTCTCCTCTGGTGGTCCACAGTGCCTCTTAAAGGTCATGACCTCTGTCCTTATAGTTTTTCTCAACCTCTAGACTCAGCTGATTAAAGGTTCCCTATTTATGCTGATTTTCAGGTGAATTCTTTTACTTCGTTGATATGTACAAAACACATATTTTGTCTTATATTATCCAGTGTCGCAGGACCTCTCTGGCTGAACACCGTTTTTTTAGCTCCTGTCTCTTTGAGAACCCCTCCTGAAAAGCCCAGTCTGCTCTGATTGGTCAGCTCTCACAGGCCTGAGCAGGCACCGCACACGTCATTCGTGCATCAACATCATTTAAAAGATAATTTTCTAGTGAATAAAGTCTCCATCATCTAGTTTTGTGTTAAACCGCTCATCGTCTCGCTCAACATACGTCACCAACACCAACACGGCTGCCAACTCTACGACTAAAGAAATATCATCTTTACAAAATGAAACTATTGTTGACTGATTGAAGGCGATGGGATGAAATCAGCAGTCTCCACTGTCGAAGTTGCTCACTTTATACACATGACAATCAACCCGACCTCCTCGACTTACAGCTCAACATTTAACCACAGGAAGGCGCTCCTCAGGAAAAAAAAATTTTAATGTTTAAAGTTTGAACAAACAACTAATGTGGTTGTTTGTCTGGTGAGGACAGACTCTCAATAATTGATGCGTTTCTGTCTGAACTGAGCTTGAAACGTCTCTAAGTCTCAGCTCCAAAACACTCCGGTCTCACTGAAGGATAGGAAAATACAAACTGAAAGTGTTAGATAATAAACAATACTGGCGCTTAATAAGCACAAAGGAGAGGGGAAAAAAAACAGCCTGTGTGCAGGGTCTGCAAAATATTAGCAAGAGAAAACACTGAGTTAAAGAAAAAAAAACACAGAAAGGCAATATCAAAAGCATGAAATATGCAAATGAGAATAATCTTTGGAACAAATGTGAAGACCTAAGCAAAGTAGAACAGTTGGTAAATATGGGAAACTGAGGAAATAAAGAAAAAAGATATTTCAAACTGTCCAGACAGGAGAGACAGAAATCCTCAGAGGGTTCAGTCCTCCAATGAAAACACAAACAGTGACAGATCGGAGACACATCACAGATTAGTCACTGACTGACTGTGTGTGTGTCTGTATCTCTGTCTGCCTGATGATGATGATGATGATGAGACAGGCTCTGTACTGTGTGTGTGTGAGTGTGTGTCATACTACATAATGAAGATGACTGTGTGACACAAATAGCCATAACAAGAGCAGGAAGTCTCCCGAGTACTTCTGTTTGTGAGTGCCGATGTTGACTGTGCACTATTTCGCACTCAGTTTTTGAGAATTTAATGTACTTTCATATTTTGTCTGAACAGGAAGCGATGTGAGGTGACGCCCCGACAGACATCAACAACAGTCGCCTCTGAAACTAAACCAAAAAGATGTATTATTTTTCATTTTCTGCTGCCACGCTGTCCGACAACTGTCAAAGCCTGTCCGTCGGTCGGTCCACCACATCTAATAAAGGGATCGCCATTTCACTGGGCCCGTTTCTGTCGTGTTTCAGCAGCGTCCTAAAAGTGGCTCTCCGCTCTGCTCCATGGAGAATTTTTTTAATTTCCTGTTACCTATACTTCTTCAGAAATAAACACAATGACATGAATGTGATTCTTGCACAGAAAGTCTAGTATGTGTAAGTCTCGTAAGTATTTGCATGTGCTGTGCTTTCTGAAATAAATGTAAGTAACTGTTCATACATTACAGGGATCACATTGGACTGCAAACACCATTACTTCATTACAAATGAAATTATTGTATTGGCTGATGTTTAAATGCTTAATGAGCATGTTTTCTCTGTACAGTAACAGCAGATGTTGTTGTTGTTGTCACAGTGTCGAGGATGCAGCTGCAGGTTTTTCCATCAAGCTCACAGTTGATTTCATTCACATGATCCATGTGTTCAGAAGTCCCTCGTGGTGCTCGGCTGCTCTCCCACCATCCCCCTGCACAGATGCACCCTACTGTCTCTACTGTAGACTGTGTACTACCACTTTATCTTCACTGAACAATTACATCATCGAGCCCGCTGTCCACTGTCCAGAAGCGATGTTTAATTTTGAGTTTTAACACACGAAGGGCCTGTAACATCCGGAAAAAAATGATACAACGTTTATTTAAAATTCTTGTTTTGACTCCAGAACTGTTCTGCTGTCTGGCAGTTCAGGTTTTTCCAGTTTATTGCTTTTTTACATTGGAGCTGTCGCACACCTGGACACGAACAAGCGTTTGTGATAAAGAGGCACCGAGCCTTCATCACTCAGTCGGACAGTGACTGACTGACACTTCCCATCAGGTGGACATTGAGATAAAAATCCTGCACCTCCCAAAAACCTGACAAACAAGATTACCTTTCTTCTTTTTTTTACCTTTAGATCATTTCTCTCAGATTGATCTCTGTTGTTGCTCCCCACGTCTCCCGAGGAGGGTTCAGGAGAATCAGATAAGAATATGAGAATTTGATTTATTTCACAGGAGATAAAGAAAAGACAGTCGTGAGCAGCAGAAGTTTCCTGTGGGCTACAGAAACGTCTGATAAGATTACTGTGACACACTGAACTGTCGTGACTTCAGCTTCAGATGTTGGAGCTTCAGGAGAATCTCAGTTATGAAAAGATATTACAGCAGCTACAAGAAACTTTCATCCATTAACTTTGTTGATTGTGGTGGCCCCTGTGGACAGAAGCACTGTAAGCAACCACTTTTGATCTGGCTGGCTCACGCACTTGTTTTGGAAGCGAGTAAAAGAACAAACGCAACATATTTTTAATCTTGTTTTCTTTTTTAAAACAGCTGTTTGCAGGATGCATAGCGATGAGGTCATCAATCTGTGGCTATGAATATATGACGATTGTCTTCGTGCTGTTCATACACCCAGGCTACATGTAAACCTGATAAGTTAACAGACTTTGTTGTTAATTGTAATCTTATCTTGCTAAAACAAAAGTTATCAACATTTTCTGGAAATATTATGTCTTTATATAATGCACCAAATGTGAGATACGGTGCGGTAGCAAGGCCAACATAAAATGTAAAGTTTAAGAGCTTCTAATGTAATTTATCAGGAGTGAGAGTCAGCAGTCTCCAGTCTAAAACAATAAATCAATCTTTTGACTTTATAGCAGTAGTTCAAAAGGTGCTTATTTGCTTTTTTGTTGACAGAAGAAAAGATCGCACAGTACATCCAAAGCTGGAGACAGCAGACTGCTAGCTTAGCCTTAGCCTTAGTGCCTTCTCCTACCTTTGGACACAACCAGGCTCATTTGTATCTCCCTGTTTCCATAACTTGCTACTAGTTGTAGCTTCATATATTTGCAGTATTTGCCATCAAACACCAGTGTGGTGAGAATTCTCTGCAAGAAAGCAAATGAGAGCTTTCCCCAAAATGTCAAACTATTCCTTTAATATAAAAACCTCCCTAGAAGTCCACACAGTTTTAACACTCTACATGTCCTGATTGTAGCTGTTTTGTTACGTTAGACCAGCTGTCAGTCCTGCACCTCGCCGTCAATGGGACTAATACTTGATAAAAGTGACTGTGAGCTCAGTCTGAGCTGTTTGTGTGAAAGTGTCAGACGCAGCAGCTCTGAGGACTCAGTCTCTGCTCTCAGAGAAATATTTGTTTTTCCACCTCAGACGCAGCCATGCTGCTCTGCTCCGACTGTAGAGTTTGTCTCACAGGAGGCAGAGCTCAGTCTGTTTTACATTTCACACAACAACAGACTGGGGAGAAAACAACAGACAGAGAGAGAGAGGGGGGAGAGAGGGGGAGTCATAGTAAGAGACAGGGAAGAAGAGAGAGAGGGAGGTGGAGAAAGAGGAAGGCACACATTAGAGATGTTTAATAGCGTTTTTTCCTTCCCTATACTAAGACTATAATATTTTTTTACAGCTGCATATTAATAATCATGGATGGATGTTTTGTATGCATATGCTTGAAGTCTATTGCCGTTTATAGATATTTGATAAATTGATTTCTAATAAGCACTGAGGCAAATTATTTACCTCGAGGCTTTGTTTAATCCAGGAGCACACTTTGTTTTGCACATTTTCCTGATTTCTGTTGCACAACGCTTCTGCTGTTGATACGCTGCAATGTGAACGTGAGACCAGGTGCAGACTGCAAGATAATGGAGGAAGAGACGGAAGAAAACAGCGAAGGGCAAAAACAATAGACAGCCAAGAGAAAATGACAGAAATTGCCCAAAGTGTGGGATCAATACAAGTTGAAGCGAATAGAAAACACAGTGCAATGTGTATTTTGTAAAACAGATTTAGCCTACCACAACGAGAGCGGACTCGACAGCGTTACGTCAGCAGTCCCATTTCACACAACTCAATGTGATTGTTGGTTGAGAATGAACATGGTACAAAGGGCAAGCAAACCATAAGATCAGAAATGAAAAATAAAAGTCAAAGAAATTGCTGAAAAGCTTTTAACTTTGGTTGAAGTCGAACTTCAGATGAATCAAAAAACAAACAGAAGCAGACTTAGTAAATAAATCATGAGATAATATTCACACACCAGGAATGGCAAATGTGGAAATTCAGTTCGGTTGGAAACGTGACTGAAATCTGGCACGAAATAAATATTCAACAACCGTTTCCATGGTTATAAAGACAGCGGTCGAAGGAAAATTATTTCAGCATCAGGCTGTTTTCTTAATGTAGACCACAAATACAAGCCCGGGGTATATCTCGTGGGTCCATCTCCATTTAAATCGTAACATTGATCAAACAACTGTTCAGCTTCGTGAGGAAGAGAAATGGAGGGAGAGAGAGGCTGAATGAGTACAGAAGGAGAGAGAGAGACGCTTCACAGGAGAAGACAGACAGACAGACAGACAGACAGAGAGACAGACAGACAGACAGACAGACAGAGAGAGAGAGAGGTTTGTCAGTAGTATCCAGAGGGCAGGTGGGATCAGCTCAGGTGCAGCAGCTCCATCATTCAGACTCTGTTCACGTCTGGTTGAAAAAAATAACCTGCAGCATGAAGCAGCATCAGAACACACCTCCTGTTCAAAGGATCATCCGGGTTTACTACAACTGGGAGACTATTTCACAGCATCGGACATCACTTACTCACTTCTGCTTGACTTCAGTAATTATATACTTGTACTCTGCTACATCTCAGAAGGAAATATGATCCTTTCCACTGTATTTGAACAATTGAGCTACTAGTTTCTTTGTGGATTAACATTAATAATACAAAATGTTATTATTGATGTATTATTACGGGCTGAGATGAGACTTTATTGATCCGCAGGGGAAGGTAAACAAGCTATCCAGCTGCAATTTTAAGGTGATGAACAGATTGAAAGACCAGAATGACGAATTTAACGGCATCTAGCGGTGGCTTTGCAGACTGCAACCAACTGAACAGCCCTGAACATTATTCCAGTAATATATTACTACAGCAAATGAATATTACATTTAATTTTTGCCCATTTTGACACATAACATTACGTGTAATGGCTGTAGAAAAATGAAACCACATCGGTTCCCTATAAATCTGACTTTCACTATGATAATCGATCTGCCACTGAGCTCGATTTTTGGCAGAAAAATGAAGGACGAATTACAACACAAAGGAAGCTATAAGAAGATATAGTAAGATATGTGTTTCCTCTTACCACCGGGACTTAAGACGCTTCAAAACCAGCAATCTTTCCTCTAGATCAGCAGGTAACAAGTAACTGCTACTCGTTAATACAACCGGCTGTTTCACTTTTTTTTTTACAGCACCGAGATCAGGGTTTCTAGATCAAACTGGGATTCTTACGGTTGGTTTTTGCTTCGGACAGTAACCAGGCTGTTAGCGGCAGTGGCGCCAACAGTATTACCAGAGGGAAACACTATCAGCGGGCAAATTTGAAAATGAGTCCGTTTCTGCTAAAAGTCAAGTTTGATGCCAAAACTTTTACATGATTTCCTTTAACTTTGTTGACCAGATACGCTTAGTTCGTCCAAAAATATCTCTCATAACAAATTTTGGTTGCAAGACTTTCCTCACTTTAATAAAGCGGTGAATTGGGGTTAAATGAGTAATACCGTATGTCTGTGAATATCAACCTCTGATGTCGGTTCTGATTAGGATGTTTCACCTGAGCTCACTTTAACTCCCTGCAGTATAAAGACTCGGCTCTGATCAAATCAAAGGAAGAGATTCTGTCAGATGAGCGGTGAACACCTGCTCGATGGGACTACACATGTATAAAGCATTATATGGCGCTCGTTACTGCACTTGTTGATTAAAAATTCCTGCTGACAGTCTACCACGAGCTGGAAGCACATTTTGGGGATTCGGCAGCACTGTTAGGCACTAAAACTAAATTCGAGACAGCCTCATTAACAAATTTCTCATTTCCAAACATCATTAAAACCAGTTTATTCAGCAAAATGTAGTTTGGATATTGAAGATGCAGAACAGGGCCTTACCAATCACTGAAATGAGGTGTTGGGGGGGTATAAAACTATTAAGAAAAGGATTGAGTAATTATCTACCAGAATTCAATTCCTGAGATTTGAAACAAATCGTCATGTTGGGAAATATGAGAGAAGACTTTGTTTTTATGGGGACAGTTAAGAATAAGTAGTAGTTAAGAAATATGGTTTTATATTTCATTATTTATATAACATGTTTATAAGAAAGTAATGTAGTTGTAAGCAGAGATAAGGAAATATTCAAGTCATTCTCTATCCGTGTTGGTGCAGAGATGGACGGCTTTTACAAAGTCCGTTGGCCTTTGAGATGTTAATAACAAGTGTATTGGTACAGTAAAGAGGATATTAGATTTACATAAGCATAAACTATTTGTTAGTTTATACTTATGTAAATCTAATTTCCTCTTTACCGTGTGTAGCGGAGGTGGGGGTAAAAAATCAATTATTAGATGCATCAGATTCTCTCTCGATTTTCTCGATCAGTCTGTGTAAAACAATTATGCAATGCAGTTACAATTTCAAGCAATTGCAAGGACTTTCACCACAATAAAATTCAAGCACTTTCAAGGATTTCCAGCACCCATACGAAGCCTGTAATCAAAGAATACTCGACTCTCCAGGATTAGTGACAAAAGTAATGTCGCAGAAAGAAATCTATTAGTCGAGAGTAATCAGTGTGCATCATCATACATCAGTAAACATGATTACAGCTTTGTGTTACTGTGTTATGAGTCATCCATTAACTGTTTGTCCACCAATTACAGATGCTTCACAGGAGGGGTTACAGCTATAAATGCTAAATAGGAGAGAGTTACAGTAAAGGCTGATGGGATTGTTTGACTTCTGTTGACTGTGTGGTTAATTTCCAGGGGAATTTACTTGACAGAAATGCTCAATTTAAATAGATCTTATACAACATTTTAATGAGAAGCTACAGTAACTAAAATAATTCATGCATCCTAGAGTTTGTGTCCTGAGGGGAGGGAGCATCCCAGCATCCCTAAGATGTTGGCTTCAGCCCTTCATGTGCAGATACAAATTCAGGTGTAAAACGGCCGGTTGGTAAATTCAGCGTTTTGGCCAGAACAAAACAAGGTCAGCACATTGTTCTCCAAACCAACTGTACTGTGCTGAACGTCCCCTGGAGCCAGAGTCCATTTAGTGCTGAGCTCCCTCTGGTCTACGTCCATTTACTGCTGCTGTATGCTCTTTTAAAGCAGCCTCCATTTACTTCTGTTTTCCTTTTCTTAAACCCTAAGCCTGCTGAATGAAGTCTGGATGATGGAAGAATGATGCACTGACCCGTGATGATGACTACAGCCTTAACAAAACTGCAGGACAGTCAGAGCGGCAGCACAGAGTCCAACGTTACACAAACAGGACACCTGATAAATGTGTTGCGTTCACTAACCAGCAAATCTAAATCAAACATTCACTACCCACCGAATCAGCATTATACATTCACTCACCACTGATGCAACAAAAATAACTATTGATTCTGCAGTATTTGCATTTCCTTTAATGAGAAATGTGAGTAACATAGTTCAGATTATTAACATCAACAAGAGGCTGCCAACAAGAAGACCGCTGCTCGAGACCAATCAATAACCAACAAAGGTGGATGTAAGAAGATGTCGGGACATTTTTTTAACGCAACCAAACCATAAGCGCATCATTATCACACCATGAAATTGAAACATAAGGAGTGTAAAGTGTCAAAATATCCGCTGCAAATCAAACAGACAATTACAACATGCCTGCTGCCTGAACCACAGAGACCGAACCAGACGATAAATCTGCCATAAACAAAAACCAAACGATGAGTCATTTGTTAAATCACAGGCTCAGTGCGGCTGCACAGCTGGTGTTGATTCTCTTTGGGGTCAGCAGCGCTGTGAGCAACACTTTGTCATTATAGTCAAATTATTCAGAATTGATATTAAAATATCACCGCATGGAGTCCAGAAAGGTCAACGAATCTGAATGTAACAGGGGGAATATTTGGCTCATTTACTTTAACAAATTCTGACCTCCCAGAGTCATAACTTGGACTACAACCTTGGCACATGAGGCTCTGGGGATCCATGATGAAATCCCATTTATGTCCTCGACATTTGAAAAGAAAAGCTTAAAAACCTCACGTCAGATAGCATGACTTCTTTGTGTCTGAACTTACAGGCGTAGGTCATGGCGAAGCTGCTCCCCGTGTCCACCATGTCCACTTGTGGCACCAGTTTTGGGACATCCTGATGTTGTGCCAGAGCAAAACGAAACACCTCGTACTCATGGGAGCCGGTGGGGAAAAGGCCTCCTGTTTGACAAAAAACAAAGACGCACAGTGGGAATCATTACCTGTGCCAAAGCACAGTGGAAGAATCAAAATAACCGTTCACACCAGCCAAAACTTCACTTTTGGGGGTAAATTACAGCAAAGCATACATGAATTTAAATGTAAAATGTTTCAGGATTACACCGACTGAAGTTTGTTTCTGCATAAATTTTAAATCCTGTTGGGATTGATATCTGCACAGAGGGACACTCGTCAGAGAAGGAGAACATTTTTCCTTGTCAGGTTTTTTAAGAGTCACACAAAAAGATACTGAAATGATTTGAATAAAATAATAAATAAATAAATCCCCTGTGAGGAGTGGTGACCCTGTTAGGGCTTCATTTTCTCTACTGTGGATGAAACATTTTGGTTGAAATGTCACACTCCGCTTAATGTCATAAATCAAATCAAATGGAAAATATTAATGATTAGCAAATGAGTACCAGTTGCCATGTATTTTGATAATTGATTGGTTGTTTTAGTCATTTATCAAGCAAAATATAAAAACATTTACCAGTTCCAGTTCCCTCTGAAATGTCAAAAAAGAAAAAAATAAAGGAAAAATATATTTTCTTTGTCTCAGATGACAGTAAACTGAACATCTTTGACTTTTTCGACTCTTGGACGGAATAAATTAGATTTGAATACGTTTCCTTGAACTGTTGGAAACATTTTTCACTGTTTTCTGACATTTTATTGGCAAACCAATTAACGGGGTAATCAAGAAAATAAACAGCCCTACGTGAGTTCAGGCTTAGCAGGGAAATGTGAAGCTGTTACTGCTTGTTGTTCTTAGTTTCACGGTCATGAAAAATTAAAAAGGGACCCTGTGGATTTTTATTTTTTTGGAAACAAACAAAAGTTAGTGAACATTGTGTGTATCCTTGAGATCTAACAGAACATGTTGAGTGTATTTCCTCCCTCATTAAAAATGTACAAAGCTGATAGTTTTAATGGGAAAATTGGCTTATTTGCTGATTTCCTAACAATTAGATGTTTACATTGATACCACTCTCACATACTGAAGCTATGAAGAGCAGATGATTAGCTTAGCTTAGCATAAACACTGGAAACAGCTAGCCTGGGTCCACCTACCAGGACCTTTTCCAGTACTGACAGTGAAACGAGTCATTTCGTGGAGGTTGTGACGCTCAAGAAAATGTATCCACCGTTTTACAGCCGCTTTTTTCCTCATGGGGGCTTGTTCATGATTACCTGTTCCCCCCGTTTTTGGTCTTTATGCTAAGCTAACCTAACCAGCTGCTCATGGTAGCTTCATAAAAACTGTACACACATGAAAGTGTTATCAATCTCCGTATCTCTCAGTAAGAAAACAAACAAAATGTTGAACTATTCCTTTTTGTTTGCTTGCAGTCTTTCTCTTGACTCCTTGCTTTTGTAAGCACATTTCTATATTTCTTGGCGCACTAAGGCCACCAGCTGAACAATAAAATAATGTGAAATTATGAGCAGTGAGAGTGTTTATTATCATTGCTCCGTGGCACTGCGAGTGGTCTTAAAGTCCACAAGGGATTTTATTTGACAATAAAATTAAGTATCTCACAAAACAGGATGAGCTGTCAGTGGAAATAATGACAGTTCTGGTTTACAGTAATTGCCGTTAAAAGCCTCTTTTCTCAGCTCTCATTTATTCTATTGTCCTGGCACACACACTCTCAACATAATGGTTTTCAGGGTCACACTAGAGGGAAAATACCTAAATGCATCAACTCGAACTAAGTGACCCTCTTGTCTTCTCTGTTGTGAAGTAGGAAGAGATGCTTTTTTCATATTAATACACTGACTTTACAGCGATGTTTGTACAGAAGCTGTTATGACTCATTGTTACGAAGAATTTAAAGTCTTTTAAAGGCTTTCATTCTGTGGTCCTGGATTAGTTTTTGTAATTGTTACTATTTTCAGATGGGGCGATTTACCTGTGTAATACATCCTATGTCCCTTGTGTCCTATAGGGGGCTTTTCCTTATAATAAAACTCAACCCTAAGTCCACATGGACACTGATATTTTTAAACTTGTAAACTGGTATTTTTTCCTCCTCCTGTTTCAAAAAGATTCCCGTCCACACCAGCGGTATTTTTAATTTTTTTTAAAAACTGTTCGCATGAAAATGCACATGCAGTTTGTCAAGCAATTTCAGGCGCACGCCAAAGAAACAGGCGGCGAAATAACCTCCACCGTAAGGCCACGTTGGCCAATCAGAAGCCTGAAGTCATAAGCGGAAAAGGCACAACAACAACAGTGGCACCCGTCAAGGGAGAATCATGTGTGTGGACTGACACTGAAGTGGAGTTACTCCTCAGTGTCACACTTGAATATTTAGTGAACAAAATCCAAGAAAATGTGGACTGGGAGTCTTGCCAATCAAAGTACAGCAATATCCTTGCTCTTTTCCTTGAGCAGTACCATTCTGAGACGTCCCTGGGAAAAAATAAACAAAGGAGACAAGCCAAAAAAAAAAACAGCTTTCCTGTCTACACATAAACACTGAAAACGGCGTTTCTGAATATCTTCACCCTGGCAGGAGTTTCCCAAAAGCTCAAGTTTTCAGTGATCTGAAACGCCATTTACGTATGTACGGATTGCCAAGAAACTTTGCTCCTGGTGGAAAACTGCCATAATATTGAAATTAAAAAAAAAAAAGTTTTGTTTTTTTTATTATTTAAAAAACAGTGGGCTCATGTAAACAAACTGGTATTTAAATGGTTAAAAACATGAAAATGAATGAATATTTGGTAGTTATTATCAGGACTGATGTTGGCTGAAAAATGTAACCCAGTAAAAGCTGAAAATAATATTAATATATAGTATTTATATGGCAGTTTTCAAACAGGAAATGTCGGTTTAACCCACCTTATTTGTAAACAGTGGCTATTGTAATACATAAGTTCATAATAAAGCGTTTCATCCGACAGTAACTGAAACTAACGGAACTCACCTGCTCGTTAATAACAACAGTTCGCGGAACGTTATGCTAACGTCCATATAGCAGTCTTGCTAGCTTGCGCACACTCACTTTTAAAACTTCGTCACACAATGAAAATGCGTTTTAGCGTCACTTTATAGTAACACAACACGAAACGGGGTACTGACAAACCGCGTGCCGTCATCAGCCAGCAGCTAAACAAACACAAAACACGACATTTTGCTTTGTAGCGACATTTGGAAACGACATCTTTTACCTTGCTAACAGCGCACCTGCGACTCTTTCCGGCATCACACTTTCAAAATAAAAGCTCCGACATCCACAGAATAGGTACAGGGACAAATAATGTCACAGATTCATGACTTTACTAATGAAATTATTAAATATATGAGAAAACAACAAATTCCTTGAGAATAAAAAAGCTGTTAAATTTCTTTTACAGACAATTTGACAATGTAATGTGACGTATATCCGCTTTATGGACTGCACTGCACTTCCGGTAATTTATTTATTTATTTATTTATTTATTTATATATTTATGGTTTTATAATTTGTTTAGAGAATTCAAAAATGATCTAACATCAACAGATTGTGAAGAAAAAACAGCAATGACGTTATGTCAAGTACATTTGAGGCTATTGAAGTTAGCATGCTAACCAGCTAGCCACCAGACACTTTGTACCTCAAGAGGTGACAGTCCGATAGTAAACAACACTCCCCTGGCGGTACGAGCTCCCAGTCTGGGCAGAGCTAATACGACTGAGTGGCTACAGTTAGCAGCAGTTAGCGGTCACTTTGGTAAATGCTGCCCCTGTTTGTTTGGAGTATAAAGTCAACAAATTGGCCAGTTCTTACATGTTGCACCTTTAAACCATCAAAACGTAGTTGTAATGCAGAAAGCTGCCCCTGGTGATGTTAAACTATGTTGTGTTATTTTACAGGACTATGATTACTGATGCATTAAACATGTGGCAGTAGCATTGTACAACTGTACATTGAATTATTTATTTATTTAGGGGGCACTTTGGCAGCAAAAGTCCCCAGGAGGACTTAAAAAGGGGAACGTTTCTGTTTCATGGTCAGCGCTTTATAGACCTCCAGGCCAGCTGGAAACCTCATTTCAGTGTTATAGTTGGTGCAGATAGAGCTGATGTAATTAGTTTATAGCTGACTTTGTTGGTTAGGACCATTTTTGTTCTAAAAATCTTAATCCTTGTGGATAAAGAACCTCAAAATTAAACTTAAATACAAAACTAACACTGCATTAAAGTGATTATTAATGCAACACAAGAACTGGCAATACTACAATACAGAGTTACTTCTATGAATATTATTGGAGTACTGTATGAGTTATTTATCAGAGTTCTTGAGGCTGGAAGCGGTCCATCTGCTCTGACAGACGGGCTCTGAGTCAATACAGAGAAAACCATTGCAAATGATTTTTACTGCTGAGACTCACTGGTTGGTATTCAGCCAGCAGGAGAGGTTTTATTCAACTAATGCAGGTAAGTTGAACTTGATGCCACATCAGCACCAAACCTGAGAGGAAACTGCAGCGGGAGTCGGGCCCAGCGGTCCGATGAATCGCATTATAACTTCATTTTGGGAGAGTAACACGCTCTGAAGCACACAGCTGCCTGATCCACACTGAATGTGACCAAACCAGTCAGGGTTCAAATGGGAATAAAAGAAGTGACGGAGGAGGATTCACCCAGTGTACAGACGTCACAGTCAAAGAGATCATTGATACTGAATACAGGAAGTAGAATTGATTGATTGACGGGTGTTAATACCAGGCTTGAACACTCATATGACTCTGTCTATACTATAATATTACTGTTGCTATGAGCTGTTCAGACCTGGTATTAAAATCAGTCCTGAGTGAACCAATCACAAGTGGACAGCTCTAAGTACAGGTGTGAATGCATTTGAGATATGATTACTCAGACTGCATTCAGAGGTGGTCATGTGACCAAGATCTTTTGAAACAGGGAGAAGAAGAAGGAGCCACAACAACACAGAGAATGGATTACAATCTGTCTGATTTCAGTCTGGTTCACTGACAGGTTAATTACACCTTTGTGCTCTCGTAACCTGCAAATGTTTGCAGCAGATGTTTGTGAACACACCGTCTCTTTCAGCTGATTCAACCACTGCAGCAGTAACCAGAATATCACCAGACTCCCTTCACAAATCGCATAATTTTAAGAGTTGTTCAGTTAGGACAACCTCTATAAACCTTGTGAAAGGCTGTCCATGACCAATTCTGAAGTATTTGGGTCTTATTGAATTTGGCAAATGTTATCCATGAAGAAAAATCTCCTCTATCAAATCGCTCAATTTTGTGAGTTGTAGAGTTAGGAGAAACTAAACTTTGTGAAACACTATGTCTGACAAATTCACAATTAATCGTGCCTTCTTGTAAATTCGTCATTAAATGCAACAAGTTAAGCTCTTGATTTCACCATTTACACTCAATTAATGAAAGAAGACAACATTTTACTGACAATAAACATGTCAAATTTTACAAATAGAGTAAAGAATAACCAATATAGGCTACTTTTTTAACGCCAATAGTGAAAGTCCCCAGACTCCCTTAAAAAAACACTTAATTTTATGAATTGTTGAGTAAAAATAAACTTTATAAACCATTTAAAACTCTGTGTCAGACAAATTCTTAATTGTTTGGATCTTCTCATTTATTCGGCAAATGTTACATGAAGATTTCTTTGTGTGTGTGTGTAAAAAACATCTCTGTTTGGTCTGCATGGTGCTGCATCCTTTAATATTACAGTGTCACTCTGTCCATGGTGCTGATTCCTGTTACATCCCCACAATACAAAATCAGCTGAGATGAAAACTAATAAACTGTAGTTTAACTGCCATTAAGGTAATATTGCATTTCACTTCTCTTAGGCCTACGTGTTGCAGGAATACCAAAATACAGGAGACACAAAAACTGTAAGTCACAACATGAATATATGAATACTAATATACTGTAAGTCACAGAGGGAATCCCGGCCACAGGCGTTATTACAGGAGTCCTGCAGGAGTGCCACTATAAGACTATTACTCTTGCAATATTGCAGGATTAATATAGGCAACAGTCCTGTGAATGTGAATCAGTCAGTGCTGATGTTGCATCATTAAGCAACCTAAAAAAAATCATTTTAATTCAAAATATCATATGAAAAATGATTTAAATATCTTATTGATATGTTAGGGAGCCAGTTTAAGTCCTCACACAATGCGTCACGATGTGGATGACTACTGGATGATTACAGACACAATGAGTTACGATGTTGGCTGCAGAAAATGTTCAAGATATAAGAAGAGTGCTGGAGGAAATGAGATGCAGCCGGGTGCTCCAGCTGCGCCCCCCCCCGGGTGCAGGCAGCCGCCCGCCGCTCACTCACCTATGTTGATGTTACTTGGGAAACTTGTGCCGCTGCAGAGCCCGAGCAGCAGCGGCAGCAGCAGCAGCGGGAGGAGGACCGAGGGGACCGGGGAGCTCTGCAGCCGCATGTTTCCCTCCAGGAGCCGCGGAGCAACCGGCGTAATCCCATTCACACCGGGGCCGTGACAGATCCACCGCAGCCCGGCCACAGACTCACACATCCACCGGCAGTCTTCTTCTTTATCTCTGCTCTCTGCTCTCTCTCTCTCTCAGCAAACATCCATAGTTGGGAGCGCAGAGCTCTGCAGCCGCGTCGACTCTGAGTGTCAGAGTGTTTGTTCACTGTTTCTGTATCCAACTACACCTCCCTCCCTCCCTCTCCCTCTCTCTCTCCCTCTCTCCCTCTCCCTCCCTCTCTCTCTCTCCCTCCCTCTCTCTCTCTCTCTCTCATCCCCCTCTCTCTCCAATTTAAATGGGCTTTACTGTTGCTGAACACCAGTGTCATCTGACAAAGCATCATGAGCAGTAACTAATGAGACAGTTTGTTAATAATGTAAAAAAAAATATATATGCAGTGACGGTACACACAACGCACAATTATACAGTATAATCGCAGTGACCGTGGTGGAAAATACTGTGTACGTTTTGGGGTGCTGAGCAGTCAAATCAAATCAATTTAATATATATAGCCAAAAATCCCAATCACATTGCTTCAGTGGGCTTTTTATCTGTATCCTCTGTCGTTAGATCCTCGACTCAAGTGAGTAAAACTTCCCTTATTGAGAAAAAAACATTTTAACAGGAAAAAAAACATGGAGGAAGCCTCAGGCAGAGCCGCAGACGAGGGATCCCTCTCCCAGGACGGACAGACACGCAGTAGATGCTGCATGTTCAGAGCAGAGCAACAAAATTGCACAGACAAAACATCAGATATGAATAATTATATAATGTACGTGAAGTGTGTGGATGCGGGAGGACGACTGAGCAGACCGAGACGTCGCCAGGCGGTGCCCGAGGCCACACGACCTCCTCTCCACCGTGGTGACCTGAGAGAGGGCAGGACACACAAGATGACTAGCAATAAAAGAGAAAACATCAGAATGAAAAGGCATCAAATCTTTTCAACGTTCAGTAGTGATGTCCATGTGACGTCCTTACAGGGCTCAAAATTTAAGGTTTTACAGTTTCATTTTAGAAATCTTTTCAACTTCAGTCACAGAAGTCGTCGAAAGAACTTCTTTCAGCTCAAAATGAAAGTTTTTATGGTGCCAAAAACTTTACTCCACGCAGCGAAAGCTACAGGGTCAATTCAAACCTCAGCAGGCTGCATGAGGCGTGCACTTTACTAGGTGAGCTATTTATCAGCTGTGCTAAATACCATGTTTTGGTCATCCAACCTTGGGACATGAGCCGACCTGGTGAAGGGAGTATTCAAATATTAAAGTCACTGGAGAGGTTACTGTCATGGCAATCTGTCCAATAGTTGTTGAGATATATCGCTTAAAATTACAAATGTGAACCTCAAGGTGGCGCTAGAGGAAAAATCAGAGGATGACGAAAGTTATTAGGATTCATCCTCTGGGTACAATAAATGTCTGTCCAAAATATTGTGCCAACCCTTCTCACAGTTGTTTAGATATTTCATAAGGCAAGTAAATAAACAAACTTTCACCTGTTTGTGCTCATTTAACTTCCCATATGTACACAATTCTCGACGGTTCCTCATAGAAACACATCAAACTCCTCAGGGTCCAGAATAATTTCTGTATCACGACTGAAGGAGTGTGAACATAACTCTGACTCGTCGGGCTCCACAGTCTCTAATCACAAAATGGCCGCCCTCCTACACAGTTTGCCCACACAGGCAATAACGGTGACGCTGATAATCCCCTTCTTTTCACTTTCTAGTCAGCCAATTTACTGAGACAAAACAAAGAGAGGGAGCGAAACGATGAGCCTCTTTCATCCCCACCCCTGCCTAATTAATTTATCTGCACTCGACAAACAGGCTAACGGCTGCGTAGGTGGATCCTCTGGAAACAAGACAAACGATCAACTTCTTCTGTTGAAGACGCCTCGTTCTCACCGCTCTCATTTAGCCGTTTCCATCCAGCAGCTGGGCGTTTGATGCAGACGTTAATATCTAAAAACCGAGCGGCTCTCTGTTATTTGACAAGCTTTTCGATGAGACAATGAGACATTAAAAGAGTTAGTACACCCAAATCACAGTCACTGTCCAGGCGTGCAGACAGTTTCAGTTTTATTGGGAGATATCCAACAGCATGCAATTATCTTTCCCTTGGCAGAAAATATTTCTAATTTGGAAACAGTTCACAGTCTCTAAACTATCATGTGTACGAGGGTCATTTCTGTACACGGGAAGTCGTGTTGAGTTTCTGTTTCAGTTCAGTAATGGAGGTAAGCGACGCCTCCTCCTCTATCTGACCTGAGAGTGGCTCGCAGCAGCTCAGTAACGTACGTCAGGTCTGTACACGACATCAGTTTATATACGAGAAACTGTGCCTGCTGCGGTTTCTCTGTCCTATACGTCCACAGAGCAGCCGGAGGAAAGACTTCACTCTGCTTCGCTGCACGTCTCTGCATCTCTACATCGAACCACTTCAGCTTCAGCGGGGCTCCTTTTTCTTCGTCTACAAACAAACCTGTGATACTGTTTTACACTGAGCTGCAGATTTACACCAGGTCCCTGAAAATGTACCTGTTATTTTACTGTGACTTTTCATCGAGTGGAGGTGAAGACTTGCTCGTCAGCAGACAGTCAGAGTTTTTGGGATGGAGGGAAACAAAATCATCCCTAAATCTGTTGATTCAGTGCTGAAGGCTGTAGGAGAGTTCATACAAACACGAGCTACATCAGTCTAATCTGAGTTCACGGCTTCCTGCCTGCTGACGGGGGGAGGTGATTAGTTGAAGGTCTGTTCGCTGATAAGATCTGAAGGAGATGTGAAGCCGGGAAGAAATGTGATTTGTGAACATTTTATTCTTTCAATTCTCAATTGTATCAGTTGAAATTGCAGATGACGACCGACTGAGTTTCTTTTACAGCTTCAATGCAAATTGTGTGAGCAGTTCTTGTGCTCTGTGGTGAGTTCAAGGTCATGAAACGAACCGAAAAATGCCAAATAAAGAATAAAATTCGACAGAGTTAGGAGTTCAAATGATTTCCCTTGTCAGATCCATGAACTTTACGAGCAAGATATCCACATGAGAGGTTGGTAGATATCGTCACAGTCCCAGCATTTTTTATCGTGATATCGCAAAGTTCTGTATATCGTTACATCCCCAGTTAAAAAAGACCTTATTGCATCTTTACGTTTGTTTAGGATGAATTTTCTGTTTCTCTTTTGTCACAATGCTGTGCTCATGCTCTGGTTAAGGTTCGAAAAACATCATGGTTTTGTTTAAAATACCTGTTTTGGTTGCCACAAACACAAATGTAGACGTTCCCGCTTCTTGTGAAAAACAGCTGGTTCTGACGCCACAAAAACAGCTGGAAGTATCTCCAGGTGTCCTTAAAAATATCCAGTGCTGTGACTCTGACTGCGGTCGTCCGTTTGGCTGTAATAACTCCACCACCATCACCTCCACCTGTTGGTGTGAAAGGTGGCTAATGAGCATAATGTGAACGTGATATGACACATTTGGGCCAAAAGTCAACCTGGGGCGTATCTGAGGTTTGCAGAAGCGTTAACTGCTCACATTATATCCTGGAGACTGGGCTGAAACTTAAGTATTGGGTGTATAAAATGCTGACTAGATGATGGAAATCAGAAGACTTGGAAACTTGAGTGTTTTAACAAAATTCACGGCAGTCGATCCAGTTTTTGTTGGGATGTTTCAGTCTGGACCAAAGTGGTGAACTGACGTCACCATTGCCATCCCAACTTTTTTATTACTTGATATTATTTTTACGTTGTTTTCACCTGTGTCCGTTTGTTGGTTTGTCAGCAGGATTACACAAAAACTACAGAACAGATTTCAACTAAACTTGGATGGAGGTTGGATCTCAGCACAGAACAGACCCAGTT
This sequence comes from Pagrus pagrus, assembly GCF_965226575.1. NCBI lineage: Eukaryota > Metazoa > Chordata > Actinopteri > Spariformes > Sparidae > Pagrus > Pagrus pagrus. The sequence goes on from NC_140198.1 coordinate 4,246,952, forward strand.
AACTTTTGGTGCGGATCCGGAGTATAAAAGTGGACTGTTGGGCCTTGGTGGAGGTATGCGCTCTACTGAGTGCCACTCTAGTTGGTCTTGTGTTTGTCTTTATGTTAAGTTTAGTAGATTTATGGCAGTCTGCTCTCATCTGGACTTTTCTTTATGCTGATCAATGACTGAAGTAATGTTTTCTTATAAAACCAACACACAAAAACAAACCCATCAGCTGTTTAATCTGCTGTCTCTTCACCGTTACAGTACCTCCCCATCTCCCTCTATTGTGTTTGTCTCATTTTGTTTGATTTTGTTTTCCTCTCCAGCACTTTGGATCGATCGTGTTGTGTGGTAAAGTGCTACATAAATAAAGTTGAGTTCAGTTTCCGATGCGAAGGAATAAACGCTCACATCCTTTCATCCTCAAATAAAAATTTCATGCTCGCTCCATCACATTTTGGTGCCATTTAGTCGGAAGTTGTTTGACATGAATCTCAAACCTCCAGCTGCTGTTTAAAGCTGCTGTTGTTGCCCTCCGGTCTGAAGCACGACGTGTCTGTACATTAAATTACCTATAACAGCCAGTGCGCCTCATGAAAGAATGATGCTTTTAATCTGCAGTTTTCCATAAAGGATGACGGCAGAATGAATAAATGATGAGAGCGTTGTGCCCACACAGCACCGCTGCTCCCATGCAGAGTGTATGTAATGTGTGTAAAAGCTAGTTAACAATGCTCAGCGCTCGTATTCACCTCCTGTGAGTGTAAATCATAGATGTGTGTACGCTCTGTTGTTCTGTGTCACCCACTCGCCCCTCCATCCTCCTCCCCCCTCCATCCTCACCTGTCACTAACATTTACATAACAGCTGATGTGACCCACGCACGTACGTTCAGATGTTGTTAACCGACCGTCAGACGAGAAAACCAGCTGCAGCTGCTCGACCTCGGGACGTGATTTTGTTTTTCAGTACAGAGACGAAGGATTTCAGGTCCAGGATGCTGCACTGATTTTGATTTCTTTGTAATAAATTTTATAGTTTTAAAGTTTATACGTATTTGAATGTATTTTGTTTCTATCACAGCCCTATATACAGATTTTTATTGACATTTTACGGTTACTTTTTTTATTATTATATCATATTATATTAACATTTAATCAACTTTTACGTGCAATGTACTTATTTTATCTTTATCACTATTTTATTGCTTGTTTTTGTTTTTTATTCTTCATCTTTTATTATTTTAAAGGGGCACTGTGAAGTTTTGAAGAAGAAATTCAAAAATGTTCAATATTAATGAGGGAATAATACAAACTAAAACATTTTCCATTAGGGTCGAGCGATGCCTGCTGAGTTGGTGTATGGTGTTGTCTACAGTGAAACATCGTGATGGACGATGACATCGTTGTTTATGAATTTGCGGCAGCGTGTCCCCTCAGTGTTGTCGTTAGCAGTTGCGTATTAGCTCACCACCGTAGCCGCAGCTGTTTCCCACCGTTGCTCTGACATGGAGCTCCAACTGTCTCAGCCTGCAGAGGAAACTACCTCCCGTTACCACCGACATACGTCCCTGTGCCAGGTTTGAAACCGCCCTCGTCTCCGCACCACATGTCCATAACTTAGCTTCGTATCATACCTCATATGCATAAAACAACGTCGGCAAGCCGAGGAAGCTAAACTAAGAAACCTGTGTATGAAAATGTCTCGACTCTCCACCGCTGTGTACAACTTCATGAACACTTTTCCAAGAAACTTTTGTGGCAGCAGCGTTAAACATTAATTTACCCTCAACATAAAAAATTGCCGGTTGTATTTTGCAGTTTAGCACAAAGGTTCACATCCATTATATCTGCCACCGTGTTCCCTTAATAACTGTGTATAACTGCTACTGTACAGCCATTGTTGTTATTGATTGTCTCCTCCTGCAGCTGAGCTGTGAACTGAACTGTGAACCTCCAGCGTCTGTTAAGGTCTCTTATTGTTGACTAACAGGAGACGAATGTTTGCTCTGAGGCTCAAAAATGTGCTGTAATAAAAAAACAACTTGCTGATAACTTAACGTGGACTGAATTGTGCAAACGAACCATTAAAATTCATGACATTTCTTCAAGACGCCGAGACAGCGGGGAGACGACGTGTCCTGCTGCAGAGACTCTCTCTGCAGCTCTCCTCTGAAAACTGCTTTAATCTGACCCAGAATCAGATCAGACACCAAATTCAATAAATGTGAAAGAATTAGACTTAATGACAACGACTGCAGAGACTCACTGAACTGTGAACACAGAGCAGACAGTTACAGTTACAGCCTGTGACAAATCCTAAGAAACAAAAACTGTTCAGGTTCGTCTTCATCTGAGAGCAAATCTGAAGTGATCAACCGAGGTGTCAAAAGTCCACACATCCTTTCCTCCAGTACAAGTTCAGATACTGGTTTAAAAAAAAAAGACTCTGGTAAAAGTAGAAGTACTGATTCAACTTCTTTACTCAAGTAAAAGTAATAGAGTACAGGCTTGCTTCTTACGTCTTTGTTTCGTGCAGTGACGCCAAATAAAAATAATCCATAATTCCCCTCAAATGCATCAAACTAAAGTAACAAACCTGTTTTGAAAATCTGAGGAGGAGAAAGTTCAGATGTAGGGAGGGAAAGTCAAACATGGTCAGAAAAATAAATACTCAAGTAAAGTACAGGTACCTGAAACATCTACTGAAGTACAGTAATGGAGTATTTGTGCTTTCCTCGACATGTCAGGACCTGCACACAAACTGGAGAAGAAAAAGCCCGAAGACACAAATGAAACCCACGAGATAACATTACTAGACTGAAGGTAACAAGCATCAATGAAGAACGTGAACTAAATCATCCGTCTCAGAGAACGTAAGCATAAAAACCTCCTGTCATTCATAATTAAGTTGAACACAAGATGTTCCTCTTGGCTCTGAGCTGCTGCTGAGACTTCAGACAACCTCAGCATGAGAATCCATAACAGGTCACCAATTAATGAGACATCCACACCACCCTGCTGCACGAGCTGTACTTAATGTGAGGAAAATCACCTGATGTCGTCAGAATGAGTCATATCTCATGTCGACTATTTAACCTTTGGACTGTGTCCAGTATTCATCAGTGTTAATATGATTCATAAAGAGACAAACAGCACAAACACAGCAAGAATAATACAGTGAAAGAGCCAAAGAAAGTGACTCTCATCAGAGCTACACACCAGCAATCATTAACAGTTTTTAAGATACTCAAAGTCTGATGGTGGAGCTCCAAAACTCACATAGTAGAAGAAGAAGAAGAAGAAGAAGAAGAAGAAGAAGAAAAAGAAGTAGAGGTAGACGCAGAAGACGAAGAAGAAGATTAAGAAGCAGAAGAAGAAGAAGAAGAAGAAGAAGAAGAAGAAATAGAAGAACAAAAAGAAGTAGAGGTAGACACAGAAGACGAAGAAGATTAAGAAGAAGAAGATTAAGAAGCAGAAGAAGAAGTAGAAGAAGAAGAAGACGACAAAGAAGAAGACAAAGAAGAAGACAAAGAAGAAGAAGACTTCTTTGACATTTAGATTAAACTCAGCTACTGAGTGTACAAACAAGTGGAGGTTGTAAACAGGAGGAGCAGGAATAATGCAGTCGAACAGGAAGTGAGACTGATAATTAAACACCTTCGCTCCATCAGTATATACGTGAGGAGCTGATTGTTGTCTCTCCTCTCTGTGTAATCAAGCGTTTCACCTCCTCGTGGATGAAATCAAAGGCTGCAGCGTCTCAGCGTGGTCTCATTAACACAGTCGTCAGCTCAAAGGTCAATTTAACTTCCTCCAACAGCCTCGATGCTCTGACACACCTGAGTAACGTGGAAGTCCTCAGCAGCCTGGACTGTTTTATTCATGCTCTCTGTGCCTTGACGCTGTCACAAGTCATCAGCGGGCGACCGAGGTGCTCGCTACCGGGTCGCGGGTTCAAATCCAGCTCAGCAGCTCCTCTCTGCCCGCCGCCAGCCTGAAATGTTTACCGAAGCAGTTTTAACAGAAGCACTTAAGACAAAGAGCACTTTACGGAGCGCCGAAAGGCCCAAAATAACACATCACATTTACTCAGGACACATTACGCGAAAATGAGTTGATATGATTTCACTGCAGAGGAGAAGGAGGTGAACTGAGGCCCTCATTTCTTTCTTACGAAACCATCCTCGAGCTTCCTCTTTTGTCTTTTTGCTTCCTTATCCTCCATTTTTCACAATTTCAATAAATGTGCATCCTTTTGTTCCTCTATGTCTCATCTTTTCCTTTACAAATACCCTCTCCCACCACCTTCTGCTCTCTGTCGTAAATGGACTTGCATTTCTATAGTGCTTTTCCAGTCTACTGACCCCTCAAAGCGCTTTACAACTCACATTCACCCACTGATGGAGGAGGCTGCCATGCAAAGTTGAGGTTCAGTTTCTTGCTCAAGGATACTTCAACATGAAGCCAGGGGAGCTGGGGATTCGAACAAGCGACCTTCTGATTACTGGATGACCCGCTCCACCTCCTGAGCTACAGCCACTGCAGACACAAAACTAAAAAAAACAAGTACAATGAGGACATTTATTATATTATTATTTCCTCAGCAGGTAAAAGCTAATTAATAATGCACTTCCTTCATCTCTTCTGCTTGCAGGAAATGAAGACTTCCCCTCACTGGTTTGGCTGTCAGCAGCAGTTACAGCTCAAGGAGACGAGAGGAGGGAAGAGGAGGATTAGAGGGAGATGGGGGGTCGAGGAGACGTTGAGTGTCTTCATTCATCTTTTCGGGGTAATTTTGTGTTTGGTGGGATGAAACCCCTACTGCGAGACCTGTCAAAATAAGAGCGATGGAGAGATGGAATGAGATAAAAAGAGAGAAAGTGAAGGTTTGACTTTAAAGAGCGTCTCTGCCCTCCGAGCGACAGTTCGACTTAAAGCTGAAGTTTCAAAAAACATCAACAAAGATATAAAAGCAACAACAGCAACAATCAGAGGTGTCTGAAGCCCTCTGCACCCACTACATTCTGCTTAGCTCTCATTACTTTAATGTCAGCCCTTTGATTTCTTGTCTTTAAGTCTGACGTGTTTGTAGTAACAGGGTGTAGCAGAGCTTAGTCTGTGAGCCAATGGGAGGGAAGTATAGGGCCAGGAGTGAGGCGTCACTTCCTCTGCTGCCACGAAGGTGTGACAGAAAATATGTTTAATATCTCTTCTTGACAAACCTGACAATGCATGTAAAATTATCCTTGAACGTTTTTGATTCTCGCCTGAATTTCAAGGCAAAAATTAGCCTGCAGACGAGCTGTAACTGCCCCCGTTAGCTAGAAAACACAATGGGTCGATATCGTATAGTCTTACATGGTCCAAGTTCAAATTTAATTAGAATATTAGTGAAAATAAACACTTAAACCATGTTTAACTAAGGAAATATTCAGGCGCCTCGCAAAAAAATGCCCTAAAAATACCCCTGCCTGAGAGTTACAGTGGCAAAACATCATTAGTTTTTTAATTTCTTCATGCATATCAATCTGTATCAAAAAATAATTTCTTATAAGGAAAATAAGCCTATATAGAGAGCAAAACACATAAAACTACATAATCTTGCATAATATCCAAGTTTAGACCTTAGAAAACAGATAAAAACTATATTTTGCTGGATTTGAAATCTCATTGGCTACATGAAGCATCAATCATTCAGTGGCTGGGGTGTAATTGGCTGAGGAGAGAGGGGCGGGAACAGCGAGTGGGTCTCCTGGCTAGGCGATCACTCGTCAGCTGTTGTAGGCTCTAGTGCGGGTGTACCTTGTAAAGTAACTTGTAACTAAAGCTGTCAGACAAACGTAGTGGAGTAAAAAGTAGAATATTTGCCTCTCAGTTGTGCTGGATGCAGTTTATTTTCTTTCTTCAGCAGTCATACATTTTTTTGTCTTTTTTACAAAAAAATTATTCAGGTGTTTACTCAGATTTGAGACTGATTTAAATAATGAAGTGCACGTCTGAAAAGGGGCTTAAATCATTATATTGATTATAAAGCTACAGCCTAAAAACAGAGGCACGTATACGACAGAGAAACAGATATGATCTTTGACTGAGAGAGAGAAATAGATGTGTATGTGATGTGTGTGTTGACCTAGATATCTATCTAATAAAGCAGAAATACCATCAAAGAAACAGACTTTTTTTCCCCTGGATGCCCTGAAGAAGTAATTTTACCCTCCGCTCTACTGGAATCTGTTCTTAGCTTCCAGATCCTCTCAGAACAACAACAGAAACACTTTCCTGAGGTTTGAGAGGAACCACACTCTAACGCTGAAAAGCCTTTGAGCCAGGCAGTCTTCGCCTGGTGGAGATCATCTGCAGGAATCATCACCGCTGCATCATCTCCGGCCAATTAACAGTCTGCGGTCTGCGCTCAGGAGGAAACACGAGGCGCTTTGTCTGATCCTGACTGACAGCTGCTGCAGCTCGCTCTCGTCTGAACAGCAGATATCGTTGCTGTACGGGAGATTAGGACCACGGTGAAAAATGTATATAATCTCTGAGTTTAGATTCTGAGGCCCCTAAAAGAAGATTTTACGTGAGACATATGTGCACGACTTGAATGCAACCACTCTGCACATGTTTTGTTGCCGCTAATGACACTTCTGGAAGAACAAGAGTTCATACTTCTGTTTTTATTTCTATTATTTCATTATTATCTTATTTATTGGTGATTGACTTGATCAAAGTGTGACTTTGAGAGAGTAAAAGACTCCTTTTGATGATAGAGGTGGTGTTGATAATGAGTCTAATGGAAATTGATTTGAACCTGCTCTCGTTATGCTCGTTTATTTTTTGTTTATCTTTTGCATTGTGCGCATGTTAGCATGCCTGATTACAGCCTCACTTTAACATCGTATCTTGAGCAAAAAAAAAAAAAAAAGTTGAAAAGAGCTCTTTTCTAAACATCTAGAAGTAAAAGTGGAGTGGAGTACTTTCACAGTGCAGTATAAGTACTTTTACTTAATGTAGCAGTAGCAACATGTTAGCTAACAACATTAGCTAACCTAGCATCACAAACAGAATGCGAAGAACAACAGTGTTTACGTTATGGCAAAGACGCCTTTTAGCTGTGTTGCAAAAATGTCTAATGAAGTTAGCATGCTAACCAGCTAGCCTCAGCCCATCCTCTCTCCTAATACCACTTTGTACCACAAGAGGTGATGGTCTGATTGTCACCGTAGATTCAGCCGTTACTGTAATATATGAAGGAAATAAACTCACAAAATGTCAAGAATATAAACAGTCCTATTTCTGTTTTCTTTAGTAAATGGAAAACTACAACGGTGCGAGCTTAATGGCCTCGTTAACTCATCGTATGACAGACTTCATTCAAACTGTCATGGTTTGTCGTTCCACAATCACCATCACATAAATCCTTAATTCACAGAGTAAGATGTGAAAATATTCCAGCTCTACACGCCACTCTTTGTTGTCCCCGGGGTCATAGCTGCTGTAAATCGCCTCCATACTGTTTCCCCCTGTTTTCAAACAGAGACCACTGGCTCCACGGCTAACTGAGCCACGAGCTAATCAGCTATTTGCAGCTAGTTACATCCAAAGACAGCTAGCAAAGAGCAGCAGTTGTCGGTTACTCTGGTGATATGCTGCCCCCTGTCTGTCTGGAGGTTCATTTTCAAATTCTCACCATATTCACCACTGAAATGTAGACTGACAACAACAGAGCTACAACAGTGTTTGATAAAGGAAAATCAAATGTGGAAAGACACACACACACACACACACACACACACACTCACAGCAGCAGTTATCTGTTCTCTCTTGTCAAACCATTAGTGGCCAAATCAGCTTTTAAATCACTCCCTAATTGCTTTTTTACGACAGTTGTCATGGCAACCCGGCAACTCTTTGAAGCCATTTGAATGTTTTTAGGATCCTTCAGGGCTCCATGAATGTGCGTATCGCTGTGTGTTTGTGTGAATGTGTTGAAGTACAGTACAGCGGCGATGATTTGCAGATTTACTGGGCCACGAATAAATACAGAGGGGAGGTGCAGCGACTTATCCAGAAACACACACACACACACACACACACACACACTCTCACACTAACGCGGGCACACACTCGTGTTCCTGCTGGGTTGGTGGTTGTACAGAGCTGGCAGGGAGGCAGGCAGCTGCATGGAAGAGTGTTTTAATCCTCAGATCAGCAGGAAAACTCACTGAGCTCGGAGGCCTGCGGCGAGCTGAAGGAAACCAGCAGCCGAAAGGTCACCGGTTTAATCCCCATCATCACTATCAGTGGATGTGGTTAAAGTGCTCATGAGCAAGCACCTACAGCTTAGGCGTGTAGGTTCGCGTTTGTATTAATTTACAGACTACACGATAACGACCTGGCAGACGTGGGGTGAGAAAATTGACAAAATGACCCCACTTCGTGCATCATAGCGGATGACAACCGACGTCAGGGACTCATCACGACGTCCTGACGGAAAGACGAGCAGGTCAGACTGTTTGTTGCCTTCAGTGACAAATTAATCTGCGAGTTGGTGACGTTGACCAATCAGAGCACAGGACGCTCTTCAAAAAGGTCACTTTTCAGTATAACATACAATTTTGTTCTCATAAGTCGTCCCTACCACCTTCTTTCTGATGACATCACGCAGGTCTTCAAACACGGCGAGCTGTGATTGGTTGCACACTAGCGTACAGTTCAGTGTGTCATGTCTCTCAGCTGAGTTCAATGTGCGACCAACAGTTATTTTTATCATCGATTAAGCCGCCTACTATCCGCCTCAATTCAAGTGTACAGTCATGCCATACATCGCTAGAAAGCTCAGATTCTTGTAATTTGATTAGTACAAACCATTTCAAGATGAAAACCACATCAGCCATGTACAATCAACAAACAAGCAAGCTAACAACTCCATTGTACTTTATAGTCCATGTATAAATGGTGACAACATTGCAACAAACTGCAAACTCTGTCAAAAACCTCTTGTCGACAGCTCATTTGTCCAAGCTTCTACGTATTTTATATGCATAAAGTTAGTGTAAATACGGGAATAAAGAACTATTATGAGTTTAATACTCAAGCAGGGGTCTTTTGAGGATATAACATGGCTTTTTTATGCCAGGCACCTGGATACTTCCTTAGAAAAACAACTATTTTCAGTATCGTGATGAAATTTGAACTTGGAGCATGTAAGACGATATGACGTGGACTCATTGTGTTTTCCAGCTAGCAGAGGCAGTTACAGGTCATCTGCAGGTTGGTTTTGCTTAAATTCAGGCAAGAATAATACAAAAATAATTCAGTGCGTTCAAATTTGTATAGATTAATGCCAGAAGCAATAAAATTCAGACTGTAACCTTTCAAAAGAGCCCAACTGGGCTGGGCGAGGCACTTATATTATAAATAATTTTACATACAATTTCGGGAACGGTAAGAGATTATATAAATCGTCTTATTTTTAAAATGTTGAAAAATTGTAATTGTTTCACCAGTGAGATGCGTTCAATGTGAAGCTGCAGCATGTAGGAAACGTTCAGTTTGCATCAGCAGTAAACGAACACGGCGCTCTGAAGATACTGAGCGATTCTCAGGATTACAGTTACATTAAGTAATGCTTCGTGACAATGACGGTCGGCACAAGTATAAAAGTAGAATCGTGTGTTACTTGAGGTGAGAGTCCCACTGTTCATCAGAGATCTCAGGACTAACTGGTACTAACAACTGTGCACTGTAAGCACTTTACACACTCATCAACACACTCCACAGTACTGAGAGTGTGTGTGTGTGTTTGTGTGTCTTCATCACACACACTACGTATCTGTGTTGACAGCTGTGGCTCTTCAGCTCATATAGAAAACAAAGAGATCAGAACAGATCTTGTTGTTGTTTATTAGACATCACTTAACTGAGTGATGATGCACTCTGACGCCTTCTTCTGAAGACGCTCATCGTACCCAACAGGCCAAACCACACGAGTCCCGAGGACACACAACAACACGATCTCTCTCTGCGCCGCAGTCTTTGTTTCATGTGCATCTTTTCAGCCACATCAGCAGCTCTTCAACCAACCCCGCAAATCTATTAACTATTGATCACGAAAGAGAGGAAATAATCCAACAGGAGCAGAATCTTAAAGCCCTGTTTTCCCTCCTTTAGACCTCGGACGTGGACGCTGCTGAAAACTCCCACGAACAGACCGATGGTTTCGCCGGTATTCCTGCCGAAGACAGTCTGTCCTTTCAGCTCCCCTCAGCTGCTGCTGAAAGGAGATCAGGAAACACATCAACTCATTCAACCACTAAACAAAAGAATCTGCAGACTTTCAACCAAAATAGACCCGTCACGGAGCGACAGCTTTTATATCAGACTCACTGATAAACAGCAGCAGCAGCAGCTGGCCTTGTTTTAATATGTAACAGGAGTCAGAGCTTCCCCAGTTTGATAAAGGCCAGGGACCTTTTCCTGTCTCCCCTCATTTCCCCTCATAAAGACAGTTATTAACTTTACACATTTCTTTATTTAAAAGCAAAAATACTAAGATGCTTGAGGGTGCTTGACTTGGTCTAGACAAACTTGTGACGTGGCGATAGCACCCACTAGCCCTGGCGTAGCGCCATGCCTGCTCCTTGGATCTTTGTTGGGAAAAGGTTGGTGACTACCGGCTTCAGGGCCGGCCACATCGAAAACGATCATCATTACAATAACTATAAATAGATTCAAGCGGATGGCGGAGTTCACACCTCAACTATAACAACGACGACGGTGGGGAACGATATCGTTGGTGAATGATAGTTACAGCTCATCTGCAGGGTTAATTTTGAATAGCCTGTTCAAAAGAGCTCAACCCCATGTCTGTAATCCAAACGGTTCAACAACAAGTTTGAATTTACTTTGGGCGAGACTGGGATAGGCGTTTCAGGATATTTTTACATATTATACATTTTCATGAATGGTAACAGGTTAAATTTAACCGATGTAAAATCATCAACCGTTAATAAAAACACTTGAAAACAATCACGACTAATTAACGAGTTAGAGCTTTTTCCGCAGTTAAAACCCTTCCTGCAGTTCTCAGAACACAAGAGAGTGATTTAGGACTGAAAGCAATAAAAGGGGAACAACGAAAGAAAGTAATTCGGCTCTCGTGTACAAAATAAGCTCGGAAACCCAGCGAGAGCCCGTTCCATCTGACTCACAACATGGAAATTTATCACAGCATGACAGCACCTGAAAATTGGGCTCATGGCAAGGGTGCAGCACTCGTCTCCAGTGTTCAGTATGGAAATGGGGGTGATCATTAGGACATCAAATTGGATTGCTGTGTGGAAGAAAAAAGCTCGGAGGGATTCACAACTGTGGCTTTGACTGCACTTTGTACAAAAAGCTGCTGCTTGACGGATTGAATTACCGCCCAAAATGGGGGAGGATTAAAGTCATGCAAATCAAGAGGCAACGCTATAATGAAGGGGGAACTGTCAGACAAAAGATTCTTCACCGACAAAAAAGGCAAATCTGACAATGTAAAGAGCTTAAGAAGATGAAATGTAAAGAACAAATCCAGGTAAAGACAGAACACGATGGTTTACAGGACACGAGGAGCTCCGGGGCTTCGTTTATATTCAGATCTATTTTCATTTGAAGTGATGACTCTTTTTAAAAGCTGGATCGTATTGTTTATAGTTTTGGCCGTCCATCCTACTGCTTTTTCATAATACTTTAGTCACTGCTGAGATCTGAAGAGGAACCCGCCGGACGCAGCTTCACGCTCGACGGGGGAATCGACACATGAGCCATCAGACAGGTTTCAAATGAGTCCAGTTTAATCGAGGGATCTGAATCAAAGGGCTTTTCGACTGCAGCCCCACAACAACCTCAGTCACCTACGCCCTTAAAATATCAAATGTCTTTACTTATATTAAAAAAAAAACCTGAAAACATGATACTACTGTAATTATTATGAAAGGATTAAAAGGATTAAATGATGATTTAAACCGTCAACTATTACCAGGAAATCTAAATGAACGTGTACGTTAAATTTTATCACAGCAATAATCCACCGTCGTCTGCTTCAACCTGCAGACTGCCGAGATAAATCTGACATCACAGCAGCTGGATCATGAAGAGTCCCGAGAGTGCGTTAAGAAGGAAAAAAGACCGGATAGACTTTTTTATGTTCATGATGATGAAGTAGCTTTCAGGGATCCTTTACCTCCTTATATCCCTCGTACTGTATTACTGCTCGCTCTCTACACAAGTCTCAATTAAGGCTAATGCTAAGTGCTTCAGATACATAAATGAGCAGACACAGTGTGTTTTGTTTCTTTTCACTGTGTTTCATATTTTGGTGAATTTGAAGCTGTTTCTGTGACACAGAAGCATTTGCACCGTAATGTCTTTAAAAAGTAAACTATGACTTCGACTATTTTTGGAGAGCAGGCGTTGATTCTCAGGATTAATGAGCTCCAGTAAGCCAACAACACAAACAGGCAGATAACAGACTTATAACGACGGACCTGTCTGAAGCGTTTGGTTATTTTGTCACACGTGATTTAATGAAGGTAAACACAGTGTGTGTCACGTCTCTGCTGATTTATCCACATATGTGTCCTCCTGCTTTCAGATGTCTGCAGGGATTTAATGAAATGAAGGAGAAGAGATTCAAACAAGCAGCTACTGACAACAGAAACTATTAGAATCACATGTTTTAATTAAGTTAATTTACTGACGTTCCTGCTTTAACTGCTGTAAATGTTATCTGTTGATGCAGATTTAAACACCTCTAGTAGTTGGATAGTGTTATTTAAAATGTGTGTGGGACAATCTAACGAGGGCCTGGGGTCCACTGGAGAACAATTTTAACAGAGTTGATTTCATTTTCTGTATTCTGGTTCCTTTTAACAGGCGGATTGATGCTTTTATCTGGATGAATTAGCTTGAGAAATATTATGAGTATATTTGTAGTTTAATCCAGATCATATATTTGAAGATAGTAAAAACATAAAGGCACAGAGACTGAACAAACACGCAAAAAGACACACCGTGAGACACAAGGCAACTGCAAAAAAACAAACACAAAAAAACCACAAAGGGACTACAAAGAGACATAATGTGACTGCAAAGAGACACAAAGCGACTACAAAGTGACACAGCGTGACTACAAAGAGACACAACGCACCAACAGAGGCCGGCATGACTACAAAGAGACACAAAACAACTACAGAGACACAAAGTGACTGCAAAGAGACACAGCTTGACTACAGAGAGACACAAAACACATACAGAGACCTGCATGACTACAAAGAGACACAAGATGAATACAGAGAGACACAAAACAACTACAGAGACACAAAGTGACTACAGAGAGACAAAAACGACCACAAAGAGACAGAAAAAAACCCACAAAAAGACATCTTGCTGAGGGGTGAGTTGAGATATTTCACTCGATACCACAAATGTGAACCTGATGGAGGCGCCTGAGGAAAAGAGGATTACAACCATAGTCAGTGGGATTCATCCTCTGGGGACCTTTAATATCTGAACCGAATTTCATTACAATCCATCCAACAGTTGTTGAGATATTTCAGTCTGTTCCAACCTGCTGGACCGACCTAGCGACTGATATTACAGCTAAATATAGATCTAAGAAGAGATTTTAATCGCTCAACAGTTCACTGACCTGGCTGGGGGGAGCCATTATCTGAGAGCCAAGACAGGGAAAAGCTCAGTAACCACAGGTCTTAAAGATGGTGCAGGAAACAATAAAGAGAGCTTTTTTCCAAAGCCCTGAGGAGGCTGACCTGCAGTTCACTGATGGAGCCAAGCTGTGTAAGACCTCAACAGTGCAGGAAAGAAATCAAAATTTCATTTTCGCATTGTCAAGTCACATTGTGCAAAACTGCGGAGACTCTTTTTTAAGTAGACGTCTTCAGGTCGTGTGTAGTTTAATAGCCAATGTTGTTAATACATGTGATGCACAATGTGAAAATAAAATCTCTTATTTTTTATCTATAACAATCTTTGAGTATTCTAAGTGAAGCTATAAAAGCACAGGAAGTTTGGAGAGGATGAGGGAGGAAGTAGGACAATGGAGGAAAAGAAAGAGAGAGGAAGTCTTTGAGAACAGCAGGCGCTCTTTTTAATAAAGCTCCGCGATTTTAAACAAGTCCACATTTCCTCACTTCTCCTCAGGTTTTCACCGTGTGTGTGCATCACCTGCTGCTCATCTGCTACAGAGAGAGTTTGTTTCAATATGGGCCAAAAAAAGTTTCAGAAAATCCGCCTTCATCCGAAACAGTTTGGGAGCTGAAGAAAACATGTTGACTCTCCAAGAAAAATGCTCGTCAGACTAAAGTCAGCACTAAACAAATTCAGCGTTTTTTATCTTCCTGTCAGCAGAGAGTTTGTCAAGCTGTTTCTTCTTCTTTGGTTTCCGTCTCATTTGCATTATGTTGAGGTGTTACAAAGACAAGACGTGGATTTCAGGAGGTAAAACAGCATGTGATGAGCTGCTCCTTTACTGGACCGACCAACATCACCAGGCTGACTCCAAATTAAACTATATTAATACATATATTGTGTTGATTTATTGATAAATTAATTTTATTACCCCTCCCACTGTAGCTCTTTATGACAACAGTCAGTGGTGGAAAGTTTAAGTTAATTCACTCAAGTAGTATTTACATTTTCTGCCAGCGCTACATTTCAGAGGGACATATTCACTTTTACTTTTTACTACATTCCTGTTATAGCTGGAGTTACTTTTCAGTTGAAGAAGGGGGTTGTTGCAATTTGAGATACGGCCCCAATACAAACAATAGATCTATTTGGTTGGTCTGTTGGCTGATTGGTTGGTTGGTTGGCTGATTGGTTGGTTTGGTGATTGGTTGGTTGGTTGGTTGGTTGGTTGGCTGATTGGTTGGTTTGTTGATTGGTTGGTTTGTTGATTGGCTGATTGTTGGTTTGGTGGTTGGTTGGTTGATTGGTTGGTTGGTTTGGTGGTTGGTTGGTTGGTTGGTTGGTTGGTTGGCTGATTGGTTGGTTGGTTGGTTGGTTGGTTGGTTGGTTGGTTGGTTGGTTGGTTTGGTGGTTGATTGGTTGGTTGGTTTGGTGGTTGATTGGTTGGTTGGTTGGTTGGTTGGTTTGGTGGTTGATTGGTTGGTTGGTTGGCTGATTGGTTGGTTGGTTGGTTGGTTGGTTGGTTGGTTTGGTGGTTGATTGGTTGGTTGGTTGGTTGGTTGGTTTGGTGGTTGATTGGTTGGTTGGTTGGCTGGCTGATTGGATTGTTGATTGGTTTGTTTGTTTGTTGGTTGGTAAATTGATTGATTTGAATCTGCAGGATTACACAAAAACTACAAAACAAATTCGTGGAGGATGGAGAGGATGGGTGTCAGCCTAGAAAATGGGTGGTTTAAAATTTAAAGTGATGCAGGGCAATCATGTTTAGTAGTCAGAAGTCTCACAGCTGCTCTCTCCAGATTTTGTAAAAGCACTCCCTCTGCTATCATGCTGGACCACTTCATTTCCTGCTGTACCCAGTTCCAGGTTTATGATGCAGAGGAGGATATCGCCTTTCTAATAAAATGACGGAGGGGGGATGGGGAGGGATAGAGAGCGTGATGAAGCAGATTCTGTATTGCAACAGCACATATTCATAGACAAAACACAAAACATATGCAGGTATGCTCTGACTAACTTATGACTCATTACTGGTCTTCAGTGTAATTTTCTCTCCTCTGCAGAAACTAAATGAAGTGATGTGAAGCTTTGCATATTCATGAGGTCTGTTAGTGTCCAGTGTTATTTTCATATGAGGTAAGCAGAGCAGTGGGGGTGTACGCCTGATTTAACTCCTCAGGGCCTAATGGACGGAGGAGCCCTCAGAGAGCAGCTCCGCACACTCACGAAGCTTAATCAGCCGTGTGTCCCTGCGTGCCTCCACCCACGCAAGGTTCTCCACATGTGAAGGGAACATTTCTACAGCGACACACAGTTCACCTTGTTCCCAAAGTATCAGGGCAAATACAGGTGAGCTGGAACGCCAGGTCAGCTGAGCTGGCAGAAAACCACTTCACCCCGATTTCACCCAAAAAGTTCAGATTTCAGTCTGATGTGAACATGATTGGATTACTGAACAGGCCCAACCATGCCAGAGTCTGCGGTTCCTGTTTTTGTTGACATTCCACAAAAAATGGACCATAAAGACACAAAACAACCCCAAAGAGACATAAAGTGACAACAGGTGACAACAGAGAGACACAAAGTGACAACACAGAGACACGAAATGATCACAAAGTGACAAAAAGTGACAACAGAGAAAGACAACAAAGAGACACGAAGCAACTACAGAACACAAAATAACAATAAAGATTCACAAAATGACCATAGCGAGGCAGAACAACAACAAAGAGTCACAAAGCAACAACAAAACACTACAGACCGACTATAGAGAGACACGAAGAGACACAAAGCGACTGCAGAGACAAAGAGCAACTACAAAAAGACACAAAAGGACAACAATGAGACACAAAACAACTGCAAAGTGACACAAAGCAACTACAAAGAAACACAACATGACCACAAAGAGACACAAAATGACAACAAAGAGACACAAAGCGACTACAAAGAGAAACAAAGTCACAACAAAGTGACAACAAAGAGACACAAAGCGACTACAAAGTGACAACAAAGAGACACAGAGTGATTGCAAAGTGTCACATAGTGAAACAAAATGACCACAGAGACACAAAGTGATGCCAAAGAGGCCCAACACGACTACAAAGACTCACAAATGGACCGCAAAAGGATACAAAATAACGTGATGAAAAAATTATGTTGCCACGTCTCACTCCAGTAGGAGTGATGAGGAGTCCTTTACGTATGTCTCCAGGGGTTCATAATCAGTCCATGGCTGTGAGAGGGGACGGTAAAACAAGATTTTACAAATTAAAATCCTGAGTATCGTCTTCATCTCAGTTTGAGACACGTCAACTGTTTGCCAACATGAATTTAGAAGGCGATTACATTACATTTAGTGTTGTGTTAACAGCCTGTGAAGATGCTGCCTAGTGGGCAAGAAAATCATTGAAGATAGGTGTAAAAGCTTTCAGACAGGACAGGGTTTGATATCCTCCGAAATGAGCAGAAAACATTCAGATTTATGACATTTCGCATCATTTTTAACACGACAATAAGTCCAATACTCTGGTCCAGACTAAAACTGTTGGATTGTCTTGAAATTTGGTGCAGACCATAGACAGTTTACTTGGAGCAGGTCATCAACACAGGCACTAAATTCAGAATATGGCCCCTTTTGGATGTTTTAAAAGTTTTTTTATTCATGACGCAAGGTAGTAAGTAAAGTTATTTGATAATTTCTAGTCATTAGAAAACTCTCACAGAATAAATATGCTGTGACCATGAAAAAAATTGTCATGTCAATCTTCGGCCTTTTATATGAATAATAAAAACAGGAACATATTAGAGGACAGCCCGCCCCGTTTTCAAACACATTATCCAACTTCACATCCTCTCTCCTCCACCTTTGGCCGGCGCATCAATAAATCATCCAATAATGTGATGAATAATTCGCGACAAGCCGACCAGTCCTGCACCGCAAGTTCTTTCAACCTGAACTTTCCACATCTTTATTTCATATGCTGTTATTCCTTTTAGCAGGAGAGCACAGCTTCTCATCTGTAGGTGGAGGAGGATTAACAGAATAGAAGAGGTCAGTCTCAGGGTTTTGTTTGTTTTTAGCAGAAACGGAGACAAAAATCACTGGACACAACAACAGTCTACAATATTTTTAATAATCTGTTTTCCGTCTCCACCCAGCAGCTCCTACCTGGCATACCGGGTGACGTAGTAAAGGAAAAGTCTGCAGACTCATAGACAATCGGGTCATAAAAGTAAACCAAGCATCTTGACACTGCCTTCAGCTAAACAGTTCATGAGCTGAAGAGGACATGACGCCTCTCCAAGAAAAATGCTTTTCAAACTAAAGTCAGCTCCAAACAAATTCAGCATTTTTATCTTCTTGTCAGCAGAGGGTTTGTCAAGCTGTTTCTTCTTCTTTGGTATCCGTCTCATTTGCATTATGTTGAGGTGTTACTTTTCCTCTCTACATCGCAACACAAATATCTGAATCTATCTCCTCCTCACATTTTCAAAACATGCTCGTTACCTTCGTTTGTATGCATTTGATGGGAATTATCGATTATTTTTATGCGACGTCATTTCAAGCCGCCAAAGACGTAAACGGACAGAGAGGGAGACTGGAATGGGGAGAAAAGGCGTGTTAGTGTCTCGTATCTGCAGAGAGTTTCTTATTTTCTCACTTTGTTGCTGCTCAGGACGCTTTACCAACCCAAAATGTGGCTATTTGATGTCCTGGGAATGAGCCTCAACAATCAACAATCTTTGTGGTGCGTTTAGGAACAGCTGGGACAAAATCCTACTAATTCTACCTTTAAGTTTAATTGTCTTTGTTGTGAGCTTCAGTTAGCTTTGACCACAAATGTCCTTCGGATAGAGATCTTTTACTTTGATACCCCGAGTACATTTCAGAGCCTGTACTCTATTATTTTTACATGAGTAGATACATTGAATCAGTTCTTATACTTTTACCAGTCTTTTTTTTTAACACCAGTATCTGAACTTGTACTGGAGGAAAGGATGTGTAGACGTTTGACACCTCTGGTCTGCAGAAATGGCGTAGTAATATTTTCCGATGTTGAGTACGGTGTGCTGTCGATGCTGAGGTGTCCAGTTGACCAATCAGATCGCTCGGTCTGAACCACTTGTTGTATAATTTGAATTCACTAGCAGATGATGCGCCGGATCCTGACCTCAATATGAGAAAATGAAACAAACTCCAGAACTCACTCACAATAGAAATCAAAAAGAGAAAAGTCAGACATAAAAATGTAAAAGAAACAGAATAAGGAGGGAGGGACTGTACTGCCAGCAGTGACAGCTTCAAGGTCGTGTGGGAGTAATGAGTGTCGGGAGGACTTGACAGCTCAAAGACATGTGAGTGAATGTGTTTGAATGAGGAGCTCGGAGCAATTGAACACAATGACTGTGAAAGTTTCCGCTAGACTATGTTTTGCTCTTAATAATAATGTATTCCGTCTCTTCACAGTTGACTCAGAGTCTGACTGAATGAAACGATGACAAATGTTGAAAACGGTCTAATAGCGAGAACCGGCATCAGAACAGCTACGACCTAAAGAGGAATAAATCATTGACAGGTGGCGTTTTGTTATTTTTAATTTGGTTTTCTTTAAAAGCTGCATAAGTTGATGTTTCGGCCACACGGGGGCAGCGTGACAAGAGTCGACACAACGATGACACAATGCGACTATTTAAAGTTGATATCGTGCGCATGTTAGCAAACAGCTGACCACGTCCTTCTGAGAGAAAAAGTTTTTGTTTACAGATTAACAAGCTGTCTTCATGTGTGAGACATTTTTGGACTATTGGAATAATTGGCCGTCAAAACAATGGCATGAAAATGTTGGTTTGTGGGTACACAATTGAAATTCGCACAGACTCACATGGTAACAATGAAAACTGCTGAATGGAGGGCTGCTGCTGATGACAAAATGCTACAAGTAGTGGCAAAGTGGGGTTTAATACAGTCGAATATTGAGGATTGTGACAATATGTGACTCTCATTTTATCTCATCACATCACATTTACTCTCAAGTGTGTTTCTGTGCCGTAATATTTTACTGCTCACTGACCAATCAGAAACAAAACAAATAATTATGAAGCTGAAAATGAACATTACAGATTAGATCACTGACTTGTGTTTCATTATTTTCATAAAACAAGTTGTGGTGCCGTTTCCTGTCGTTGGTTCGGGCTCCTGTCTGTTTTGTTGCTTAATTTGTGTCTGTGTAGGCAACGTTATGTATGAAACTGACCTTAAACAAAATAAAATATTTGACTTTGACCTCACTCGGTCCCAATATTGCAGATGTAGCAAAGAGCCTTAACAATGAGGTCAGAGGTCAGAGGTCACAGTGCCCTGACAATAATGGATGAAGCAAATATAATCCCGTGACCCTACAATGATCAGAGATGTTAAAGGAAGGAAAGAGAGCTACTACCCACCAAACATTAGACGTCTGATAGACGTCCAGATCATGTCTATATTGCGTCCGTCGGTCCAAGACCAATTCTGGACCACTACACGACGTGCAAACTAGGTCTGCTATTTGGACGTCTAATCATGACCCCACTTGGACGTCAATATGCAGTTGAACATTTGAACGTCGGGCTAGGTCACTTATTTCGACGTCTAAGACAGGTGCAGGTAATTGACATGATGTAATTTATTTATTTACATTATTATTATTATTATTATTATTATTATTATTATTATTATTATCATAGTAGTAGTAGTAGTAGTAGTATGGGCATGATGACATATTTTGTGATTAAACATTATTTTTGAATAAAAGTAATATTTTTGTTTGTTTACATTTTTGTTTTTCTCTTTTAAAATAGCGTTATTCAGTTTATTACAACAATAAAGATGTAGCCTTTGGGGGAAGGGGGGGGGGGGGGGGGGGGGGTGTTACAGTCAACGCCATGGTGATTGGCTGAGGCATTGCGTCATCAACGTACATCAAAAGAGCCACTCCCATTGGCCCAGGTGTTTCTCTACGGTGAAAGCAAATGGCCGCTCGGCTCTGTGCACCTTCGACCTCTACAACAACCTACACAGCAATCCGAAAATCAGCGTCGTCCACTAAATTGCAGGTAAGTTCGGTCAGCACATAGACCCATAAGTTAATTTTTTGTTCATTTATGCATTTCTAGCGTTTGCCGTTTTAGCTTTATGCCTCAAACCTGTTGTTGCTACAATTAGCATTACATCTGCTAACGTTAGCTTTTGAACACGACCAATTTTGTTTAACGTACAACGAAACCGGCGAAAAATAAATACATGGAGTGAAGCGCTGGAGCCGTGGGCCATTACACGACCGTTATCGGCAACAGGCCTCCAGTGTTAACAAGCAGGAGGGCCATTGTGTTGAGCTGGGGAGCGGCCGGGTGTTAGCAGCGGATGCTAACCGCTAACGCTAGTCGAAGTTGGCATCGAGCTACCTCACAACACAGCCATCTTTCTTGTTACTGGTCGAGGCTTTATTTGTCGGTGACAGCCGGTTATGGGTCCGCGGCTCCAGCGCTTATTTCTTTTTCTTTGACGTGCTGCTGCTGAGATAGACAGAGAGAGAGAGAGATTAGCACTTGCTAACAACCGGGACAGCTAATGGGGCTAGCAGCACAGACCAATATACAGGCGGCGGGGGGGCGCTTCAGACACAGCCACGTAGGTTTGCAGCCAAATGTTTAACAATTTAGTGCAGTGGAGTACTGTATTGTAAAGTGTTAGTAAGGTGTTTCTAAATCCTTCTTATCCTTTTGTCAGGTGGTGTTTGGTCCTCTTTTGAAAGTGAGTGAGGAGTCTACACATGGATGAACTTCTGCGTCATGACAGCGAAGATGAACGTCGGAGCTAACCTTTTTTTTTTTTTTTACACGTTTGTATATACTGCCTGCTGTTGTATTGTCAACTGACGTCTGCAATTAAAAATTGGTGACAAAACAGTCAGGATTTGATTGTGATTTATTATAACGTGACTGTAGAAACGTGTCCAGAAGGTAGGAACCTGTTTTCCTGTACCAGCTAATTTTACTGTAGCGTCATTTGGTTATGCATAGGAACTAAACCAGTAAAAAAAAAAAAAAAAGAGTAATATGAGTTATAATTTGACGTAGAAAAGACGTCCACAACGACCATATTTGGACTAGAAATGGCCCCTGCACGGCGGTACTGTGGACGTCATAAATGGACGTCAAGTATACGTTGAAAGAAAGACGTCGTCTGGAGTAACAGTCTGCACCTTGAGGTGACCAAAATTAGACGTGCAAAAATGACTTGGAAAAGACGTCGTTTGGACGTCTCTTTGCGCAGTGGGTAAAGATGTTTTATTACCATTTTTGATTGTTCAAGCACATTAAAAAAGAGCTCGTGTTGACCAAAGTGCTGTTCAGACACGAGTAGGTAGCTAAAACACAAATAGAAGAAACGCCAACATGAACATGAGGATTACAGCTCACAGACTCACACACAGATCCCCTAAGCCTCTAAACAGCTCTACACCCAAACACAAACATGTTTGAACCACATCGGCTAATTGTGATGTCATTTCCTGGAGTATCTTCAGATGCTTCATGTCCCTGAAATCTCTACAGCCTCAGCTGAAAGGTTATTTAAGTCAACAAACAACATTTGAGTGCCTACACGGGTATTTCCTGCTTATTGTGATGTTATTGCGATCCCTCTTCTACAACTACAGAAAAACCCTTCAATCAAAACCACAAAATGCAAAACTACAATTTCTCTCAGTGACTCTCCGACAGCCATCAACTGCTTCTCACTGACGACGCCACGCTTTGTCATCACGCACCTACAACGTGATATAGCGAAAGACTATAGACAACTTCTGCAAAAATAATAAATGCTCTAGTTATTATGTTTTTGTTTCTTTGAGATCAATTTCCCGCAACATTTCTGCACCATCCGTCACGTTACGTAATGACTTCTTCACGTAGCTCTTAGAAAGAAAGCAAAGACGTGTATTTCCCAAAATGACAAACTTTTCCTTTAAGATCGTCACAGATGATTATTCAGAGTTTTGCTCAGCTGCAGGAGTGTGTTTGTGGTTTTGGGAAAACTTCCATGAAGTAGATTTAAGTACAAACAAAACTTGAACTCGCACCTGAACAACAAAGTTCTTCGAGGTATCCGGACTCTAAATCTTTCGCACTAATGTGAGTCTGTGTGTGTGATGTAATCGAGGTGTCACAGCTCTACCTGCAGCTCTCAGGTCAGCCTGTAACGGTGTTAATTACCGTCCTCACTCTGTCATTCTGTTTTATGTCGGCTCATTAACCTGCTTCAAACTGTCTGTTTATCGACACCTTCTGCTGCCGCCGTCTTCCGCTCTGTTCGCTCCCGCTTTGCTCTCTGCTTCAACTCGTTCTTTGTTCCCGTAGTTGTTTTTTTTCTCCCCTGTTTGTGTTTCATCCACCCATCTGTCTGCCTCCTCTCTGTTCCCCTTCTCTTTTTGTTTGGACTGTCTTATTTATTCTTCAATCTGAAATGAACAAAAAAACAACTCTCGGCGCCGCGTCTTCCTTTCGCGTCACTCTCTTTGAATCTCTTTCACACGAACGGCTTTTTGTCTCACTTTTAACTTCCAACTCTGCCTCGAACTTCGTCTTTTGTCCTCTTTCTGACACGTTCTCGTCTTCCTCTTTCGATCCAGCCGCCACTCTCTGCTCCCTTTCTTCTTCGTCTTCCTCAATCACGAAGCTGCTTTAGTGACTGAGAGCTGCACTCGTGGCAATACCTCTAGGAAGCCGTTGTCTTTTGTCGAGGCCGGTGATGCTGCAAGATATTTAAAAGAACTGATACTGCGATATCTCAATTTTCTGCACTATATATTGAGATATGAAAAACAAAACAGAAATTCTCTCAAGATAACCCGAATAGCTCTATTTGTAGTTATTGCTCATTCAAGAATGACGCAGGTGATTTTGCAGGGGGGTGCATTTGAACAAAGCAGGCCCTGCTTTGTTTGATACATTGATGATGAATGATTGAGGCTGTGCATGTACGTCACCAACAAGCAAAAAACTCCCACATATTCAAGAACCCTTAAATCAGATGAAAAACATTTTTCTGGCTGAGAAAGTTCACATGAACGCCCTCTCAAGTCAGAACAAAGACTCTTTTTTTGGTACACGAGTTGCCGAGTTGACGTCATATGACGCTGTAACACGGCAGACGAGAGTGAACATTGAGCTGATGGTAAGAAACTTTTACAGGAGTCGTGTATTGTAGAGTCATTGTATCGTTTCCTTTGTTCTTCATGTATTAAACAGCTTTCAACGTGTTGTTTTAACGCTCTGAGCGATAAA
Organism: Pagrus pagrus; assembly: GCF_965226575.1. Lineage (NCBI taxonomy): Eukaryota > Metazoa > Chordata > Actinopteri > Spariformes > Sparidae > Pagrus > Pagrus pagrus. The sequence goes on from NC_140198.1 coordinate 4,270,954, forward strand.
ATGCAGAACAACCTCTTTTTGGCGTCCATGTTGCTCCGACATTGGAAGTAGGAAGAACGACTTCCCAACTCAGGAAATGGGACCATCCAAGGAGCATCTGAGGACACGGGACAGACTTCTCTTGTAGATTAGTCATGGAAAATGAGAACTGTACAAGTTTTGCAAAACAAGTTGTAGCATGATGTGTTTGAATTAATTTGCCTCACTTGACATCGCACGTCCTGATGCCGACGCTGAAATGATATATCGGTGTAGAAACGCTCTGTGTGAAGACAAAACTTTGAAAAGAAATTAGTTGTGGACACAAACCTGTCACTAGGAAGAAGCTCGCCATGGCTGCACAACTCCGGTTTAAAACAATTGTAAATAAATAAACATGTTATTGAAAATAAAAAAAATAAAAAATGGTCACTCCTCAGTAGAAATCTCAGTCCATAGAGCCACAACGCCCACATGCAGCTTTGCCTGTCTTATTTTAGCTAAAAGTGTCTTTGAAGTCCATCTTGATTTAGAAATCTAAAAACCTTCAGCTCCTGTTTGTGTGTTTGTCTGTGAGGCGACTGATCGTCAAACACTCTGCAGGAGAAGAGACGAGTTGAAACGAGGCCGCCGCTCGAACGACGGACAGAAGATGTGTTTTGTTGTTTAAGGGTTTTGTTCTCACCCTGATTAAAGAGCCGCGCTTCGGTTAAAATAGATCCTGGTGCTATATTTTGGGAGCCGACGGTCGGATCTGGGAAGGGAAACACGAGTTTATGTGACCGCCGAGTTTGAAAACTGCTGAGGAGAGACAGCTGAATTTACTCAAGTACTTTACTGGAGTACAGTGAAGAGGTACTGTACTTGAGTATTTCTATTTAATGCTGTTTTATACCTCTGCTGCACTTCAGAGGGAATCTACTGCACTCTTTACTCCGCTACATTCACCTGACAGCTTCAGCTACTCGTCAAGTAATGTGATATATATTATTTTGCATACTGTAATGAGTACTTTTACTTTCGGTACTTTAAGTATATCTTGATACTAATACTTGAATTTTTACTAAAGTAAAACATCTGAATACGTTTTCCGCTGCAGGTGTGTGTGTGAGCTGCAGGTTGAGTCATTACGAAACCTGAGGAGTCGGCAGAATAAACAGCTCATGGACAAACCCCCCATCTGGTCTCTCACGCACACACACACACACACACACACACACACACACACACACACACACACACACACACGTGCACAGACACACGCAGTCATGCATCTTTTGCCAAGAAACACAAACAAAGACTGCCAAGAAATACAATAAATTAGGAAGAAACACTCACACACCATTTTGGCACTGACACATGCTCACAGATGCTCAACACACATGTACGTACACACACATGCACACACACAGTTGATTTACAGTAGCAGGCCAGCGTAATTGCCCCATTTACAGACACTCTGGAGATAAGACAAACCTGCTGCCAACACACACACACACACACACACACACACACACACACTGAGTTGTGCAGTTTGTAAATGCAGCTGTCGCTACACTGAAATGTTTTAGTCATCTTGTTCTCGGTCTTCCCCAGCGACAGACGAGAAGATGGATATCAGTTAATTCTCAGTGCAGTTTAGAGACGGAGGCTCAGGCTGAGAACAAAGAATGAAGGCAGAGGGAACGATATCCTCGCTTCGTCTGACGAGAAACTGAAGCAGTTTTCACATATAAACTCTGGACACAAAGTGGTTAGTCCATGTCAGACAAAATGCTCCGTCTGGTTTAGACTTGATATGTACATTTAATTAAATTAAGTTGTGTAACGTGTGTACAGTTATTTACACACATAAACATGCAGTTAATGTTTTGAAAGATGGTGATAACATGGTCGGCATATTCATATTAAAAGATTCAGTGAAACATCGTTCATCTACTTTGATTGTGTGTGAGCGACGAGAAGCAATGACGTAAACACAGAGTCCTCATCTCCTCGTCCCTCTGTAGTCCTGCAGTCTGTCGGCTCAGAACATGGTCCCCCCGTCGAGTGCAACAGCTTGATTGTGGATGTTGAGGTGGAGACAGGCCTCTGTAAAGGTGTTCTGACATGTTGTGGTGGAGACAGGTCTCTGTAAAGAGATGTTGTGGTGGAGACAGATCTCTGTACAGATTCCTTGGTGTTGAGGTGGAGACAGGTCTCTGTAACGATGTTCCTTGATGTTGTGGTGGAGACAGGTCTCTGTAACAATGTTCCTTGACGTTGTGGTGGAGACAGCTCTCTGTAACGATGTTCCTTGACGTTGTGGTGGAGACAGGTCTCTGTAATGATGTTCCTTGATGTTGAGGTGGAGACAGGTATCTGTAATGATGTTCCTTGATGTTGTGGTGGCGACAGGTCTGTAATGAGATGTTGTGGTGGAGAAAGGTCTCTGTAAATATGTTCTGAGATGATGAGGTGGAGGTGAGTCCAGATATTTTACGGTTAACAGGAGACTTGTGACTCTGGCTGTGTCAAGAAACATGCATACATTCAACAGCGAAGTGGATTTAATTTGAGAAAAACGGACAAAAAAAAAGTTTGGGTTTGGTCAAATCAGCTGGACTAACCTACTTGACATGGTGCTGTAACCATGGCAACAGTTGTGTGACAGGTAACTCAGACGCAGTGCTCAGGCAGAGCTGTAAAAAGCCAACTTCTCTTTTTCCTTAACTTTCTGCACTTACAGTACGTATCTCCATGTTAGTTTGCATAACTTAACATTTCCGTCAACTCTCTGGGAAAAAGAGATTTCAATGTCAGAAGAACGTCCTGCTTTGCTCGCTAATTAAGTTTTTTGTTTTTTTTTAAAAACGAAACTCTGAGTCTCGGTGTAGCTGAACTGAATGTAGTAAACAAAACACTTTCAACCAGCAGCACAAACACAGCAGCGAGATGTTGAAATGAGCCTTTCTCTCTCTCTCCCTCGCTATCTCTGCTGAAGCTCTCTGCGTTGCCAAGCCTCTTTACTTCAGCTGAGTGTAGTTCTTGGCTGTCAGTCAGATGGTGTTGCTGCAGTGGAGAGCAGCAGATTCTCAGTATGAACCTCCTGCTTAATGACAGTCTGCGAACAGGAAAGCTGCGAGGGCGAACAAATCAGATGCGAACCTGACACCTGCCCTGACAACATCGTGGAGAGCGTGAATGAAAACAGATTACGGTGTATTTAAAAAAGGAAATATCAGGGAACTGGAGTTCTCGCTGGAAAAGTTAAATTTAAGCTCCTGGTTGGATGCTTGGCTCCGGAGGTGGTGATGTCAGCGGGTCTTTTCATTCATCGCGGGGGGTTTAAGGGCCCTATTTAAAATACCTGTTTTGAAAGCCATGATCATGAATAGAGATGTTCAAGAAAAAGCCGCACAAAAGGCTGGAAACGTCTGCAGGTGTCCTTAAAATATCCAGTGGTGTGACTCAAACTGCAGTCCGCCTTGTTGGCTGTAATAACTGTAATAAAATTGCTCAAAGTGATGTCTTCAAATTGCTTCTTTTGTCCCGCTAACAGCCGAAAACCCAAAGAGTCTTCATTTACTGTCTGAATAGACAAAGAAAAACAGCAAATCCTCACATTTAACAAGCTGGAACCAAACATTTTTTTGACATTTTTAGTTGAAAAATGACAAAACATGATTAATTGTTTATGAAAATAGTTGGCAACTCCAATTTTCTTTCGATCCAATTAATGAGTCAGTCACATCCAATTGTTAATTGGCAAATGTCCTTTATCTGGATAATGTGATTGTGTGAATGAACACGACCTTTTTAAATTCTGGTTTGTTTTGAATAAATCCAGATAATTTTAACCAGAGATGCAGCAGAAGATGACGGCCTTCTTTGCTCCTTCTGGTTTTTCATTGTATCAATACATCATCATGAAGTTTTAACAGTTTTTGCCTTGTAAATATTTAATGAAGTCTCCTCGGAGGTGTCCCCTGCATAATATCCTGACAATATCAAAGCATTATTATTGTTTTATAGACGATATTAATGTAACTATATTCTGTTTTAGTGAGTCAGACTGACTCCCCGCTGATACTGCAGAGATACAGACAAACAACTAAATGTGTCTGTACTGTGTGCGTGTGTGTCTACATAAACTACACTAATCAAAGAGAATAATCACTACTTAAAACAGGGAAACACACAAAGAAACCCACAAAGAGGCCAAAGACATCAGTGATTAACTTTAAATGAAGGTTGTTTCAATTCTGACTGAATGTTCAGTTTAATATTTATTCAATTTTGGGTTTTAATGTGAAATTAAAGACGGTTTCATCGTGTCCACGTCGAAGTGTCACGATTGTGTACGATTGTTTCCACTTCCACACCTCAGATCACATTACAGAGGTGTGAATTTGCTTTTAGCTGTGTTCACACACACACACACACACACACACACACACAAAGGGTCAAATCCATTACCAGAGAAGCAGAGAAGGCAGCTGACAGCAGCACCTTTCATACCTGTGGGACACACACACACACACATGCACGCATACATCACCTCGTCAGTATTTATTCTTTGCACTATTTGTTTACAGTTTACAGAAACACTTGACTTGAATATAGACGCTGTATATATATTTTCTTTTATATATATATGCAGGATGTAATGTTAGCTGTTAGCGTTTATGCAAACCACAGATACGTCCAAGGTTGACATTTTTTACCAGATGCGGCATAGCTTTTTAGTCAACTTTCAGATCAGGAGGTGGTGGTGTTACAAGCTACAAGGCTGCCAAATAGGCAACTACAGTTGGAGTCTTTGTGGATACTTCTAGCTGTTTTTGTGGCGACCAAAACCGGAATTTGGACCAACTCCAGCTGTTATGTGGGGGCCGAAACCAGCTATGTTTCACGGGAAGTTGAGCCATCTCTTGTCGTTTTTGGTAGTGGCCAAAAACATATGTTTTTACAGGAAGTCGGACCATCTCCAGCTGTTTTTGTGGAGACCACAACCGGCTATTTCTCACAGGAAGGCGAATACTGATGGTCCGACTTTTTACATGAAGGCGGACCATCTCCAGCTGTTTTGACCCACCCTATGTTTAGCTACAGTTATAAACATAGTAGTAGATATTAGTATGTTATTGTCGTTGTCTTCACTAAAACCATACCTGTCACATCTAAATACATAAACATTTTTTTCCCCTATAGAGCAACAACTCCCTGCTGGTGGAGTCTCAGGTGGAGGTGAAGGGTCGGAGGTTCAGCTGTGTGTTTCCTGATGCAGCAGCACTGAGCTCAGTCCTCTGAGGGTTGTGTTCGCACTTATCTTAATAGGAGTTGACCGTAATGTTCAATGAAATGCCCTGAATGTTAACCTCCTTTTCACCTACTGACCTCGGACCAGCAGACATTCGAGCTCAGAGCGGATCCACAACATCAATAGTTACGTTTGAATGGACGATATTTCTTCATTCTGATGAGAGATTTCGGGTCAACTGTTAACATGGGATGGGATTAATGAGGTCTGGTGATTACATGCAACACAGGATTTAATCTGAACAGCTGAGTGAAATGCACAAAAGTATATGGATATCTATCTGGGGTCCGTCTACGTTCAGTTCTCTAAGAGTTTGTGAAAAACATGCTCTCCGAAGTCGACCAGTTCACCCACTGCATGTTTACGTCAAGATGGTGGGCCAGTTTTGAGGTGTTTATATAGCGCATTTTTATTCTGTTTGGGCTCCATGTGAATGCAGCTAGTGTTGGAAACATTTGGGATAATGTAGGTACACAACTCTAGTTGTTTTTGGACATTTTAAGGGAGAAATCTTTCATATTATTTCTTAAATAAAGGAAGAGAAATTAAAAAAAGACTTCTTCCACCTCACTTCTTCAGGTCATCCGACAAACCAACCAGATTTTTTACTTTTTTATAAATTGTAATCATCTCTGACATATATTTAATTCACGATTCACCTGTAAGCTACATAATTTATATTGCTGTAATTTTGTGTTTTGTGGTTATAATGTCAGAGCAGAGTTTCAGTTGATACCTCAAAGTAAAAGGCTTCTGGCTGCGTGTATTTCTGAACATGCCGCAGATCAACAGAGCATTAATGGAGAAACATGCTTACACGGTACAACACACACACACACACACACACACACACACACACACAGCTGATGATTCTTATGCGTTGTAACAAATATCTTATTTGTAAAAGTAAAGAGCATCATCTCCTGAAGCTTAATTTACCACAGCAGATATACAGTACGACACAGTACAGTGTGTGTGTGTGTGTGTGTGTGTGTGTGTGTGTGTGTGTGTGTGTGTGTGTGTGTGTGAGGTTAATAACCCATGACTGCATGTACATTGGTATGATGACAGCGTATGTGCGTGTGATGTACTGTATAAGCATGTTTTTCCATTCATGCTCTGCTGATCTGCAGCATGTTCAGAAATACATGGAAGGCTTTGTGACAAACACACACACACACACACACACACACACACACACACACACACACTGTACTGTATGTATTGATATGGTCGATTTGATGTTTTCAGACGTGTTTTAAGCTCCTTGACTCTGGATGTGCTCAGAACAGCTGACTGCTCTGGTTTCTCCCCCACATCCTCTTGACTGTGACCAGTTTCACACTTCATCTCCGCTCTCCTGCAGGGTCAAACGTCAGCGACGCCGCCTGCAGCAGAAAGGAAATTCAAGGGCGGCGAACGCTTCGTCTCGCCGCTCCCTTTCAGCCCGTCTGTGATTGTCTGGACCGCTGCTGTTATCCAGCACTTAATAACAGAGTTACCTTGTTATTGTTAACACAGTCTTTTCATTGGTATTGCCGCTGTTAGCGTGGGGGGGGAACTCGTTAACTTGGTGCTGAAACCTGAGCTTTTCCAAAATGATGGCGTGAGCTGTTCAGTGACGGTCAGAGGTTATAACTCTGCTCTGTTTCTCTGATCAATCATTTTAAATGCTGATATCTTTGAACCTGGGCTCTATGTTCACATATTTTGGTGTTTAAATAAGCATTAACTGTTTTGGAAATGGTCCAGTAGTTGGCCTCCTGCGGTGTAAAAATGGGAGAATTGTAAAGTTAAGTCCACTTAAGATGCAAATTTGACCTATCGACAAAAACCTTTTTGTAAAAGAGTAAAACCCTTTTACATTTTAAACAGAAACATCCACTATGTCGCTCTTGCCAAGTCCACCAGACTCCAGCCAGATATGAGCTCCTATGCCCGCCCTAGAGCTTACAACAGCCAACAAGTGATCGCCTAGACAGGAGACCCACTCTCTGTTCCCTCCTGCCTCTGTTGAGCCACTCATTGACACATCATGTAGCCAATGACATTTCAAATTCAGCAATATACAGCTTATATTGGTTTTCTCAGGCATAAATCTGATAATTATGCAAGTTTATGTAGTTTTATGCATTTTGCTCTTTTATAGGGTGTTTTTTTCAACCTAAGCACTTGTTTTTTGACTATTTTACATGCACAACGCTGTGTAAATGAGGAAATAAACAAACTATAATGAGTTGATGCTTCTGTTCCTCTCAAGCAGAGGTCACAAAAAGGCTTTTTTTGCCTGAATATTTCCTAAAAAAAAGATTAATTAAGTGTTAAGCTAATAGGTCATCTACAGGCTTATTTTTGCATTCATAAATTCAGGCCATTTCTTATTTTGACCAGATGAACAGCAGCATCTTCCTCCTCTCTGGTTTCCTTCATTGCTTCATTTCTTATTAAGATAGAGGGAACCAGGAATCAGGAGGCAGAGGAAGACGGAGAGGGGGCTGCTCTCGTTGTCAGCTGCCCAGCCTGAGGGCCTCGCAGCTGGGGGACACTTCTGCACGTCCGTTGGCCAATCCTGGAGCTCCAGAAACGACCCAGTCTGTGCGCTGTGTATATTCATTAGGAGGAATTAATACGAGCTGAGGCGATCCTATCCATCCATCCATCATCCATCCATCTTCATAAATTTAGATCGTCAAAATTAAACATTATCCATTATACACATCAGCATGTTAGCGCCGTCATTGTGAGCATTTTAAGTATGCTGACATCGGAAACAGCAGCACTTTGAGCTAAATGCTAAGTAAAGCCTCACAGAGCTGCTAGCTTGTGATAATTTAGTGACAGAAATGACCCAGTTTCCCTCGTCAAGTCATCCAATTGTTGTCATTTGTCCTTGTGGCCACAGTCTTGATTACCTACAGGGTTCATCAGCGTCTCATGAGTCTAATCTTTGTCATCAGAATATCTGGTTTGGCTGATTACATTTATACTATATACATATTAAACCTACCCAGAGCATAAGCACACTGTTGTAACAAGAGAGAAAAAGAAAATTCAGCCTCAACAAATGTAAAGTTGCAACATAAAGAAACATAAAGTTTTAACTCATCTGTGGATTTGCAGAAACGCACTTATCTAACATCAACTCTGGTGATCGGGTTGCTCAAACAACAGTCTCTGGCTTGGCATTAATTTTGCTGCGGGATGCTCGTCCGACCCACGTTTAAACACATGTCGATACTTTTACAGTGTGACAGTCATGCTCGCCAATCAGAAGTGCTGTGCTCCTTGTGCACTAATCACGCTCATCAATCAGACATGGCCCAAGGCGACTGCGTATACGCCTACCAAGAACAAAACACATCAAGCCCGAGTAAAACTTTAGATTTGTGGTGCGAAAAAATGGCGTCCTCTGATCCAGCAGCAACCTTGGACGAACCTTATCCTCCTCCTGACATGAACACCAACTCAAATGATCCGTACCTGACAGGACAGGTAGTGTAGAACTTTTTATATGATAACATTTTTTAATAAAATGTGGTTTCCAGAAATGTCCCGTGCTAACATTTTATCTGGCTACTGCACTGTTTTTTAGTCCTGATCCAGATTTTAAACACCAAACGAACCATTAAGGTGATGTTTTTTTTTCTTCTTCAGTGCTCTGGCTCATTTTCAGCCTCTTTCTTTCTTCTGCTCGTCCAACTTCTTCCATCTGTTCCCTTCTTCATCCCCAACCTCCCGTCTTCCTCCGACGCTCTCTCACAGACACACAAACGTACACCGAGCTGCTCAGCGGGGAGCGTTAGTCATGAGACCGTCTCATTAATATCATAGAGAAATGGCTAATGAGGGTTAATAAGACACCCAGCAGGACTGACAGGCGTGTGTGTGTGTGCATGTGTGTGTTTAGTGTTTAATCAGCGGGGTTTCAGGGTTTAATCTGCTCTGAGTCTCATCGCCAGAGATGAATGAATGAGGGGAAAGAGGGATTGAGGAGGAGGAGGAGGAGGAAGAGGAAGGAAAATGTTTATGAAATGAAATGAAAGTTAATGGTTAACGATTACACGGCAGATAGCTTCAGACAACCGATCTGCATGATCAGACGTCCGGCGCGAGTGAGCGGACCGTCACAGTTCACAGCCAGGTGCTCTTTGTTAGTTACCATGGCAACTCTGGAGGCAATCAGAAAGCTCATTAGTGCTGTTTTTTGTGTGCGTTACTCCTCTGTATGAACACTGCAAGACACTTAGATGATTTTTTTTGTTCTCCTTCTGATTGAATTACACACGATTATATTAGAGAAGAGAAGACACAAAAAGATTAAATGACAGAAGTCAAAACCTCATCAGATTTTTGGATTAAATAAAATGAGACAAAGGCTTAATTATATTAGACAGGGCTCGATCGGGTTAGGGTTAATTAGATGTGACGAGACGGTGAAAGATTATAACGTGAGATGAGATTGGAAAAGGCTAGATTATATTAGATGAAATAGAAGTGGGAGAGATAAGGTTAGATCGCTAAATGAGAAAAGACGAGAGGAAAAAGACGGAAATACAAAATCTCACTCGCTTTATAGAAGCCTTGAATATTAGAAGTGATTGTCCTGTACATACTGAGTCAAGTGTGGCGATCAAGGTTTGCACCTTGAATCAATCGTCCCGATTTCTGACAGTCTTGAGCGCAAAACTGCAGAAGTGTTGAGTAACGACGTACAAATAGGAGTTAGTCAGGAGCTTATATGCCCTCACTAGAGCCTACAACAGCCAATGAGGGATCGCCTAGACAGGAGACATCTTATTTTTATATGTGAAACTACCCAACATCGTGCAAAATAACTAAAATTACCTCCACGTTTACCAGCTGCAATGTAAAGTATTTGTAGCGTTGCTAGTTTTACTTCAGTATTTCCTCCCCTGCTGGTCTTTTCTCTCCCTCCCTGTCGTCTATCTCATTAGTATCTTTATTTCCTCTCCTTTTCTTCCTGCTTTTCTCTCCACGCTGCGCTCAAACTCTGTTCCTCGAGCTCCCATGATGCCTCACAGCCACACCTGTCCAGAGGCCATTTCACATCCGACACTGTGCCGCTTACACACACACACACACACACACACACACACACACACACATTAGTCTGTGCGTATTATGAAGTGTGTGTTCTCTCTCAGTTTGGGTTCATTTGACAGCACATTCATATTGAAATGTGTGTGTGTGTGTGTGTGTGTGTGTGTGTGTGTGTGTGTGTGTGTGTGTGTGTACCTTGGAGTCAAGTGGGGTTCTCAGCTGGAACAGTAGTGTCAGCAGCCCTCTAAGCAGTTCACCTGCAGAAACACACTCACACAAAGTGTACACACATACATACACACACCTGTCAGGAGTCCCTTTAAACACACACACACACACACACACACACACACACACACACACACAGGTAGCAGCTTTGTGCCAGACACGTAGGCGTACTCGTCCTGCCATCACCTTTCAGTCACAGTTTATGATTAGCATTAGAGAAATTAAAAAAAAATCATTATAATATTCAGTTATATTAAATCTGTGTTGTGACAACTTTCATCTGGATACTAGTGCATTTCAGTCACTCAGCGTGTCAAAGCTCAAACAAGACTGAGGGCACAAACATGCTCAACGTGCTCTGTTACACACAGGTGGAGGTAACAAACGTCAGTCGTCAACGAGATGATGGCGGGCTTATCACAACGTTTCTGAACGTAGTAACCACATGTGGTGTCTGTGGAGGAATGTGCGCAGGTATACCTACTGCGACAAGGAGGAGAAACATAAACAGAAGAGGAGAGAAGAGATGGTGTGACGCAAGGAGATAAATATGCTGGTGTACACGAATGTGTTCATGTAGAGCTTCGTCAAACCAGTAAATTGCGGTTGTTTTGAGCAGAAGTGAACTTTCTCTTGTTGTTTAATTCGATAGCACCCGCAGGCTGTACAAATGGTGGCTTGAAGTGTCTGCGTTCACGTACTTGTTTGAGTGTGTGTGGCATGTCTTCTCGCCTGGCACATATGCAAAAAAAAAATACCTTTCTATCTTCTGGGTTTACTTCCTGGTTGTGCAGCTCCACTGAGAAGTCACGCCTCTCCCGGTGGACCCCATGGGACCTTATTTCAGAAAAACTTGGAGAAAGACAAATAATTTTTCGATCCTGTTTGAATTGTGTCATGAATCACACACGTGATGTTTGACAATAATATTTTTACGCAATAGTTTTGGTGTTGCAGGCAGCTATTTGTGTCGACACATACAGGGGGATTATCCTCCTGTTAACATTAATGATTTAATCTTAATCCAATTAAACCAGCAGGGTGCAAACTCGCTTCATCACTCATCTCCTTCCTGCTTCCTGCTCTTTTCTTCTATTATAATATTGCCTGCTGCCTCCTGTCACTTAATATCCTCCTCTCCTCTCCTACTTTCCTCTCCTCTTCCTCCTCCTCCTCCTCCTGTAGAAGCGACAGTGAAACAGCAGCTATATTAGGCACCGTTCAGGAGCGCTGACTGTTGCATTATTGTTCACCGGGTAATAACAGCTGTCATCTGTGACGACACCGCAGTGGAAAACGTTAAAAATCCTTTCACGGCTGTCAGCCTCACTGTTAACCTACATTGGTGACGACGAAATGAATTGAAAAAAAAAGCCAGAATAAGAAGTGGAAAGGTAAGGAACGAGGAAGACGAGAGGATTTACAGTAATAAGTACCTAAACAGATATTTACAAACGAAAACTAAGCTCAGACGCTCTGTTTAACACCTTGCCGTTCGTCCTGACAGTGAAGGTCCACTGATAAAGCTGCACTTTGATAATCTGATTACCATTCGGTTTTTGGCACCGGCCTGATTTTAGAAATGCCCATATAAGCAGGAAATCAGCTTTCATTTTTCAGATTAAGAGACCAAAAATAACCTTGTTAACAAAGCCAGATTACTGCTGGAGAAACCTAATTACCTAAACCCCTAAATGGGTCTCTAACAGGTTTTTATTTGCAAAGGACATGCAGGGAATGAGCCAGCAAAGTCTGAGTCAGAACTGTGACTTATATCTCAGGACTTCATTAGACAGACTTGACCTGCATAGTTTGAGTAACATCTGAATATAGAACATGAACACAGGAGTTTTGTCCACATGCAGACTAAAGTCATGTCTATAATGTGGGGTTATCATGCAGAAAGTCAGACTTTATGGCTCTGATGTTCAGCCAGTGTTGTCACCTGAACTCAATGCATCCTTATAACTAAAAGACTGAATAGGCCAGTTGTCAGCATAACAGCACGTACTGGATCTTAGTCGTATGGTTGCAGTTCTGTTAGGTTTAGGAAAACAGCGGTACGTAAGCAGCGGTACGTAAGCAGCGGTACGTAAGCAGCAGTACGTAAGCGCTACTGAAGCGTCCAATTGTTAAATCTACATTTACTCCACTCTCTGGTCTGAACATCACTGTCCTGTCATCTGAACTGTTTTTGAGAGGCTGAAAGAACAGCAGCTGGACAAACTGTCTTTACTCGGCTGACTTGTAACAGATATCCGATGGACAGAAATAGTTTTTCAGTCATTTCACTTATTCCCCTCGCCCTCTAAAGCTCATATCCACTTCTTTAAACCAGACATCTCATAATGAAACCGAGGGCTCGATGGGTGACAATAGTTTGCAGGTTGACAACATATAAATAGAAGGAGATATGTAGGATTTCAGAGGCCGTGTGGGGAGATTATGTTTCTCTAAGCACGCAAGAAAAAAAGGAGTGGGTTGCATATTTGTTGTCGTGGATTGACTGTTGTTGGATTCTGTAATAACAGGAATAAAGCCAGCTGACAGGATGACAGCGTGCAGTCACCTTGTTAAGCATTAATAATTCATTTGGTCAGAGGAGGATTAAAGCTGTATATTTGTAGAAACACGAGTGATGGCTGCTGATACAACGCTTCAAAGAAAGCTGGCAGTGTGGATTAAAGTGTCAGTCATCAATAAAAAAGGCTTTCTTCATGAATCCAAACACTTGCAGTATATTCAAAAGAGACTTGGTGTATATCCAGCTGATGTTCTCACCAGTGATTGCTCAGATGGTTAAACATAATGCGTTTTAATAAAATCATAAAACCGGCTTATTAACACTGTTCTTCTCGTTTCCTCTCGTTTCTGTTAGTTTAATGTTGGACCATCTTCAGCTTCAGAGTCAGAGACAGGGGCACCAGAGGACCTTATGTGAATTAGAAATTACTAACCGACATCTGTGTTTTGTGCATTCACACACACACGGGATGAGCAAAATCTGTATTTTACTCGAATTTACTGAAATTTTCCCTCGTATATGGATGTTAAGTCTCTGCATATCATCAATGTTACAGAAGCAGAGGGTCTGTTCTTCAGCAGCCACATGAATAATATAGTTCAGAGTTGTTTTGACGACTTTCTGTATGTGTTACAAGTGTAACTACACATACGCAGCTCATTTAGATCAAGCAACAGATGCTTTCTGGCTGTATGAATATGGCAACCTTTTGTTGATCCTAACCTTCTCATTTTAAATGTCTCAGCCCAACTTTTTTACTGCTTTTTACTGAGTCTAGGTGCTTTGTGCAGTGATGACTCGATGGGTTTGGCCCTTCTCACACATTCACCAGGCTGAAGGTCTTCCATGACCTCCTAGTGATCATTTCAGGTGTAAATTTCGAGATAGAGGAGCTCTATACACCCACCGTGATCACAGGAAGTGGATCATCAATGTCACCTTGATGTGTCGGTTGAATTCAGACGAGGATATTTCTGTCGCAGGAGCATCGGCGGAACAAACACCTGGCTTTCCATTTGTCAAAACTTTTACAGAAAGTTAACTTGAGCTCCGGTTTTGACTCGTCTCCAATCACAGTCACACTCGGAAATTTCGACGCCCACCTTCCCAGGATCCTCAACAACATTTTCTACGCCTGTCCTTCTTAAAATGAGAGGAGGCGAGGATGAAATTCGGCTGCCAGAGGACATTTTGGTGGCTCCTCTGTCCGCTCACCTCCCTTCTCCTCTCTCTTTTCCTTTCCTTTCTTCTCTTCTCGAGCTTTCCGTTTGTTCCTCGCCTTTCTTGCCCTTTGTTTGTATTTTCCCTGAAGCGAGCTTTAATAAGGCAGTGATGATGCAGATATATTTTGGCTGAGGTCATGTTTGCTTACTTGGCCTCATTATTGCACAGCCTTCTTTGTCCTTTTTCCTCCTCTCTCCATCTTCCCTCTTCACTGGCAGCTCCTTCGACACTAACAGGATCCCTGTTGCTAATGAATAGGTTTAAAGTTTTTTACTTTTAGTTCACCGCGGTGCAGATTTGAGGTGAACTTTTATATTCAAAAGACTACAAGGAGGAATTAACACTCGACACGGTCTTATAGCTCTGAGTGGATCGGCTTAATTGCTGCCAAATCCGGTACTTTCACCCCGAGGGAGTTCCCCAACACACCCAAACAGAGGAACCCCTTCCTCCTCAACGCTCCCTAAACTCAACTCACCCTTTAAATTTCCCCCTTGAGTGGCTTTAAATGTAAATGTGAAAGTATTTGCTCCAAAGGGCGATTTCATGCATATGTAGTAGTTTTCATCGGCTGCTTCAGTGTCAAAATATTTGAATGCACTCAGATCCCATGAGATTTTCTTCTGGACTCTTCTTTTATTTTTTAAAAGATACAAGATTATTCAGCTTTTTAAGTTTTCAGACAAACCCCGAGGACAGGAAAACTGCTCGTCATGGTGTTTCTGTAAATAAATGGAATTAAGTTTAAAAAATAGTTTTGATTGAATAAATGTGTTTCCTGAAGGCAGACAGAGTCATAATCCTGGACTCTGATTGGCCAGGAGGCTCCTCCATTTCAAATGAGGTAAACATCTGTGAGGAGACTTCTCTCTTCAAAAAGCTTCCAGCTGGACTGATTGGAGGGATTAAAGAGTCTGAGTTTCTGAAACTACCCTGAAAATTTGACTTGACGGTAACATTTTCTTCACTGAGTTCAGACTTGGACATGCAACCAATTCGCCAATCACCAGAATAAATGATTCTCGATTCAAGGTTGATTATCGATTGAATGAACAGAAAAGGGGACACTATTTCCAGTCTTTTGCTCCAGTTTACTGTGTGCTGAACCATTAACTGGGGTCCTTAACCTGCTGAAATACAATATGACACACAACGGGAAATTAAGATAAACGATCTGCAGCCCTTATTTCAAAAAGTTAACAGCAATAATTAATGAATTAATGAATCTGAAAGCATGCACGTGTCTATGAGGATCAAAATAAGGGGGTGTGCTCTGCTGTGTTATTAATGCTGCCAGTCCAGCAGCGAGAGTTATTTTCTTCACCACAGTTTGTTAACGTGTCGTGTTTGTTATTTTGTTAGTGGTTGTCAGCTGGTCTCGTTTGTTACTGCTGACCGCTGCTCTGCTCTGTTATCGTTACATCGTAACGTCTCGTGACGCCATGAAAACTCAGCAAAAACGTGGCCTTCTCAAATGACTTGAAATTTCCATTGACTTGATTTGGTAATTTTTACTCAAATGATTCAGGAATTGACACGAAATCTTTAGAATTGACGCTTAAGACCTTTTTCTGACTCGTGTCGTATGACTTTAATGTTTCGAGGCCTAACCAAACTTGTCTTAAAGGTAGCGAAGGCGATTCTGGAAAATGGATCGTTACTGTTGAGTCTCATTTTCAGGTTGTCAAATACCAAAACTTTGGGTTACAATTTCGAGTGGATGAAACGGCCCAAAGCGTATTTCATGACCAGGGAATAAGACTCAACAGTCAACTATATTTTTCCACAATGACCTGAAAACTGGACGTTAAGTTATTCTTGTACTGCTGAAGGTCTTCGAGTTACATAATTTATTTGAACGTTTGCCTTAAAACTGATTATACTTCACTGAGTTGAATGTCACATTATCTGAACGCTCGCTGAGGCCTTTGAAGGACTGCAGATGGTGCTTCGGGCTCCCACATTCTAATTTATTTTCTTCATAACTTGCAAATTAAATTAAGTTTAATAAGTAGGTTAAAACATTATTATTTCCCAGCTTGCTTCATCATTGTGACTTGATATACTGTATATGGTTTCTCGGAGAGGGGGAGAAAATTGCCACTAAACTGGTTAGAGAGGCGAGGGAGCATCGAGAACGACTCCGTGGTCAGAGCAGCGGCAAGCTTTTATAAATGTTACAGGGGTTCAGAATAAAAGTCAATATTTCCATCTTCCCTCCAGTTCTATGGGAATATGAGCCCAACAGTGAGTCCACACTGTTTTATTCATCCTACTTTTGTTTTATAACACAAGTGCTGCTGGCAAAACTCGGCAAAGTTATATTCTCCTCGTGTCCTTTTAAAGAAAAATGCCAGTAAAAATCATATCGTGCTTTACTTTGTAGCAACATCTCAAGTTTTTATCAGAATTTTGAAGCTTTTTACGCGTCTTAAAACGACGGTTGCTAATAAGTGTCGTAATGAGACTACAGAGGTCGTCGCGGACATTAAATCTGAGCACACCGAATACAGAGACTCGTCGACATTAGTTCGCCACCGTCCTTGTTGTGTTTACACTCACGCACTCACGGTAAACTATTATATTCCAATATGTAGAGTTCAAATGTAGTTAGAGGTTTAGTGGTGGTGATGTTGAAGTCATGCAACCACATTGTAGTTCCTTTATAGCCTAACGTTAGCTTGCGACTTCTGGCGATAGTGTATAAATAAAAAAATATATAAAGTGGTAATGACACCATTTTACTGTGAAAATACAGTATTTTTATGTAAAAATACAATATGATACTGGTAATGAGCTTTAATTACCATAATTTACTGTGTTTTCACAGTAACCCAACCACAACATTACTGTAACACTACGATATTTTTTTGCTAAATTACTGTATGGTGCTGTCCCCTATTTACAGTATGAACTTTTAAATTATTATTTTTTTTACTGTATACTGCAAATTCACAGGATGTACACCACATTCAAATACATCATACGTCATTTTACATATATACTAGTTTTACAGCATTACACTGGTCAATATTTTTCTTGAGATTTAAAGAATACAAAAAATATTGTAATTGCTCATTCTTAATGTGAATTCACAATAATGACAGACATTTGAAGACATTATCTTTAAACTGTATATGAGGTAAAAAAAAATATGATGGAAGATTTGCCGTGTTTCATATTATGATATATTTCGAACATGTTGTGTTTTGTTATGTGACATTATAATATGTTCAGAACTGAAAATACATAAGTAACATAGTAATTTTAACCCAAACCACAATGTTTTCTTCACCTAACTAAGTCGTTTTCTTGCCTAAACCAAACCGATAGCGTACGATGAAGGTCCAGCACAGCTGACGCTCGTATGGTGGAACAGTCATGACCTCTTCAGTCATATCTGTTCAAAGATGTGTTGAACATTTCTCCACCCAACAGCAACATGAAAAAATACTTTACCTTTATATACAAAAAACACTAAATCAGTAACAAATCAAATCGAGCATCATTAAATTACATAATTTCGATACATTCACAAGTGATTTCAGGCTTTAAATCAGAAACACTGCAAAAAATCAAAGTATGTTTTAAATCTGTTCAAGGAATTTAGACCGACAGCCTTCAGTTTACAGAGTCGCTGAGCCATCTTCATATTGTATTTACTCAATATCATCAGATTCAAGGATTTTAGAACAAGCAATTGATTAAATTTACTGACTGAAAAGGAGACGAAGAGGAAGAAATGGATCGGAGATATTGTAAAGAGCAAGGAGAGGGAGGAAACGAGAAAGGAGGAAAGGAAGCATTTTTAATCCTGATGTCAGCAACAAATCACACACACACACACACACACACACACACACACACACACGCACACACACACCTTTTCCACCTCTGTCTTTTTTCTTTTTTTTTTTTAAACAATCTGCAAACACCAGCAAAACACACAATAGCCTATTAAATGACCTGGTTTTCCATCTATCCTCCCTTCAGCTTCCTCTACCCATCGATCTATGCAACATTTTAACTAAGAGCATATTTGCAGTGAAACAATATTTTCCTCCCGTCTGCCACAACAATAATCAATCATTAATAATAGCTCCTATAGAGTCGTATCCATTCTATGCAAATGAAGTTATTGTTGCTGTTGACGCAGTGATCCCTTTTGTCCGGCGGTGAATGGCGTCCTGACGACTTATGTTTGTCATCCAATAAACCTCTGAAAGTCGCCGACAGGAAGCGCCTCCACCCCTCCTCCTCCTCCTCCTCCTCCTCAGGCAGCTCATACAATGCTCTTTCTCCTACACACCTCCTTGTGTGTAATTAGATTAGGCTGCACATACTCCATGTGGCCCACATAACGTCTCCAGCGGCTCGGTTTTAATTTTCATTCCTCAGCAGCTTTCTGCGGCTCATTAAAGTGGCAATCGTCATGGTTTTAGTTTCACTTTGGTTTCTAAGTGCTGCTTCTTACTCGACCACTGGACTCATGCACACACACGTAGCACTTTCACATTCACTGTTTTATATATTGTTACTTTTACTCCACTACATTTATCCGACAGCTGGAGTAACTAGTTACTTAATTGATGCTCACTCATAACTATGAATATATTGTTTCTATCCATTTTTTTAGTTATGATTCTTTTCCAGTAGTTGTTATTTAAACCTGTTTATTGTCAGAGTTTTGCACCAAAATACCAAAGTATGTTATGCACTTTGTAGACGTTTGTACTTTTAATTTTGCTGTTAATACTTTTGGACTTTCACTTAAATTAAATCTTTGGCTTTGAGTATTTTAACAAAACACTATGTCGACTTTTACTTAAGTAACAGATATGAGTTCTTCTTTCACCACTGTTGATTTCCAATCCCTGTCTTTGATGCTGAACGTTCATCAGCGTGGTCTTTTCCGCACCAAACCCTCACAAGTTTTCTTCTGTGTGCAGCACTGTGGCACATTTTTACTTCAATTTACTGTAAGAGTTTGAGTTTCTTCTATGTGTCCCGAAATGCTACAGCAAATAACAAGTCAACAAAGCCGAAGCTTTCAAAAGAACTCAGAAATGTGGCTTTTCTTTTTCCCCGTTTTGGCAGTCGCACCACCACCAACACTTGGACGTCTCTCCGGACTACATGGTGATCGTGCCAACATGGCAGGACAAAGTCGCACCAGCAGCACTTCATAAAAAATTAAAGCAACTGAAACTTCTTGGGTAAAGTCAGGAAAAGATTGTCTTCTGGGTTAAAAAGAAAACGAGACTGACTGTAACAAGAAGAGGAACCTAAAACTACTCGCAGCATCAGTGTGAATATAAATAATTTTGGTTGAACAAACAGCTTCTATAGTTGCTGGACCATCTCCTGATGATGGACACCGTCTATCTATCATCCAGCCACATTCACAGGGAGTCAGAGTGGAGCCGACCCGATGTCAGGTTTCTATTTAAAGTCCTGGGTGTCGGACCTTCCCACCGGCACATGAACGCAGCGTAACGGCTGCAGAGGAGACTGTGCTGTAAAAATGTTTTTTTAAAGAGGAACGTCTGGAAACCTGATTAAAAGTCCTTAAAGTCTTGTGATTATCCGCTGGAGGTGCTGTGGTGCGGTCAGCTGGTAGTTGTTGGATATTTAGCTCTTAAAGTAAATGTTGAACAGATTAAAAAAAAAAAAAATACGCCATCTGGAGCCGGTCCCAGCTGCCAGTGGGCGAGAGGCGGAGCACTCCCCGGACGGGTCTCCAGTCAGTCTACAGGTAATTAAACATGTTTTTGGGGAGAGTGGGCGGAAAATTTACTGCCACACAGAAATACTGAAAAAATTAAAATCAAAGTTTTCAGGAGCTTTTTTATCGCCACTTAAAAAAAAAACATTTAATCTTGAACGCGTGCCGGTCAGCGTGGCGCCTTCACACACCTGCAGGCTTCAGATCAGCTCAGTCAGCTCTGGAGGGGAAAGTGAGATTACAGTGATCTCTCGCTCTCGCTCCCTGCAGGTCACAGAAAGTGTCGAGGTGGGAGGAAAAAAAAAAAAAAAAAACTTGGGATATCTATACACCGAAGGGGAGGTGTAACCATGGCAACAGGCATCAAAGATGACGATGGCAGGAGGCGACACACACACACACACATATACACACATCAGGGGTGTTCGGTTAAAATTCAAAGACGTCCAGTTGGAGAAAAATGTCCTCAAGTACAATCCCATATTTTCTTTTCAACATTTTTTCACATCGAACTGGGGGGACTGTAAATAAGTACTGACATAATAAATAAATGTTATTTACTCATTGCAGGTACAATAAGGGTTGTATTTTTAAGAGAGCTTTTGAAAAACGTGCTTATTTCACCTCGAGTTCTCCTTTTTTTTCTCCTTTTTGTTAACTCCATTTCACATCTTTACACTCTCAACCGACTGTATCAAAACAATCTCAACACCTCTTAACAACTGAACAGTCTTTGTTTCCCTCTTGTGCCCTCACGCCCCCACTTTCTCCTGTTCAGTGAGAGAAGTCAGCTTCAGCTTTTTTCCTGCCAGGGTTTTAAAAATCTGGGCTGTAAAGGTGTTCACAGCGGAGAAAGCTGCCTTTGTTTTTGGCGTCCTTAATTCGGATTTGAGTGGGTATGTTTGCTCAAAGACGTGTGTTTCGTCTCACCGTGGCTGCTTTTAATAATCGCCACGGTGTCAGATCATATGAGACGAACTGCTCGTGGGAAGAACCAACATGTTAGAGTCCGTTCTCGATTAAAAGCTCTGTTTTCGTTGTCCACTTTTCCCTTTAAAGAGCACGACAGATGTCTGTGTATTTCTTTTGCACTGATTTGATTGGTTACAATGACGTGAGATGATTTACAGCGCGTGCACTTGGTCTGTGGGTTTCCGTGGGCCGCTAAACCAGAACTGTAAAGGCAGAAAAAGTGGCACCAGTTAATATCGAAACGCTCCATTAAAATGTAATAATTCTCAATAATTTATCTGTTATACTGTAGGTCCGGGTCTGTTCTCTCGGCAGACTGGAGTACATCTTCCACTTTTCCTCTCGTCTCATCATAAAGAGCTGGAAAAGCTTTTTCGGTGAAATATTTTCTGCTCGGTAGTTCATAACCTCGGTTCCTGTACATTTTTCATATTGCTGCACCGCATCTTCGCATCACACTGATGGGAGACGACTTTAAACTACGTTGCGTTATGGAGGAATTTATGGGAAGTGTTTTTAATCAACTACTGTTCTTCAGTACAGTTTTGAGGTACTTGTACTCTATTTTGAAGCCAAATATTGTATAGCGATAAGTTACTCATCATTAATGCATCAGTAACAAAAATAATATAATATATATCATTCTGAAAAGGGCCATTCAGCATATCGACTACATTTACCTTTGCTCATACGTTATTATTAGACAGGAAGTGACGTCAGGACTTCACCTCTCTGACGAGGCCACAGCGTTATCCAAGGACCAATCAGAGGTCAATGAACACGACACGACTCGTGTTTCTCTGATGTGAACGTGG
The DNA here is from genome assembly GCF_965226575.1 of Pagrus pagrus. Classification (NCBI taxonomy): domain Eukaryota; kingdom Metazoa; phylum Chordata; class Actinopteri; order Spariformes; family Sparidae; genus Pagrus; species Pagrus pagrus. Next base: position 4,292,784 of record NC_140198.1, read on the forward strand.
AGAAGCTTCTTTCCAGAGAGAAGAAACTACAATGTGTGTGTGTGTGTGTGTGTGTGTGTGTGTGTGTGTGTGTGTGTGTGTTTACAGCCAGGTGTCCAAATCACCAGCTGTTTTACAGGAGCAAAAAAACGACTGAACACTCACCAATAATTACAGGATAAGTGTGTGTGTGTGTGTGTGTGTGTGTGTGTGTGTGTGTGTGTGTGTGTGTGTGTGTTTACTACTTGCTACATAGTGAGGATCACAGGTTTTTTTTTATACCATCGATGTGAGGATATTTTTGGAGGGGGAAGACATTTTGGCGTTTCCTCGCGGTGGTTAGCGTTCGGTTTAAGTTGGGGTTAGGCACTTAGTTGTCATGGTTACGGTGCGTCACATGGGGCTATGGTATGCATTGTGTAGATGAAGGTCCTCAGATAGATACACAAGCAAAAGTATGTGTGTGTGGGTGTGTGTCAGTGTGTTGCAGGCTGTGTATAATTATCTGTAGTTGTGAGTTGTCTCCAGTAGAGTCATCTGTCTCCAGCTGTCTGCAGAGGCTTTCTCTTTCTTCTCACACACACACACACACACACACACACACACACACACACACACACACACACACACACACACACACACACACACACACACACACACACACACACACACACACACACTCACACACACACACACTCACTCACACTCACACTCACACTCCTCCGCTCAGTTTCTTGGCAGGAAACTTTTTTCTTCAGCCAGTTTTCTCTTAAAAACCCGGCAGAGACACTCAGACCATCAGATCGTCGTTCACACCTGCAGTCACATTTAAAACAGTGAATTTTAGCTCATTAGCAGTTTTATTATTTAAACTTCTGAGGGGAGAGATGAACAAGAGAAAGAGAAAGAGAAAGAGAAAGGAGGACGGGAACAGTGAATGAAAAAGGGCTGGAAAGAAAAAGAAATGATATACATACATATTATGTTTTATTATATTATGTTTTTTATATATATATCCTTTTTTCTTTCTATTATTATTGATATTATTATATATTTATGTATTTATTGTTATATAATATACTATAATGTATGATTTGTTTGTGAGGAGGTTTCACTCTGGACAGATTTGAGGAACTGAACTTTGTGACAAACTGAATTTCTATCTTGTTGTTTATCGGTGAATCACTGAGCGCTGGTATTTGTTGTTTTATGTTTGGTGAATATGTGTTCACCTATGAAAAACATACCAGGATAAAATAAAAGTCACCCTGACAATGTAAATAACAGCTGTCAGGACATAAAACCAAAGAGTGTCGATCTTTATAAATCCAGGTGTTGTACTGAACTAAAAGTTTAAATCGAATCGAATGTATCTCGTAATGACGCAGCTAAAACACACACACAGTGCAGTGATTCATCAACGTTTACAGGAAGGCCCTTTAACTGTGTCTCCTCCACTTCACAAGAAAAGAAGAAGAAGTGAGACGAGGAGTTAATTGAGATGTTGATATTGTTTCTTTTTTCTTCCTCGCGGCTCCTCGGTGTAATCAAATCCTCACAGCTGTCAATACATCACTGCTGACAGCAAACACACACACACATCCTGCGCCCCTAATGATCACTGTGACACTGCCAACACACACCTAATGTACACTGACGGCTTCATCACACACACACACACACACACACACACACACACACACACACACACACACACACACACACACAAACTGTGTGACAGCAGTGTCCTCAGGCTGATCTTTTATTTTTTCATTTCCATCTGACGGAGTGATGCAGCAGTGTCTCTCTCTCTTCTCACACCAGATGAAACTCAACGAGAAAACCTGCCGACACCTACAGGAGTCCCTCGTGGTAACCATGACCACCGCCCTGTTCACCTGTTTACCACAGTGAGGTGCGTTCACTGACCTGCTGCTTTACTTCACCCTTTCCGTTTATTCAGGTTTGTTTTAAGCAGGTGAGAATAAAAGCACAACAACGGCACTGATGACGTTTTTCAATCACAACCGCCGGCCTGGCTCTACTCGGTTTGACTCGGCGCAGCACAGATTTGCATTTCCACCACGACTGGGCTACCTGCTCGGAGGTGCGTCTTAAACCCAATGACGTGCTTGTCTCGATCCCTGCAGGACTATCGAGGAATCGCCGCTAACAAAGTGGTAAAACTAGTGCTGGAGGAGTCATCAGCTTTTGAGGACCATGAATGTCGGTCGACCAAGCAGGCTGCCATCCACATGGTCCGGCTGTTAACGAGGTTTAAAATGCACACGACAGTTACAGCATCACCACAACGATGTAGTCACAACAAAAACAAAAATATTAGCCCCCTTCAGCCCCCACGGAGAGAGATGTTTTCCTGATGCAGGCTGGCAGATTCCTCCTGACAGAAAAAAACAAATAAAGTAAGCTTTGCTGTTTTCTGCTGTGTGAGGTGAGAAGAAAAAGGTCAGCTCGCGAGGTCTGTATTAAAATATAATTCATTCATTATTCATTCATTAAGTAAGAATGTTCCCCACTACTTCTGCCAGACAGCTGCGGGATAAATGCACGACAGAGCACTTAAAACACGGGTGAATACATGAAGCAGGACCTCGAAGCAAGTGGTTTTCTGAGTGCTGTTTAGTCTGTTAACCACGGTTCCTCTGCCGTCAAACCAGATTCACAAACTGCTCTGCAACCACAGCGAAGGAGTCCTCTCCCGTACTGATACACCACGCGGTTTACATGAAAATCCACTTCCTGCCGAACTTATGTCGGCTCAACGTCGGCGCTCACGCTGCAGAAGCCCTCCCCTCTCCGCCCGAGGAGCAGCACTTAGACCATATGACTGTTAATTTCTCCTGAGCTTTGAGTCTCATGTTGCCTGAGGGGATTGTTTCAGCGAGACAGCAGGGATCATGTTAGCTTCATGACACGCAACAGGCGCCGTCAGATGAATCCCTGCTGGGAATCCAAGATAATTACTGAGGTTTTCATGAAGTCGTTAATTGCAAAATTACCTTTTTCTTTCTTCCAAGCAGTGATTTCGTGGTTGGGTCTTGTGAACCAGGGTTTATTTTAAGTTGATTAAAATTGTCAACGGCCATCGTTTTCAAAATTCTTAGTCCAGTTTTATATCATAAAACAGTAATCCTGATTCAGGAGAGAAATGCACCAAACTTGGTTGAGAAATCTTGCAACTTAAAGTCGCAATACTAGGAGCAGAGACGACATGTTATATGAAACCTTGTTTACAACTTCTTTTTAATTTATTTTGTCTTCCGTTAAATTCGGCGCTGAAAGTAACACACAAAGATTTTCATTGATGCATTTCAATGACTTTATCGTCTGTGATGCCTCCTTTTTGTAATTGTTAGGTGTTTTTGTGTCAAGTGTACCCAAAAATAACATAAAATAACATAAAAATAACGCAGACAATGAGCCCCAAAGTACAGTGTGATATTATATTCCTTCCAGACAGTGATTTTATGGTTGTACCTTACAACTAGGCCTTTTTTTATTAAATAATATATATCTAAATGTCCACTTAGTTGATTAAAAAGGTGAACAGGCATCACTTTTAAAAATATTACTACTCTTTGATTTCATAAACCACAAACAACAGTAATCCTGATTCACTTCTTCCTCGTAGAAGAGAAATTAACCAAACTTAGTTCAAAAATCTTGCATTTTAAAGATCCCATACCAGAAGCAGAGAACATATCTTATAAAACCTTGTTAACAACTCATTTTTTATTTGCCTGTGTCTTCTGGGACATTCGGCGCTAAAAGTAACACAAAAATCTTGCTTCCTCCAAAGACATTGATCTTTAAACTTCTGACGTGTCACCCACTTTTTTACCCTAAAACACTTCTGTATTATCTAAGAAGTATAATCACCAGTTGCTGACAACTATGGTTAATTAGCCCTAAAGTACAGTGTGATCTGACATCAATTCCTAAAAGACTCGTTAAGACTCTTTAAGGGTGATTAGGCAGCTGACAGCCGGGAACAACGACTTCAGACTTTAAAGGACTGTTGAGGTTTAATTCTGAATATTTGTACGAACATGTATTAACTATAAATGAAACGTATTTTCATTTCTGTGCGTACATATTTACCAAAGTGTGTCTTTCAGGTGCTTATGAGTGTGTGAGAGTGTGTGTGTGTGTTAAACGTCTTTTCCATTGCTCCTTAATGTTTGATAGGTGGGGAGTGGCGGGCGCTGCCTCATGTATTTTTAAAGGAAAAGTTACCCAGGCGTTCTGTGTGCTTTGTTCTGCCTTTTAGCTGGCCTACTTTAAACTTTGCTACAACAGCAGCAGCAGCAGAGAATCAGAAGTCGACTCCGACGACTGAAGTAAACAACATTTTCACACCTTTGAAGCACAAAAGCAGCTTCTTCTATCACAAGGTAACAAAAGGTTACTTACAATTACCCCAGTAGACAAGAGGAAAATCTGTGGACTCAATATTGTTTCTCAGAGAGGCTCAAATGTTCCTCACACACCAGAAAATTCAACTATCAGAGACAACTTCACCTTCATTCAGTCTTTACCACTGCTGGGGCAACAAATGTGATATTGGCTGAAGATGTTGGAAAGGTCATGTTGTTATGTTGTTGTTTGGAAGACATTTTAAGGACATCTTCACACTTTTAGCCCGAAGCTAAGGGAGCTGTTAGCCCAAAGCTAAGGGAGCTGTCAGCCCAAAGCTAAGGGAGCTGTTAGCCCAAAGCTAAGAGAGCTGTTAGGCCAAAGCTAAGGGAGCTGTTAGCCCAAAGCTAAGGAAGCCGTTAGCCCAAAGCTAAGGAAGCTGTTAGCCCAAAGCTCAGGGAGCTTTTAGCCCAAAGCTAAGGGAGCTGTTAGGCCAAAGCTAAGGAAGCTGTTAGCCCAAAGCTAAGGAAGCTGTTAGCCCAAAGCTAAGGGAGCTGTTAGGCCAAAGCTAAGGAAGCTGTTAGCCCAAAGCTAAGGGAGCTGTTAGCCCAAAGCTAAGGAAGCTGTTAGCCCAAAGCTAAGGGAGCGGTTAGGCCAAAGCTAAGGGAGCTGTTAGGCCAAAGCTAAGGAAGCCGTTAGCCCAAAGCTAAGGAAGCTGTTAGCCCAAAGCTCAGGGAGCTTTTAGCCCAAAGCTAAGGGAGCTGTTAGCCCAAAGCTAAGGGAGCGGTTAGGCCAAAGCTAAGGGAGCTGTCAGCCCAAAGCTAAGGGAGCTGTTAGGCCAAAGCTAAGGGAGCTGTTAGCCCAAAGCTCTGTAGAAAATGCTGTAGGGCTTAAGCAATGTTTTTACAGGATTGGAGATAAAAAATCACACCTTAAAAGTCACACTCTTACCTCCAAGAGCTCAATTTTTCAGGATTCAACGTACAAAACCATGCGGGAGTCTTCCTGAGACGTAACCGAAGGGGTGGTGAACGTGTTTTTTCGTTGTGGAGGAGGAAACGCGGGAATCAGCAGGAATTTCGAGTGTTGAGGTTCAGATATGATATGTGCGCTGTGTCAGTCATCTATAATGCAGGAAGAAACGCGCAGCAGCTTAAACACACACACACTAAACATCACAGACACTGCTGGGAGTGTGTGTGTGTGTGTGTGTGTGTGTGTGTGTGTGTTTGTTTTGACCTGTGTGTGCATTGGCACACCGGTACAGTATGTGGGATTTATTTATGAGTGTTTTTGTAAAGTGTGTGTGTTCACTTTCTCGTGATTAATGTGGATTAAAATCATTCAACCGCACACATGTATGTATGTGCATTAATATTTGTGTGTGTGTGTGTGTGTGTGTGTGTGTGTGTGTGTGTGTGTGTGCATGCATCTGAATGTGTTTGTAACTTTACTGCTATTAACATTGTGCCAGTTTTTTCCACCGCCTATAAACTATTCAAGCACAAACACACATCCATGCTATTGTGTGATTCTTGTACAAGTCAGCATGTTGTGTGTGTGTGTTCGTGTTTGTGTGTGTTCATGTGTGTGTGTGTGTGTGGTCAGCCGCCCCTCCTATCACTCCTGATTTCCCGCCTCTGCTGTGAATAAACGGCCGATTTGATCCATATAAAACCGTTATGGTTTATTGATCAGCGGCATGAATTATGAATGTCGTGTTTAAAGATTCACGGAGCCGCTGGGACTTCCTCTGACGATGAAATATTAACTCGCAGTACACAATAGAAAAATATGAATGTTTTTGTGTGGTAAAGCAGGTTTTAAATCTACAGTGTGTTTTACTGTCGAGTCAATAGAAGAGCATAACGTTGGTGAAGGACTCTTGTCGCTCCCTCCTCGCCCTCTCTGACTTTAAATGCAAAAATTGAGGTCAAGAAAATGACTTAAATCCTTAAATTCATTCATCAATCTGTGTATTTTCTGCCATTTTTCCAGGGGTGGTGTCACGGTGGCAGCAGGTTTCACAAAGTAGTCCTGATATCTCTCTCCTCAGCAACGTTTTCCAGCACCAACCCCGGGCCAGACGAGTAATATAATCCCTCCAGGGTGTTCTGTATCCACCCGGGGGTCTTCAACCAGTTCAACGTGCCCAGAAAGCCTCTGAAGCAAGATGGTGGGTTGAGTAAACCCAACGACAGTAACAGCGCTGAGCAAATTGTACGTAATGAGCGTTTGTACAGCATTTCACAACGCAGAAAGAACAGCTGGAGACATAAAAACAAAGATCTTCAGATGAAGGTTTCTGTTTAGCCGAACGCCGCTGACATGTGAGCTGTTAACAAACAGCGTTCGGGGCTCTGGATCAGACGCTGCGGGGTTCGGATGTGGTCCGAGGGGCGAGTGCAGGCGGCAAACTGTGAGTAAGAGTTTCAGCGTCTGTTCAATTTTTAACGATGGCTTCAAACGCAGCCGGAGGAAAGAAAATCCTCTCAGAGCGTTTGTCTTCACTTCTCACTCGAACGTGCGAACGATAATCAAAATCGTCTTTAAAACACCGTTTGAAAATGTTGGTTATTGAGTCAAAGAAAATGAGTTTCAACTCTGGAAAGTGGACGCATTTTGTTTTCGTTGTTCTCGTAAAGTTCACGTGTTATAAATGACCTGTTTATTTGTAGACTTTGGGGGAGTTTTGGGCACGACTAATGACGCCAGCTGCTTTCAGAGCACTGTTATTAGGAGCGTAATTAAACCATTAAATCAGCGAGACATACATGTACAGTAAGCAGTACAGCTGGTTTGATCTTAAACAGGGTTGCATTAGAAAATAAGATGCCCCTACATCCCTGTGAAACTGGTTTTATTATTGCAGCTGAATATTGGACTCAGAGGAGCAATATGAGCAGACTGTTTTATTAGCACACAGATCAATGTCTTTCAGGCTATTAAAAACCTTTCAAGACGTGTTGAGCTTCATTATGCACTTCCTGTGTCCGCAAGTGTCGTCTGATCTGTTTTCGGGCCTCAGAGGAGCTGACGAGCGCTGAAAGACGGATCATCTCATGGCCTTCAGTCACAGTAACATTTTGTTTGTATGATGAAGTTTGTCACTGCACAGATGAAGAAAATGAGGCATTTTTAAAGAGTTAAAAAAAATGGTATTTTTAATTGATCCTGTTTTCCTCATCAGGATCCGATCTCTTTGATTTTGGAAGGAAGGAATTTGAGGAAATCAGCTCCAGACTCCCTTAAAAAATCACTGAGTTTTGTGAGTTGTTGAGTTCAGGGAACATTTATAAACTTTGTGAAACAATGTTTGCGACAAATTCTTAATTACTTTCCCCCTCTTGTAAATTCGGCATATGTATTAGATTAAGTTATTCCTTTCTTTGTATAGAAATATTTAGAAAGACAATTAAAGCAGAGTATTAGTACTTATATTGGTGTTAGTTGGCCGGTGGCGACCTCGTAGCAATTGAGGTTGGTATTACAGCTGTAGAGGAGGAAGTGAAGAGAAGTTGTAAAAAAGAAAGCGACGAATAACAAGGACAGGACTTAAATTCAGGGGCCGGCTGTTCGTGTCTAGTGTGAAACAAACGGTCGTTGGCTGCACAGTCATCGTTAGAAAGCTTAGTTTCTCGTGATTTGGTTCATGCAAACCATTTCAAGATAAAACCACATCAGCAAGGTGCAATCAGCAAACAAACAAAGCTAGCCGAGAAAAAGTGTTTAAAAAGTTTAGCCAACTCACCGATGAAGAGACTCCGGCATCCCAATCTGCAGGATAAATGTTAGTAAGGTACATTTCTGCAAAACCACAGATAAGTTGAAACTGAACGTGTCTTTGTGTTTCAACTTTATGTTTGTTTAGTTTGTGTTTGTGGTTTGATGAAGTTCAGGCAAAAAAAACTACTGGTTAGGGTTCAGAAAACATCACGGTTTGGCTTAAATTACCTTTTTTAGTTGCGACGATTACGGATGGAAATTTCTCCAAGTCTCCTTAAAAAAAACCACCTGCTTTTGTTGCCACAAAATGGCTGGTCATGGCCCCTGCTGTCCCTAAAAATCGAACTGCGGTTGGCCGTTTGGCAGCCTTGTTGTCTTGTAACCACCGACACTTCAGTTTGACCAAATATCTGCAAAACTCAAGACATCCCAACAGCCTTGAATGTATATTTTAGTTAAAACTGGCTCATTTTGGCATGCTAAGATGCTAAGCTAAGATGGTGATCATTACACATGTTGAAGCTGCTAAACATCAGCATGTTACCATTGCCAATGTCATCATCTCATCTCATCGTTCTCATGCATGCTAGCATGCTGATGTCAGCACTGAGCTCAAATCACCGCTGTGCTTTGGGAAATGCTCAAACACAGACTGGACCCCACATCCCACCACCAATAAATCCTCGAGGTCACTTCCTAAAACTCGTGAGGGTTGAAACAAAGACGGTTTTTACAAACCGCCTCTTGTTATTGAGCCGAAATGCAGCGTGGCTGAATATTTCATCACCTTCACCCCCTCCAGAGTCTCAATCCAGCTCCGAGTGTTTGACTCTGCTGCTTAAACAGGCTCGCCCCATCATCGTGACAGCTTTGTTTACCTGTCACCTGTGTGTTTGTGTGTGTGTGTGTGTGTGTGTGTGTCAGCAGGTGAAGCAAACCAATTACAGCCGCCCCGCTCTCGCCTGCATCCATCTCAGCTGTTTCAGAGGGAATGTGCAGTGAAAGCAGCCGTAAATGGGAGCAAAACTCTTCTGATGCAAAGTGTTTTCGCTGATTTCAGCATCTCGGCTGGAAGCACAACAAATTGTGTATTCCCCCTCCTCCAGCTGGCTTCCCTGACACACACTCTTTCTGACTTTCACCTCAATAGAAATGTGTTTATGCGTAACGTAAAGATCTCGGCTGTATGTTCTGGTTTTCATTCACTGCTCAACGTCCACAGAAATCAGCAGCAGCTTTGTCTGTTTATTGAATAACGACAGTGATCCTCAGCCGGTTTCCCTGAAAGCTTCAACAGACAGCGATGCGGTTTGAGTTTAGTTTGTTTTAAAGTGAACAGAACGAGATGAACTGGGAGGTCAGTTTGGTGACAACGGCGTTAGGCACCAGGTTACATTGCAAAAAGCCTCGTTCAGGACTGAAACATCCAGCTGGTGGAGCTACAGTCCATCAGAGTTTAAGCTAACGTGAGTAGCTCTGTGTTTACTCTCCAGCTATCGACTGTAAATCCTCACCCAAGACTAGGTTCATTTTGCCAAATCACCTATCATATTATCATTACAATAATATCGCTACACTGCAATACTGGAACGACATTATTTCTTAATTTTAGGGTATTTTTAATTGATTAATTTAGCTCAGCCTTTTAGCACGATGTAGCCAAGGACGTTAAATTAAAAACCTGGACACAACTGAGACTTTATTGACTCGAAAAATGATCTTTTAAATTGACAAATTCTTTGCGTTTTTTTGTTGTAAACGTGTGGTTGCATGGTTTGTTTACTGTTTTAAAAGATAAACTAAAATACTCAAAAAATACTATCAGACTTAAAAGTGCAGCGTGTAATTTCTGCCACTCTGTCAATCAAAACAAAACAAAAGCTTCAAGCAGTGTGGGATCATGGGAGTTGTTGTCTTCATTGTTAAACAACCAGAATCTATCTGATGTGACTCCGACAGAAATGTTCAAAGATGAGTTAACGTTTAAAGTTTATTCACGTTTTAGTTTTACGCAGACTTCCTTCCTCACTCTCTGACTCTCTGATCAAATGAAACACATCGTTACCTTGAATAAAACTGCAGATTTCTCTGGTTTGAACATTGGAAATACTCGGGATAATGTCAGTACACAACTCAATAAAATACAGAACAAAGGTCTTGTTGTTTTTAGACGTTTTAACGCTGAAATCTTTTCATATCATCACTTTAACTTCGAAGTAAAAGAAACTGAGTGAAATTAGTTCTGAGGTGAAGATGAGACACCAGACTTCCTCTGATGTCACGTCTCTTATTCCTCCTTCTGCCTCTTTATCTGGTTTTTTAATCCACCCCTCTCTCTCCCTCTTTCTCTCCCCCTCGCCGCCTCTGAGAGACGGTGAGAGGTAAAAACAAGAAGAGCAGAGGGGGAGGAAGGAGAGGGTAAAAAGAGGAAGAGAGGGGGCGGGAGGAAGAGAAGCCATTTTATAACTGACTGACCTGGAAATGTCAGAGATGAGGAGCGAGTTTCCACACACACACACACACACACACACACACACACACTTACGGTCTCTAACACACACTAATATGAATTTATACACTCATGAACACACACACACACTTTTCATGGTGAGACAGCCCTGCAGGTGGTTTCTCCTTCGCTCTTGTAAAAAAGGACTTTTGGCTTTGAAGTAAGTGAAGCAAAATCAAAAGGAAGCTACGCAGGAGAAGGTTGTACGACATCAGCTGTGGGAAATGTTTCGCACGCCGGCGACACCCACGTGGCGACAACGGGTGACTGCAGGAGAGTTTCATCCGGACATCGCGTCAGTGTCCACGTTGTCGCAGTACTGACCGTCAAAGAATAATGCAACAAGGTATAAAAACATATGATTGATTGTCTCCATTTTCTCCATTAAGAATAAAGTTTTGAAAAAGACGTCTCCACCCATGCTAGCGGCTCTGTACTGAGGCAGTGGTGCTTTGAGCTAAATGCTAACATGCTAACAGTGACAATCATAACATATAAATGCGAGGCAGGTACCGTGTTCACCGCCTGAGTTCAGCATTAAAACTAGGGTTATTTTTTTTTTTCCTGCAGCACTGGGGGAAGCATTTCTAACAACAACACTGTCCAGAACCACGTTTATATATCCAGAATATTTATGAACAGTCCTGTCAAAGGCTTCGTGTTATTATGCCGCCGGCTTGTTGGCTTAATGTGTTAAAAAAAATAAAAAATACAAACCCCATCAGGCTGTTCTGGCAAACAAGGACGGAGAGTTTGCCAGCAGAACCTCACAAACAGAATAAACCATGAATCATTTGAAAGCTTTGGCCTGAAAAATAACCACAACTGAACCAACATTTCCTGCCTCGATCAGTCTGTTATGAGTCGCTGGAAGCTTTCGGTGACAGCAGGGATGTTATTCAGAAAACAGCTTGACGACCTGAAGGAACACAAAGACTGCAGCAGAGACAAACAGGTGAAGTCATTTTGGGTTTGATGAGTATAAATCGCCTAAAATTTGTATCCCCAGGTGAAACCGAACAGTCTTTCGAGAGTGTCGCAGATATGAGTCCTAAATCAGTTTGCTTTATTGCACATCCGGTTCCCTCGTCTGAGTTTTTAAATTGGTTTTCAGTTAAATCTCTGAAATAAGATGTGTTGTTACCACAGGCTGAAGATATTTACACGTTTACGTAAAATACATCATTAAATGTCCTGGAATTGAATTATAAAACGCTTATGTGTGTTAAAAACGGTTAGCGGTTGCTAACAAGTGTCTAAATGAGACTACAGAGGTAGTAGAGGTAGAGGTACTCATCTACTCACTAGTCCGTCTTTACAGGCCCACTTTAGTTACAAACTATTCTGACTTTACAACTTGTACATTGATCAGTTTATAGAAAACCTGCATAGTAGTTGTGTCGTAAGACGCTTAGTGGTGGTGACGTTTAAGTCATGTGACCGTGATGTCGTCTGTTTATAGCCTAACATTAGCTTTTTATTGCTACAAATGTTATTTACGTGTTTAAAGTGTTGTTCATCTGTGGAGATTATCGTTTAAGTACAGTACTTGAGTAAATGTACTTACACTGAAAAAAATTAAGTGAAATTTACTTTAATTTTCCACAGAAATTAAAGTATAACAAGGGTTATACTCAAGTAAACTCTACTTGCAGTTGTTTCGATCAAAAGTACTGAAATCAGCTTTGCGTGCAATTTTCTGGCTTTGTCTTGAATTTCACTCACTTATCCAAAGTCATTTTTACTTGGACTACATTTGCATCTAATACCAAAAACTCACTGACTTTCATTAGATTCTTACTCACTTTTCTTAATATTTACTGAACATTTCATCTACTTTTTAACACCACTTACATTCGATCACTGCCCATAAAAGGCTCTTGTTTCAGTCGAGGACTCGCTGAACCCTGGTCGTAAAATCGAGGAACAATTTAAATACGGTGCTCAGAGGAAACGGATGAATAAATGCAGAGTGACGCCTTTAATCAACAGAATTTATCTCTTTTGGCCTCTGTTTAAAAAATAATATCTCAGAGCGATTAAGACCCCCTGAGGGCAGAATGAATAATCACAACACAACGTTCACTCCTTCTGAATAAACACACTCTCACACATGCTTGTGACAGCGTGCCGACTTCAGTTAGACTCCTGTACTTTATATTTATTCATTCATGTTTTCCCACATTTCTCCTCAGAATCGAGTCTGGAATAATCTGAGTTTTTTGATTCACTCTGGGTCAAATATTTTTGGAAACCCCTCAGGGCTTGTGTTTCCCCTCTACGCAAGGGAAGTTTCGCCTCAGAGTGACTAATCCATCCATCTATCCGCTCGTTGTTTGTTCGTCCATCCCCGCTATCTCTCAATCTAAGCAGTCTTTCATCCATCCGTCATTTATCCATCCCTCGATTACAGGACGGATAAAGACGGAGAATCAGTTTTTCAAAAAATGGTCTCAGACGTTGCATCAAATCATATCATCACGCCAAATTACCCACGAGTCCCTGCTCATTTGTCTCCCGTTGTGTCCAATCTGTCCGTCTGGCTCCAACGCTCCACTGGGCAGCGCTGTTAGGCCCGACCAGCTTCTCGATCCTCCTCTGATAATTGGGGGGGGGGGGGGGGGGGGGGGGGGGGGAAGGGAAATAAATCTGCAGGGGACAGGAAGGAAGTGACACACCGAAAACCGTCTGCTGCTAAATCCCCGTTTGAATCTGTGGCAGTTTACAAACATGGATGAGGAACGCTAAGTATAGCTGGGAGGAGGGAAGGGGAAGTGTGAAGGAACGGCTGGATAAACTGAATCTAAACACTCTAACTAGGTCACATGGCTGGATGTCCTGAGTTTTACTAAACAACGTTGATGAAAAACACATTTTTCTGAGTCCTCCCCTCGTAATGACCCCCTGCAGTGTCCTGACACATCAACTCCAACACCAGTCATGCAGCTGTCACCTCAGAGAAAACTTTTCATTACTGTTATCGTGTTCACAAAACTGATGCTTTCAGGCCCCTGACAATGTTATTTTTACATATTTAATTATATTTTGGCAACTTAAGGGCAGCACAACAAGATGTAAACAATCAAACATCATCAACGTATTGTTGACTTTTATCATATAACAGTCATTTGGAGTTGTGTTTATGTACATCTGATGAACGTCAATCCAATATTCTCCTTCTTTTAGCTCTGTTTTTGGTCTCCGCCACCTCCTGAGGGAAACATCTGAGTTTTTAGCTGCTATACGCGCCATCTTACTATGTTCAGCAGCTAATCTCTGTGGGCCAATGTCCACATAGTGTTTTTTTTTTATTAAATACAGCCTCTTTTTCTGAAAATGAAACCATAAGTGTGGTGAAAGTGAACCAAACCTGTGAAGCTGTAATTCAGAGAACCAAAACAATGATTTAATGATTTTAGGAAATACACTCATTTGCTTTTTACACCACTTTTATGTCTTTAAGGTAAGTGTGAAGCAACAGCCAGCAGCCAGTTTGCTTCTGCCACCGGGTTATTATATTTGCAGTAAACGTTTCTGCAAACCACAGATACATCCAAGGTTGACATTTGTACCAGTGTGGCATATCGCTTTCACATTATGTGCTTATTAGCTGCCTGTCACATCAGGAGGCGGAGGTGGAAGTGATGGTGGTGACGTTATTACAGACAGCGAGGCTGCCCAACAGACGATCAAAGTTCGAGTCACATCATTGGACATTTCCAGATGTTTTTTTAACATCAGAAGCAGGTGTTTTTAAGGAGACCTGTGGACATTTCCAGCTTTTTTTGTGGCGAAGTTAAACCATCTCCATCCGTGATAGTGGTGATCAAAACAAGTATTTTAAACCAAACCATGATGTTTTTCTGACCCTAAACCTAACCGGAGCATGAGCACAGCGTTGTGACAAGAGAGAAATATAAAATTCAACCTAAACAAACGTAAAGTTGCTAACATTTATTCTTGTGATTGGGTTGTAAGCTTACAACCAGACACAGCACATGTTTTATCTTTATATTTTATACCTTGTACCTTTTCGAGTATTGTTTGTTTAATCCAACAAGAACAAAAATGTAAAAATGAATTATTTGTGATTTGATAGTGGATAGCACACCTTCAGTACTTAAAAAACTAAAACTGTTGTCATTGAAGCACAGTTGTCTGTTTTTCGGGGAATTATTTTGCCTTTATTTGATGGTTGACAATGTCACAGTCCAGTCGCCAGGATAAAATGTTGGCATGACTTTCATGTCTGGAGGTGAAGGGGATGCTGGTGATGTTACAGTAAGGCCGTCAAGCCAGTGACTACTGTTTGAGACTGTGTTTAAACATTAGGTTTTTTATAACGAGAAGTTGGGATACTTTCCAGCCGTGTTTCTGGCGCCAAAACCAGGTAATTAAAACCAAAACATGATGTTTTCCAAAATCCTGAGCAAGTGGTTTTTGTGCCTGAACCTAAGCAGAGCATAAGCGCAGTGTGGTCGTAATATAAAGTAGATAATTTAACCTAAAGAGACTTAAAGGTGAAACATAAATCATATCCTTTGCCAACATTTATTCTGTTAATTGTGTTGGAAAAACAATTAGTTTGTACAAGCACAAAAATGATACAGATGATTCCTCGAACAACATAAATCACAATAACACACACACACACACACACTGCTCTGTATGTCCTCAGGTGGTGCATTTAGATCATCTGGATTAATGAAGCGAGTGCAGCTGGACTGCAACTCTGCTCTTCTTTCATCTTCTTTCGTCTCCACTTCTTTTATTCCTCCGCTCTCCCCTCCTGTCTTTCATCCTCTGCTCCTCCGTCCATCTTTTTCATTTAATCCGTTCCTCCTCTCTCCCCTGAGGTCACATGTGTTCTGCAGTTATTCCAGCCATCGCTTTCTGTTTTACGAACCCTCCACATCTTCATCCTCCCCGTCGCTCCTCGCTGCCCGGGGGCCACGCAGCTGTGAATTAATAACCTCGCTGACCTCCAGACGCTGATCATTATGAGGGAAACAACCACCAAATACACAAAAAAACAACACGTATATATCCAGGAAAGACAAATGGTATCAGTCTAAACAAATGCAAATAAAATTTAAGTTTTTTTTTTAAAAAAACATTTGTTTTTATGTCCCTCAAATTTAGGAAAAAGAACAGAGTGGACCATGTTGAGCTGTCAGGACGAAGTCAGCCTCTGAAAGCTGACATGGATATGAGCTTCAACACTGGATCCTCCCACTGAAAATCAGAAAAGTGGGCTGCGTGACGCAAATCTGTATATTTGTTATTTCGGGAAATTATTAGTTAATGTGACCTTTAGCCTTCTGAAACAAATGTACGGTTATAACGGCCGGATTGAAGGAAACAAACAAGATCACTCAAGTTCAACATGATTATTATTATTTGGCTCAAAAATTCAATTTAGGTATATATTTTTGCTGATCTATAGTTTGGCATTCATTCATAGTTTCTGTGTTCTGGTCATGTATTTATAGGATATAACTGAATCCTTGTAGAGCTGCTGACTGAGCGCGTTAACACAAAACTGGATGATATTTTACTCTATTTACGACAAACGGCAAATTTCTTATAAGTCAATGGTTTTCAGTTAAATGTCTGAAATAACGTCTGTGGTTACTACAGGCTTAAGGTATTTGCACATTTTGTTCTACATCATAAAATACATTATTTAATGTCCAACAATTTAATTATAAAGCGCTTACGTGTGTCAAAAACGACGGTTGCTAACAACTGTCTAAATGAGGCACCAGAGGTTGTCGGACGAACACGGAGACTCATCTACTCACTAGTAAGGTACATTTTCCTGATTATACTTCCATTAACTTAAATAACACTTTCAATGCAGGTGTTTGCTTGAATTAAAGTATTTTTACAGTGTGGTGAGGAAAATTTTCTCCACCATCATCTATCTGGTAACAAGGTGGCTAAAAGAAGTCTCTCTCTCTCTCAGTCTCTCTCTCAGGCAGTCAGTTTGAATTTACTGATTAGCCTTCAGCTAACCTGTGGACGACAGGATCCACCGGCTCACGTCTGTCTGGATTAGAGTCGCCTGTTAATTCACACTGTTGCTTTTGGCGAAATACCGACTCTGAGGAGAGACGGAGGGAGAACGCAAGACAGGAAAAACTGCATCCGCATGAAAAATGGCAGTGAGGAAGCGTTTTTTAAACTTTGATCCTGATCTTCAGTCATGTTTGACACTGACGGTGAGGTCAGTGTGTGAGACTCACAGCAGTTAAATCTGACTCTGTTGTAAACAGACACATAAATGTGTTTTTGAATCAGAATTAACTTTGTTGACAACGTTTGTTGACACATACGAGGACTTTCACTGCAGTTCTCAGCAGCTTTCAGGACATTCACACACGCAGAAACCAGAATAAAACCCGATCCACGAAGGACTAACTTTACCAGGCGACATCATGTGATTTAGAAATTACCACCTCATGTTTTTGCTTCATGTTCACGGGATAAACAAAGTCTGTATTTTACTTATCACCAGCTGTAACACCAACTTTAACCAGATGAATACCATCACAGCACCTCTGTGTTTGCTTGTATGTAACATGCAGTTGAATTTTTACTTGGCGGATTCAGAGAGGATTAAGATCACAGATGTCCTCCGCAATTATTACAAATTACCAGAGGACAACAGGTAACGCTAGACTGTGTGAATGGGGCTTAGGAGTCCGCGGTCATGGTTTGGCTTTTCTTCTTTCCTTTATCCGTAACTTTTCCCTGATTTTCCTTAATTTCTTTCCTTCCATCAATTCTTATTTCCTTCTCATTGTTCTCAGTCTTTCTTTCTCTCCACTATCCATTGCTTTTCCTTACTTTTTTATTTTATCATTTCTTTCCCTTCTTTTATCCATCCTTTCTTTCCTTTCCTTTCCTGTTACCTTTTCTGTCCGCTCCCTGCATTTCCTTTCCTCTGCTGTCTTTTACTTTCCCTGAGTGTCCCCCTTCTATCCAAACCTTCCTCTTTCATTTCCTTTCCTATTCTTTCATTTCCCTCTGTCACACAGAAAGCCCTCCCTGTTGCTCCTCTCTGTGTTTGAATCTGTTTATATGTTTGTTTATGTGTTAACGTATAGAGTCGGTACACTAAACGTGTGTGTGTGTTTGGCAGGTAGTGGGCCAGTTATCAGGTCTGTCCAGCTGCTTCATGCTCACTAAGCTCTTTACCAGCCAACGCAACACACACACACACACACACACACACACACACACACACACACACACACGTACATCCAGTTAGATAACACATACACACCTGCACCATGACTTTGCCTCCATTCCTGTTCCCGCTATCTAAATCTTTTCCTCTAAATCAGTTTGGAGTTTTACTTCTCATAAAAACATGACTCGCAGGTAGAGATGTTCTCGTTGGCCGATTTAAATCAAAATATGTTTTTCTTGTGCTGAAATGCTTAATAAACGAAAGAAGAAACAACTGTGGCGTTCGATCATCATCAGGTGAACCAGACGTGGTGTTGGTGGGCATCCACAGTGATTCACTACCTGTGATGAAACGAGCGACTGTGTGACACCAGCTTTTTTTTACAGTCTTTTATCGCAGAACATGACATAATAATAAATAATTGTAATAAACTGATGGTCATCAGTTAGCAGTGTGTCAAACCACATGAACTAGATGAGATGAGGGGCCAGTTTATTGGAATATAAACAATAAAAAAAAATGTTATTGGCTAAAACAGTCAAAGTAGCTTAACTTATCACAACCCATCCAAAACAAATCTTACCTGCCAAAATACCATAAAAAAGTAGTGCCAAAAAAGTCCCAGTCGAGCAACACTGCTACATACTCACAACAAACGCAAACCGCTTACTGCTGCTAACTAAAGCTGCCATTAACTAGCTAGCTCAGTTAGCCGTGCGGCTAGTGATCTGGACTGGAAGCTCGGGGACCAGAGGAGTGTTGGCGTTAACACCACTAGCGCAGGAGCTTTGGACCAACGTCAACTATCCATCCAACCAACCAACTGACCAACCATCCATCCATTTAACCATCCATCCATCCATCCATCCAACCAACCCTCCAACCAACCAACCAACCATCCATCCATCCAAACAACCATCCATCCATCCATTTAACCATCCATCCATCCATCCATCCATCCATCCATCCATCCAACCAACCAACCAACCAACCATCCACCCACCCATCCATCCAACCAACCCTCCATCCATCCATCCATCCAACCAACTGACCGACCATCCATCCATCCATTTAACCAACCATCCATCTAACCAATTATTCATCCATCCATCCATCCATTTAAACATCCATCCATCCATCCATTTAACCATCCATCATCCAACCATACATCCATCCTTCCATCCATTCATCCAACTTTTCATCCAACCATTCATCCATCCTTCCATCCATTCATCCAACTATTCATCCATCCATCCATCCATCCATCCATCCATCCATTTAACCAAACTGGAACTAATCCAATCTAACACGCACACACACACTGAACCCTGTAGGAGGTTAAGCTGTGACTCCAGATGACTTGGGCAGATTTAGGAAATACGAGACAGGTGGTGTGTGTATGTGTGTGTGTGTGTGTGTGTGTGTGTGTGTGTGTGTGTGTGTGTGTGTGTGTGTTTGTGTGTCAAAGCCTCAGAGAAGGTCGGGCTGAATGTGGAGCAGAACGGCGCTGAACAGTGAAATATGTTCTTGCTTATCAAACGAACAATATGTCGAGCCTGAAACTGAGCGACGTCTGTCTGTCAGTGTTTTCACCATCAACGCATTTTCATCCTGAAACAGACCGAAAGCTTGAAAACACCAGCATCTAAAGACAGAAAAAATGTGACTGTGAAATCAGTTAATTAAATCAGAATTTACTGAACTTTGAACTCGCACATGTTTACTGTTGGCAATGCAGATACGTGTCATCGTGTCGTGTCATCGATCTGCACTGATGTAATGTTTTGATAATGTAATAAAACAACACAGGAGGTTTTCGAGTACTCTTACGGGTGACTTTCACTTTTACCAAAGAAATGTTTCAACACGACATCTTTAATTTTACTCAGGTGTGACTTTTGGGTCTTGGCTTTTCCTTCTGCCTTTTCCTGCCAATCTAAAGTCAGGTCTGTCAACAAGACAACTCAAGAACGAGCACTACAACAACCTTCTGTAGCTTCTGTAAGAGGTCACAGGTCACAGGTCAACGCTTCACAAAACTTCAAACTAGACGACCCGTGGTTACGACACAAACACGAACGTTTTCTTGGATGTTTTTGTCGTGACTGAAGTCCTGGATTTTTTTGCACGGAGCGCCAGGATTCATCGAAAGTGTTGGAGAAGCAGAACGACATCACCAACCTCAGACTCGCCCATGTGGAAAAAAGGTTATTTTTCTTTATTCTGAGTGTGTGTGTGTGTGTGTGTGTGTGTGTGTGTGTGTGTGTGACCTTCCACAGGGAAATCTTTCAACTTTCCAACACACTGGGTTCCCCTGCCTCACACACACATTCACACTATCCTCCAGTGTGTGTGTTGTGGTGTGTTTTTGGTTCCCAGAGCACATTTGCTTTCCGCATCATTCAACACCCCTCCAACCATCTAACACACACACACACACACACACACACACACACACACACACACACACACACACACACACACACACAATCACAGAGGAATATGGGAACAACCTGGTAACTCCATTCACACACACACACACACACACACACACACACACACACACACACACACACACACACACCAGAGCCAGTCTTTCTCACTCAAAGACTTTCTGTCTCTGCTTAATAAACACCATCATGGTTTATTTCTCAGCGTGGTTCTCAGCTGACCTGAGGTAAACTGGGTCAGTAAGCAGGTGAGTTACAACACAGAGTTAAGCACAAAGTTTAAATTCATACACTTTCCTCGCAGGTGTAACGGCGAACGTCCACAGGATCTGACTGCGGTATGAAGTGCGGCTCGAACTTCGACAGGAAACAGCTCGTGTGTGAGTCGTTCAGGCACAGATTAAGACGGTCCTGATGCTTTGTGGCTGCTCTCGGTTAAATTAAATTAAAGTTTTAGCCCACGGCATCTTTTATCCTTCCTGGAGAGTGTATAAAATGTAATAAACGCATGTTTTTCTCCCTCGGCTGGTGTTCTTCTCACCTCAGTTGGTTTCACCGTCTTCCTCCTGCACCTATCAATCATCTCAGTGAGCTGTCATCTCACCTGAGGCTGTGAAACCTGCACAGGTGCAGGAGAAGTTAACTGTAACTTAAAGAAGCGACGTGTAATTATTTTAATTTCAGGTGTACTCACATATTCAGCTTAAATTGGTTGAATTTCTTTGGGCTGATTCGACTAAATTCGAAGTAATTATCGCCAGGAGAGTTCAGTTAGGTTATACTTAGAGGACGGTGGTGGAGTTATTACAGCCTACACAAGGCTGTCAAACAGACGAGCGCACTTTGAGTGACACCGCTGGATATTTTTAAGGACACCTGGAGACATTTCTCTCCTGTTTTGTGATGACTTGGGTGTGATTTAAGGAGAACTGCTGACATTTCCAGCTGTTTTTTTTGGCACAAAACCAAGGACGTTGGACCGTCTCCATCTGTGTTTGTGGCGACCAAAACAAGTATCTGTATATAGTTTCAGAGTTACCTGTGGTTTTGCATAAATGTACTTAGCTTACATTTATTCTGGTGGTTGGGTTGGGACAAGGAAGGAGAAGAAGAAAGGAGGCGAAGAGACTAAACGTGAGGTGAGCAGAGAGGATGAGACGAAGGACGACAAGATAAGGATAGAGAGAAAAAAGAGAGGAGTGAAAGTTAATTTCGAAGGAAGGAAGGGAGAGGGAGGTAGGAGGGAGGGGAGCAGGGAAGGACAGAAAGGAAGGAAGGAAGATAGAAATTAAATGAAAGAAAGTAGGAAACAGGTGAGTTTACACACACACACACTGCACTATACTGTTGTCCGTGGTCTCAATAGGGACGAATTAAACCTCTGTGCTTATATAAGACGCCTCCACAAGACAAGACGATTTATATAACAGGAGGAGACGAGAGAGGAGGAGAGAGGACATAGGAGAGGAGACAAGAGAGGAGAGGGAAGGAAACAAGAGAAACAACACACACACTTCACCAAAACTCTGTCTCCATGACAACAGCTTCCCCTCCCTCCTGTTAATTGGCTGCTCAAAGACGAAGTTAAGATAAAGCAAAAGCCTCGGCACCAGTCAAACTGGTCCAGACTGAGTACGATCGGTCGTTTGGTCGGACAGAACTCGTTCGAAGTAAGTTAACCTGCAGTGAGACGAACCGGTCCAAACACAGTTTAATTGATCCAAACTGGGTTAAAACAATCCGTACCGAGTGAAACTCAACACTGCACAAAACACAACAATATTTGAGGAATGTGAAATGTTAAAAATGTGACAAACGTTTGCTTCCCTGCAACATCTGGTCAATTCAATAAAGTGTTTTAAAAATATGCCAAATTAATCAACATTTAAATCGCTACAAGTCTCCATTCAAATGCTGCCAAAACAGACAAAGACATCAGTGTTTCAGATGTGGTTCCTGATATTCAATATCTTCTATAATTTGTCATTTTTCTTATCAAATGTCACGAAAAACGTACTGAACAATACGCCCCAAAACCAGCAAAACGATGTGTGATTTTCTCAGAATTGTATCGCCAACCTTTTCACTGTTATGTTCCCATTTTAAACAGACAAAAATAACCCTGTCTGGCACATGTGATGTCATCGCCTCACGTTGTCAGTAGGTGTGTGGAAAACCATAAATCCCAAGTGGTGCAGTCAGTATGTCAGCCTCTCCGGGGACTCAAAGCCTCTTCTGGACCCAAAGGTTGTGATTAAACCCTGCTGAGGGCAGCACTCAGTAGAGCTGAAGGTGGAAACAAATTGCAGATGCACACAGGTGATCACAATCTGCTGGCTGAGGCTGCAAAACACAGTCCAGCTGATAAGATCCCCCTGCTTCTTTCTGTCATAGCTCCCGAACACTTTGTGCTATTGGAGCCAACTTTGGTGGACATGTGTGGGTATGATGTCCAAGTAATCATAACAAATTTGTTGCAATTTGGCCAATAGGTGGTGGTGTACAGCTTCTCTTTGTAAGGCCTGAATTAGATGAAACCACATCAGGCAGGTACAATCAAACAAACAAGCAGAAAAACAAGTGTGTGCAACTCACTGTTGAAGCATCTCGTGTTTTGGTGAATCATTCTCCAAGAAAAACTTCCTCCTATTCTCAAACATCCAGTCGATACATTTCTGTAAAATATTTACTCCAAAACAAAATATACCATGCAAGCAACTGTGATTGCAGATACTTTTTTCCATGAGGCCATCATTCAGTAATACAGGTGATACTAAGATGGCCTCCGTTTGATTGACACATCATTTGACCAGTTAGGAGCTTCTATGCTCATCCTTGAACCTACAACAGCCAATGAGTGATCGCCTAGAGAGGAGATCCACTCTCTGTTCCCGCCCCTCTCTCCTGAGCCAATCACAACCCAGCCACTGGATGATTGACATATCATGTAGCCAATAAGATTTAGATATAGTTTTTTTTATTTTGCTCAGGCCTAAACTTGGCAATTTTTCCACCTGTGCACTTGGTTTTAGACTTTTGTATATGCACAACGTTAGTGTAAATAAGGAATTAAAGTGTTAAGTGTTCATTTTCACTAATATTGATCTAAACCCGTCCCAGAGCCTAGAACAGCCAAGGTTGTGTAAACAAGTGGCCCACTCTCTCTTCTTTCTCCTGCCATCTGAGCCACTTACACACCAGCCAACAGATATTGGACCCATCATGTAGCCAATGAGATTTCAAATCCAATAGTAAACCTAAACTTTGTTTTCATAAGCCTTAACTTGGAATTTGTATGCAGTTTTGTGTGCTTTGCTCTTTGAAAAGATAATGAAATGAGGAACTATAATGAGTTTAATGCTCCTGCTCCTCTCATGCAGGGTATTGTCAGGTCACAAAGTGGCATTTCTTTGCCAAGTATATCCATGTTTTATGTTGGACTGAATCAGTTTTCTTGTGTTTGTGGGTTATTTTGTGACAGGATAAAAGCAAAACAAACCCATGATTTGTGTAACCTGACTAAGAAATTAAAACGATCCACTGAAAAACTGGACTGAAATTTTAAAAACCAAGAAAAACATCACTGATGTTTGCAACTTTCCAACGAAAAAGATTGAGCATGTAATGTTCATGCTCCCAGTCATCGTGCTAAGCTAGGCTAAACT
Organism: Pagrus pagrus; assembly: GCF_965226575.1. Classification (NCBI taxonomy): domain Eukaryota; kingdom Metazoa; phylum Chordata; class Actinopteri; order Spariformes; family Sparidae; genus Pagrus; species Pagrus pagrus. The sequence goes on from NC_140198.1 coordinate 4,316,688, forward strand.
CATCTTACATACATACGTTCAGCAAAAAACTGATTTTCTCTTCGGGCTCTTGGGCAGACGGCTCACAAGCTGATTCCACAAAATGTTGGACTGTGCCTTTAACGCTGCGAGCGCCAGATGAAAGATTTTCTTCTTGTTTTTTTTTTTTTCTTTTTGCCTGAAGTCCAGTTTCAATGACGACAACAAAGCCGATGAATTCAGATTACACAGAAGAAAAAAAAACATCAGCCAAGTAGCCATAACCACAGTAACTAGCAGCCCGAGGACACTGAAACACAGATTTAATGAGTCGGACCTTCAGAAGAAAAACATTCGACTCAGCTGTCTTTTTCTTTCTTCGTGCAGTTCCTCTGCGAAATGATCCTCTGATCATTTTAAGGGATGTTGTGGAGACGCTGTGACAGACTCTGACTCCTGACCTCCTTACAGGCTGCTCACCATGTTGCTGATGGAGGAAACGAAGCCGTCTCAAACTCCTTTCATGTCACTATGGATATTAGAAAAGCCTTTTTCTCAGCGGACCAGTATGAGTCGGACTGCTGTGATTTCTCTCCAGAGGTCGTCTGTTTTTAATCTGTCCTGACTGTAGTCTGCAGTACGCTCTGTTCTGGAGAAGAACTTACTTCACTTTCATATTTCCAGTCATTCTTTTTTATATATCTACTTTAGTTAATTTCAGAGGGAAACTTTCTGTGAGAAGATTTAAGATTCAGCCCACAAAGCCATGATGCACCACCGTACATCAATGACTACCTTACAATGTATATATATAAAAAAGATTAAAATAAGCTCCAGCAATCAGCTACAAAATGCTGTGTTATGTGTTAATGCATCAGAAATAATAAGACAATAAAATGGTGTATATAATATCTAATAGAGCTGAGCAGTGTTTGAGGATTTGCTGCATTTCTTTATCACGTATGATACTTCTTTGGGTTTTAGATCAGATTAGATCTGAGGATTTGTGCAGGATTTAGGGAGATTATAAGAAGAAATGGAACATAATATTCATAATCATGTTTTCATTTGTGTATAATAGTTAGAAAATGAAGTACCGTTTTGTTTTTGTTACCTTAGAGTGATCTACACCATCTCGTTTGTTTAACCTGAACCGAAGCAAAAATATAAAAATGACAACTTTTGGGAGTTTTGTAAAGATTTGTGCCGGAAACTGACGAACAACAACAACGTTTGTTAGCCCTGTACCTCTACAGGACCTTTATAGATATGAGTACACATACTGTATATATACAGAACTTCTACTTATAATTTATTTTTAATAAAATATTTCTACTCTGTGGTTTTAGTGCTTTTAAACAAATTAATATTTCATCCGTAACCGATTTTGACACCAGAGTCTTTAATATGACCTCTCTCCACCTCACCTGTATGAGCGTGTGTGTGTGTGTGTGTGACATCAGGTCAGATAAATATTACATATTTGATGTACAGTACAAACTGACACATAGAAAATTCAACTCCCCGGGCACGACACACTCAGTCCCCAGAGTGCCTCATCTGCACTGACATATGGACACACACACACACACACACACACACACACACACAGACACACACATCACCTCTCCAGCTGCTCTCCCACTCATTTTCACCCTGATTCATAATCTGCTCAGAGACTCTCCCGTCTCACCGCACAGCTCCGACATAATCCAGTGGGACCAATGTCTGTCACTGCGGCACGTCCAAAAAAAAAAAAAAAAACCTTTATTCGTATCAGACGCTGCTACCTGCACGTAGAGCTTGTGGGATTTAAAGATTCACTCCACCGTGTCTTCATTTCACTCACATTTACAGGTTCAGATCCTGAGAATTATCTCCAGACGGGAGTGAAAGGCAACATGTGCTTCATCGTCTGATCCCAGTTTATAACAGCAGCCAATCAAAAGCAGGATAAGCCTCCTGAATTTGCATCTTAAATGCTGTCAACACTTTCATTCATCATTTTCCTCTTTAATTATTGACTCTTGTGGAGGAAAAACATGAGGAATCCTTCAAAAAAAGACATTTACTAGAAGTACAAAGGTTTTTATCACAAAATGGATTTTATGGTGCAATAAGTAAGAATTCATACTCAAAACAGAGAAGAGCAGCATATCACAAAATAACACAAATTAGTGTTTATTCACTCTGGGCAGTGCGAATGACGTGAACATGCGAAAATTCACACCACCTTCACCGCATTTGCGCGAGTTGAAAACATTGAAAACTCGTGATGCTGTATCGTGAAAGCCTATCAGCGCTGTCATTCACACTGACGTTAACTTCGCTAATGGAGGAGAGGATAATAATCACTAATCGTGAGTTGTTTGCGGACACCCTGAGCTGTACGAGAACACATCTACTCGTACCGAATCAGGACGAAAAAGGAGCTGGCATGGAGGGAAGTGAGCGAGGAAGTCAGACAACCTGGTAAGTCATGGAAATATGTCTCAGCACAGCATAGCTCTCATCGGTCCGAACTCCATTCAGGGAACAAGCATTTTAAAAGTTGTTTTCTTGTCGTCTGGCCGACGAACCTGACAAAGCATGAATTAGGGCTTTTTACAAGGCGGCATTATGATGTTGTTATTTCGGCGTCCTTTGGATCCATTCATTGCAGTCAGATCACAGATTGATTTCAACACACCTATTAAGAAACTGCTACTTACCGGAGACAGATGGTGGTGGTGGCTGGTTAGTATGCTAACTTTCGTAGATACCTCGGCAAACACAATAAACAGACATCATAACTTTAAACTGCTGTTGATTGAAGTTGATTATAATTCAAGGAGCTCCAGTTGCTCTTCTATCTTTACATTTTCTTCAGTCAGTAACTCAAGAAACTTGTGACACCTCATTTCTGCTTGCCACCTGCAGTAATACGACAGTGATGTTATACCACCGGATCTCCTCTTGTCAGCCACTATTTTTATTCTTTATTTTTAGGTCCTTCCAGTGGAGTCGAGGAACGTAACGGAGGGCGACAGCAGGAAATAAAGGAGGAAGGAGAAGTGCAGCAGGTGCCTTAATGTGATTATTTATTTAAAAATCTGTTTCCAACATCTTCTCTGTACTGGATCGACCTCTCAAAATGAGCATAAAAATAAATGTTTCAGAATAAAGAGTGAGTCTGGCTGACAGTCTCACTCCTTGTTATTGGTTTCTGTCTCGCTGCAGTTCGTCTCCGTCTCTTCCTGCCGAGGTTTGTCACTTCTGTGTGTGTGTGTGTGTGTGTGTGTGTGTGTGTGTGTGTTAAACAAGTGTGTGAAGAGGGATAACAAGGGCAGCACTCTGCCAGTCTGAGTGGGCTGACTCACTGTGAGGAGGGAGGCAGAGAGAGAGGCAGGTATTTACTGTGATTTGGCTTCGCTTTAATACGTTCCCCCCTGTGTTTCCAGGCTTCGGTTGCTCTGCTTTCTGAAGTGAACATCCTGCCTATAAAACAGGATGAATTAAAGCCGGGATGGAGCGAGCGAGCAGGAAGAAAAAGAAAAAAAAAACAGAGGAACAAACTCGGTTAAGACTCATAATAAACTGTGAGGAAACACGAGATCCATCACAGAGAAACAAACTGGGTTACGACTGGGAGCGCTGGCAGCTTCGCAGACCGAGAGGGAGGTGATGTGAAATAAATCCAGCAACAATAATAATCAATAACTTCCTGAAGAGACGAAGCTGAAGTGGAAGAAGTATTTAGACCCTAAAATCATACTTAAAATATTAAAAGTAAAGATATCGTATTGAAATATTACTTTGGTGAAAGTAAAAGTCACTCATATGAATAATACTTGAGTAAAAGTCTTAAAGTTTCTGATATTACATCTACTTAAGTATCAAAAGTACAAGTAAAAGTTAAAAAAAAAGTAAAGTATGTAATCTGCAAAGTAACTAGTAACTTATAGTAAGTGATTAAATAAACATTGTGGAGTAAAAAGTTAAATATTTGCCTCCAAAATGTTGTTGAGTGGAAGTGTAAAGTAGCAGAAAATGGAAATACTCAAGTAAAGTACCTCAAAACTGTACTGAAGTACAGTACTTGAGTAAATGTACTTAGTTAGATTGAAAATGATGCATAAATGTTAAAGCAGCAATTTACTGAGCTGCTGCAGGTGGAGACAGTTTGAACTACTCAGTGATGGAATGTAACTAAGTACGTTTACTCAAGTACTGTACTTAAGTACAATTTTGAGATTTTACATGAGTATTTACATTTTCTGCTACGCTATACTTCCACTTCACTACATTTTGGAGGTAAATCTTGCACTTTTTACTCCACTGCATTTATTTGATAACTGCAGTTACTAGTTACTTTACAGATTACATGCTGCATTTGAATTAATTTATTTTATCAGCATTCAGATTAAAAAAACATGAAAAAAACAAACAAAAAACTAAGAATCGATCTAATAATAGATCGACCCATAGTATACATATAAATACATGTATAATTTACTGGTACTTACATATGATACATTTAATAATAATAATAATAATATTTATAATAATAATAACTTCATTTATATAGCACCTTTAAATACAGAAGTTCTTGACATGCAACAGCCAGCAGTGTGACACAGGGAAATGAAATAGGCAAAATCTGGATTAATAAAACAAAGCTAAAATCATCTACATCAGGTGTTAAAAGCAGCTTTATATAAATGTTTTAATAAGTGATTTAAAGTGAGGCACGCTCACCTTTAGTTATAAAATCAGTTCTGACAGACACAGGTCATGTAAAGATGCTAAAATAGATGCGTCGTGGTCACATTTTTTTTTTAACCTGTTAAATGTCAAGCTGGGATGTTTGAGAAAGACTTACAGAGTTACAGTAGTCAAGGAGAGATGGAATAATCATTGAATGACAGAAATTACCTGATTTTTGCAATATTATGTAGCTGATTAAAACACGATTGGACCTTTTTACATAAAAATCTGATTTAAAATAAAACACCAGGATTTCTGGCTGAGTGATTTAAGTCGGAGGTGGATGGTCGAGGAGGTGATTATCGAACTCAGTGCTGATGTTGAGGGGGGAGATGAGGATTTGGTGTTGTTGAAGAAAGTTATCAAGCAGCTGTGAAGAGTTTGGAGGGAGGTTTAGTATCAGATACTACTAATCGGCTGCATAAGTCTGTAAAGCTCTGAGCTGCATCTTGATTTGTTTGAAACGTGCTGTATAAATAAAGTCTGTGACTGATTCTTAGCTGTGCGTCAGTCGGTCGGTTCAGCGCGGACTCTGGCTCCATCTAGTGACCGCCGAACGGAAATAACTCCAGTTTATCTGAGAATCAGAATCATGTTTTCTATCAACACCTGTTTAATGCGGTTCAGCCCGGCAGGAGACAAACGAGTCGTGACAGAGAGCATGATGGGAAGACAAAAAGTAAAATCAGCCTAATGAAACGTAATTAGTCTCTTGTAATTATTGTTGATGTTTAAATTGAATCATTTAAATGCACACTGACTTCATTAACTCAGTCTTAATGTGCAGCATTAGTGATGTAATCAATTATAATGAGGAAGTGAAGTCTGTTATTATATTATGGGATGGCACGCTGCTGATTCTGTTCATTTAATGTGAGATAAACAAAACAAACCTGCAAGTACAAACGATATGCCCTCTGAGGAAGTAAGGAAAAAAGAAAATGAAACAAACATTCGATGAAGATTAAAGGCGCTTTAATTTGCTGTCGAAAGAAAAGTCCCAACAACAGAACATGATAAAACAAAAACAACCAAGGTGGGATAATATGCTTTTGTAAAAAAAACAAGTATTTGGCCAGAAAATGACATTCAGCAGCTTGTTTTGACAAGAACATCCATCTTCTTATTTAATACAAACATCCACAAATCGAGAACAAATCCACCTTTAACTTCGTCACATGAGGCTCAATCATCAAGACTCTACTGAGCTGCTTTTGTAGATGAAGATGTAACTGTACAAAACACTTCCTACCTAGTTTTTTTTTTTAAATAATTAAAGACTGTGGATGTGTGTTTGTGTCGAATGTGTGGATGATTTAAGGCAACGAAACAGAAAGAAAAAAAAGGCACGACACAGAAACAAAAAGTGTATAAATGAGATTATAATGTCAAATCGGCGTAACCGGCTGAATTTATCCTTGTAATTACTCAAGTTTAGTTGTGATGATGACTTTCTTTTTTGCAAGCTTCAATAGAACAAAAGAGATGACAAGTGGACATCATCTATAATGTTTAACATTAAAGTAAAGAATGTGAGTTGGAGGAAACATTTCCACTGAAATCACTTCCAGAGACAAAAGTAGGAAGTAAAAATCTAATATTTACATTCAGTTGTCAGTTTTGTTATTGGCTCCACTCAGCTATAACTAATGCAGTTGAATACAATAACCGTTCAATAAGTCGTACAAAAAAAGATGTAACTAATAAACCTTTTCAGAGAGGTGTGAGGCCATTTTAGAAGTTAGTGTTGCTTTTTAATGCTGAAACTATTAATTATAGAGATCAAATCCATTTTTAATGCAAAAATTCAAAACGTGATCCAAAAATGTTAGTTTCTCCATTTTAACAACCTTTGTGACCATTCGAGTACATTACAGAGTTTACAAGGTGCGCCTGAATGCACCATGAAGCACTCTTTTTGTAATTACAGGACTGTTTTAATACAAACATTAATCCGTCAGTGTGCGACCAAAGAATCTACCCACATCTGGTGCTTAGCGGATGAAAAGGGAAATTAACGATCAATCTCAGGATTTTATGAATCGATATCACAAAATGTTTTTTTTTTTTTTTTTAACTCGGCCCTATAAATCATCACAAGCCCCGATTTCTACAATGAAAACAGGAGTTACGACTTCACTCAATCTCGACTTCGATGTCAACAGCCTTCAGTTCTCGAACAAACACGACGTCCGAGTTATCGTGAAGGTCCGGCTCGCTGAAGTCGTCCTCCGGTTCCTCTTTGATCTGCGGGGACTGCGAGACCTCGAAGGGCAACTCAAACACTTTGTTCAGATAATCCCCCTTTCTGCTGATTTTGTCTGCTATAACGACTGCCTTAGATGCGATGGACCAGGCAAACTCCACCTTCCCATGTTTCAGAGGGCTCAGATCGAAGTTGTACTCCAAAATCTCATACAGACTGGGAACGTATCTCTTGGAGTTTTGTACTACGTACTGGTGGATCTCCAGGAGGGCTCCTCTCGTCAGCAATCGCAAATCGAGTTTCTTTTTGGGTTCTGACTTTCTACTGATCTCAAGGTCCAGTCCAATCTCTTTGCAGACGCAGTAGCTGTTGACTTTTTTCACCTGTTGCATTTCTGCATCCAAAGCCTCTCTGATCGGCTTCACGTCTTCTGTATCCAGATCCTCCAGGTGGTTGTGAGTCGGTGGTTTTGGACCAAGCTTCGCATGACCCTTCAGTGGGACAACCGCGTTCAACCACCTGTTTGCTTTTGGTGTTCTGCAGTGATTTTTAATCAAGTATCTCTGTGTCGTGTACCATCTCTGGATCACCTTTGCAGCCTCTGTTGCACCACTTTGAAGATCAACATCAAAATTGTGCTCAAGGATGTCGTTAACTACCTCACGGACTTCTCCACAAAGCTCTCTGACAAAGCTGAATATTTCGAGCGTGGCGCCCGTGGTCAGGGTGTTCAGATCAAGCTTCTGGCTCGCCTGACGTTGCTTTGTCGACCAAAGGTTGAGACCTAACTTGTTACAGAACTGGTGTGGCTCCACGTCGGTCTGCTGGTTTGTAGCCGAGGCCGGTGATTCCACGCCGGGCTCCTGCTCGGTCACCGTTTGACACTCGCTGGTCACGTCAACGATGTTGTAAACTTCAGGGAACCGAACAGGACTGTTGAGAAACTCAATTTTCCATCTATCAGGGCTGCTCTGAAGAATCTTCTCCTTTGTTATCATGTAATATATAAAATTGCGCTGCTGTGTCTCATCTTGGAGGACAAAGTTGAAGCCAACGTCCAGAATTTCTATTAAGAAACTCTGTGCACTTTTTTTCAACAAGTTTGCAAACCTATAAATCTCCCACAACACGTGGTTGGTGAGCAGCCCCGGATCCACGTTCTGTTTGTTCCCTGAACCGACGTTGAAGTCTAAAGCGATCTTCCTGCAGTGGGTAAACAAGTCGTTCACTTTGCTCGACTTCAGGATTTGTTTCGAGCGAGGTGCACGCCTCATCCACAGCTTCTGTTTCAGATCCTTTACATTTATGTCCTCATTTGTATCTTCAGACATCAGATCCGAGACTGCTCTGAGGGTTGTTGTGATCTTTGGACGAGGGTTAAATGAACTAGAGCTGTGGCCGTTTGTTAAAGGCTGCACCGGTGAGACAAAAGCTTCCTCCTCTTCCTGCTTTACGTCCATGGACACTGCAGACTTTGCTGGAGAAACAATCATCATTTTTTCTGGTTTTGCTTCTGTTCCCGACAGCATTTCTGTGTCAAAATCAACGGGACACATGTATGAAAGGTCACCATCGTTGTCCCCGTTTGTCAGCGTTCCCCATCTCTCACCGGCTTCTGTTAGTCTTTCCACTTCTTCATAATCTGTGTCAGGCTTTTTCCTCTTTCTACAATTCTGCTCCAGTTTCTTGGTTGTGATTTTAAAAGGCTCCTTTCTGAAGGCGTCCCTGGCCTCGGCTGTTATGGAGGTATACCGTCGCTCCGTCAGCTTAGACACACACATACGGAGTGCCGTTTTATCCAACTCAAGACCGAAGTTTTGCTTGACTAAGTCACAAACTATCCCAGTGTGAGTTCCACAAAGCACTTTGGAAAAGTCTAACAGCTCCATCATCACAATGTTGGTCACCAGACTTCGGTCTAGTTTCTGTCTCAGTGGATCATCTGATTGGAAAATCAGAGACACACCAAGTTCTTTACAGAAAGGGTAAGCATCTCCCGTTAGCTTTGCTCGTCCTCGTTTCTTTTTGACGCTCGAACTGCTCACAGCTCCGATACTCTCCGTCATCGGATTTTCTGAAGACTGGCCGTTCTTGCTGCCGTCAGTGAGGACCGACGCGTCCACGATTTTATTCCTTTTAGGGCAGTAGTTTCGTCCTTTCTTTGACTGAGTGAGCCTCATTATAGCGTTTTGGTCAGGCAGCAGAAACGTTTCTTTAAATCTTTGAGTTTTAAACTTGATTTGTTCCTTCAAACATTTTATTTTATTGTAAATACGTGTTGCGTATTCATAGCACTGCTTGTCATTGTCCATGTCCACGCCGAGGTCAAAGTTGAACTCTAGCATTTCGAATAAGAAGTACTTCTCGGACTTAGTGACCGTTTTGGCAAAGTCACAAATATCCACCATCACGCCATTCGTCAGCAGACTCTCATCTAACTTTTCCTTCCTTTCCAGTGCCGCGTTGAACTCCAGCCCAATTTCAACTGACTGTGGGAACGGGACCGCACCTTTCTGATACCTGACGCCATGGTGGATGCGGCGCTGCCAGATGTAGTAATCGATGCCATCCATGTTGATATCCAAATATCCCCCAAAGAGTCCTCAGAACAGACTCCAAGCAACTGCCACTGTTACTGCATCACTGCAGCATCTTCTCAGTCTGTGTACAGAAACAACATTGAGCTTGAGTGAGTTAAGTTATTTAACACAGCAGATTCATTTATAATCCTAAAACCTTTGAATATGGGAGCTGCGGGAGATTTATGATGCTTCATTCTATGGATGTGTTGGTATATAAATGTCCATGCTACGATCACTGTCGCCAAAATATGACAGTTAAAAGGAATATCAAATCTGTTTATCGTTGAAGTCGTTTATAAACAAAAATGTCAATTATTCTCCAGTTCCAGCTGCTGAAGTGCACGGATATGTTGCATTTTTATTCCAGTTTTATAGCATTTCAAGTTTTCTATCTTTGGCTTTTTGATTGTTGGTCAGAACATATGAAAAACACAAAGTGTCTAAAGATTAAACCTTGACAGAGAGCAGCGTCTGTTTGAGGCCACTCATGTGTTAAGATATCTGTGATTTAAGGAAGTCTTGACAAATTTGTGCTGCAAAGCTTTATTGTTTCTTCTTAATTGTCTTACTATCGCTCAGATGTATTGATATATTTATTATCAATATATAGTAGTTACAACCTCAAGCATCTACAACATATTCACACACATATAACATATCAATAATTGGCATTTACAATATTAACAAGCACCTTTAATCACATTTTGCTGATAATACGTCTGTACTATTACTCAAGTAAAATTTGGAATGAAGCCATTGTAATCGAGTATTTTTAAATAGTTGTATTGGTACTTTTTCTTGCTATAGGGACAACCACTACAGCAAACTTGTGCATTTGTAATAGATAGATACTGTTCACAAGTCACAAACCAAACCAAACTGTCTGATTCCTACTCTCTGACAATTTGAAGGTGAATTAAACTAAAACTCTACTTTCATTGATAACTTACACTGATATTAGGAATGATGATTCTTTTTGTTATTAATTTCAATTTCACAGAATTAAACCCGTATTTAATTACATGAATCACCTCAGAAACGTTATACTGAGAAAACCTCTTTGTCTTTGAATAAAAAAGGTTGTTAACACTCTAAACAAAACACATATTTTTTTGTATTATTGTATTTTTTCTCTGTCCATTTGTTTACTTTCACTCCATTTGGATTTGGTAACTCATCAACTATACCTCTCCTGTTATGAGTACATTCACCCCTAACACTCTTGCATTGTGTTTTTCTGTTAAAAGTATGATTTAAGTGAAAAAAAGCGCTTTATTTCCGAGTAAGGTTTGCGAGTGTCATTTTTCCCAGCTGGACTTGGATGCAACAAAATGGCCGCCGCATGCAAACACAACTTCTGTTTTAAAGTCCAAAAATACTCAGTTTATATCAAACCTGCGGCTTAATACACCAAACAGCACCACTGCCCGCTAGTGACAGTGTTGTCTGCTGAGAGCGAACCTGCACACTTGTTTTGAAAACTAAAAAAAACACCGAAATCGGCGTGAAAGCTAACATTAGCCCCTCGAAGGAAAGCTAACGTTAGCATGTGGACAGAAGCGGTCCAATTAATCAGTTTAATCAATAATTTGGCAGCGAGTGGCAACATATGAGCACTTACCAACGACCGGAGCACACAGCGGTCACCTGGAGGTGGAAGAGTTTGGTGAAGTTTGTTGTCTCGATGTTTTTGTAGACAGAAACTTGTGAAGCTGCAGCGCTGCAACGCGTCCAAACTTCCTCTGAAGGCCGCCTTCAGGGACCCATCGGAAACCCCAGATGCTAAAGTCCACCAGCAATGAGCAGTTACTCACGAAGCAACGTGTTAATGACACATGAAGCTTATTAAGCGCTTTTGCATTGATTTCTTGTGAGGCAATCTTGTATATATATAATCCATAATCATCATCATCATCATCATCATCATCATCATCATCATCATCATCATCATCATCTTCTTCTTCTTCTTCTTCTTCTTCTTCTTCTTCTTCTTCTTCTTCTACTTCTCTGTGTTTCAAGGTGCAAACATCTATTTACTGTATCAGAGATAATAAATGTTTTTTTCAGTCAGTTAAAGCAATTTGACTTCATAAAACTGGCTCTATTTATTGTCAAGAATTTCACTGATACATCGATAAGTAGCAGATAATCTAATTTCCAAATACAGGATGAAAAATTCTTACATATTTCACATTCCTAGTTGTAAACAAATTGGTCTAATTTTGCTTTTGAACATTTTCTGACCACAAAACAGCTGACAGGCTGCTTTATGTGTGTTTACAGGGGCGATGTTAGTTGTTCGGGGCCTGACCCAAGCTACTACGTTCAAGTCCGGCTTCTCAAATGACAAATCTTCAAAAACAAAATCCCCACGAGAAACAGGCACAGTCGATGATTCATCCCCATTTGACTGGTTAGGTTTTGTACCATTTGGCCTCTGCAGCTCATCCACAATCCAGCAGCCTGACTGGTCTTCAGTCAGGCCTGCTCCAGTCCTCCACACTACACCACTCCTCCACACCCTGACGTAGGACACTGTATTCGCCTACTGTGCAGCAAATAGCTCAGGCCTATTGTACATCCAGGATATGGTGAAAATATACACCCCAGGGTGTCGACTACACTATGACCAAACAGCTTGGTACTTGACTGTTATCAAGGGCATTGACAACACTAGATTCATTTGTGCTCCTGGCTGATATAACGGCAGTCGTTGGATATCATTGTTGGCCCCGTCGGTGGAGGTCGAGTGGTGTCGTAGACCTCCTCTGTTGTGGGATGGTTCCTCTATGAGATGTAAATAGCCCTGTCTTTCAGGTGCAGGTGAACTGCTCAGTCTCTTGGGGGGTTTCTTAATCTACTATCCACGGTTGATGTGTTGTTATTTCAGGACAGTCTTTTAAAGGTGCTGTTTGTAAGAGCAGTTGATTTTTATGAGTCTCATTGCCAACTCGTCAAAAACTGATGCCATGGGATTGTAGGACAGAGAGTCGTTATTTGACGAGTTGGGAATGAGACTCAAGAATCCATGTTTCTTACAAACAGCACCTTTAACTTCTGGAACTATTTTCTTAAGAGAGCCCTGTGAAGTTTTGGGGATGAGACGTCTAAATAAACAAACTCTCTACGTTTTCATGATGGAATAAACTGAATGAACAAACAGACCTTAAAGGACAGCACAATTTCATACTGTTTTACTTTGTTTATATGTGGCGGACCCTGCCACCTTTTTAGCTTCAAACTGTTTTCTGGGGACACTTTTTTTCCTCTGAGAACAGCTTGTTTATTCATGTAAATATTTAAATTCAGTGTTTGAATTTCTTCTACGAAACTACATAGTGCCCCTTTAACGCAATTAAATAGCATATTTCTATGACATTTGTGAAACTAATTCAATATGTCTAGGCTATAAAAAGCGTAACATAAAGTGGCCTTTATTGTCTTGAAGTTTAAATATTTACTTATTATATTATTATTGTAAACAAACCGCTCTTCCTGTCTGAGCTTATTGAAATCTAACAATGGTTTTCATCACAGTATCACAGTCTGACATTTAAAACAGCGGTTGAGTCAAAGCTGAGGAGTTCAGGAGGGTTTCATGTCCGAGCATGCGCAGTGTGGAGCACAACAATCAGCCAATCCCGTGAGAGCGAGGGCACAGCTGTGTTTGCATCAGACACGGAAATATAAAGCTGCCCGAGCGTAGGTTGGGTACTCGTTATCTGATACAGAACGAACTCATCATGCCTGATGCACCTAAAGCAGCGAAGAAAGGCTCCAAGAAGGCCGTCTCCAAGGCCGTGACCAAGTCCGGCAAGAAGAGGCGCAGGCCCAGGAAGGAGAGCTACGCCATCTACGTGTACAAGGTGCTGAAGCAAGTCCACCCCGACACCGGTATCTCCTCCAAGGCGATGGGCATCATGAACTCCTTCGTGAGCGACATCTTCGAGCGCATCGCCGGTGAGGCCTCCCGTCTGGCCCACTACAACAAGCGCTCCACCATCACCTCCAGGGAGATCCAGACCGCCGTCCGCCTGCTGCTGCCCGGGGAGCTGGCCAAGCACGCCGTGTCTGAGGGCACCAAGGCCGTGACCAAGTACACCAGCTCCAAGTAAACCCGCTGATACCACCAACACAAAGGTCCTTTTCAGGACCACCCACAACTTCTACCAAGTGCTCATTCCTATATCCATAACACTGGAGGTGTTTATCATACCCAGGATCTAGGATGGAGCCTATTTACTTTTAATGTTAAACTGTCAAAATTCAACATAATCTTAAACTAACTTATGAATTCATTCTGGAACGAAGTAGAGACTGACCCAGTTAATATCAGTAGTTCAATGACAGTGAAGGCTTTAGGTTCTGACTCTGGTTTAGTTTTAAATTAATTTTTCAAATTCTCGTTTAATAATTCACTGGACATCTAGTTCATTTGCAAGACCAAACATAGCCAATATTCTCGCAATGGGAATATAGTTATATTTGCCATATATACTAGTTTGCTCTTTGAGGGGGGGCAGTTATTGTTCCAGAATTAAAATGGGGATATAGTGGGTGCAATGAGTGTTGCATAACTTTTGGGGACCAAAGAAGATGTTTTAAGGGTGTTTCAGAGTTACACTTATCTTATTGTGATTTCAGGAGTAGGCCTATATTATCTGGTGACTGTATCAGCAGTACAAGTAACATCTTTACATTCTCTGCAGAACAAGTTGAATGAGGGTAGAGAGGGTTGTTGACTTTTTCACTTTACTTGTCTTAAGATGCTGAATTATTAAACAACCACATATTGTAAGTATGTTTCAATCACATGATATACATTTTAACACAGGAACCATCTCTTCAGAGTGGGTGGGTGGCTCTTAAAAGAGCCGTTGGGTTTCAGTATCAGCGGGTCAGGATGGTTTAACCTCCGAAGCCGTACAGGGTGCGGCCCTGCCTTTTCAGAGCGTACACCACGTCCATGGCGGTGACGGTCTTCCTCTTGGCGTGCTCGGTGTAAGTGACGGCGTCACGGATCACGTTCTCCAGGAACACCTTGAGCACACCGCGGGTCTCCTCGTAGATCAGACCGGAGATACGCTTCACTCCACCGCGGCGAGCCAGACGGCGGATGGCGGGCTTGGTGATGCCCTGGATGTTATCACGGAGGACTTTGCGGTGACGCTTGGCGCCTCCTTTACCGAGTCCTTTGCCTCCTTTTCCTCTTCCGCTCATGTTGTCAGCTTAGTATTCAACAAAGACGACTGTGCCTCAAACCTGCAGACACTGTGTATTTACATCCTCTCTGCGGACGTAATTGAAGACGCGTGTTAGGTTTGCTGGGCGGGGCCAGACTCAACGGTCCTCTCTACATGTTCAGCAGCTGAAAGTGAAAATACCCTTTGAATGTCGTCATTTGAACAGTTATGATACATTTTATAACTACAATCAAATACTTACAAGACGAGTTGATGTAGGTCATATAAACCCCACCGTCAACCACTATTTTAGGGGGTATTTCAGAGGTTGTGTATCTATAAACCAGCTTTCAGGGTATGTTCACACATACACATAAACATGAGTGTCAAGTTCAATTCCAGCGAGCAAATGAACAAATTAAACATATCATATGCATCCGGTGGCTAAACACAGTGGTGTCTTTGCTTTGCTGACTTCAACATTGGTGAACTTCAACCAGTGAAGTCAATGACACAACCAAAAGCATAAAGATGTGTGTTTGTGGTTGACCCCCCCCTCAAATTGACCTTAAACAATCAAACTGATGTTTGTATGCCTCACCTTCTGGCCGGCAGGTGATGGTCATTTGCTTGACTTCACATATTTGTAACTGAACCCTAAGGTTATTGATAGCAGGATGTAATCTGCACAGAAAGTGAAACACTATGAATGCATTGTCCATGCCATGCATCAAAAATACAACATGCACCCTGGTGGCACAGCATAGTAGAGTATCTAATATTCACCATGATGGTATGGCCTACTACTGTGAGGATGAAGGTTACACACAGTATCAGTCCAGCAAGGAACAAAGTGTGGGTAAAAGACAGCTCTTCAAATTTAAACACCACACTCGGGTGGACACGCTAATTGTCGCCCCGTTTTGACAGAAGGTGGTGCATAAATATCAAGGAGCTTTGCCTTTTGTTCTTTTCACACTGAGGCAACACTGTGTGTATCAAGTTCATTGTTCTCATTGTGTTTATTGCCTCACATTAGCTTTTTACTGCTAGAGATTTAATGTACACTTCAAAAATCACATAAGTGGTGTTTATCTGTGAAGATTATCCTGCTGAACAAAACGTGTATCAGAATGACCTCTGATTCACGTTTTGTTCAGCAGGATAATCTACCCATGACCGGGTATAGGGCACGTAATATAGTGAAGTCACTAGTAACGTCATTATCCCAGTGTCCCTTACAAATCGAGTAATTTTAAGAGTTGTTGCATCGTGAGGAGAAACTTAACCGACTTATTGAAACTGCTATGGTGCATTTTATACAATTGGCGCCTTCTTATAAATTCGGCATTAAGTACAAAACAGTAGGATTATTATTTCCTTGTAAAAAAGTGTCAGTTAATCATTTCCTGTCAGATAAGTCGTTAACCGTCGCTGTGTCGGATTGGTTAGTTTGAATGTTTCTCTCCAATAGTTGATCAGCTGCAGCGCGGGAGTCGCTCTGTGCTGACGTCACTCCAGCAGTGTCTTTATAAAGCCGCTGTTGGCCGTCAGTCTGCATCTTGATCTGTAACACAGAGAAGACAGTTGAGCTAAGATGGCAAGAACCAAGCAGACAGCCCGTAAATCCACCGGAGGCAAAGCCCCCAGGAAGCAGCTGGCCACCAAGGCTGCCCGTAAGAGCGCCCCGGCCACCGGCGGAGTGAAGAAGCCCCATCGTTACAGGCCCGGTACCGTGGCTCTCAGGGAGATCCGTCGCTACCAGAAGTCCACCGAGCTGCTCATCCGCAAGCTGCCCTTCCAGCGCCTGGTCAGGGAGATCGCTCAGGACTTCAAGACCGACCTGCGCTTCCAGAGCTCCGCCGTCATGGCGCTGCAGGAGTCCAGCGAGGCTTATCTGGTCGGCCTGTTCGAGGACACCAACCTGTGCGCCATCCATGCCAAGAGGGTCACCATCATGCCCAAAGACATCCAGCTGGCCCGCCGCATCCGTGGAGAGAGAGCTTAAACTCAGCCCACACCTGTTTAACAACACAACGGCTCTTTTAAGAGCCACACACCTGCACTGTGAGAGTAACATGTCCGAAACAACCATATCAATGAGTGCTAAACAACATCAATGAAGGAAGAATCGGATACTTTAGTTCCCTTTGTGGTTATAATTATTCTTCTACAAAAAGAACATCACGGACTAGAGGGAATAATCAGTAGGTCTGTTTAAACTGAAGCATCTATATAAAATAATTGAATGACGAGATGAGCCATATAACACACCCTGGCCTTAGTGTAGAAGAAGACATTCTGTGTTGGTGTCTGTCGTAGCTCAAAGCACAATGATGTGGTAAATAGACAATACATTAAAGTTAGAATATACTTGATTGATCCCACAGGAAGAATTTGGGTACATTACATTTGCGCTCTGCAGAATACAAACAAAACCGAACTGTAGAAAATAGATAAGAATAGAATAGAAAATATTTTTTCAAAAATGCATTTAATCTACACTACTCATAATTAATTAGGATTATGGTTGCACATGTGTGTATGCCTGGATATGCATTTGTAACCAAAGATATTCACAAACACAAGATAAAACATCAGGTGACAAGCAAAAATATCTCAATAACTAACTCTGAGAAGTGTATATTAGTGTATTTTCTCATTAATAAAATTATATATAATTTATTATATATTATATATATATACACACACACACACACACACACACACACACACACACACACACAATAGGAATACTACCAGCAAGACACGTAAAGACATTTGCTTTGTAGCCTACTTACACTTTAACTTCAGCATAGATAATATGGTCATCTGTAATAACTGGCAATAAAATGCTACAATCAGAATAATGTACAGGAATATTGAAAAAAAACAAAAAAGTGTACAGGTGGGCAGTAAATAGAGAGTCATGGTCGGAGGCCTCTTCCTGTGGACCCCATGGGACCTTATTTCAGAAAAACTTTTTCTCATTTTTCTCATTATTCTGTTGTTTCAGTTTTTTGTTTGGGTTTCTATAGAAAGTGCACTTTTATTATAAATCATCTTGATCGCACCACAACTTCCATATGTAAATATAGACAGCTTTATTTATGTAGAAAACAGTGGAAGACTAGAATGGAAGTATAACATTTACAATCAGAGTTTCTTTTCAAAGTTGCACAATGCTCCTGTAAAACACAATATTTGTCAGGTTTTTCCCTGATTTAAACAAACAGATGCTCTTTTTGTGACAGTGATGTTTTTACAGATTGTTTCCATACTGCTGCCTTTTGTTTTGATTTACAGAAATACGTTTCAGAAATGCTTAAAAAAGATGTCACTAACAAAGATTGATACTTTACTCAGTTATAACAAGTCCACCTTCTCCCCAGATGAAATGATTCATTTATTATTATAGCAAAATATTACATAAAATATTACATAAAAAAGTGGCTTGAAAGCAAAAACAATTAGACTACATAGCTTAAATGTACTCCTTTAAATTAGCAGACCTCTAAACTGTTTAGTTGTTGAATAAAAAAAGAAAAAAGGTCCTGTGAGGGAAACCGGAAGGGGCGTTACTTCAGCGCTGAGGGACACAAATGATGGCGGCACTCGTGTGAAGCAGGAAGTGGATATTTGTAGAGTACAGGCTGATGTTTAGGGACGTTAGAGCATAAAAGTGCCGGGAAATAAGATACATAACAGCTCTGTTACCTCGGGGACACACTTTACTTCACCTGTGTGATATAAAGGCACCTGGAGGATGAACGTTTAATAAAAGTTCTGACCTCCGACGTTGTTTGACACTAGCTCAGACTGACATCATTAGAAGACAATATATCGTTCAGTGAACATTTTGTTTAACCGTCATTGTTGTAGATCATGATCATGAAGGATGTGAAGGAATGTCGTCTTTAGTTTCAGGTGGGTGGCTCTTAAAAGAGCCGTTGTGTTGGTTGAAGTCGGGACGAGGTGTTTACTTCGCCTTGGAGAGCTTCTCGGTCTTCTTGGGCAGCAGGACGGCCTGAATGTTGGGCAGCACACCACCCTGGGCGATGGTCACCTTGCCGAGCAGCTTGTTCAGCTCCTCGTCGTTGCGGACAGCCAGCTGCAGGTGACGGGGGATGATCCTGGTCTTCTTGTTGTCGCGGGCAGCGTTTCCAGCCAGCTCCAGGATCTCAGCGGTCAGGTACTCCAGCACGGCCGCCAGGTAGACGGGGGCGCCGGCACCGACACGCTCGGCATAGTTGCCCTTCCTCAGGAGCCTGTGGACACGACCGACTGGGAACTGGAGTCCGGCACGAGAGGAGCGAGTCTTCGCCTTGGCTCTGACCTTAGCGCCTTTACCGCCGCGTCCAGACATGTTTGCTCTTTTGTTTTGTTGGGCTCGTTGAACGAAGATGTCAAACATCAGCGGACCGCACCTTTATATAGCACCCCTGCTGTTCGTTCATTGGCCCGAGTGATCGCAGGTATCAGTGTCCAATCAGAGAAAATGTCGTTTTAAGTTTCTGTTTTGATGAAAACGCCCTCCGCTCTGTACAGTACGGACCTTTCAGAATAAAACACGACAACTCGAAGTTTAAAATTATAAATGAATGTACCCTCCCAAACCGTATTATTATCATCTTAAAAACAATAATATAATGATGGTTCAGCTTTTTTATATCTCCAAACTCAAGTAGTCTAAAACTTCTTATATCCTTTTAAAAAAAAGTCTAAAATAACTGTATTTAGGACACCACAGCTCCTCATGAGCGGCTGCACCACACAGGTGAAGTCCCTCTGAAGGCTGCGTTCAGGTTCGCACAGAAAATTCCGCTTTCATCTATTATGTTGGATGATCTCAAAAGAAAGCAGTTTTCTTTTTTTCATTTTATTTTGCAAGGAAAAAAAAGAAAACACTGTTTCCGCCCGGTCTCGAACCGGGGACCTTTCGCGTGTTAGGCGAACGTGATAACCACTACACTACGGAAACCCTGTGAGGCGTTCGTGGTCATACTCCCCCTGGAAAACTGAGACTATTTCCAGAATCCCGTTGAACTCCGGGGGAGGAGAGGCGAACTGCAGTGTGTAACCTCTGCTGATCAACCTGTCCATCAAACAGACGCGCCGTCACTCTGAGTAATGCTCTGAAAGCGGGCGTACATCTAGCTGATGCGCTGCGGTTGTCATGGAGACGAGCCAAGCCAGAGCCCTCGTGTTTCCGGGAGCAACCCATGGGGGGCTCGGACCGAAAGGGCTGAGAGGAAGTCTCTGGAGAGCGCATTACGCACGGGCTCGCAGCCGGACGCTGCCGGGGAGACGGTGCGCAATGAGCGGACACATCAGCGTCAAGAAGTCGCCGTTTAGGAGGAGAAGACTCGTAAACGTGACATTGAGGAGCGTTCAAACTCTCACTCACCGGGGAATGAGGAGCTGAGCTGAGTCAGCAGACTGAGTGTCAGCAGGAATAGTGCTCCTTTTGGGAAGATGTTTGTTTTATTTCAAAACGTTTAACATTCCCAACCAGAACATTTCCCATCTTTATAACACACAACCACCCCAAAACGCAACTGTCTCTTGCTCTGCTTCATCGGCGGCTCCTGAGGTGAGTTAGACCAGGAAGGGGCCATGCGGCGGTTCTTGCTGAGGGCGCGCATCATGCTGAGCACGGGCCCCGTGCCTCTTAATTTTCTCGGCCTCCTCTGAAGTCTTCTGCATGTGGTCCACCACAGAGTGGAGGTGGGGACCGAACAGACCCTCCAGATCGATGGGGCCCTCCAGAAGCTCCTTCTTCACGGAGTCTGGGATGGAAGAAGACAGATGCAGCCAGATGTTCCTGTGGATCAGCTGCTGCCATGCTGCAATGCGGGCGGTGGACACAGCGATAGACGCACACAGGTTCAGGGTGGCGCTGGCGGCTTTACCGAGCTCCTCTGCCCGTTCAGACAGGAGCTCAGGCTCGGTGGCCATCTTTGTCATTGAGTACGCCAGCAGCGCGATGTTTTTGGCTGTGGCGGAGGCTTGAAAGGCGCACTGATGAGATCTGTCAGCAAACCTCGCTGTCGTCTGGTCTCTGCCGGAGGGCGGGGTCGGCCGCCGTCCACTGAGTATGTTGGACTTGACACCGAACATAGATGTCAGGCTTGGATCCAGTGGGGGGACGGGAGGGAAGCCCTGCTCGGTGTAGTCCTCCACCTTGGTGATGGGAGCGTAGGTGGAGACCGGAGCTCTCAGCTTTCCAGGCTCAGCCGCTGCACCTGACTGATAGGCCTTGATGGCCGGGAAGCGGGGCCAGACCGGGTCACATCGGGCTGCCTGGGCCGAACCGAAGCTGCCTGTCATGTCATCCGGGGGAGGTGGAGCTTGTGCCGGCGGAACAGGCAGGTTCTTGTAGGCCGCCGCCTTCTCTATGATGGTCGGGAGCTCCCGGAGAAGAGCTCCTATGGCCGGCAGGGAGGTTGATCTTGAGACGGGGACCCCAGGGACACCTGGGTGTGCACCCGGCAGGTCGTCGTCAGGCTCTAGCTCCGCCGGCGGGAGGGGGAGAGCCACACACGACCTGCGTGGAGAGTAATGGTCGAAGAATGAATCGAAGAAGTCCACGGCCTCATCCAGAGGGTAGTGGTCGGTGACTGGAAAGATGTCCTCCGCAGCAGCCGCGAAGGTGTCGGCTCTGCGCTGCCTCTCAGTAGCGGGAAGTAGCTTGCAGTGGGGACACACGGCTGAGGGTGTCGACGCCAGGCCGGCGTGCTCCGGTCCGAGGCAGGACTCGCAGCGGGCCTGAAGGTCAAAGCTCATAATGTATCCGGTCATGCGGACGCTGCCAGCTGAAGACATCGGTTTTCTGTCGTTGGTTCGTGCTGTAGCTTGCTGAAGGGAAATGGGAGGTAATTATCCGGTCTCACCCCAATTTATACACAAGGTGAGACCGGAAGTGGGGCCCACGCAGTAGGTGGGCGTGGACTTTTTGGAAGTGGAAGTTTTTTCAGTGCTGCGCGTGCGCGCGAGGGATAAACCCACTATCGATAGCCTTCAAGGGCGAAGCCTATACGATATAAAACGTATATAATTATTAATTTAATTGTTATTTTACTGACAAAATGAAATGGCTTGAAAGATTTCCTTCCTGTTACAATTTTAAAGTTACAGATTTATATTATACTTGACGTCCGTTGAAAATTTAGATCTGAAAAAACAGAAACTGTCAAAAAAAAAAAATTAGACTCTTTAGACATTTCAAAATGTCTCCTGCTACTGTTTGTTGATGTTTGGTTGTGTTGACAATGGACTGGAATTTTGAACTTTTATCAACTGTTTGTATTTGAAGTTCTCAAATCCAAAAAAAAAAAAAAAAAAATCAATATTAAACATTTAGTCCCCACATTATGCTGTTTCCCTAAATGCAACACAGTGTAAAACAAGCAATAGTATAATTTAAATCTTTTAAAAAATAAGCAAAAAGACTACAAATCTCTGGATATCAACTGGATATCAACTTCTAGTGGTACATCACTGCTACACACATTGTGACAGAAACATTTAGATAGTCTTAATAGTTAGTAAATGTATCTTCCCCCTAACAGAGAGAAGTTACTGCTACCAAATGCTTTTGAAAAACCACCAACATTTCTCAAAAAACAAATATCTGACAGTTTGATACAAGCTGCACAAAAGCATATGAATATGTAAAACTACAGCAAATATTCTGGATGAAGGGCCTGAATATTTAACTGATATTAAAGTACTGAAATATGAGATCGTTTTAAAAAAGAAGATACACATTATAACAGGTAGATGTGATGCTGTCATACTAGGTGCCTTTTTCCACTTCTAAAGCTTCTAAAAAGGTGGGAAATAACAGAAAAATCAGGGTTCAGTGTGTCACTTTGTATCATAAACTGCTAAAAGTTCATGCAATGTGATGTAGTACACAGCCTTCACCACTAGATGTCAGTCAGATACAGTCAGTGGACTGCACACAGGTACACTCGTGCATTTTGTACATTAATCTACCTTTTTATTAAATATTACTTTTGTTTTCTAATGTCTAACGTCATGCCTGAGCAGTGATAGACCACCCTTCACCTGGGTGGGTGAAGAGGTTGGTGTTCATGAAGCTTGAGGACAGTTTCTCCTCATGAGAGGCTGCAGCGCCTCGACACACAGGTGAACTCCCCCTGAGGGGCGCTTTCAGGTACGCATCGGAAATTCCGCTTTTAAATAATTCCAGTAAAAAGCAGTTTACTCGGTCTGTTCAGAAAACATGACGAAGCTGTGTGTAGATGCTGTTTGAGTATTACTCTGCTGTGTTTGGGAAAATAAAGATTGTTTCCGCCCGGTCTCGAACCGGGGACCTTTCGCGTGTTAGGCGAACGTGATAACCACTACACTACGGAAACTGTATATATGTGGCGTTCAAGTGCATACTAAAATCGGAAATGTCCTGTCGTCTGGTAGTCAGTGCTTTATGCCGGAAAGCATAAGTGTACTTTGTGAACTGCGTGAATATTATTCGGGTGTATCGATTATAATCGACCGTGACAGGCGGGGATGATCACCACTGTACTAACAAGGAACAATTACAAAACCTGAACTGCAACGACCTGTTTGTTCACAATGATCAGTGCAACGCCCAAGGCTGTTATTGCAGTACATTTATTTATTGCTTTCGTTTTGTGATAAAGCATTGTTTGATAGAGTAGCCGACCTCTACCCGGGTAAACTGGTTGATGTTTAACTAAATCTAGGTCATGACTTTAATGTTGTGCCATCCTGACAGCAGAGTTTGGGTCAGCTTGGTCTCCTGTGACTGATTTAAAGCAGACTAACTTTTTTTAAATCATATAATATTGTATTTTAAACATCTTGCAGAAAGTTCTTAGGTCTACCTGCATTTTTTGTGACATATAGTCACAGTTTTACACATTAAATCGTATAGTATGTCCAGCTTCTTTCTACAGTTTACGCTCTTTGTTCAAGGCTTTTTGTGGTGACAATATCAGAGTTCTTACACAGAGATAAACACAAAATCATGTTTGACCCAAGAAACACTTTATTATTACTACTGATTCACAATCATATGAATGTTTTTTGAGGAAAAGTATTACTATTACATAGTGACATCCCAGTGATTATTACACAAAACTACATTCAGGATTTACTGGATTTTGATTCAGGTGACAGGAATATTTCATGTTTTAATTCAGCTCAGACAGGCTTTGATTCACTCTGTTAAATGTTGACATGGTACATTTCTGCAAACCATGGATATGTTAAGTTTAATTTCATACCGACACAGTTGTCATTTTCAACGCCCACGTTGTTGTGTATATAGCAAAATTACTGCGCGCCCCCGGGTGTGTTAACATTTCCACATAAGCAGTAATGGTGTATGCAAAACACTAAAAGCTGTCGTGAGAAACTTCACAGAGGAAACTTTTAGCTTCGCCAAACTATTTGACTGCATGATTTTGGACTTTGTGTGTCCTTTTGTTGTGTAGAAAAAAGCACAACATTAATTCACATGAATACTGACTGAACTGATGCACACCAGCGCTCCTCAGTTGAATATCAGTGTGTTTTTCATATGCAGTGAAACAGTTGTTGATGGGACAGATGATGGCGGGGCAGAGGGTCCAGCGGGCCGAGGACCATCAAGTGCCGCCGTGTAATATCAACAGTCCAGGTCCTGGTGCACCTGGCTCTTATTAAACCGATCAGAGCGTCACTCCCTGTAAGAGCTCTGATCGGTTTAATTTATGTTACACCCAAAACAAACCCATGACTAATTCAACGCCTAACTACAACCTTGACTTTGCTGTTGGACAGCTGGACACACCCATTTATTCTGGCAGAAGCGATTGATATAATTTAGCGATAGTTAAACTACTAAAGCAAACTACTAGGAAAGTAAATGAAAATAAGTGGAGAGTGCAGAAAGCCTACAGCTTAGATCTTCCATACACTGTACTGACTACTCAGGAAGATGTTTTAGTCGAAGCTCCCTGTCTATTGTACACAGATCGACTAAATAAACGAAGGGAAATTTATGTATTTTTTTCCAGTCGGCATCACCAGGAGGGCCTCTCCGTTCTTCGTCTCGTCTGTCACCAGCTCGAGGATGTGCTCTGCTACCTCAGATACACTGAAAATAAAAAGGGGGGAAGTGACTCCAATGACTATACATGTACACAGTATCGCACATGGTCATGATCATGTAATCTAATATTATTGTACTGAAAGGAACTGAGGTAAACCTGCTGCAGAAAAAAAAAACAGTTGAAAAGATTTAGAGCACAGGACTGGATGTGGATTTTTTTTTTGTGAGGCAAAGACTCACGTTATCGTCCCCAGCTTGTCTACCAGTTTTTGGGTTGCATCAACCAGGTGGGAGTGTCGCGCCAGTCGAGCTGGAATTTCAGTGAAGAGATCAGTTTTGACAAAACCCGGACAAAGGGCGTTCACTCGTATGCCGTAGCCAGAGAGGGTCGAGTTAGCCTGGTAAAATATTAAGAAGACATACCTTCATGCTTCAGCTGCTCAGAGGGTTCCAGGTTCATAAATTAAATATTTTACATGCACAAGAACCTACTATACATAGCAAACTGAAGGAAATGTCTCCTTTAACACCTTGTTTCTATTTTTCTGCTGCACATTCTTCTACACAGATGTTTGCTTGATCTTCCTGAACTTCATCGTAAGGAAACCTTTCTTACCGCCATGGCTCGAGTGAAGCCGACCACTCCGTGCTTGGTGGCTGTATAGACGGGACAGCTCGGTAGAGGACCGAAACCTGTAGGGTGTGAGTTATATCAGTTAATATGAGGGTTAATTTGAGTTATCAAAACACAACCTTCTTGTTTTTGTTTTCTCCGGCAGATATGTTCATGGCCAGGATAATGTTTTAAAGTTTTACACAAGTGACGTCAGGTTCGTCAGATTCCTTCATTATTATCTGACGTATCATCTGATGCTTCCCTGGAAATAATAGTGACGGGTGACTAAATGAAAAGCACAGTTTCATTTTAGCATTTCAATTAGTCTTTACCTGCCATGGATGCTGTGTTGACGATGACCCCTCCTCGACCTCCTTTCAACTTGTTCATGTGCTCAAAAGCCAGGTAAGTCCCCCTGATAACGCCCATCTACAACATGAAATAGTTGACATCAGGAATCTCATTTTCTGTCAATGAATACTTACTGGCTGCTCTCTGCGTACCACGTTTAACACTGCTGAAAAGAAAGAAATGCAAATGTTTCTGTTAGCGCTCGTGCAAACAGTATTTCATGAAAATAGAAAACATCACATCTTATTATGTGCACGGCCCAAGACAGGAAGGCTCTGCAGCGGGTGGTTAAAACCGTCCAGAACATCTTTGGCAACCATCTACAAAGCATCAGTGATAGCGGTGAAGTCCAAAGGATACAAGAAGATGACACCCACCCCAGCCGCATTCACTCTGTTGCCGTCTGACAAAAGATATAGAAGTATCCTCTGCTGTACCACCAGACAGCAGCTTCACTCCTCAGGCCAAATTGTTTTGTTTTTGTTTTTCCGTGATGTTGCATAAAGGGACTCAACCACAGTTTCATTTTCGCAGCCCTTGAATGATGTGTAATTTCCTTAGTGAGAGTGTTGCAGTCAAGCACAAGTAATTGGCTTAATCCCAACCAGATGCAGTTTGTTGTTTTTCTACTTCTTACCAAGTTTATGGAGATAGTTTGCTCCCACTGACCCTCATGCAAGATGCCAGCATTGTTGCACAGGATGTCTATTCCTCCAAATGTTTCCGTGGTTTTCTTAAAGGCAGCTTCAGAGAAGAAAGACAGTTGGAAAACATCGTTTAGTGTGACATCATTCACCGCAGAGCTGTAACCATTTGCCAGTTACTGAATTACTTCATCACCAGAGACTTAATCTGTAACCATTTCAGCAATGCATTTTTTCTTGAGAAATCGTCTGCTTCCAGCTTCTCAACTGTGAATTTGTTCAGTTTGTTCCACTCTTCTGACAGTAAACTGATTATATTTGAATTTCAGACTATTTGTTAGACAAAACAAGCCATTTGCAGACCTTGGACTGGAACTTGTGATGGGAATTACACTATTTTCAGACATGTTATAGACCAAATATTTTTTATAGAATATAATCGGTAGTCTTATAGATAATAACTGATTACTAACTGTAATAATGTTCTAAAATGTAGATTATGTAAGTACTTTAGCCAGTCTCTCAAGGGTTTATGATCATTTAGTTCAATGTATGTTGAGTTAAGGCTGATAGTTCTTTCTTTATGTCTTTTTTTCAGCAATCAAGCTCAAGTTTTTTGCAATGTAATAATATTGTAATGCTATGCTGACGACGCACAACTATACATACATACCAAACTGTAGTGTAATGATAGAAAATTAATAACATCATAATATAATACAAAACACCCCGTACTGAAGCTCATCATGTGCTTCCTGGTAAATGGTAAACATTTGCAACAACTCTGCCCTCAAGATTAGTTTCATGTATTTCTTTCATATACTTTGTTTGTCAAGTGTGTGTGTGTGTGTGTTACCTTTGAGCTGCTCCTCTGACTGAACGTCACCTTTACAGAACAGAGTCCTCTCCTGCCCATACTGTTTCTCCAGGGCTTCCATCACAGTCTTTCCTGCACTTTCATTCACGTCCAGGAGGGCTACCTGTACAGAGGGACCATCAGATGTAAACTCAGCTACCAGTTTATTAGACACACCTACCTAACGCAGTCAACCACAGCAGTCAGCATCTGTGCCATAGGCAATATGTGTTTCAGCACCAGAGTAACAGCTAACTGCTGCCAACTGCAGCTGCTGTTAGCTAGATAGCTTAATTAGCCATGCAGCTAGCGGTCTGGACGGGGAGCTCAGAGCACCAGGGAACTGTTGGTGTTGGTGGATGGGCCGGGGCTAGCTGGTTGGCATGCTAAACGTGCTTTGCGTCTAAAAAGAAGACGTCATAAAGATTAAAATGTTTGCAAGATGCAGTGGCCGGTACCTCCTCCAAATAATGCTACATTTTAGGATTTTTTAGCGTAATTTTTTGGGGTTTGTTTCTGAAACAACGGACAATTTTGGGCTATGAGCAACCAACCTGAGCAGCTGAACCGCCCCAGGGAGGAAGAGAGTGGGTAAAGGAGTCATGCTAATCCAGCTCGGTTTAACGCTGCTCCTGGCTGTCTGGTGACAGGAAAAGGAAATGGGACTAAGACAACAACATGAAAATCAGAAATTAATGATCAAAAAACTCCACCACAACGTCTCGGATCAAGCTGTTGCACTAGACAGGTGGACCTTGGACGTCTGAGTCGACAGAGCGCAGGACTACAGCAGGACGAGGCGAGGCAGACTCTGTGTTTGTAACATCGATGCTCGGTGCTCACACAGTCAAAGGTGATGGACGGTGTTTCCCAGATGTCTAACTTTTGAAGATGCCGACCACATTATCAACACCATCTAGCTGCTGCTGTTTACATTCACCCTGACAAGTTTTAAATGACTTCAACCGAAATACTAACGAATTGCACCTTTAACTTTATAATTAAAATTTGTGAAGTGTCCCTTTAATTAGCGCGTCTCTATGTCTGAAACTGCAAAGTGATATCTGTTGCCTCACACCATCTCTGACATACCGCTTACTGATATCCGCCACCCTTTTAAAGACAAGCCTGACATTTTAAATAGATATATT
Source organism: Pagrus pagrus (assembly GCF_965226575.1). Classification (NCBI taxonomy): domain Eukaryota; kingdom Metazoa; phylum Chordata; class Actinopteri; order Spariformes; family Sparidae; genus Pagrus; species Pagrus pagrus. The sequence goes on from NC_140198.1 coordinate 4,345,068, forward strand.
CAACTTTTTTTTTACTTCAGTCACTTATTGTTATCATGTGGAAACTATAAAGAACAAGACGTGCAGAACTACATTACGAAAATCATTGATTTTAGAGATCACTGGCATATTTTTTTGCTTTTTTTTTTTTTTACTTTTTTACTTTTTTTTTTACTTTTTACAACATCTGGCAACACAGCTGTAAAATGCGTACATGCAGTGGAGTGAGAAGTGAAGTAAGAAAGTTTAGTGAAGTGAGAGCAGCTTAAAATAAAATTGTGGTTTCTTCCTTGTGACAAATGTACTTATTGAAAGTCGCTTTGGACAAAAGCGTCTGCTAAATGCCCAAAATGTAAAATGCAAATGTCAATAATATCTTTCCACTGCTGGCACGCATGAACTCGAGCCGATGCCCTAAATATGACACCGACAGCTGGGCAGAACTTTACCTTAGCACCGTTTTGCAGGAGTACCTCCGTTATTGCTCTTCCTATTCCCATTACTGCTCCGGTCACTACTGCGGTTTTTCCACTCAAAGCCATTTCTGCTGTCCCGTCAGACAGATGTTGACAGATGCCTGCAAGAAGATTCAAATGATGGATCGAGAGTCTGAAGTCTGATTGCACTGACACGGACGCCGCCCATCAGGAAAGCGTGTCTAAACATGCGGAAAAGGAGGTCAAGTCTCAGAAACGGGTTCGACTGGATTCAGGTTGGACTTCTGCAGAAGTCCGTGAGAACAGTTTTAATCCGTCTCTGGAATTTGTTGGGAAATAAAAGTCTTTGTGGTCAAAACAAGCAGGAAATGTTTTTCAGCAGCCGGCACGTCACTGTGTCGGGAAATAACCCACCTTTGAACGAAACCAGATGTTTGTGTAAAGACCAAATAATATAGGCTACTGGCAGCCTTGTTCATGTATAACTGAGCCTACAGCCCATATAAGTCAGCACACATAAAGGTGAACCTATACAACCACACGTGACTTGAGTGAGAAGGGGCGACTCAAGGTTGGTGGGATCAAGTCCGAGATCACGCAAATATACGTTCATAAACTTTGCGATTTAACACATTTTCCCTTCGTATTGCTCGTAGGCGTACGTTGTGAAATATCTGAATACGTGTTTTTCTCCACTGAGACACCCTCTTCAATTCGGCATATGCTCCTTTACTCGACTATTTCGATTAGAATGAAAACAATCACCTCTTTTAACCCACAACAACACTGTCGGTGCAGGCGGTAAACGGGTTTATTGGTGGATTATATGTACGCCGAATTAAAGAGTGTATCCTCACATCTCCGAGGGGCACTTAATGTTGATTTGAATACTTCGTATCTCTGTTTTTATACAAATCAGCAGAAAAATGACACATTTTTAAATGGAGTTTGGAATGACGACCGGAAAGACGTGCTGTTTTAGAAGTAGGACTTTCTGACTCTCATAATGGCAAAATATTACATACACCTAATTTATACTTTAGACTGTATAGTAAATCCCTGAAATATATGAACTTAAAATCTGCAAAAGAAAAGGTGCGCAGTTCTACAAATTAATATATATATATAACATTTAATTTCATATAGGAAGACACCTATGTATTGAATTTCTGATTTATTTATTTATTTTATTTTATTTCCCATTTTAAATATTGTATATTATTTGTAATCCATATATTTTAATTAATTTGCCTAGTTTTAATAGTTTAATTATGTGGTTTTGTTTGTTTTATTTGTATCTTCTTTATAGTGTTTTCTCCTACTCAGCTCATGCCCAATGGGTTTTTTGTTTTTTTGTTTTTTGTACCATTATTGGTGCCTTGTTGTTTGTAAATATCTTGGTCAATAAAGCTTTTTTTTTTTTAAAGAAGTAGAAGAAGTGGGGTTACACTGTGGCCACTAGGTAGAGGTAAAGTGCTGTGGGACTGGGTCACTTTTTCCAACCCAACTCATTTCTAACTAATTAAACTGAGAACAACATGCAGGCCACAAACTGGTCATTACAAAGTATTTTTATTGTCCGGAGAGTTGAGTTGGACCAGCAGCACCAGCAGCTGGTCTCAGGTTAGGCACATGAGAGCTGAGCCTTCTCAGTTTTTGTGACTTGAAATGAGCCAATTAACCAGACGCCATGACATACTTTCAAATACAGCCCCCTCTTTTACAGAGAGAAAATAACAAATAAACAAATGAAAAATTAATAAATAAAGTCAATAAATAGGGTGATTAATGCAAAGGTAAACAAAAACAGACTTAAACTGCCCAAATAAATTATTTATTTAATTAATTTATAAATATACCCATAGAGAGAGAGAGAGAAAGAGATAAATAAATAAATAAATAAATGTAGAAATAAAAAAAAATATTCTGTACCCTTTAAGTAAAAGGCGGAAAACCTTTCTAGAAGTAGTGGTGAAAACGATCTCATAAACATGTGTATTGTATTTATATATTTTTGTCTGTAATATCTGGAAAATTGTCCTAAAATATAAATAAAAACAGAAAATAAATAGAGAAATTAACACTTAGATAATGAACAAAGAGGCAAATTACAACAGAAATGCAAATTTATGTCACATTTAACACATTAATAAATGCCTTTATTTATTTTTATGTATATAGATTTGCATTTGTTGGTATATTCATTTATTTAACTAGTTTAATTTTGGCAGTTTCCGTCCTCCTAACTAACCATCATGTAGCTCTCCTGTATGTGTGTCAGATATACTGTATGATACATGAAGTGCTAACAGTGTGTGAGTAACTGTTATAGGTGAACCACTGTGTGTGTGTGTGTGTGTGTGTGTGTGTGTGCGTGCGTGCGTGCGTGCGTGCGTGTGTGGGTGTGTGTGTGTGTGGGTGTTCAGGATGCCTATTGCTTAAAGCGTTTTGATCAGCATACTTGGCGTGACTGTGCATGCGGCTGTTACTGTAAAACTCACAGAAGCAAATACTTTACGTCCGTCACAGCCACAAGAAATGAGCCTCAAACTGTTGCAGCGGAGGCGAAAAACAGATCAGCGCTCTTTTTGTTCAAGGTCAGAAACCAACAGGTTCTGCAAGGAAATGTGACTGCTGACAAGAATCACTTTGTTGGTTAAAGATAAATCAATAAAGATGTTTTTGTTGGAAGTTGTAACTGTTGATTGTGGTTCATATTTCTACATGCTGCATCACGTTCAACGTTACATGTTTGTGACCTGTTTTTCATATTGTGAGGAGGAGGGGATGGTGGTAGCGTTACAGGAGGAGGCTGCCAAACCACTGAGCACAGTTCGAGACTGTGTTTCAACATTTTAAAGTGTGAAACAACAGAAAGAGACCCTCAGGACGTCTCCAGCTGTGTTCAAAACAGTTATTTTAGAGACGAAACATGATCTTTTCCTGAACTTAACCAAGTGGTTTTTGTACCTAAACCTAACCGGAGCATAAGCACAAAACTGACACGAGATAAAATTGAAAATTGAACCTTAAGAAATAAAGTTGTATCATAAAAAATTTAAAGTTTCGACAGATCTGTGGTTTGCAGAAACGTACTCGCCGATATTTATTCTGGCGATTGGTTTGCATCAAGGAAACAAGACAAGGAAAAACAAGCCAAATATAAAAATCAGAAAATAAACTAAACTAAACTGCCAAAATATATAACATAAAATAAAACAACAATTCAAAGTTAATATATATATATATATATATATATATATATATATATATATATATATATATATATATATATAGTTCTTGTTCCTGATGTAGAGAAAAGATGGTCTTTGGATATTTGCTACAAAACTGAATTATAAACATATTGTCCCTTGGAAACAAGTACAAGATGGAGGGTATACTATCAGTTGCAATATAATAAACACTGAGATTTAGGTTAAAAAAAAAGAAAAAGAAAACAAATATATGTTATGAAAGACAGCGATGCCGGTCTCATCATCACTGAGTAAAAGTAAAAAAGCAGAAGCATTTAAATATATATTTGATACATAAGTTGATAAAACCAAAAAAACAATGTTTTGTTTCCACAGTGACATCATCATTTCTGGGTACAACATGTAACGGTGGTTAAATAATGTCAAAGAAAAAACAGAACTAATGATCAAGAAAGATTAAAGTACACAATTAAACACATCACTGCTTCTGTTGAACAGGCAGAAACAGTGTCGTGTCTTTACTGTATGTAAAGCAGAAGTGAACCAAAGATAGTTGGAGAGTCTTAATAAAACATCTTTAGCTATAGAAAAAGATTAATTTGCTTCCCTGAAGAGAAAAGACTGTTTTCTTGTGATTGAGGTGAGAAAGATGAATTATTACATGATGATTTAAGAGCTACACTTTTCTGTAAAATGTCCTTTAGACTTAAAAAGTAAAAAGTATTTAAAGAGCTTTGAACAGAAGACACAGTTCTTGTCATACAGGCTGTGAACCAGGAGACAACAAATTATTCTTCTGTCGCGTCCTCCAGAGGTCAGTCTGAAGAAGAACAAATGACTGAAACATGTGTCATTGTGCTGTGGAGATGTGTGGAGACCTCAGTGTCCATCAGAGCCACTAGGTGGCGTGTCGAGCTGCCACATGGAGGCGTATTGCCGTCTCACTGGGTTCATTACATCATAGTTCCTCTGACACAGAAACACATGGACACAGACACACTTTCCTTCTGACTGTTAATAAAAACCATCATGTGTTTGATTGTTAACTTTTTAAACTCATTCTTGATGATTAGTTGTGTCTTTTTTGTCTTTTTAAAGACACGATGTGGCCACTCCTACATGTTGTACCCAGTGATGATGTCATCATGCAGCAACTGATGTGAATAAAACACTGAATATTCAGATTTAAATATACATTTTAAATGATTCAGTTTTTTAACTAAATAATGAATTAGGATGTATATTATCATAATCACAATGTGAAATGTCTTTGTTTTAGTTCAGCATCATTGTCTTTCCTTAATAGTACATACATATATATATATATATATATATATATATATATATATATATATATATATATATATATATATATATATATATATATACATATATTAATCTAAATCTTAGTTTTCAACATGTAATTCTTTTGCCACTGATAATATTACTTATATATATACTCCTAAAAGCATGTCATCAACTATATATCACAAAAACAAATGAGGATAAGACACATATATTATTTAAAAAAGGCCAAATTATTTACATTAACTGGCAGAATAAATATAAAAATATAACATATGATTGTTGTAGCAAAGCTGACTGAAAGCCTGATGAAAGAAGTACTTTTGGAAATAACTCTAGTCAGCATCTTCTGACCGATACCATCGTAAATCTGGAGGATCTGGGCCGTGACTCACATCTTGAAACTGTTTAACATTCAGTGAGGCAGGTAGTCGGCTCATGTCCAATCACTTTAATTGAAATGTATACGTCAGAAAACTCATCTACTCGTCTGAGCTTCTCGATTCACCTTTAACCAGCTCTGCAACACGTCTGTGCCTGAGATGAATCACAGATTTAAAGTAAAGTATTGAATTAAAAATAAACTCCTGCACATTTTTAATGATATACTGTGTAACATACACAACTCAGAGGCCTTATGAATCAAACTGATATCAACAGTTATGAAAAAAAAAGTCTCTCCTTCCAACTGTGTGCTCTCACAAACCGGGTCCACAAAGGCCCCCCGAGCTCGTCTTGCTTACGGGGCAAATCCACCATTTAACGGCTTTCAACTGTGATTTGCTGACCAGCTGCTGACTTGTGTTTTCATCCCAGTGGCCCATTGCCATTTCACTGGTGATTACACTGCTAAAGAGCTCCAGAGAGCTGGACAATGCCAGAGAGCTTTACATGTCACCAGTGTCATCGCTCGCAATGAATAGGTCGTCGCCATTGAACTAAATATCAGCCTGTTTACAGTGAGGGGCCTCGATGGGCGGGCGGCGTGGGAGGAGGGGGCGAGCGAGCGTGTCTACATGTCAGTACCTACAGCGGGACTGTGGCTGTGAATGCAGAGGGGTTTGGTGTGTGTATGTATGGAGATTATGTGGTCTGAGGGTGTGTGTGACAACTTAAAGCAGGGTGTAACACCTCGGCGCTCACACAGTCGGAGCTGTTTGTGGGAGCTTTATTGTCAAAAACAAACTAACTGTGGTGCGAACAAACATCCGAGACTATGAGTCAAGTGGCAGATGCACAACAGACAATGTGTCGTCTGTCATCAGGCCGCAACCACTATTGTGCTACTGCAGGGCTTCACACAGAGCGCATTAATGTCTGTGTCAATACAGGTAATAACAGAGGTCACACGAGTCACTTAAGTCTATGATTGGCTGTGTTTTCCTTCAGGAATAAGGCTGCCCACGGCCCAAAGCTGGCCGGCCATAAGCTTTTATTTGGCCCACCAGACACTGTTCACCTTTTTTAATAAGGTCACGTTGGTCTTTTGTACCGAAACGTTGTCATCATTAAAAATAAACTCAAGTGATCTCGAGGTAACCAGGAGCGTTTTGTTTTGATTTTGTCGGCCCTCGGTCTTCTCCCACGCACCTGTTTTGCTCACTGAAAGTTATAAAATAAATTATAATAATGTTTGCGGTGTTTTATTTTTGTGTGTTGTATAAAAATGCTCTTTAAATATGTAATAATCTGAGCCCGGTGGGCCGTAGAGCCCATTAGAGAGTAGCAGAGCTTATGAGTTGATTAGTTAATCAAAACAAAATCAATCACCTGCTGTTTTGAAAATCAATTAATCATTTCAGTCATTTCTTTCCGGTTTCCAGCTTCTTAATTATGAGGATTTGCTGCTTTTCTTTGTTATTTATGAGAGTAAATAAGGAGTGTTTGGGTTTCGGACTGTTGGTTGGACAAAAGAAGCGATTTGAAGACGTCAGTTTTTTGACATTTTACAGACTAAACGATTAATCGATCATTAAAGTAATCATTAGTTGCAGCAGGCTGAGAAATGCATGGCATAGGAAGTCAGTCAGATAAGGGAACGGTATGATAAGTGTTTGCTTTCGGCCTGTGGTCCATCATTACATTTCTTTTTTGGCCTCCAGAGGAAAAAGTTTTGACACCTTGATTCTAGTGTAAGAGATCGATCATACTGCAAACTTATAAAGCGGTCGTACTGCAGTAAACAACCACATTCACACCGTGCATTTCACAATATCATCATTCGTCACATAGCTTGTAAATGCAACGCTTCTTCTTTCTTTTGCTTCTCAGATGTCGCAAAAGTTTTTAAGTGCCATCTAGAGAGCACCTTCTGTTAGACGTATTCAGTTTCTCTCTGATGTGACCTTGTTTACCATCTTTAGATGTTTCTCCAATTTTAAAAACATTATAATGAGATATTTTTCCTCAAAAATCTGTTCACTGGCTGTTGTCATTTGAATTCAAAGGAACAGTTCAGGCGTTTCAGCTTATTTGCTTTCTTGTGGAGCGCTACATGAGAATTTCACTACAACTTTCATATACGAAGCTTCACCCAGCAGCAAGTGAGCTTAGCTTAGCAGAAAGACTGGAAACAGCTAGCCTGGCTCTGTCTAAAGGTGAAAAATCTGTCGAACAGCACCTCTAAAGCTTGCTAATTAACAGGTTTTTAGTTTAATCTGTACAAAAACTGAAGTGAGAAACAACACACTGTGGTTTTACAGGGAGTTTGATTCTCGACTCTTTCAGCAGCTTCCTGGAGTCTCAGCTGGTCGCCTGGCAACCTCACGATGACAACACACGACATATTACACATGAAGAGTAATATGCAAACAATTCCTCAATCAAGCGACAAATGAATCAAACTATATAGGAGAGCTACGTATATGTTGTTAGAATGAGTCAGATTGCTCCGTCAATGAGGAAACCAGTGCGGTGTTACTATGTGTGTGTGCACACGTCTCTAAGCTGTGTGTTGTGTCAATGTTGTTATGCACAGGGCCATACAAGAGCCTGGCAGGGACAAAACAGAGAGACACGTTGACATGGATGCAGAACAGAGGGATTAGGAGGTATTGTTACAGCTCGACTGACACTGATGCGCCGTGACTTGTTGTTCATGTGCTACCAAAAACACACAAACAGCCCGCCGTGACAACAGTTCACTGTCGAAACCTGGCTGCTAAAACTGGAAATAGTTATAGAATAACAATGAAATGATAATATTACATACTTTACACTAAACCATAATAGTCTTTACACGTTTAAGGCAGGACCCTGTTGATGCTGCACAATATTGCTGGTCATTGTTTCTTGTTTGGTCTTAATTTATAAAATATTGGAGAGATGTTAAGTGTGAATGATGTCTGAGAAGGACTTCTCCAGATCGTCATATCCACCCTCTCTGAGCCGGATGGAAAGGAGTTGGTTTGAGTCCTTGTTCACATGGTGGTTGTTCAAAGTTGTCTGATAACAAGAGGTGTTAAAGCCTACGTTCATGTTCACTGGGATGCCTCAAGGATCTGTGCATGGTCCCCTTCTCTTCTCAGTAAACACCACCTCCCTTAGTCCAGTTATCAGCTCACAATCTTTTCTTGTTCTATCACTATGCTGATGATACACAACTCTATCCATGGATTCACCTGATTTCCAGGTTTCAGGTCGTATAAAAGTAGAAAACCTAATAGATTGTTGTCATATTATCGCCTCCTGATGGATCAGCAACTAAAATAACAATGGATAGTGAAAATCAATGGTAAAACAATATGTACAGTTAGCTTCTATTAGACAACAGCTGACATTAGCATTCAACCACTTCCTAGCTAAAATTACTCGTTGATTTTGTTACACAATATGATATGAAAGGCATGAATTAACTCACACACACATCTTGGACACATTTATTTAAACCTGGAAGTGAAACACACTCAACATAATCGAACATTTATGTTAGCTAGGAAATGGATGAATGCTAACTTTAGCTAATGGGTTATCAAATATGTAGTGTTTCAGATATTTTAGAATTGATTTACTCCTTTTCTATTGTTTCATGTAACGTGTATCAAACTGTGATGTTAGCTAGGAATCTGTCGAAAGCTAACGTTAGCTGCTTACTAACAGAAGGTTTTCTCCAGATTTTCACGATCCATCATCTTTTCACTTGCTGATCACTTGGGAAGTGGTTAATTGATAGCAATTTGTCAGATTCTCTACCTTGTAACGACATGAAACCTGGAACACAGCAGCATGACATTATCCCACCATTCAAGCTTCACCCACGAGCCTGATGTCAGAGGATAATGGCCGCTGTGTGAATATGGTCTATGGCATTACTGTTGGATGAGGTTGAAGGTGCCACAAAGCACTCTTCTCTAACCGTACAGGTGAAACAGACTTCCAATATCTGCTGCTGTTACCTTGTTTGTTGTTTTTTCTATGTTCAAGATAAAGGCTGAAGTCTACCAACATCTACAGTATGTGGCATTGATTTCCACACCCAAACTTTCTGTTTTGTTTCATTGTATCCAGGCAGGAAAAACATTTGACTCTTTGCTTTTCTCACCTGGAGGAGGGATGTCATGTGACTAAAATGTGAGTAACAGCCAGAGGAGGGCTGCAGGTTCAGTCATGTTTTACACACCCCAGTCAGTGGTGGGGGTTTTAATTCCTTCATGTGGGATTGTGGTGTTTATAATGATATAATGTTGCTGCATTACATTTTATTTGATTATTTACTTTTTACACATTTTGATGATTTGCAGATGAAAAAATAAAACGATTTCAGGTGAAAAATGTAAGTCTAAACAAATTCTCTTATTCAGGTTTTAAAGTTTGTATTGTGACTAAAAGGTTAAAGCATTTAATCACAAGTATCTCTGTTGGTGTGGCCACCCTGTCAGTCGGTTTAATAATAGCATTTCATTTTTATAGACATCAGTTGTACAGGCAGAGTGCCAGTAGTAAACACAGCTGGTCTTATTTCTTATTGCACTCAGGAGACGGTCCCGCCCACTAGAGTAGCACAGGTATGAGGATAAAGGTTGTACAGGGTGTGTGTGAGTATGTGGTGGATGTGATCCCATGAGGAGTCCTCTACGCCCCTCGACACGCCCGTCATTCAAACACCGAGGAATACCAGCTTATGCTGCACCCTTCGTGATAATGCAACCATTTACAGCGTGCAGTGGGATGCCTGGGACGCAACACGGTCAGTACTGCCTGATGGCATGTTTCAGGCTTTAGTCATAAAACACTCGAGGAATCCTGCAGGCTGTGTTCATAAACTCTGACTGCAGAGAAGCTCCTGTGCTATTTGTCCAGACTCTTCAGGTCACAAGTTGTGTATTTTTCGCATGTCAGACTTTATATTTGAGTCAGGATAGTGACACATTGTTTACTTTTTAGTACTCACAGGTTCCTGTTCCTGTATTTACATGTTTTTACACTATTTACTAATCGTATAATTCAGTTAAAAAAGCACTCACAGTAGACATATTTTTAAGTAGGCCTACCAACGCCTGGTCTAAATATAGCCGTACATTGTTGTTATATTTGTGCCTTGATGTTTAGTGAAACAATACTTATTCGATGATATAATATTTCATAACATTAATGTTGCTAACACGAGCTAACTTTAACATGGCTATTGCTTGCGAGTAAACGTTGATTTTGCTAACGCTGGCTAATGTTCACATCACTAACGCTTTGAAGCTAACAGTAATGTTGCTAATGCTGGCTAACGTTGACATTGCCAACACTGGCTAGCTAACATTAATGTTGCTAACACTAGCTAATGTTAACATCACTAACGCTTATGGCGTTCTCTGTCCTGATTGGATAACGTGGGCAGGGATACCAAAAAATGTAGTTTCTCTTTCCCATCATGAGCAGAGGGGAAGAGACACGTGTTAATGACTAATCACTCTACAACAGTGATTATTGATGGAATAAAGAGCTATTCAACTCTTATTTTAGTTTTAAAAATCACTTCCAGCAGCTTTAACATCCACAGATAGTTTTGAAAAGCCGCCCTGAGGCCACACCAGCTCTTCTAGTATCCACTCATCCGATCAGCACTCGTCAAACGCCAGTAAGAAGAATTTACTGAGCGTGTACAAACATGAGCTCTCTGTTTTTTTACATGAATTAAAATGATTAGGGTGAAGAGGGCTTTTAAAATGACATACCAATCAATACAGCAACCAACTAAACAGATGAATGAACATATTAAAAGAAACATATGATATAAAAAGTTGTATCCTGACGCAGGCTTGTCTCATCCGACAGGAGCATAAATGACGGCCTGTGTTCAAACATGCAGCACAAACCCTGTAACTGTACATGTCATGCTAACATGATGAATGACTGTAGAGGCTTAAAACCTGTTCTTTAGTTTCCTCTGTGGACATCATTTATTATAGTTTATACAGTTTGTATCATAGTTACATTTACACAACTGTCATGAAATTTAAGTGACAATAAACCTGCTTCGTATTTAGCGTATTTTCACTGTTGGTAGGCCTAAAAGTATGATTTTGACTTTGACAGCCAGATTTTTTTTTTTACACTGTGGTATTTCCAGTGATGGAATGTAACTAAGTACATTTACTCAAGTACTGCACTTAAAGTACTTGAAGTGAGTATTTCCATTTTCTGCTACGTTATACTTCCAAATATTGTAATTTTACTCCACTAAACTTGTTTGATAACTTCAGTTACTAGTTACTTGTTGCATCAGAGCCAAATTAGCTCATTTATACATTTATTTTTTATTTTTTAAGCAATCTGATAAAAAAAAAACACTGATAATAATAAGAAATAATCACAAAAATGCTGCACATCAGATTTTATAATCAACCAAGTCGATAATTGGATGACCCATCGTACTTCTGATACTTGAGTACAGTTAATATTAGATACTTTAAGACACGATATCTTTACTTTTACTCGAGTATGACTTTGAGTACTTTATACAACACTGTAGTATTTCTACTTGTACTTAAGTAAACAACCCGAGTACTTCTGGCACCACTGACAAAAACAAAACGTGGTTGAACAGGCCATGTGGGAACTTTACGCTTCATTAGTTTTTCATTCAACAGGAACCGACTTTCGTTTTTTTCAACCATCAACACACTTTCATTCTCACACACACGCACACACACACACACGCACACACACTAGTCTCTTTAACACTTGTAAGTCAAACTTTTATGGCTATTATATAATGAAATGCACTGACTAAAAAGGCCATTTAATGTTGAATGTTCCTGCAAACACAACACACACACACACACACAACACACGCACAACACACACACACGCACACACACACACACACACACACACACACACACACACACACACACACACCAACACATTCCCAGTCTGTCACGGTGAAGTTATAAAGCTTCAGAAAAAGAAAAAAAAATTATCAAATTCCCTGAAAAACAACTCAGAGCGTGAACGCACACGTGCAGCTCCGTGTGTGGACACGTGTAGGATCAGCGAGGACGCGTTCAGGTGCATTTTTTTGGGTTTTTTTGTTACCACTTTCTCTGACAGACTTGTACAAAACACTCGGACATTAAAACACTCGAGTGAGACACAAAACACGTCGAAACACCAACACGAGGTTCAATGAGCTGCCACGTTCAGCTCAGACGTTGTGTTTGTTTGTGGATGTTTAATGAGTTAACGGTGATTTGAGAGGGCGAGACGACGTCATCCAGGGCTCCGCGCTGCGTTCACGGTTATCGGAAAAATCTTATTTTTCATTATTTGAACAAGTAAGAAGTGTAAGTGAGGAAGTAAGTTTATGAATGACATTGATGTTAAATATGTTACACGCATTGCACCTGAAAAAATACATTAATTGTATAAATATTGATTTTAATTACATTTAATCCAAAAAATGTGGTGTTCTGGCTTCAAAAACTATATTAAATTAAACAGGTCGCACACTTTTTGTAATGTTTTGTGTGACTGGTAAAACTTACTGTACATACTGGTAGGTACAATTTTAAGGTGCTTGTACTTTACTTGTAGCTTTTATATTTCCATTTTATGATACTTTATACTTTAACTAGTTACCTTTCACATTCATATCAAATAAACAGACAAACATTTAGATATCATGCATCGTTATAGATGAAACTACACTACTACTACTACTACTACTACTAATAATAATAATAATAATAATAATAATAATAATAATAATAATAATACATATGCAAAATAATAAAACAAGCTTTTAAACATTGAGTTACTGTTTACTTCTCAGTGCATCCATATTGATAAGCAAGTAATATATTATACTGAGTAACTTTACTTTTGATGCATGAATTATATTTTGGTGTTAACACTTTTGTGCATTTCCTGAAGTAAGATTTTAAAATCAAGACTTTTACTTTTAAGGAAGTATTTTTACATTTTTACTTCAGTGAAGGTTCAGAAAACTTCCTCAACCGTTGGTGACTTGTTGTAAAATTAAATGTAACAGACATCAAATATGATGAATGTGTAACTAACTGGCTATTTTGATATCCTGACTGATGAACAGTCTTTCTTGTCATGTGTTACCGTGATGGGCTGATGGCCGTGATATGTAAACCTCTGTGTGTTTGATCAGCTATAGAAATGAATCAAGATAAGATGTAATCTAATCAAATCACACATTAAAGACGTGATAAACTTAATCGTAACTTGTAGAGTTTTGGTTATCTGAAGATAGAGGACAAAGAGAAACATCTTTATTTATGATTATACTCTGTTATATAGTCTTTAAGATGATGGGATATTGAGTGGTGATGGATTTTAATGTCTTCTTTAGCCACTTGTTTGCAGTACATAAGCACTTTATAATTAAACTGTGGGACGTTTAATGATGTATTTTCTGTCTTGTAAATATTTTAAGCCTGTGGTAACCACAGACCTTATTTTAGACATGTAACCAAAAACCTATTCAAATACCTCATAGGCTTTGAGACGAGGGAACCGGATGTGCAAAAACGCTAACTGATTTCTGTGTTTTAGGAAGTACACCACTCTATTGCAGTTTATATCAAGGCAGTTAGTTTATGACAAAATGTGGCATTAAAAACATTCTGCAGCACAATTTGTTGATTTATTTCTCTTTTAAACACTAAATTAAACATTGAAATCTTTATTTTGAACATGAAAACATGCATATCTAATGACATGTTTGAAAAGGAGTGAGAATAAGTGTAAATTTATCTAATCCCACCTCCTCTCCTTTAATCTTTAGCTAATAATCCAGCATTGGCTTCATTATTTAACCATTATTTAAGAATAAATAAATAAATAGGTAGGCTAATAGGTAAAAACACAATCTATCCTTGATGCATCTCAAGCACTTGAACGCACCCTCCAAAGTGCCACTTTATCACTTCCGAAATTGGAAACGGAGAAAGGCTCGACGACGAGGATGGCACTTGAACGCAGCATCTCGACCTGACCCAAGGGAGCGCGCTCCCGGGCCCGTACGTGGCTACTCCCCCTCTACGGTTGTACGTGCGCGCACCCCCGTATCGCGTGGTGGGGATCATCCATATTGCTGCTAGTGGTGGAGTTAAGGTTGTAATCCTGAGAGGCCCTCGGACACGTTTCTTTATTTTTATACATGTTTTAACGCGGCGCCGACTGTCTGCGTCTTACACCGAAGCTCTTGCGGTCTAGGAGCGACAGAGGAGCGGCAGACTCCGCGGAACAACTTCACATTTTCTTGAAATTGAAGGCGAATCCGGGCCGGGGGGGGGGAGGACTGGTAATCCTGAGGGGGGAAGAAAGACGGTGGTGGGAAATGGCCACTCAGGTGGAGACTCTCCTGCCCGGCAACCCGCTCGCCAAAGCGGAGGAGCACGGCAAAGTCATCCGCGGTGAGCCGGAGGAACAGGAGCAGGGCAGCCGGGGCGACGGGGCCAAGCGGCAGACGGGTGTCGCCGACCAGGGGAGCAGCAGCGGCGGCAGCAGCCCCGGGCAGGGAGGGACCCCCGGCACGGAGGAGCGGACCTCCAAAGAGGCGACAGACGGGAGCAAAGGGGGCAGCGACGGCGAGGACAAGCCGAGCGAGGAGGGCGATAAAGGCTGCAACAGAAAGGAGTTTACTGAAGCTCCCCCGCCCAAGGTGAACCCGTGGACTAGGAAAATGAATGCGGTGACCGTGGTCAGCGTGAATGGACAAGCACACCACGGTTTGTACCCTCCCTTGCATGTTGATTTTTTTTTTTTATAATTATTTATTTATTTTAACTGGCTGTCAAGTGTTGTGTTGTTGGCGTGTTGTCTGTCTCGTCCAGGTGTGTTCACACAGGTCGACCGAGCAGCTGTCACAAGGCTTCACGTATCATGTATTGAACCATTTTAGAGGAGATAAACAAGCTCCAGGTCTGTCTGTGGCTGTGGTCGCCCTCTTGTTGCTCCCTTTGCAAGCTTGGTTATATTTGGAGTAAACCCCCCAACTCCTCCTCCTCCTCCTCCTCCTCGTCCTCTTCATCATCCTGCTTGTGGAGGCTATTCTTGGAGATCAGGGTGGCTGATTGCTCAAGGAATCACACCCTTTAAAAAAAAAAGTTAAAAAACGTCATCATTGCTTGTTTAAAATGGACTTTTTGTGTCATCCCAGGACAGATTGAGCTACATTAACTCCACCTGTGAGTCTATTTATGGTGAATTTCTGACGTCTCTGCAGAGTTTCAGGTGTTGTTGTGCAGACTGGCTGTTTTTTTCATGTTGCTGGATTAAGTTTTGGTGTGTTTTTCTGGTATTTTAAGGAGCAGCTTGTTTTCCCAAGTGTCACTTTGCATGCTTCAACCTGCAAAAGCCAGCAGAGGACAAGTACTAGTCATGGTGGCTCAGATGTCCTCATGTACAGCCTGCTGCTGCTTCATCATCACCATCACCATCATCATCCAGCTCTTCCTCCCTTGTGTGCCACTCAAACATTAGCTGACACATGCACACACGCTCCCTTGCGCCTGCCAGATATTTAAACCCGGTGCTTTACTACTGTTTACACGCCTGTTTTGGGGCAGGTTTCGGCGCACAGCCACCAGATTAACGAGACGTCCGCCCCATGTCTCGCGTTGCATCAATTAAAAGCATAACCACGAGCCTTGGCCAGGCTGTGTAGCTGCTGCTCACTTAGCCGGCTAACAATAGCACACACACACACACACACACACACGGACTCTCCCTTTTGGCCTAGCGCGTCGTCGAGCCCTAGCCCTTCCCACTCAGATGTTAGCTTAGCATCGCAGCTCGCTACTCTCCCCTCGTCTCGCCTCGCCTCGTCGCACACCGTTTGAAACGAGCCTTTAAATCGTCCCGATATCGATCCCCGACACTGAAACGCGACCCGGCGTGAAGCAGTCGGTCGTTTAAAGCGCTTAAAAAAGCAGCAGGTTTTGTTATGAGACGTCACGTGTTCACTCCACGTGTTCCCCGAGAGAAAGGCATGGGCGCTGCTAGCTAGGTAGCAAGCTAGCGAGCGAGTTAGCCGGCTAGCTGCGTCCGATCACACACCGCAGATCGTTTAATAATGTGTTGTATTAAGGTTATCTGGATGTTTCGTGGTTTGTAAACGTGTTGTCACGTCGTGTGCGTGTTGTCAGGGCCAATTCAGCCTCCTGTCTGCTTGCCCACCCTGCTAGTCATCGTTAGCATGGAAGCTAACAGGCAGGCTGGTGTGAGAGTCATCATGGCTTCTGCATGATCTCACAGTGGGCAGATTTGAATGATTACATTATGATCTGTCAATTCAAGCACTCAAACCCACATTAATCGATTATGTGGATTGATTAGTGGTTGTACACATGGAGACATCTCCCTGCTCTGCTCCATGTCAGAGCAACGTGGTGTCCTGCCTTAGCCATGTGTGCTGTTTTTTTTTGTCCCCTCCTTCCTCTTGGACAGTGACACTGGCTGTGTTTTGCAGCCATACAGTTGGGTCATCATATTTCTGACCCCACAGCCTGTCAGAGATGTGTGTTGTCTTTTTTTTCTTCTTTTCTTTCTTTAAATGCCAGCTGGTTTTGAAGCATGTGCAGCTAATGTAGACCTCAGAGTACAGCCTGTACCCTGGATCTCTGGATGGACGTTCTCCAAAAGCTGTCACATCAGCAAGTAAACCTGGCCGAGGGCCAGAGGTTGAGCTGC
This sequence comes from Pagrus pagrus, assembly GCF_965226575.1. Taxonomy (NCBI): domain Eukaryota; kingdom Metazoa; phylum Chordata; class Actinopteri; order Spariformes; family Sparidae; genus Pagrus; species Pagrus pagrus. The sequence goes on from NC_140198.1 coordinate 4,362,160, forward strand.
CCAGGCAGTCGTGCCCCTATTTTATGTTGCATTCAAAGACCAAAAAGCCGGGTTGTCGATTGTGTGTTACGAGAGGGTGGTTTCTAAACCTCGTTGCCCCCTGTGACCCCTTAAATACAACGCTATTTCGACTTAGAAGTTGTCGACACAGGTTGCGTGTTTGTGACTGGATTAATAAATCTATATATCTATGAAGTCAGGAGGTAAAACCATACAGTGTTTCAGAAGGGACACAAGCGTTTATGTGACTGCATCATGCGGATAACTTATTGATCTTTTAGTGTGATAAGAGGCCTAAGATATAGCAACACACAGAAGTTTTCCTGTTTTTATTTTAAAGTTATTTTCTGAAGATGGTGGCATCCGCAGGAAACTCATCCAAGGGCAAAATGTTTGTTCACGAACTGAAAAACTAAGAAGTTGTCTTTCCAACAGGTAAAGGGCTTTATACTTTAGTGACTTGTACTTTCAGTGTCCTTGAACAAGATCCTGTACTCCCTCTTTCTGGATCAGAACGGCAGCTGAAAGGCAGAACATGTATTTCCACGGCCCGGGCAGTTTGTTTTAGGATCGCACTGGAAGCACGTTACTGTATGTGACTTACATTTGTGGCAAGACGGGAGGCTGGATTTGGATTCAGAATGAGCAGCACATTTTCACAATCTCCTCAGGCGTGCCACCACTGACTGGGTTCACTGTTGATTGTTGGACATATTTTAACTTTGAGCACGTCACCAGCTCGCTGTTCTTTGTCACTGCAGAGTGTGCTGAACTTTGACCTTTTTTTTAACTTTACTTCCCCAAAGAGACATTTGTCCTGCAACCAATCCAGACCTGGACTGACTTACAACATAGTAAAGTACATAGAAAATACTGTATTAATGTATGTATGACATGGGCTAAAACTTAAAAAGTCATCACCATTGGAGCTGCAACAAACGGTCAATCATTCGTCGATTGAAAAGAAAATTATTAACCCCCGCAAATTTGATGCTGCCTCATGTTTGCTGTTTGTAGTTTCTTAAGTGTAAGGATTTGCTGCTTTTCTTTGTCACTTCTGACGATTAATGAAGGGTTTTCGGCTGCTGGTTTGACAAAAGAAGCAATTTGAAGACGCCGTTCGGGGCTCTGGGAAATTTCACAGTTTTTTGAAATATCATAGACTAAACAAATCTGGAAAATTATCGGCAGACAGTCGTGGGCGGTAGTCGAATCATCATTACCACCCACCACTTGTTTTATAGAAGACTGATCGTCAGCTGCCTCATCATTAGCATTTTAACACTTTGATTGTATGAGAGGTGAAATAAATTTCCTCCCAATCAGACCTCATGTCGGATGCTGAATCTCCAAACTGTCCCTACGGTCATCGGTCATTATCAGAAATTATTTTACCCTCTGACACACTCTTGTGCTCTCCTGGTGGAAAAAAATGTGAGGCAGGAAGTTTCAAACCAGTGATCTCTAAAGCCTTTTAAACTATGTGATGCTGCATGATCCTATAACCTGTCAAAATAGTTGCTTTAGCTTCACAGAGACGGCTCGGTAATGTTTGGCTGTTGGTGATATCAGCAGCAAACGTGAGTGTGGTTGTCTCGTCTTCAGGGTGTGTGGCTGCATTCTTGTCACTGTCACTTAAAACCAAGATTAAGACTGATATGCAACAAACAAGGCTGGTCTGTAGAAGGAACTGCCCTGTGGAGGTTTGTTTTAATGTGAACTAGTAGTTATGGTCACATTCAGGGTGTTAATCAAACATTTTTTTAGAAATAAAAAAGGCGATGGACTCCTTTCCCAAATGCCAGGAGATGCGTTAACCTTTCAGTTTTTTTTTTCTTCTTTTGTCAGAGCGAATGAGTCGGAAGGATTAGACCGTAGAAAGCAGCAGATCATATTATACCTCATCAGACTACATCCAGAAGACATTAAAGCTTGTTTTTAAAGTCTTATTCAATAACATCCTGAATCTGAAGGGCACTCAGAGTTATACCTCCGCCAACAATCCCCTTTTGTTCTCACTCATAGATACCAACGACCTAAATACATCTAATTTTTCCCCCCGATCTAGATCCGTACATTATCTCTGGGAAAATAACTAAAGTGTGGAATCTCGCAATGTTAAAGAAGATGAGAAAGAGTTTGTGGATCAACACCAAAAGTTAAAGGGGTTTATCTACGGAGACGCATCCCCCATCCAGGTTTCATGAAAATCCGTTGTGTATTTTTTCTGCAATCCTGCTGACAAACCAAACCAAACAACAAACAAACCGACACAGGGGAAAACAACAGAGTGAGACATCTCAATTCGTCCTAATCTCTGTTGACAGTTGCACATGCACAGTACCGATCAGGTAATGACATGGAAGCCATTGACGACATAACGGTGGTTAATTTTTAAATATCTTTTACTTGAGTCTCTCTTTCAGACTTAAAGACAGATGTAGAGGAGTGAATGCTGATTATACACATTCCCTTTTAGAGACAAAAGCCAGATGTTGGTGGATGTTATGGGGTTTGTTGTCCTGTGTGAAAGGTGTATGTGCATTGTTTACAATCATGTTTTCTTGGTAGCCGTCTTCGTCACTGTGAGCAACGTGAAAACGACTGCAGAAATGTGCATCGACGCATCTGTGTGCTTGTGCAGAATACAAAGAAAGTAGTACCCACTTGTAGAAACATTACTCCATAATCCAGATTTCGCTCCTCATTCATCACTATGAGGAAACGTGGTGAGACGTGTTAGATTCGGGTTGTGAGTCGACCTGCCTGCGTGACCGAACATCTGGGAATAATGATCGTTTATATCCTTGTTTACATGTCTGCATGGCTAAATATTACAAGAAGCAGAGCAGGAGGGGCTGCTCGAGGGGGTGGTAGTGACAGTAAAGTGTTTGATAAGAGGCTGCTTACGACCCTGCCCAAGCTGCCTGTGGCCATGCCATGTGATTAAGTTTCATCAGGTGGAATCCAGTCTGACCACGGCGTCACTGAAGCAGCTGGACTGTGGCGCTGAAGCTGGTCTGACATTCACATTTCTGGCATTTAGCTGAATCACTATTCAGTTCGTAACGGGCCATGTGACGCTGTCTGTATTGTGTTTACTGCGTCTGTGTAATGCCGTTTGGTGTGTTTTCCTGAATGTTGGAAGTCATTTGCCTGTGGTGACATTTTTATAACAAACAAAATGCCAGTAGGGAAAACATGAACAAATGTACCACTGGCCTTGGTCGTGCGTCAGAGTAAAATTGAAATCCGGGTCAGCACAACGTCAACGTATTTTTTTTTAAAGGTTTACAGCCCAGATTTCCCAAAGAAGAAGGTTCAGATCCACTGAACGGTTTAATGTCTTTTCTCTTCTGTGTATTTTGGCCCCTGAGGGAGCTCATGGTGAATTAGTGATAAATGTTAGCAGCGATGGTGCTTCTTCTGACGGGTCATAACAGAACAAGAGCACCAGTGTATTTTTTTTATAAGCAGACCCTTTCTTCGATCCCAAACCTTATTTTTATTTATTCGGTTTAATGATACAATGTCCTGGCTGCAGAGAAAAGCGATGCCAGCGTCGGTTTGCAGCTCATTCCCACAGCAGTTTGTGCGGTAGCAAAATTTAATTTACTGCAAACGAGAACATGCTACAGTTGATCAGTCCAGTCCAGTCCAGAGCACAACATTAACTCTTAACTGCCAGCAAAATGCAGCCACTTTGGTTAAGCAGGTTAGCAGCTGTTGGCACCTGTTACTGCTAAGATGTGTTTGGACTGAAAATAACAAGACATCCCGGGGCAAGTCGCGGGTGTGTTGCTTCAGGTAATAAAGACAGAAGATGTAACATGAACCAGGAAGTTTGAAAAGCTTCTCACACGCCAAGACAAAATGTAAACAGTAGAATGACATAATGATTTTTGGACCGGGTGGTGCCAGAAGTAGAGCCAGGATCAACTTGTTTTGCATGACTTTTTATTTTGAGTCCGGCTGCATCAAAACACTAATCTGTTGTGTTACAGACTACAATGAGTAAGGTGCAATTATATGTTTTCTTTATTAGACATACAGTGAATTCTGGCCCGGTTTAAGTAGGGCTGCATGATAATTGGATCATCGTAGTGTTGTATAATAATCAGACTTCAAAATGAGCAATTAGTTTTGGGACTGATTTAATAATTAGGCCCAATTATGACTCTCATGATACTCAGTGATACATTAGTTAATTACTGTGGCATAAATGGGAATAAGTTCTGCATTGACTTCAGATTGAGACCCAAACTCAGCCTGTACCTGAATCTGTAAGAAGTAGAGCCCGACCGATACTTGATTTTTGGGCTGATACCGATACTAGGAAGAAAAAAAAATAAGATATTGATGTATCGGCTTCAAATGTGGTTGACAAAGACGTGTAACAGAGCGAGGAAGTTTAACAATAAACTTTATGGTCTAAAATGACATCAGTACACTGAAACAGACATTTAATATAATTACTCCAAGCATCTTTTCTGCATTATGTTCTGTACAAACAAAAAGGAAAACCCAGAAGAAAACGCTGTTTATATCAGCTGACCGATATTTCAGTCTGGATCTAGTCTGTCAGAACCAACCCAACTTGTGTGACACTGCCAAGTTTGAGGCCCAGATCCAAACCTAGGCTGTATTTTTTCCTTTATTTAGCATTAGCTTTCCCTCTAATCACTATTTACACCATTTAACACACATGACCTGATTGTCAAGTCTGACAGTTGGACCTCAGGTGGCAGAATTAGCAAAACAATGCTGCAAAATCTAGACTTAATCGTTTTTAACACCAAAATAAACTGGCAGGTACGGATGTAGCGGATGTTGCGTGGAGCTGCTTCTTGTTTTGTGAATCTTCAGCACGCAGCCCTCAGATTGTTGACGTTTGTATGACTTTACGGTGATGCTTGGCGAGCGAGTGCATGTGGCGTTTCCTTCCCACAGGACTAGTGTTGCTCTCAAGCTGTAATGTGTAACGAAGCTCCTGTGAGCTGTGCAGAAGACACACAAACACACTGAGCACAGATCTTCATAGTTAGGAGAACATAACCATTTTTTAATAACTCAATGTTCTTGCATTTTGCTACAAAGAGAACATTCAAAATGTTATGCCAGATATAGATATTTGTGGCCGACACTTGACAGCTGGAAAATAAACGTCTCTGGTATCGACTAACCTAACCTTGGGAAGTGTAGAAAGGGATGTGGGCGTGAGGTGGTAAAAGTATTAAACAACTCAGTATTTTGGCTTCATTTCGTGGGGATACGTTGACAGATGATGTAGAGAAATGTTTTCAAGATATGAGCTCATTTTCAATAGTTGAAGTTGACAGCCAGTTCGAGCACAGCCTCATTCAAAGTCCATTGTCTTTGTGCTGTGGTGAAGAATGCAGGCCGACATGTAACGCCGTCCCGCGGGTAAACCGAGGTGTGACTCCTGTGGTCAAGGAGTCGGGACCGACGGCGTTCGGCTCACTGCATTAGCATTCCTTTAGCATGTGCAGGGGCCTTGATTAACACTTGCAAATGAAGCTCTTTCTCTTGGAAAGTTTGGCGAGAAAAAGGGACTGTTGACTGAAACCTTTACGCAACACGACGCTGAGCTAGTTTGCAAATTAACAACGGCTTTTGGTCTGTGGAGGGTCTCCAGAATATGATGCTCGGACAGGAAGTTGTTTCCACATATACTCGGATGAAAACATGGTTCATAACACATTGTAATGTACTTAAAAGCAAATTGTAACAACAATGACTCCTTCTGTGGGCACCCATCAGTAGAAGCAGGTCTAAACAGATGACAATGTAGTGAAATCTTAATCGTATGAGAAGTTGTAATTCTTGACAAATGCTGAACACTTAAAAATAACCATATAGCTGTGAATATATGGGGGTTTAAAGTAAAGTGTTACCATGGTTTTCCTACAATGCGAGTGTATTTCTGTGACGGCTCTAAATGAAGTTGTGAGGATGAAAGTGTGTGATGTTTCAAAGCTGCTTGGCATTCCTGCAGCCGGGCTCGCAGGGTTGCTGTTTCAAAATTAGCATGGACGCCTCACTTGTCTCCCACAAGTGTCCCCGCTCCTCTTTGTTGTGGCCTTGAAGAGGCAGGACACCCCACCTCCCGTCATCAGACACCTCGGGGGTTGTTCGTAGCTGGGCTTTATGAGGTGACGGGACCCGGCTGAGGTCACGAACCTGGAAGGAGTGCTGACACGTGGAGGGTTAAAGTGGAGCTACTGTTGCTGCTGAGTTTCTGAGCGGGGGTTGTTACAGTGCTGATGCGAGCTCAGCTGATTGGTCAGCATGTGGAGGTGATGTTGTGTCTTCATGTTTGCAGGTTGAGATGAAAGATGATGTCGCTGTTGTACCCACATCTATACCATCTTTATGGGTTAGGTGGAGTTACCGTTTCACGTTAACTAATTAGTATAGAACAGATTGTTGCCTCAACACACTGTAGCTTCGTATTTCCACTTTTTCTGACAACATCGTGGGGGGAAATTATGGTTTGAGTTAAAGTAGTTTCGCTCCACAGAGGAAGTGAACTCTGGTTTCCCTCGTGAAGGTCACATCCATCCCAACCTCGTACCTCGGCCTTTACTTACTGGTACTTGACATATTTATGGATGCAACAAAACTTTCCAAGAAGTTCATTAATTACATAATTATGTAACTGAAACCTTGATCTTTTAAACATTTTGTGACAAAACTGACGTCACATACGTAGGCTCCTTTTTATCACTTTGTCTGGCATCGTGTAGTCGACAGACATACATCAAAATATGTCGACTGACGTTTGAGGAAATGCATCCATACCAAACAGTTGTGTGCTTAAATAATTTGTTAAGTTCAAACATTGCTTCAAGTGAGAGCTGGGGCAAGATGACGGTAATCAGAATACTTTATTAATCCTCGCGGGGAAATTGTTTAAAAATAAATGTTAAATAAATGTGTCAGTTTGAACAAACATGTCTGCATCTCGAGCAGCATTACAAACCAAAGACTTGGATATTACAAATTATCGACTTAATGATTACTCAAAATAGACACATTAATCGATAATGAAAATTATTGTCAATTACAGCTTGAGATATTATATAATCATTATGAGAATTTATCTAAATCATAATGGATGTATTGATTAGGGTCACCGTTCAAAAACTGAAGCACGTGTTATTTGTGACAGCAGTCATGCTCGACTTGAACTTGTCAGTGGTGATCTAGGTAGCGGCCTGGTGTCTATTGTGCCCAGTCGACTCCACCTCTACTGTCGCCCAACTCGAGCTGCTTTATCTGTCTCAGAGTTGTGTCTGGACTCAATGATAGCGGCACATCCCTCCTGTGGAGGCTCGGCGTTGCAGTCACAGCTCAGGGTGTGGACTGTCTTCAGGCTTGTGTCTCGAGTTAAAAAAAAACATTAAAAAGTTTGACAAGGATCCCACAGCCAAAGCTCTTGAGTCATGAGTCTGGTGGGAGTTTGTCTTGAACTTGAGCAGGTTGGACCATGAGGGAGAAAAACACATGTTACCAATTATAGTGTAATAAATGTCGACTACTACAACTTGAAATAAACTATTCTGGCCTTGTGTTGGTTTAATGACTTTCACACTAATTTAAGTAGCGAAGGAGTCTGTGTCAATCAGAAATAAAGTATCTGCGGCTTGTAAAAGAGAAGATCCAAGAACGAAGTGAGTTTAGGATTGTAGGAAACCTAAGAAAACACGCCACCTGAAGTTGAGGAAGCCAGACAGGATAAATACATAAACACTGTCCTTTTGTGCTCGTGAGCTGCATTCACTCCAAACCAGTCGCGCCTGCCGTGATGTTTTTTAATCGTTGTGACCAGCAAAAAGCTGCAGTGTCGACTTTGACCCTTTCTTTCAAGGATGAAGGTGTAGTTGGCGGTCATCGCGCCAAGCTGTTTGATGCGTGAACACCCTCTGCAGTGGTCATCCACATCCACCTGCATGGTTGTGGTCCTGTGTTGTAGCTCCTCGCTCAAAGCCGTTGAGAGAAAGTTGTTGCGCTTTAGCTTTAGCTGGTAACTGAATCTGTTTCGGAGTTCAGTTTCACTCCTGCTCTCCGGTTTGCACTCTCCTGGATCGACTTTATTGTGAATAATCTACAGAAATGTCATGTTTCTCAGCAGATCTTTGTTAGCTCTGCTGTTGTTCAATAACAACGGGTCTACAAAAGAAGATATAGGAATGTTCTGCGCTATTATGTTGGTGTATACAGTAAGGTAAACAGCGTTGTTTACCTCCCTATGCTGTCCTATGGATAAACATTGCACAATGCTGGCGCGGCTCAAAGGATCGCAGTTGCTTACTGCTTCGCTCCGCTAAGAATAAAACACATTTTGGAAACGTATATCCTGAGAAATTTTACTTTTTCAAGCTGTATATGTCGGTTATGGTGAGCAGTTTCAAATGTTGAGCCTTTAACATCAGACAGTTGTCATGATGTTTTAGCTTCAAGCAGAAAAGAAGCAGCTGTTCAGTTAAAACTTTCACTGGAGCTGCAATGTGCTTAAAACATCCTGCTTAACAAAATATCCCTGAGTATTTTGGGATTCATCCAGGATTTTGGTTGAGAAGTTGAAGGGTTTGAGGTCAGTGGAGGTGATCTCGGGTGAGATTTGTCACCGTCTTGTTGCTCGACTTGGACTTAACATGTGTGTCTTTTCCTCCCGGCCCTCTGCTGTCTAAGCTTTTGAGAGATGATGTCACCGCTAATCATGTGACGCCGGGGATAGTCTTTGACGTGTGTGTGCGTGTGCATGTGTGGCAGGCCGGCGGTCTACACTACACTCTGCAAGAACCAAATATGGAGGAAACGACGGTCGGACAGGCTTCCCTCCTCTGTCGTCACGCTGCTCCTGCTCAGCTGTGAATGTGCGACCATCTGACTGCAAGCAGCCTGTAGACAAAACTGGAAGCTTCACTGATTAAACAATACTTTAGATTATGAGCCTGAGACATTTAATATAAGTTGAATATCTCACCATCTCGTCCAGTTTTCTGGAGACCATCAGAATTCAGACATGTCTTGCATGTGTTTCTCCTTTTCTAAATATTTAATAGAGGAATTCAAATGTGTCTTAAAATTCAAGAGTGTGTGTTTATGTTAAGTGTTTTCTCCATTAGACCCTGGCTCTCAACCCTGCGAATCATTCACTTTCAATATGACCTCAAAATGATGATACAATACATGTGGGAGCAGAAATAAAAAATAAAAAAAACCCCGCTCATCATAGCCAACAAAAAAATCCCAGCATCTGTTTGAGGCCTGGGCCGGTTTCCCAACACTACCACTGTGTTTATCTAAGACTGCAGAGCCGACGTGGCACAAGGTTTATTTATAGGAGCCGACAGCGATACCCTGTGGGCTTTAACGCAGGTATTGTCACTGGTGTGTGCTGCTGTAGCACCTGTGGGAATTTGTCTTCGGACTCCACCTGAGTGTTTTGTGAGGAACGGAGGGAGGGGGGAGGACTGTGACTCTGCGGGGCGGTGAAAGTGAAGATACTACATGGGGGGGAGAAAAAAAAAGAGGAATTTAATGTAGAACTGCTGTTTTAATCTTACTCAAGAGGAAGCAGCAAATCATAATGAGCATGCAAAATGATAGCGTTCAAAAGAGACCTGATGAGACGGAGGGAGAGGTAATGGTTAATGTGAAGTGGCGGGGGCTGGTTGTGGCTAATGTTAATGGTGGCCTCTGGCAGTCAGGCGTGCACAGCAGGATTCAACTACCGGCTCTTGAGTGCTGTGAAGAAAGACGCAGTGAATGAACACAGCAGACGGTGAAATGAGAGTGAATTGTAAGAGGAGGGTAGGAGCTGACAGAGGAGAGGGTGATGATGGACTGAGGGGTAAGACGAGTCACTGTGTACTAATGTGTGTTGATTGGGTGAAAAGCAGTTAAAAGGTTGAACGCGTTGTTTTCTCTCTCAGCCGAAGCTCCTCTCAGACATTCATATCACTCTGTAAGCGTGATGTCTGAGGAAGCTCCTGAGTCTTTTGTCTGTAGTACTTCTGCCAGATGCATGGTGGAAATTTATTGACATGTGAGAAAATCCGTAAGTCCCGGTGGTAAGGGGGAACACCCATGGGCGAATCCACCTTTGTTTTTGCGGGGAAAACCCCAGCCCCATGAGGTTTATTCATAACCAGTCAATTTGCAGATGGTGTCATTTTTCTAAAGCCAGTACACTGTGCAATCAGTTATTACTTCAGAATGATAAGTTTAAGTAAAAAAGTTGTTTATTGCCTGTTTTAAGTCTTCTTCGTTGTCTCCTTCTAGTCTTTTTCCTCGACTCATCTTCTTTTTCTTCTTCAAGTCGTCGTCTTCTAGTGGTCTTGTTGATGAAGGTTCTCAGTCATCCAGGTCATGGTAAATCTAGGTGCTGTATCATAGGCAACTGGACTTGTTTCAGTGTCTTGAAGACGTTTCACCTCTCATCCAAGAGGCTTCTTCAGTTCTAACCAACTGGAGAGGGAGTTGCAGGCTTTTTAACTCTGTGTGGGAGTGTCCTTACAGAGTCGTTAAGGACACGTGTGAGCTCTGAGTTTCAGAGTCGTTCCAGTCGTCTTCTTCGCCTTTGTTGATTGGCGCCACTCAAACCAACGAATCGGTGTGTGTAGATGTTGTTTGTTAAGTCATGTTATCGTCTCTATTTAATTTCCATTTAATCAGCTAATGCGGATGATATAAATTTCTCAATATCGGGCCAATGTATATCGTGCATCCCTAGATTCAAGCTCCTCAACGCAGCCAAGTTACAGACGTGTGGAGACGAAGGCCCTTTAAACTCTGCAGAGGCAAAATTTTTTGGCTGGGTGAGCTCAGTGGGTCAGAGGGGACGGTGAGAAACGGTCACAGTCGACAGAAATTCTGAGTTACAGCGATGTGGACTAAGTGGGTGCCGCCTTTTTGGAGTGTTTGTATGCTGCCGTTGTGTCTGAGTCGTGTCTTCCTCCTGCTGTTTGTTTTGTTTCAGTCAAAACTGCACTTGAATATTGCTGTTACAGGTCAAACAAGATAGTCACATTTGTTCGTTATTGGCAAACAGCATGTGTGGGGGGAGGTTGTGTATATATTTGTCTTTGTTTGAAAGCTGCTCTGAAATGGAGACCTTTTTACTTCAGTGTTCAGGAAGTGAGGATCATTTTTGTCTCGTAGTTATGACTTTGTCTTGCAGTTTCTTTGAGGCGCGAGGGAAACTTATTTATTTTTAAATGTTTTGCTTCTAGTTAGTGTTCTTGTTATGGATCTTACTGCAGGTTTAAGCCTTTTAAAATTGTCATCATCTGGTTTTCAGTTGCAGAAATGAAAGGAACAAAACAAACAAGCACTGTGTTTTTGTTGTAACAATCCCTTCCTTGATTTTGACTCCTGTTCTCGTTTGCTGATGCTCACAAACCTGACATGTCCTTGAGTTATAGAGAATATAACACTCTTATCGGTCTCTTGTACAGTTGAGCACATACTGCTTTGATAACACTTGACAAGCCGTCACTTTTACCTGTTGAGTGGACTGTTCTCAAGGTGCTTTCACACTTATAGCACTGTTTCGAGCAACTAGTCCCCTTGAAACTACGAACACTACAAACTAGAGATCAGCAGCCGAAGGTTGGGAACTACAAGTTAATTATAGAGCATTTATTGTGTTGTGTGTCTTATCTAATCAAGTTTAGACAAATTAGACCGATAACTGAATAATAACCGATAATTTAGTTTGAGACGTAATTTACAATGTGCTATTGTGACATTTTACTTTGATACGCAAACATGTATCTCAAAATTGGTAGCAAGTAAAGTTGCATTACAATTTATTGCCAATTCCCAATTCAAGTCCTAATAGTGATTATTAGAAATGATGCACACAGGTTGTGGTAACCTTGACAATTTGCGTTTGAGGAGTCACGTTCTCAGCATTTCCTGTAAGGAAGTTGAACCCTGAGAGCAGAGACTTTATTGGCAGCGGTCTATGCTACCATAGCCTTGTTAGTAGTGCTTTTTGTATAGTACCCTTTGAACCCATATATAGCCTTAATGCACCTAAACTGTAGCCTGACTGATCTATCAGTTGGCTGATATTTTTGGCCTGTATTGGCCTATCACCGATATGTCAGTATTGCGTATGTGTTGTCCGATACAGAAAAAGATGCTGAAGATGATTTAAAATGATTAAATTCTCAGTGATGTTGATGTTTCAGTGCACTGATATAATTTTAAACAATTGAGTACATGTTAAACTGTAAACTATTTTGCCTACGTTGTACACATTTTGGCCACAGGGGTTTGATTTGTGCGATCAATGCAAACAAATTGTGTATATGTCCGTATCAGAATTGTTGTATCTGTATATGTGCCAAAAATCTGTCAGGCTCTAACCTAAACCCTGGATCTGTTTTGCGTTTCCACCACAGACAGTAGTCTTATAAAATGTAGGAAGAGTTGTGACTCCCTGAGCTTCAGAGGGTATAAACCCTTTCACTCGTCCAGTAGTCGTCCAGTGTTGTCTTGAATCTTGAGAGGCTGATGCATTTATCACCTGACACACTGTACATCACTGGTAACCTTCACCTTCCCTTTTCTGTCACGCTTACTTTCTCTCTTGCAAGTGCACATTCCCTCCACACAGTCATCAAGGCAACAAGACAAAACACAGATCAAAACAGAGTTTGGGGAAATCCTACATCAGAGTGCAGATGACGAGGCAACTCGGGTTGATCCGACTGACCGATCAATGCTCTGCAGTAAGTAAGCGTGGGAGGTACCTCTACAGAAGGACAGGGCGGCATGAAGAGGTTATTTTGGTACCGTTCCAAAACTTTTGACAATAGAGACGCAAATAACCATCCTGATGTGTAACCGACTGAACCGGACTGCTTGGTGGAAATGCAGATTATGTCACAGGAATCATATCTGGAACTGGACTCCTGTGGTTTAAATACATGCAGAGTATCTTTAGGCTAGAGTATTAAGTGTGAAATGGAGCTCTGTAATGGAAGCACTAAAGATTAGACGGGTGAAGGGTTATTGGCTACAGCAAAGGCAAATGTTAGGGGCCTAAAGAAGCAAACTTCTAGAAGAGTGTCTTGTCTGAATGCACTGCTGACTGTGTGACAGCCCGAGGAGCTGCAGCTAATACTGTAGTTTGGCAGATGTCATGGCTCTGGGAGACTGTCCTCTGACCTTAAACTATCATCTGATATCATCTGATATGCACCGAACACTGGCTGCATGCCCTGAGTGGAGGAATCGTAGGGCACGGCTCAGCTGATCAGCAGAATGTGACGGAGCTCGACAAACCTGCTGTTTGTCCACTAATTGCAGCGGTTGAAGGGCTAAAAACATTCAACTACGAGTCTGATCGAGCTGTAGGACGCAGAAGCCAGTCGAGTTTGATTCATGGCTGGTGGTGTTTTGCGTCTGTTCCTCAGAAGTGGTTTCAAAGGATATGAAGCCATTGATTATATGAGCCACCAAGGCTTTAACTACTTTCCTGTGAAAACTGATCACGTGGTGTGTAAAATGTCAGTGTCGCCCTCGCGGCTCATGTGCATCATTTTTCCACACATCTTGGCTTCAAATGAGATAAGCTTGATTTTGTATCCAGAAAGCACTGATAACACTTGGGGTTGCACAATATATCGTTTTCAGCATCGACATTGAAATGTGCGCCTGCGCAATAGTTGCATCTCAGGACATGAAATGTCAAATAAGGCATATTAAATCAGGACTTTCACTTTTTTTTTTTTTTTTTTTTCATATTGCAATACATATCGCAGAAAAACCAAAATAATGCAATGTCAGTTTTTTCCTAATATCCTGCAGCCCTAATACACTTTATAGTTACCATCATTAATAAATGGAAAATATATGGTATTCATCAAGCAATTGTTAAGTTGCAAGGTGGTGATTGTTACTTTTTAAATTGTTAATATATGCTTTGTAGTTCATCTTTGAACATTTGGATGGCGATGGAAAAAGTTGCAAGAAACATTTCATTGTTTAACAATTAGCTGTTATAACTAAAGTTTAATTAACAATACATTTACCATCTTAAAGTACTTCATTTACTGACCTGCCATTTATTAATTTGTTAAACTGGCATGGTTGGAAGAGGTGTGCTTTGGCAGTATCTCATGCACGAGCACGAGTAGGGTGCCCATAATTATACGCCGCCTTGCATGATCAAGAAATCCAGGAATGTGAGAGGGCTGTCCTTGACCAAAGCGACACAAAACAGTCAGTAAGGTTTCATGCTCTGTGTTGTTCTCCGATGTGCTGCAACCACGCTGCGACGTGATGACGTATGTACAGGAGGAAACCGTGCTCGGGCCCGGTTGCGGCACGGTACATAGCAACTGGGCCGAGTGCGAGTGTGCCCTTAGAGAGCCTGAGCTCTGTGTCATGATGACGAGGCAGAAAGACTCCAGAGTAGCTGTCCGGTCATTAGGTGTCCCATTTCCTGTGATTTGTATTCAAAACCGGTTTCACAGGATATCATCAGAGAGATATCAGAGAGGACGTTGGTGCATTTCAATGCCTTGCTCTAATAAACTGGAGATCACGCTGTAACCCTGACACACTGTGTATGTTTGTTAAATATGCTTTGTCATGCACTGTAAGCAGCAGTGTGCTTTTCATTTTTGAACCTTTCACACTACTGTTGTTCACACTTTTTGTTTTTTCAAACTAAGCAGATAAGAGCGGATAAATACTTGAGGAATTCATTCAGATTCCTTGACTTAAAGTTCTTTCTGTGTCAGGCTGCTGAGACCAGGAGGCTTTGTTGCTCAGTGAAATATGTGTTAAATGGCCCAGATGTGACTGCGCATTCATGCTGCTGTTGTTGTTGTTATTGTTGTACTCAGCTTTTACCTGTGATGCTTGGTGACAAGTCAAGAATTTGAAAATGATTTGATTTGTCTGATATTTAGCTCTGCAAAAGAGGAATGTTTGTTTGTTTGTTTGTTGAGGCCTGGTCACACCGGAAAGTGACTTTAAAATATTTAGTTCTAAGAGCCTCTATAGCCAGTAAGCTCACTGCTAGCCTGGTTAGCTTAGCTTCGCTAACCAGACAAGGCGTGCTTGTGCTAGTCAGTCACAAGCTCACTGAGCTTTTATTTTGTCTTTATTGTGTTTACTCCTTCCTTCTTTTGTTCTCGGGATTGTGCGACGTTTCATTCAATAAAGTTTTTTAAATGGGATTAAACCAAAAAAAAAAAAAGCTCTCTAAACTAACAGTATGTTTGTAGCTAACGGGACCGTAGGTTTACACACAGTTTGCTGTAAACTATTCGTCTTTAGTGGAGCAGCTAGCACTGGTGGGTTAATGTCGGAGTCAGCCATGTTGGACAGTGTGGCTGTGTGTTTAAGTATTGGTCAAAGTCGAACTTGCAATACAAGTGAAGTTGACTTTATCTACAAGAACAACTCGTATTGCAGTGTTTCTACTGTTTTTTTTAGAGCACTCGTGCAATTTTTTTGGCAAACTGCTGCATTTATTTTGATAAAGATCGCTGGCGTATCTGATGTTTCTCCATCATTGTGTGAATTTTGAGCCACAAATGGAAATTAAAGCAGTAGCAGTCACCTAACAGTTTCATGGTTTATCTTAATCCAGCTGGTGAAATAGTCACATGAACAAGTGATGTCTTTAATCTACCAGCCACTAGAAACGCGCCTCAACCCTGGTTGTGGTCGGAGGTCAAGGCCAGCTAATGCTCAAGGGTAACTGTTTGTAAAATCCAGTCATTAGTGATTTTCCTTTTTTTTTGGGCTGAATGGTAGGTTCACGTGGTGTCATCAGCCATGATTAGACTAAGCAGCAGGCTGTTGAAGCAACATTATGCCTGCCGAGTGTGAGATGTTGAGTTTAACCACAGGAAACGGCACTGAGTTATAAGAAGCTTTGATTTAACAATACAATGTCGACAGGTTAAGAAGTTAAGCCGTCAGCTTCACAAAGCAAATATTTCAGTCTTGATTTAGTTCACACCGCCTCTAATAAAACAATTATTGGGATCGAATTAAAAGAAACCAAGAGAGCTGCGTCTGCAAGAAGATACAAATAGGCAAAGTTGTGGAATCCAAAGATCTTTCAACAAAAGACACTTCAGACACATCTCATTTAAAATAAATGGGATGCTGACAGTGTTGATTAGTGTAATTTATGAATATAATCCAGCAGGAAGCCAAATCTGCACTCATTACTCAGTTGTTATTGGAGAAAATCTGCAAAAAGTCCTTATTTGAAGGCAGGATACATTACAACTGTGACTTTCTGTCCTTGAACCTTTGAACCCTAGGTGTCCACTAATGTGATGTTATGATTCTCGACGGCTTCTGGTGAAAACCCCTGGCAGAGAAATGACTGTGAAAGAGTTGAGCAAACGAAATGAAGCAAAGGTCAAAACTGCAATATCAGGAAGCTCCAGTTAATTCTCTGTTAATCCATTTCTCAACACCATGACTCAAAGTTAAGTTCAGAGGGCACGTAAGGGGATGTTTCACATTTCTGAGATGCCAAAGAAGATGTGTAGACATGGCAGGCACAGGATTCAGCTTTGCAGTGTAGTGTTTGGTCTGAAGAAGTGGGTCTGAGTTGGAGCTGGTTCTAAGTTTAAAAGGGAACTTCAACAATTGTTTACAGGTCCTGGAGAAAGCTACTGCACAAGAGTTGTATATAGTGTTTCTGGTTCCAGTGGGAGCGATGTGAAGTTGCCTTCAGCGATGTCACTTAAGTCAGTGTTGTTGGGGATGGAGACTACAACTACAAAGAAGTGAGCTTGCCAAACATCTGTAGCCTGCACCTCATGTCTCGGTGTGGCTAATGGCTAGAGGCTACATTAGCCGCTACTAGCGTAACACAATCTCTGACCTGAACATTCATTGTCGTTGCATTGTGGGTAATGTAGGTGTCACGTTTTGATGAGGAAGAAGAATGGGTGGTATTAAAACAATGATATCCCTGATTCTGTTTCATTGATTGTAAAAACTGTCCATCCGGAGCCGGGCATTGTTGCTTGGTTGCTTCCCAAAAGAGAAAGTCGATACTAGAAATGCGATGATTAATCGGATCAAACAACTCAATTTTGTGACGGCCAGACTGTCACGCAGCACATACACGCCCACTCCTCCACAATCCATTCACAAAACCGCGCGTTACGAGCTGCAATATGTAAGAAAAATAACCAAAATTATCACAGAAAGTGAAGAAGTAACAGTTTTTACGTTATGATGACTATGTATCTTAAGTAGAGTAATAAAAGTAATCTGAAGTTAGCATGCTAACACGTCCGAACTCTCCTGGTCCCCGAGCTCCCAGTCCGTACCGCTAGCTGCACGGCTAACTAACCTAACCAGCTAACGGCAGCTACAGTTAGCAGTTACTCTGGTGAAATTCTGCCCCTTGTTTGTTTGACAGTGAAAATAATCCATATATCGTTAATTTCAGCCCTTGTAGATACAAAATTATTGATGGCTAAAACAATTTTGTAAGAATTTCCTTCGCATGTTTGATATCCTCCTTTCTTTTCATACTCAAATAGAATGACAACGACCCAAACTGAGACTCAAGAGACCGAGGGCTGATTATCAGAATCAATAAACCCTGCAGCTCTCTGTTCGTAGATCTTCAGGATATAGTTTTG
Source organism: Pagrus pagrus (assembly GCF_965226575.1). Taxonomy (NCBI): domain Eukaryota; kingdom Metazoa; phylum Chordata; class Actinopteri; order Spariformes; family Sparidae; genus Pagrus; species Pagrus pagrus. Next base: position 4,379,835 of record NC_140198.1, read on the forward strand.
TGTCGTGTTAAGTTGTGATTGGTTCCTCTGTGTACATACATTTCCATCTAGTGACTAACTGCTACCTTCGGGAGTCTTATTTTCTTCTGCACAGTGCTTCTTTCTGCCTAACCGGCCTCTCAGTGTGGTTGTACAGTCATGCTCTCTGCAAACGTGACCTCCAGTTGGTCACAGTTTTCACCCGAAGGATTGTATGTAAGAAAACGTACAGTATAAATGCTCTTTCACTGATCCACCTCACTGGGCCCCCTGCACTCTTTCACTGAGACTCCTCAACAGGAATGAATAATGAAGGCAGCGATTTCTTTTTGGCCAGCCTATTTAAAGACTCACTTCTTCTTTACTTCTTGTGAATTAACTTTTTACTTGTGTTGTTAATATTTTGCTGGATTTTTCTTCAAAGATTGCAACATAATTGCCAGTTATCACAGCATCTTTACCATCTTTCTCTCGGTTTTTAGAGGAATTGTTGTATCCCAGCATGAAATGTGTTGCTTTTCCTTTTCTTACGCTATCGTAAACGTAGTTTCTGACTTTTGGCCAAGCAAAACAAGACATCTGCCGACGTCACGTCAGACTGAGAGGAATTAAATTTGTATCTGTGGATGGCGTTTGTAGCTTTTCTCAGTTTGATTCTACGTGCGTCAGGTTTTTGTATTTAACATTTTATTTTCCGGCTGTATCTTTAATGAAACCCAGGTCCTCTGCCGCTCTCAGTGCCGTTAGTGATGCAGCCTGCCAAAGGATTTTATTCCCCTCTCTCCTTTTTCTTTCTGGCCTTGTCCCTGGATGTGATCGTCCTTAAGAAGCTTACTGAGATTTGCTCTCTGGTGTAAACGGCTCTGAGAAGTCCCTGTGAGCTGCTTTCACTCCCTCGTAGTCAGACTGTGGTGATACTTCAGCCAGAGACAACAGGAGGCTCTGACTTCAGATCTGCTTTGTCGGTTTGTTTCTGTTAAGATTCATGACCAGGTACGATCAGGGTCGGTCAGTTAGCCAAATATATCAAACAGTCGACATTAATGCATGTTTCCATGTGGGGAATTATGTTTTGTTTAATCTTTCTCAGCTTTATTGTGTCAAACTATCCATGTTGGTAAATGAGAATAAGTCATCTGTTGCCTAAAAGTTAAACAGCGTTACGTACAGGGCTTCTGTGGATCTGAACAAGTTACAAAATCGTATTAGAGAATCAGTAAGAGCTTACGCTGGAGAAACACATGCAGATGTACCTAAAGCCAGGTTAGGTGAGGTCAAGTTTTATTAATTGTTGTGTCTACCTTTTTGACAATTTTCTGTGCGTGTTTGGAGAACAATGTCTGGATTTTGGGTCATTTGTTCTTATTTATTTAGATTATTGATGGTTTTTTTGTTATTAATTTGTTGTTGGATCTGCAGTTTCTCTTATATATGTTGGCTTGGAGACGTTAAAAGATTTTATCGCTGATTGCAGTTTAAACACACTAAGTTGATCACAGGGAATTTTCATTATCCTGATAATTGAAGTGAATATCCTCACATGAATGACTTCAAAAAGCTTTCTAGCTCTCTGATGTGTGATCGTATATTGGTTTTCTGATTTATTTTGACTTGCTTGACCCTGACACGATGGCTGAGGGCATCTTGCGCATTGTATCACCCACAAAAGCAAGTTAAATCATAGGTTTAAACTAAATATATCCTGTATTTGTGCAGGAATACCTTAGGATAGTAAAAATAATATAAATATAAAGACTGTTTCCTAACACAATGTAAGGTTAAAGTGATTCCAGTATGTTAAAGTGCAATTTTAGCTGTTATTTTAAAGTATTAAGAATATTTTGATCAATATCAGAATACTGATGTGGATTGCAATTATCTTGACCAGGCTAAATTATATAAACATAAAGAAGTGATGGGAGCAGGCAGGAAGAATAATCTAGTTTCCTGGATCCTTTTAGTACTGAAATGATGAGTCTAGTAACCAATTTGTTGAAGTCACAGAAAGTTAATCAACAACAATTTGGCCAACAGTTTCCTACATTTTCTTTAAAGGAAATGGATGAAGCGTTTCCTGTTTCCAGCGTCTGTAATGTTTGTCTTCCTCTTTTATTTTTATTTGCACATCTTTGAGTTTTGCATGTTGATTAAACAAAACAGCTGATTTTAAGATGTCACGTTGGCCTCTGTGAAAGTGTCACAGTGTCTCTTCTGTAATTGTTTTGCAGCAGTGGTGGCAGGGTGTAAAATTTTGGTATTTGTTCCGCGTCCATCCCTGTTAGTTTTGGTTAGTTTGTTATTTGATCATGATTAAAAGGCTTCTTCTATGCGCTGGGTCTTATTTTTGTGTTTATAATATTCAATTTCTTATCTTATCCAGCTGTGGTGGAAATGATTGTACTCTGGCGCTCCACCACTCTTTGAATAAATGGAGAGGAAACTCTGCGTGTTGTGATTTCTAACATTTTATAGACGCAATGATCCATAAATCACTTTAAACATTCTTGAATTGAATTACACAAGAAAGTCCCTGCTTGAATTATTGTTTTGATCCACCAGACTTTCCTTCCTCTTGCTGACTGTAACTTTCACTGATGACTTTCTGTGGTCTATGGACATTTTCTCTCCCCACATTGAGTCAAAGTGCCTCCCCTCTAACCATCTTACGGTTGTTTGTCTGTTGAAATGAGCGGCCGTTGTTGTCGATCTTACTGGCCACAGTAATGACGGGGCAGAGAAATGGCTTATCTGAAAATGATGCTGCAAGTGAAGCAAAGGAGACTTAAAGTAAAAGCCAAATGAAGGCAGATCATTAATCAAGAGCCTACCTGCGCAGGTAGATAAGAAATGGAAAAGATAATGAAAACGAATGAATTAAACTGAGACGAGCAGGTCGGCACATGTGGGCTGAACTGAGACAGAAGGTCTCGTGCTTCTTTTGTCTGTTCAGCTGATTTTTATCAAAATTCATTACACCAAACTCCAACTAATTTCAGATGGGAATCTGTTGTTTTTCCTCATTGTAAAGACGATCTGTGTTTATGTATGCAGAGCTGGTTGTAATGTCGACTGTCTTCATGTGTTTCCACAGAGTCTACCGGCCCGGCCAAGGTGGTGAGAGCAGGGAACCCCCCCAAAGCCAGACGTGGAGGAAAGGTAATATCATCTGTGTGTTATGGTTATTAAAGGATTCATAAGATGGACTTAATGGCACCAACATGGCTCCTCTTTGTATAGAGACAGAGAGGGGGTTAAAAACTGAAGACAGAATAAACGAAAGAAAGAGAAAATTGATGCAGAGAGATTTATCATCAGTCCAATTTCAAGCATCACATAGCTCACGTAGCTCATAACGTCGTCTCTTCAGAGTCAAATTTGGTGCTTTTAAAACGATCAGTGATCAAAATATTAAAATTGTTCCGTAGAAGGTAGTTGGTAGTTTTTAAAAGTCGTTCTTGAACCTATCCTCCTCCTCACAGTTGGAGTATTTTGTTTTTCATTTCATTGGCAAAATTAACCAGAGACAAGTAGGAAACTATTATAAAATAAACACTCAATAGTAAGGTGAAGTTAAACCAAGAAGGCAAAACACAAAATGTCAACATGAGTAAAATGAATAAAAGTGATAAAACAGGTAAAATCACAGAAGCAAAAACGCGATGCAGATAAAGAGAGAAATAAAAGAATAACATCAAAAAAGGATGATGAGACTAAATCACATCAGAGGAATCAAAAACAGATTAATAGATAAACAGTAAAAGGAATAAAATGATCCTTCGTCCTTCATGTGTTTACTTGCAGATGAGAAAGTAATCGCTTCCTTTCTGTTGGTTTTAAAACAACAAACAGCTTCAGAAGTTCAGTTTTTTCCAGTTACTCAGCTGATAAACATTCATTTTATTTATGTACTGTGACAGTATGTACAGTCACACTGCTGATATCTATCCGTCGTGCCTGAAGCTGTGTATCAGCCTCCCTTCACACTTCCTGGAATGCAAATGTTAGTTCCTGGTGAGCCAATGGCCTGTTAGATAAAAACACAGAAACTCTTCCCCTCCAGCGTGTCATTCACAACTTCCTACCGTTGTTGGGCGACACTCTGCAGTTGTACTCCTCGGTTGTTAACCACACCTTGACCGCAGACTTTTATGACACCTTTGTGTAAACTGCAGAAACGACGGACACAAACGGACAAAATCACAGGCAATTAACGGCTCGAGATAATAAGGGTTGGCAGCGGGTGAGTTAGAAAAACAATGAAGATGAGAAAGTGTCGTAATGTAGATTTCTGCACAGGACGAGACACGGGGTTGACTTATTCAGTTGACTATTTGAATGTGCAGAAGCGCCAGCAGCCTTTTTCCACAAGATGAGCTTTTGTTTACACTCTTTCATATCTTTCTGCTGTAGTTTTAGTTTTAGTATGCAGAACAGCTGTGAAATCCACACTGTGACAGTGCTTGATATAATCTGTCCTCATAGATAACCTGTTGTAACAGTTTCTGTGACACTCCCTGTTTTTAATTCAGCTTTGTTTTTAATTTGCTGCTCAGGTTGGGGACTTTGCCGACGCCAACAGCTGGCCGACCCCAGGGGAGATCGCTACTAAAGACATGCAGGTTTGTGGTGTCTGTTTGAGAAGTGTTGAGTCACCGGCTGATGGATGTGCAGCGGACACACTGATGAAATGAAGGGTGGTGTGTGTCGTCAAAAGACTCTGTTACAGTTCAAGACCATTGAGCTGTTTCATGGTTCCTGCAGTGGAGCCAACAAGTTCACCATACATGCACTCACATGTTCAATCAGCTGTGAAAGTGTGGAAATCGTTTGTAGAATGAACATTTTGTTCCACATGTACTCAAACTTCTGTCAGCGCCTTTGCAGCAGCAGTTTTCACTGTACAACGGTAGATTTTAGCTGCAGAGGGATGACACACCGATGTCATCCAAACCGGACACCTTTCTATGTCTGTTTGAATCAATGCTTTGACAGGAATAGTTGCATTTAGAGGCTACACAACATCCTTTTCTTGCAGAGAACACGTAAGAGGGGATATACTTTTTTAAATTTAAATCCGTAAGGGAGATCTGCGTTAGTAGTGCCTCTGGACCTGGTTGGGATTCATTGTATTGCTTGCAATCAAGGTGTATAAGGCAGACTGTGTGTGATTTATAAGTTGAGCTCAGCATTATGAGTAAAAATGATTCTCACGGTCAGAGTGGAACGAAGTTGGAGCGTCTTCATCCTCTTAAATAATATCTTTGAGATTTGGTTGGATCCTCAGAAGCTGGTGTGACTTAGCTGAGAAACTGAGCTGTAGAGGACGTTTCCATCCCTCACCTGTGTAGCCGACCAGCTGACATACAGACACACGCTTTGCGTTTTGCTAGCTACCACACCCCACAAGCTAACAGTTAAGTTATTTATGATTGTTGACAGTCACTCAAATCACATTTGACTGGACAGATTTGTTTGAATAGAAGCAAAAGTAACAGATTTTAATATACATGTTTTCTAACACATATAAGGAAGACACATCATCAGATACTGGAACATTTATTATTTTGTTCTCCTGCAGGGATAACCCTTACCCCAGTTCAAACATTTTATTTTTACCTCTGAAGAACAATGGCAGGGCTCTGCAGCCTGAAAAGTAAGCCAAGACAAATAAATAACTGCACTGTTCGAGTCAAAAACCGGAACGAAAATTCATCAACAGCAGTAGGGATGAATTTTACTGGGTGCTTTATGAGGACGGGGTTAATAATCTGAGGCGACAGACAATTGGTCTGTCATGTAAGCGAGGTTAGCTAACCAGCGTTAGCAGCTCTGTTATTAGCTACATAACGTTAGCTGGGTGCCAACCTTGATAATTGCGACCTGCTCTCATTGAAGCGATCGCATTGACCTAAAAATACATTGAGATTAGCTACAAACGTGGCCACGTTTGACCTTTTAATTAAACACAGCTGATCTGTCGTTCAGATTATTAGTTCTCGAGCGTCGTGCCTTGGGACAGATGCATGAAACTAGTTCGCATTTAAAACTGTCTTTAAAATCTGTTTACATCTCAATACTTTGATAAATTTGTTGTGATTCGTGTGATAGGACTTAGAAACTACTGTCACCGTTGTGTCTGCAGGAGATTGTACAGTACTGGATGTGTGACTCGTTGCTTTCGTACAGAATTAAGTTTAAACAAGCGGCAAAAAATCCTTAATGTTGACAGTGAGCAGGTAGAGACAGAAAAGAAAGGAAGGAAAGACCTCCGTTGTTCAGGTTGTAAGTCAGAAACAAGATTTAAAAGACTAATTCAACACGGCTGGCAACAGAGAGTGAGAAACAGACGCTGGTGTTTATACAAAGAGCATCTTAGTAGTTTCAAGTCACAAATTATAATCATCACCGACCAATCAGAAGGAGCGGCTCAGCGTGTCCTGCTCCGCTTTGCTGTTGTGGATGTGTTTAGTTTCCTACAATAGGTATTTTAGTGGTTGTGGCTGTAATTACACAGCGGCTAAACAGCAAGTCCAGACAGAGCAGTCTGCTGCTGCTGCTGGCCGACTGTGTCCTCTGGACTGCATGTCTCTTTATTTAAAGGATAGAGTTAGTCCAGGCTCACCACTATGGCAGGACCTCTCTGCCAGTTTGGAGACAATACAAAGATGGCTGACCTCAATGCAGTGATCAGGGAAAATGTTTCAACTGAGTCTTATGTTCAACAGCTGTTATCTTAGAGAAGAACTGTAGAAACTATTTTAAAAATCCTTCCTGATAAATGGATATAAATGTCTCACTTACTGCTGGTGTACTCACTGATTTCACTCAACCCGTCAGCTGTGTTGACACGTTGTCAAATCTGTTGAGTAAATACTCAGATGTTGGGCAAGTTATCCAATCGGTAGCTCGCAGAGATGAGTTCAGTTGTTGAATGGAGCACTCTGAATAATCACACACACAATGGCAGTCAGGTATTCTTCTTTTCAACCATCAAACTATCAACAGATTGGAAAAGGAGAAGAAGATAACGGGAGCTAAAAAAGTGGCTTTATTCAGCTTAAATCTTAGTTTTAAGAGGTTTAAGAATATCAGCTTTAAATAAAGGCAAACGTTTCACTGTTCATCATAAAGATGACATTTTTATTCCTTATCTGACAGGATGTGACCAATAAGGATTTCATTATTGATTAATCTGCTGGTTATTTTCACAATTACTATACATATTGTTTAGTATAAAATGTCAAAAATTGTGATAAATGCTCAAAGTGAAGTCTTCAGATTGCTTCTTTTGTCCGACCAACAGTCCAAAACCCAAAGTGTCTTCATTTACTGTCATAAATGACGAAGAAAAAGAGTAAATTATCACATGTAATGAAGCTTGGACCAGCACACGTTTGACATTTTTGCTTGAAAATTGACTTTTAACGATTAGGAAAATAGTTTGAATTTAACTGTTGTAGATCTAATAAAATTAAACATTTCAAGACGTCGCGTTGGACTTTTTCACATTCTTTAGACATTTTGTTGATCATGTGTTTAACCAGTTACTGACAAAAAAACAACCATCTGATTTATCGATAAAGAATAATCCTTATTTGCAGCCTGTTAATTAACCGTTTGCTCTTTGAGGCAAATGGACAGAAGGTTCTGGACCGTTTGGGTTCAGGGAGAAATCAAAGGAAGGTCTCGGCCTTTAACACCTGTCACATACGAGCTCTACTTCCAGTGTAGACCCGCTCAGTTCAGGTGTCCATAGCGCCCGTCCACCCTACATCCAACATACTGACCCCCTCCCCTATATCCCTCGCCCCCCCCCCCCCCCCCCCCGCCTCACAGCTGTCGGTCCGACGGGGGATGCATCTAATTTGTGTCGCCTTACAGTAGCAACAGCATTTAATCACCCCTCGGTGACCTTTTCTATTCCTGATCTCTGGGTGATAGTGTGTCACCGGGAGAGCGACCCGTCTAACCTCCCCTATTTTAGGCAGCCAGGTCTGAGAGTACATGCGGGAGAGAGCGTATCCCCGAGCAGGAAAATGTGGGTCACATCATCAGAGCCAGGAATAACCGGCGGGTCAGGTGGCAGAAAATCGTAGGTGGGGAGGGGGTGGAGTCTGTGGACGCTGGCCAAGGCCTGGGAAGGGATGTCCTTTTAGGGATCCCCGTCATTAAACCACTCATGGATCGGTGCTGCTGCTATTCTTAGGGGGGCTGGAGTTCACGGTCCATCACGTAACATTTAAAGCTGTAAATCAATCGCTGAATTCCTAAGATTATACACGCCGGGAAGTAGACACCGAAGTTTGATAAAGGAGGGGTTTTTGATTGCAGGGTTTTGTGCTTTAGAGTTTGGTGCCGTGGTTGAAGCCAAACCTTAGATTTCATGCAATAAAATACCCAGTAGTCTACCATTTAAAGTTTTAAAACGAGTACATTGAGAGTATATTTATCTGGATGATGATTCTGTTGCTTGAATAAGTTTGGTGAGCGCGGATGCAACATTTTAAAGCATAAAACGCGTTCGAGGGGCATGTCGGTGTGACAGCTGTGTCTATAAATCATCTCCTGTTGTGTCGGGTTGGCAGCAGAGAAGAAAGATGCATTGTAGCGCAGTTCATCACAACACCAGCACACATGAAGCGTAAATAATCTGCGCCTGTAGACTTATTAATCAACAGAAGTTGGGTTCAGCTGCTCTAATGTGAGGACGGGTTGATTTGCTTTGTTTTATATTATTGTAAACTGTGAATAAGTTTGAGTTTGAAAAAAAGAAGTCTTACCATAATCATCTCGGGCTCTGGGATCGTTTTCATTTTTCAGTGTTTTGACACGATAGATTAAATTAGAGCTACAACAGTTATTAGATGATGAATCATCAATCATTTGCTGGTTTCAGCTTCTCGCCTGTGAGAATTTGATGCTTTTCTGTCATTTGATTGTAGATTTTAGACTTTTGATTGGGCAAAATTAGACATTAGAAAATTAATAATATTTGTCACTGTTTAATAGACAAAACAAGTAAATAAATTAATAGATCAAACGATGATGAAAACGTTCGTTAGTTGCAGCCCGAGACTGAGAAATCAATTAATTAGGAAAATGGCCAAAGTAGTAACTCGAACGTTAAGCTAAGTTAGTTACATTAAGTTAGATTTAGCAATCCGAACCTGACTTTCTCTTCGTTATGTCGGTACGATTTCTGTCTTTACGATCAAACATTTGCCTTCTCCACCAACTGGCTTTGTCGAACAATAAGTGTCAGCAGGTTTGTGTTCGTGCAAAGACGCGTGTCCACCCTTATTAACTGCACGCAGGCGTTAAAAACAGGTTTTGTGCAGAGTCCTTGAAATGTCTTAAATCCTGTTTTTAGAAATTTAAAAAAGCCCTTAAAAGTCATTAGTCTTACATTTTGATGTATGAGGTTTTACTTTCCACAGATAGTTCATCTAATTTCAGTTGGTATATTATCAAAATGAGACGAGCTCTTCTGTGAAAATCCACATTTCCGATGTTACAAATCTTTAAACCTTTAAACAGTCTGTGTTCTCCATACCTGCACTTACTTCACCATCTTCCCTCCTAAAACCTGCCTCTCCACGGGGCCACATATATACTTTATACCTTTAAACTCGCCTGCAGTGTTTGAATGACAAAGAGGTTAAAGGATTAGTTAAACATGACCTTGAAAATGTCTTATAAAGCATTAATTTTAAGTGATGCCTGTAGAAACCTTGAGGGGGAAGGACACCATAACATGTCTGCGTTCAGTTCATTGCAGTGTTGCAGGATAGACTCGTGTGTTTGCAGCTGGTAACAAAAGCTATTTGTCTTTTTTGTCTCGTCAGTTACCACCTCATTTCGTTGTCTGCTTTGTGTCCGGAGTGAAAAGATAATCCGTGTAGTTTAGACCGCCTCAGCTGGTTGGTAGTTCATTCTGTACCTGCAGCCGTGTTCAGGATCATTTAATTTCCGGTTGTGAAAGTGTAACCGAAGCTTCATCATTACCTTCCTGTGGTGGGAGAGTGAATCAGCATCCCTCTGATCTCAACATCTCTGTCGACATTTTCTTCAGCCGTTACGCCACATCGCCTCATCGATTCAGGAAACGCACTCCACCTCTCACACCTGAGCTTTAAGCACAGTCGTCTGCTCTAACTGTTCACTTCAGTCATTTCACACCCTCAAAATAATCGGCTCTTATTCTCATCCGTGCAGAATCGAAAGCAAAATAATAAGAATGTTTGTCTGTGCAGATGTAATGACACAATATTAGCCATGTAACCGTTGAGATGATACAGAATGTACTTGATAAAACCCAGAGGGAGCTCAGTGGACGCAGCAGATGCTTCTTATTATCCACAGCTTGTGCAGCATCCACGTTTCTGTGTTTGACGGCAAAAGGAAGAAGTGTAATGCCCTCAGAGGAGCTTTTAAAGAGGCAATAATTAGGTTTTTATTCACTCTATCATAACTAAAAATAGCCAGATTATAACTGCATGGACAGACTCCCAGATAACTTCTGAATTCACTGCAGGGCCTGAAAAAATCCCCAAACTCTGAAGTATAAAACTCCCTCCTCAAAACCATTTTAAGCTGCTTAGCAGTCGAGCCTCTTCATTCATGCTTAGTATGTGTACATGTCCTACATACAGTATGGATGTGTTTGTGTGTGTGTGTGTTCATCATGGTCCATCTCATTGTCTTCTCTAAACTGCTCTTCCCTCCCTCTGTTCAGATGGAGGCAGTGACACGGACCGTGTCCTGCCCGCCGACTGTCAGGCAGGTCAAAGACTCATGGAGATTCACTGTAAGTTCAACCTGCAGCCTATGAAACCTGCAGCCTGCCTGCCTGCAAATGATTCCTCTAACCTCTAAAAACTCAACACCTACACAAAGAAAAGAAACATTGTAGTCAGTTGATCTGAAAACTAGATTCTCCTCGGTTCTTCGTGAGGAAACCACAAACTTCCTGTCCTTTTACAACAAACGGGAGGACGTGTCGTGTTTAATGAGGTTTTTTTTTTTTTCCAGAAAGAATGCAGGAAGTGGAAACCAGTTAGCCTAGCTTGCAAATGTTAGCACTGCTTAGTCATCTCTCAATGCTGCGTTCATCACACATTATTCAAAGGAGCGATTTGACACACAAACTGGAGAGAAGGGAAACCCGGTGATACATCAACAAAATTTAAAGGATTACTCAATAGTCCAAAAGTCCAAAACTTGTTTCCACTGTGGTCCTGTTATTTAACAGCAGCTGTCCATTTGCAAGACACCACCATCAAAATCAAGAACACAGTAACAATAAATGTTTTTTACAATTAAAACACGTCATTATGACCCAATTTATCAGCCTTAACCCCAATTTCAATACCTCGTATCGATTCTTTAACGTATAGAAAGGAAGAGAAAGAGTGACCCATGCAACAAGTCGCAGTGAGTCAGGGCGACGCTGCACTATTTGTAAAGTCTGAACCCCAAGTTCCCTGCAGCTCCCTCGGCTGATGTTAGTCTGCCTGCAGTCGGCGCCGGGCTCGTTAAACCCTTTTATGAATGGCAAAACCTTAAGTGAGGCATCTGCGACTTCATCCACATCTTGAGGTAATTAATTAGCTAGTTGTATAAGTTGTTGCTGAAGATAGCTCAGCTTTTTCACTGTCTTCATTGACATTAGCTTAATTTACTAGCGTCCTAAATTCTTCACCGACACGCTGTGTAGATGTTCGAAACCTTGGTTCAGATGTCAACATATTTAACTCTAATTACTGCCTACGATCAAAAACAGATGCACACTTCATTTAGATTTCATACATGCTCCTTCGGCTTCCTAAAATCATCTCCCCACCAGCCTCATCACATCATTTTGAAACTCTAAAGGTTTGAAAGTGTAACAGAATTGCTTGTGCCTCCTCTTTTTGTTCGATGACACTCACTGTTAATATCTTGTTAAAAGCCACAGTGCATGTTTGAGGTGGGACATTTTGTGATGAGATTAGCTTGCGATATGATTCCTCAAAGGCTGGCTGATCGCGTCAGGGTTTGTGGCTGTGTGTATGTGGGCAGAATGGTTTGGGGCTTGAAGTGTGTCATACAACTGGTAACTCGAGTCAGACGCTTTGCATGACTCGTATGCAAACCCCTCAGGAGTGTCAAACTTTGCTGATAATGTGTGTTGCTGATAGCCGAGCCGCCGTAGCAGGGATGAGCGGCTGAATTCTGTTTGATTTGAATGAAGTCAGATATCAGCTCTGCGAGCGGAAAGATAACCAGCGAAGGCAATTCATGTTCAACCCTGTGCTCGTTAGGCTCGGCTGGAGGAGAGTGCTTGTACTCGTGTTGCTCTGCTGCACTCAAACATTATAATGAGACTGAACAAAAGTCGGGGGAATGAATATTGTAAACCACATGCAAAGTCCACTTTGTCCCGGTCAGTTTTATTGTAGCCCTGAGGAGGTTTGTACTCACACGTTCAACTTGAATTGATAAAATGCTCTCGAATGGTTTGATCGATGTGAACATAAAAAATCTAGTTATGAATGTCAGAACATATTTATATTCTCATTCCACATATTCTACCTAGTAGATTTATTTAATTTTACACTTTTATCATAGATTATGAATGCTACATTTACTGTTATCAGTCGTTTCCTGCTAAAATATATAAACGCTAGCAGTCACTGTTGTAAAATGTTATGTTAAGTCCTATATATGCTCTGATCAGGAGCACATCTATGTTCCCAGCGCCCTATGTTCCCAGCGCCCTATGTTCCCCAGGGTCATTTGTTCCCAAAAATCCTATGTTTTTAGGGTCCTATATACCCGTTGACAAACATGAACCCTCCTGTTTTTGTCCAGCTTTTAACTCTAAACTTAGTAACATAGGACCTTGGGAATTTAGCACCCTGGGAACGTAGGACCTTGGGAACGTAGGAGTGACTCAGCTTTAATCAAGTAAACAGCCACAGTCGACTGTTCGCTAAGGTCCTTGATTTCCCTGAGGAAGACAGAAGAAGCTTCTAATTTCTAGCTGGATGAAATCACCACTATGGTTAGCAACTTTAATCAGCCACAGCCAGCTAGCTACTTAAGCTAACATGAAGTCTGAGTTGGCTGATAACATATTCTCCGGCTGACTCGCTTCAAAAGGACCAACAAAAGTCTTGAATATGCATTTGCTCTCTTCATACCGTACGTGATATCATGCTGAATGACTTGGACTGACGCTAAATGTCACAGGCAGAAAGGTTATGGTTTTGGACAAGCTTAAATACAAAGCAGCACCTTTAAAACTCTTTGGATACCAAGTAGCTTCATGCCCACCACTTTAGCATGCTACGACATCCAAAGCTTGACGTGACTAGCATAACTCAACAGTGCCTGCGAGCTACATCGCTAAGCTAAAATCGGATAACTTTTTTTTTTAGTTTAAAGCAATAAAAGCATAACTTTGCCGACATTGCTGCAGACGTGATGAGCTCTTCATGTCTCTTCTCTGACTAAACATCAATGAAGAGGACTTACACAACTCTGATCTCAGCATGAAGCCAAAAAGTCCCACAAAAACGCCTAAAGTCACTTGGAAACTCACATTGGGCCGAGCAGCTGTAGACAGAATTAAACCCCAAATTGGTCGACTACTTTTAGAGTTGGGATCTCAGGCTTTCTCTTGACGTTCAAAGCCCCGTTAGTTACATAAACGATCAACGACAACAGCCGGAAAAAAAGGATTTGAGATCAGATTGCGCTCAGAAAATAACGTATGAATATGTGAGCATGTAAAATTGTATCTGTGGCACTAGTTTTAGCCAGTTTCAGGTTTCCTGTGCAAATGTCACCCAGATAAGTTTTCTTGTGAAATCTCCTTTGATTCTTCCCTTTTTTTGAACAGCTCTTAAAGTCTTCTTTGATGGACCTGACCTAAATCTATCTTTTTCAACCTGTTTTGTCCTCCAGGGTCCAAAGAAGACAACAACAATGACCAAGAAGGAGTCGAAGGAGAAGAGGGAGATCATCGAGGAGAGCAAGGAGAACCTGAAGGCCAAGTCGGACGACTCCGGAGAGGAGAAGAATGGCGACGACGACTCCCAGAAGAACGGGCCGAGGAAAAAAGGTGAATGTCGCTGCCAAACTTCAGCTTGTAAACAGCATAATTTAAGACTGAAGTGCACTTGAGATTGGACCTTGTTAGAGCTTTTAATAAATGTCAGCCATTCAGAGGATTTTTGACTAAAGGAAACACACATGTGTGAGCAAAAACAGCCTGGACCACATCTGCATTTTTTAAATTTAATTTAACTTTTTGCCTCTTCAAGCATTTTGTAGTACGTGCTAAAGAGGCGTTTATTGTTGTTGGCTCCTCACACACTTTTGAAAATATGATGAAAACAGTCCAGTCATGACTTTGGTTGGTTTCTGTGGTGTTGTCTCACTTCATCATCTGTCTCTTTAATTTATTTATTTATTATTTTTTGGGTCACAAAAAAAGGTCCCAATTAGTTGATAATGTTATGACTAACTTTCTCCTGGAAAAAAATGTTTTATAGTTCCTGGAAACTGTGAAATAAAGGATACAGTGACGCATGGACACAATTAAATAGCACTCTTGTGATTAAACATACTGTGCTGACCTTTAGAGCATCATCAGTAACAGAGAGAGCGGACATCCGTTTCTGAGACACATTAAAGAACCAAACAGTTTATGTAAAATGGAAATTTAGTCGAATACTGTACATTTATAACAGAGATACATGTTCTCCAGGCTGTAATGTGCGTGCAAGACATCCCAGTTAAGGTGTTTTTTTTCCTTAAATCCTTATGCGTTTAGTTTAAGTCAGTAAAATCATTTCTTTCTCACGTTGGCTGGAGTTGTATTCAGATTTAACCTGCAGACGTGCTGTAGAAGTGATGAGCACTTCATGTCTCTTCTCTGACTAAACATCAATGGAGAGAACATTTTCACAACTCTGATCTCAGCATGAAGCCAAAACAAACAAAAATTGCTTGTAAACTCGTGAGATAAAGACCTTAAACCTGTCATCGAAGCCTCCTTAACTACACAAATGATCAACGGTGCGACTTTGGACTGTTGCTGGAAGGATTTTGGGCAGGTTTGAAGTTTTTTGGACGGCCATCTTGCTGTTTGAGTGACTCCACAATGCGATTCTCCACATTGCTGCTGTCAAAAATATCAGTTACTGTGGTGCTTTCCTCTCCGTATCCGCTCCCTCCTTCTCTCACCTACTCAGTCTGCAGATAGACACAGGGCCACGTCACTTAAAACTGGCTGTCATTTCCCTCTCTCCCGTTTGCATGTGGTATCTGTCACACACTCACCCACACAATCACACTACACCCCTTCAACCAGCTGTTATTTTCAGCAGCGGATCACTGATGCACCCTGCTGGCTGGCAGAGGTACTGCAGGAGACTCTGTGCCGTTACACCAGTTTTAGACTTTGCAGCAATGATCCCGATTTTTCTGAACTGATGTTGCACATTTGACACATTAATGGTGTGAAAATCAGCTGCCATCTAGCTGATTAAGTTGCTGCTGTATCCCTCTGAAAACCATCTGGTTGGTAAGATGTTGAAAGTGGACAACTGGGAATTTACCAGTCGATGTATCCTGAAGGCAACGTGGCGTCCTCTCTCTGTGTTTAAGACGAGATTAGAAAGGTCTGGCATTTTTATGTTCAGTATTTATTCCTTTCTAGCCAAACAATCACCCAGTAAGCGTTTGATTCCTCGTTAGATTGGGAAAAAGAGAAGGAATAATGAATGTTTTCAAGCCAACCTTTCCCTTCACACTGTCAATACAAGTCCACAGTAGTTGAGTTCTCTGCAGCCGGCTTGTGGTTAGTTTTTTTACTTAAAAGCCATAAAGATTTGTGTTTGTTTTGTTGACCCTGAGATTGTTGCTCAGAAAAATGCCTTAATGTCTAAAGTTTAAAGGCATTTAAGGCAGAAAATAAATTATATTATTGCCAAAGGTTCACCTTACCATGCTAATATCTTTCCAATACAAATTTTGCCTTTAAGGGAGCAAAAAAAGTGAAAGAAATGAAAAGTTTAGAGGCGATTCCTGCAGCCTACTTTCAGGATCCAAAACTGGATTAAGCTGTTTAAGCTGAAACGGACACATTTTTCAAATTCCTCCTGCTAGCCTTTCCCTGTGGTATTAATGTTGGCGCTGCTGTCGCACAGACGGCGTTAGCAACATGGCCGCGACTAACAGCCTGGCTACTGTCAAAAGCAAGAATCCTAATTTGACCGAGAAAGCCCGATGTTGGGTCTATGAAAAGGCAGAGTTGTGTTTTTATTACAGATCTAGTAGGAATAATGTCGGTTTGAACCGTCTCGAGTGCCACATATCAGCGGGGCATCACACTTTGACACAACACCAGCGCTCTCCATTGAGTGAATTCCCGTCCGTTCACTCTTGTTTTACCTCGGTTTCTGTCTTCTCCTTCTTTGCCTCCTCCTAACAGTTATTCCAGTTGTTACCTGGGGATAGTGACTGGGTGAAACAATGCCTCTTCCTGTTTTGGTTGTGTAACGGCTTCCTTTGCCATTACACTGTGCAATCAGCTGGCCTTTTTTTTTTTTTTTTTTACTTCAGAATGACAAGTTAAAGCAAAAGAAGTCGTCTGTGTCTACTTTAATGACTAAATGAATCCTTGTGCATCTACAAACAGGAAACAAGCAGAAGTGGGTCCCCCTGATGATCGAGGTGAAGTCCGAGGGTCCCAGGGAGCGCTCGGCCTCCAGGAACAACAGCAGACAGAACGAAAACCCCCGCCTGCCTCCCAACGCCAGGAACGACCTCAGAGGTCAGTCTGTGATGTCATCACTGTGCGCTGGCATCACAGTGATGCAGCATGTGTTCAGGTTTCTTGCTGCAGGTGGCGGCTTTAAATGCCTGGATGTTTTTTTAAAGCTTGTTCTGTTTGATTTGTGTTAACATGTGACAGCAGGTTTGAATTTGCACTTCTGGATGCGTCAGTGTTGCTGCATGTGTAGCTGTTAACCTATTGGTACACATCGGTTGAGACAGCATGCATGACTCAGCAGCAGGATGTGGAGAGATCTGTATGTGCTCCTGCTGACCTGCTACTTCTGCTTTGATAGCTCGGCTCTTTTAAATGTACAGAGTATAAATAACTCTGTTTCTTCACTGAGGAACCGAAATGTGTTCTGCAGCTAAGAGGATATCTCATGTCTGATCTGTTGATGTGCATGCGATTATGAGTTTGAAATAACTTTCTTCAGCAGAACGGGATTATCTCCAGTTACTGACGGTTCCCTTTTGCTTTCACAACTTTTGTCTGCATCAAAACTCCTGTCTACATTAGTTGTTTTTTGTTCTGACGGAGAGGTTGTGTGTTTCCCCGCAGACTGGCACAGTCAAAAGTACGAGCGCGAGTGGCGTGACGACCACGACGAGGTGTCCAGCGTGAAGAGCGAGGGAGCGCCGTTCCGCGGAGGGTTCAGGGGTCGCGGACGTGGGAGAGGAAGAGGCCGGGGACGAGGCAGAGGTGGTGCGAGAGGTATGTGGACGGACAGAAAACTTGTGGTTACGTTGTATTTTTAGTCTTTTGCATTCACTTCTGTCTCAAGAAATGGTTTAAAAAAACAGAACTTTCTTTTTTGTCTGTGTTATGTGGTCGTCAGCCTCGTTTCCTGAAGCGATACTGTTGCTTGTGCATCTGTCACCAATTGAAACTTATAGTACCAGTTCAGTTTTTGCCAGTACAACAGATCTGCAAGAAAAGGATCTCTCAGTAACATTTAGTCAGTGAGCTCGAACCTGCAGACGTGCTGTAGAAGTGATGAGCTCTTCATGTCTCTTCTCTGACTAAACATCAATGAGGAGAACTTACACATCTCTGATCTCAGCATTGAAGCTAAAGATTCATCAAAAAAACTTAAAATCACTCAAACTTGTGCTCAGGGGGTCAGGCTAGGGGTTTTCATATTCCCCAAAATGTCAAACTTACTCTTTAAAATACTCTCTAACCTTAAAAGTTTCATACCTGACTAAACCAAGCAGGTTTGACAAAATAGTTTCCAGCCGCTATGAACAACTGTCCAGTTTTGTGAAGTGTTGGCTGTCGTTTAGCTGACTCTGCTCTCAATCTGGGTGGTTGGTGTCCCTGAAATCCTGAGTCTACAGTGAAAACAGTAAAAGTGCAATAACAACCAGAGAGTGTTGGAATGAGGGGAAGGCCTTGGATTCAGCAGGAGAAGCAGGTTTCCCCGAAGGCGTGTTGGTTTTGGCAGGATTCTCCCTCTCTCCTCCCTGTTGTTCGCTCTCTTCCTGCATATTGTCCTCCCTCACCGCCCCCACCTCCTCTCACTCGACTCTCTCTGTTTGCTGCCTCCTCCCTCCTCACTCGTCTCACCAGACTGAGGTAGAGAAGTCACTTTTGAGAAAAGCAAACAAGGATTACAAACGAACCTGGAGGAAGAAATGAGAGTGAATTGTCCAGTTTTGTCTCCACGAGGACACGCTGTTGACTCTCAGCGGCGCTGAAGTAACAATCACGTAACGCTGAGCAGATTAACTTTGTTTCTTGTGCGCTCCTACACAATGACAGACACACATGCGGTAATTTTCAGTGACTGCATTCATTCTTTAAGACTGAAACCACAAGCACAGGAGCTACAGGAGCTATAGTTTAGTTTACTTTTTATGTTCTTAAGAGAATAAGTTGATAGCTTCCCCACAACCGTTCCTCAAATTTGAATTCAAACAAATTTTGCCATAATTAGCTCTGTTTTTGGCAGCAATGGTTCGACCTGAAGCTTAATAATGTGGGTGATTTAGCTACATGTAGTTTAATCCAAAAGAAACTAAGCAACATGATGTTTACTTCATGTTTACTTCGCTCATACTTACTAGTGAAGAAAGAGATGTGAAAACTGGAGCTGCCGTTATAAGTGGATTGAAAGAAACTCAATCGCCATCTATTTTTGATAATCTGTTAATTGTTTCAAGCAAAAATATCAAATATTTGCCGGTTCCAGCTTCTAAAATCGAAGGATTTGCTGCTTTTCTTTGTCATTTATGAAAGTAAATGCAGAGTCTTTTGGATTTGGACTGTTGGTTGGACCAAAGAAGCAAATTTGATATAAATTAATTAACACAACTGAAAATAATCATTAGTTAAAGGCCTAATGAAAACAGTAGCTGGGTGACGAGGATCAGAAAAAAAAGATAACCTCTGTCAAATTCTCTGAACAGAGTCTTAAGTATCGTCTGTCCATCTAACTGACTGTTTCTGTCCCGTCAAGGCCAATATGACTACAACTACGGCTACAAGTCCTACGATATGAAAGACGGACCGTACGGACAGAAGTTCAGCAACACGGTGACCTACTACTACGACAACATGAGCAGCAACGACCTTTTCTCCGTCGATCAGGACCTGCTGAAGGACTACATCAAGAGGCAGATGTAAGGATATAACAAACCTCCAAGTCGGATTCGACATGTAGACGTGCTGTAGAAGTGATGAGCTCTTCATGTCTCTTCTCTGACTAAACATCAATGGAGAGAACATCTTCACAACTCTGATCTCGGCATTGAAACGTAACATATAAAACACTTGAAGCTTTATTCATTCAAGTATTAACTTGGTCAGCGCTTCCTCTTGAGAAGCTATTATTAAAGGAACTGTTCACCAAAAACATGAAAATACAGGCATTATCTACTCACCTACATGCTGATGAAGAGTCAGGTGACGGTTCGTCGACCACAAAACATTTCTGGAGCTTCACAGCAAAAGAGCGTTGCAGTGTTCTCCTAAACAACTGAAGAAGATGGGGACTTGTTGTAAAACATAAAAATACAACTGTTCCTTTAAAATGTATTGTACGTGGTCTTTAAAAGTCCTAAATTTAATGTGGTGACTATTGTAGAAACCCTTTGATACGGTTTATAGGGTTGTTTATATTTTAGATTTGATGAATTCAGATTATGTTCATTAATTCTGGTTCTTATCGAATCCTCGATGAAATAATTGTCACATTATTTAAACGAGAGAAGAAACCAAAAATACGATGAGAGCAAAAAAATGAAACAAATTTCAATTCAGGAGATCTTTGCCATCATCAACAGCTGATTGACATAAATATTGAGATGTTTAGTGAATCTTATTGATTTAAAATGTAAAATAAATACAAATATACTCTTTCTCTTGCTACATTTAACAGTTTGACTGATAAATAATCCCAGTTGCACAGAGTTGGACATCTCAAGCTTGTTCACACAACAGAATAAGTGGGTGACAGTAATGCGTTACATGAAATCACTTCTTTACTTCCAATTCATGATCGCAATTTACAGGCAACGTGAATCACAATGTTGGAAACAAGAACATGCGTCTCCCCTACATTTTGCCTCTCCACCCGTCAGCGTTGCAGATAAAGATGCGTTGTGTTGACACGGTAGATTTTTTTTGGCACCTAACTGAAGAAGCTTAACAGCTTCCTCGTGTGCACTCGGTGCCCCCTTCAGTTTAAATCTGTATCAAGTTACTCCAAGACTTTGAAATCCCGTCAAATATTCTGCTCTTGATTAGTGGTTCCCTTTCTGAAGGTATTTGGTTACATGTGAAACACTCCAGGCGGGTTTGCAGTGTTTTTCTATCATATTAATGCAGCCCTGTGCTTCTCACTTCACTTAATCGTCTTTTTATGTTTCGCTCACTTGTGTCTTGTTCTTGAGTTCGCATCAGATGAAGGTAGAAGTGAGAAAAAGCCCCAGCAAACAGCAGATTTGTCAGTATATTCTGGATGATGTTGACCATGTGTTTCGCTGTCTCTCTGCCACCTGTAGTGAGTACTACTTCAGCCTGGACAACCTCGAGCGGGACTTCTTCCTTCGCAGGAAGATGGATCAGGAGGGCTTCCTGCCCGTCGGACTCGTCGCCAGTTTCCACAGAGTGCAGGCCCTCACCACCGACGTCAACATCATTCTGGAAGTAAGCACATTTCTTTCACTCCCTGATTCGTCTTACGTGTTTCTGTCATCGCACCGACTTAACCGACTCACCATCATCTGTCCTGTCAGGCTTTGAAGGACAGTAAGGAAGTGGAAGTGATCGACATGAAGATCCGTCGTAAGGTGGACCCAGAGAAGTGGCCTCTGCCGGGCCTGAACCTGCCGAACCAGACCCACACCGACTTCTCTCAGCTCATCAACTGCCCCGAGTTTGTCCCGAGACAGCTGACTGAGGAGCCCAGAGGTGAATCTTCCTCAGTGCTACCTTAATGATCCACCTGATTTGTCGCCTTTCTGCATCATAATTTTGTGTTTTTTCACATCTCACAAGAAAAAAAACTGAATATTTGCTTTAAGTCATCATATAAAATGTGTCTGCAGGGTCTCCCAGAGCCTCCACACCAGTAAAGCATAAGACCAAGACTGATTCAGACATCTCCAACCTCAAGACGATGCCCAAGGGCCTCTCCGCCAGCCTCCCCGACCTGGACTCCGAGTCCTGGATCGAGGTCAAGAAGAGACCCAGACCTTCCCCGGCCAGACCAAAGGTCAGCGCAGAGAAGGTGACATTCAGGACAACACACGCACATTTTCAGTGTTTCATCCAGTGGCTTCACGTGGACAACGACGCCATGTGGCCAGCGTTTTGCTGTAAAGTCATAGACAAGTGGATTCATTCTTGTTGACTTTATTATTTGATTTTAAAATGATAAAACACAAAATGGATTCTAAAAAAATCAGCTTAAATCAAAGTATCTTCCTGATAATGACGTCAAGATTATTCCTGAAACTTCTGATCTATAAATCGTTTAAGTACGATGTGTTTATATCAGGATAACAAATACAGGATTTGCTTCCAGTCAGATTCAACGTGTAGTCGTGCTGTAGAAGTGATGAGCTCTTCATGTCTCTTCTCTGACTAAACATCAATGGAGATAACATCTTCACAACTCTGATCTCGGCATTGAAACGGCACAAAATAAAACACTTGAAGCTTTTTTGGTGAAGTTTCATGGACCACAAAACATTTCTGGAGCTTCACAGCAAAACAGTGTTGCAGTATTCTCCTTAAACAACTGAAGGAGGTAGAGACTTGTTGTAAAACATAAAAATACAACCGGAAAAATAAACAAAAATCAATTGGGATTGAGAATCATGTTGCGGTGGACGAGCTGTACGGAGCCACACATTTGAGCTTGTGCTCCAGCTTCAGATGGGATGTGTGCTAATGCTTTTAGCTTAGCAGCTAAAGTGAAGATTCACCTTTTTTAAAAAACGTCTTTTCATAAAAATCTGAGATCTCAAGGCATCCAGAGAGACAAATTGTTGAGTTATTTTATATGTTAGTACCTTGATATTACAGTACAGTGAATTTAATCTTTGCAGCCATGTGCACCTTTCTGTTTCTTCAGTGTGAAACTACATTTAAATAAGTTTGCCTCTTCCTCATCTTATTCTAAACCTTTCATGTCGTTGCATCTCCTCCTACCCCTCCTCACCTCTTTGCTCCCCTTCCTCCTCCTCCTCCTCATCTTCCTCCTCCTCCTCCACCTGTGTGGTTGGTGTTGATTGACCGACGTAGGCCCCCTCGTTGGAGCAGAGGAAGGACAAAGACGACTCGGCTCGCTCCCCGCTGCCCCTGCCTGGCTCCTCGACCTCCCCTGCGACCACAGGAAATAAGGTGAGCAAGAAATTGTGTTCAACTGTTTCGTCAATCAAGAAAAAAAACTTTGGAGCTGAAGTATTTTTGTTTTCTTTTTAGATATGCAGCTCATGTTTTTATCTGTTATTTTGTGGATTAGTCCTTTAGTCTAGTAGGGTACAATATAACATAAAGGATAGCAGCAAATCCTCTAGATCTAAATAATATTTGCCGTTTCACGTATGCAGCTGTCTTGTTTGTCTTTAAACTATTCTCAATAGTTTTCCCAATTCAGTAACTGCAACTAAGCAAACGGTGAACACGTACAATCAGTTAACACTTTCCAATAATTGATGTTTCAGGACAAAGCGGAGCAGGACGAACCGGAGGAGCTCGACTTCATGTTCGACGAGGAGATGGAGCAGATGGACGGGCGGCGTAACACCTTCACCGACTGGTCGGACGAGGAAACGGACGGCGAGATCGACGACCAGGACGTCAACAAGATCTTGATCGTGACGCAGACGCCGCCCTACCTGAGGAAGCACCCGGGCGGCGACCGCACGGGACACCACACGTCGCGCTCCAAGCTGTCCAGCGAGCTGGTCAAGGTGATCAACGACGGGCTCTTCTACTACGAGCAGGACCTGTGGGACGACACGTACGAGCCCGAGTACGCCACCATCAAGGTGAGGTCATGTTATAATGAGGGATTATTTACAGTAGAGGTGAAAGTGCTCTGTGTGAAACGACCATCGCTGCTGAGAGACTCAGTTTAAGGCTTAAACACTCGCTAATGAAACAGTTCAAGTTCCCATGAAGTCGATATCATGTGTCTTGCTCCTTCTCTCAGCTTTATGCCACAGTGTTGATCGGGGTGTCGTCCTGGCAGACGGGCGCTGGTAGCTTTGCTTGCGCTAACTGCTGGTTCTGTAACGTTAGCTGCCGTTAGCTGGTGAGCTGACTTAGGACTGTCCGAAGCCAAACCTGGCAAGAAAACCACCTCAGCGCTGTATTTCCCGTCATCAAACTGGCCTTCGTCTTCTCTGAGGCTGCGTGCTGTCCCGGTCTGAAGCTGCCAGTCGGGGGCCTGACCTACATTCTGCGCTACTGGCTGCCGCCTGTTTTTACAGGAAACGCATAACTATGTTACAAAATCTGATTTTATAAGGATGTTTGTCCTTCATGCAGCTTGTATTTGGATCCTTAAGAATTTATCAGCTCTCAGTTTGGAAATCTTTTGTAATCCTAAAGTAATCGCCGACAGCTGAGCGAACCCAGTCAGCAAAAAGCAAGACAAACAACTAGAGGAGCCTCAATTTTATTATTATTATTGTTATTATGGCCTTTTTCTTGACTTTGTGTTGATGGTACTGCCGAAGACAGGCGATGGGATCAGAAATGGGGGGGATGGCACACAGCAAAGGGCCACAGGTTAAATTCTGGGGCGCCCAAAGTCTTTTTGTGTCGCACCGTGAAAATGATAACGTGACAGCAGTAATATGGAGCAGTACAGATAACAGCTTCTGGTAATTGATATTGATTTTACACAGAAAAACAAATAAATGCTACAAACCACAAACTAGATGTAGTTGTTGAATTAAATGGGGAAAATAAAACGGTGTGAGAGCTATTTATACAAAACATTTTCTCTTCATGGCCAGAAGTCGTCCAAATACCCAGACAGAACAAAAGCAGGGAGTTTTTCTGCGTCACAACTCGACGCCGGCTCTTCTGACAGCTTCCACGTTACATGACTGTCAGATTGGAGCTGTTTCTGTCCAAGACCAGACGATGAGTCGATTTACTCCCTTCGGTTTGGAGCTGTTTCTGGACATGGAAACCCGACACAGAACAGAAAGTTTGCTTTGTTTTGTTGTCATCGCTGCCCATTGTAGCATTGTTGTGCTCATTGTGGGAGCTTCACGTGCTCGCCAGCACACGTCCAGCTGCGTGTGGAACAGAGGACGCTTGTTTATAAATAAACCCCCACATACAAGGCCTCGGCCTGAGGGGTCGAGCTGCAAGGGGGGAGGCAAAGATGGACGGCCGAGGATGCGAGGATACTTGGTGGAGGGACAGAACGAGCGTGAGTCGCACATTTCCTGGGACTCGTTCACGAGTATTGTTGTGTGTTTCATAGAAAGATTTTAAAACAGGAGAGCGGCAGTTACCGCTTTGTTATCAGGAGGTGTTCACAGTGGAAAGTTCAGGGTTTGTGTGGTGACAGAAGGCAGCAGGTTGGTGTCGGATCAGTAAGAGACGTGAACATGAGGGTGAAAAGAGTGTTTTTGGCAGCCATGTTTTGTTGCTACATCTCGATCTCCAGATTGATGCAGATCAGGTCTGTGATGAATCAAGTGTGAACAGTTTCTTTGAGTTTTGGTACAGCGTGCTATGTTTTTTTATTTCCTTATTTTCGTTTATTTAAAGAGCTTAAATTCTGTTAAATGACTCTTAATTCATGTCCTGTATGTACGACGTGCTTATTGATTTCTTTAAAAGGCAAAAATTATCTATGATTAAGCCACAATAAACTAAAAACCGACAGATATTTTCCTTCCAGAGTTGTCGTTGTATCAATGCCTAATTTTCCATTCTTTTCATTTTTACAGCAAGAGGTGGAGAACTTCAAGAAGGTCCACCTGATCAGCCGCGAAGAGTTCGACTGCCTGACACCTGAACCTCCCGTCGACCCCAACCAGGAAGTCCCTCCAGGACCCCCAAAACCCCAGCAGAGTAAGGACACGAAAACACAAATATCACATGAAACAGAAAGACACAAAAAGAACAAATTGTGTTATAGAGCAGGTCTGGACCCCTCCACAGGACATGGAGACAAACTGAGGGGTCATAAAATGGCTCACAGGACAGGAAAGACGACAATAGATGCTCAAAATAAAAGAAATGTCTCTTTTCTCTAATCTTTGCAAGTTTCCTGTAAAAACGAATAAATAAATATAACAAAACTGGAGACTTTTGCCTCCAAAAATTGATCAAAAGCACATTTTCCAGGAGAAATCAAGGTTTTAAAAATAAAAAAATGGAAACCACTACTGAAGGTGCTTCTCAGTTTTAAGAAGGTTGTCCTCATATTTTCTCTTTCACATTGCACATTTTCTTCTCCATATTACTTACCTGACCCACTGAATAAAATTGGATTACATAAAATGCATTAGTATAAGTAAAATACAATATCTGCGTGTGTCTGATCTCTTCCTTCGTGTCCTCAGTCCCCACAGACGCTCTGGCGAACAAACTGTTCGGTGCCCCTGAACCCTCCTCAATAGCTCGCTCGCTCCCCACTACCGTGCCTGACTCGCCCAACTACCGCAGTGCCAGGACGCCCCGCACGCCTCGCACGCCTCACAGGAAGGACCAGACAATGACGCCGCGCTTCTACCCGGTGGTGAAGGAAAGTCGACCAGTAGATGCCAAGGTAAAGATGGCTGCCCTGTGAGGACGGAGAGGGTTAAAACCCACACTGAGTAAACACTTGTAGCTGGTTACTGACCCACTAAACATTTAAATGTTCTCTGCAACCCTTCAGACGCCCAGGAAGAGGAAGACCCGACACAGCTCCAACCCGCCCATGGAGTGTCACGTCGGCTGGGTGATGGACTCCAGAGAGCATCGCTCCCGTACCGCGTCCGTCAGGTGAGACTCGCCGCTCTGAACTCTTCCTAAACTCCTTCCTTAACTTGGTCATTTTTGTTGAAAACTCTGACAAATCAAAGAAAGAAAAACATCTGCAGGACTTATTTTGTTTATTTTTTGGATGGCAAAAATATGTAATCTGTGCAAAACTTCAGGCGTTTTTCAAAAGGGGATATGATGGAGCAGGATTGCAGCTGAACATGTGATGAAAATAAAGAAAATGCTGCCTTGTGTTTGTAATTTAGCATTAGCTTTAAAGCTAAGCCAATTATTGCCTTATAGCCGCAATACATCACTATCTAGTTTCAGTTATCTCTTCGTTACTTAGTTTGTTTATGAATGTAAGGTTACGCTGCAGAAAACAACCTCAAGCTCAGGAAAAAGCATATTTGATTTATTTGTGGTTGTCTGACTCTCTGTTCTCCACCGTCCTCCCTCTCAGCTCTAACGCCAGCCCGTCAGAGGGCACCCCTGTCCTGGGTAACATCGGCTGCACGCCTCAGTCCCTCCCCAAGTTCCAGCACCCATCGCACGAGCTGCTCAAGGAGAACGGCTTCACGCAACACGTTTACCACAAGTACCGCCGGCGCTGCCTAAACGGTACAAACAAATATCTTCCTCTTCCCTCGTCTGATCGTTTATTGTAAATATGAATAAATACTTTATCTGTTCATCTTTTTATTTGTAAGTAAACTCAATCTTTCTCCTCTCGACCAATCACAGAGCGGAAGCGGCTGGGAATCGGTCAATCCCAGGAGATGAACACACTCTTCCGCTTCTGGTCATTTTTCCTGCGAGATCACTTCAACAGGAAGATGTACGAGGAGTTCAGACAGCTGGTGGTCGAGGACGGGAAGGAAGGATACAGGTAAGAGCCTCCACTGGCGCTGGCAGGTGTTTACGCAGCCACATGTTGGTTTGTATCTCAGCCAGCTTCAAATCCATTTCCTCTGTTCACATTTTGTTTTCCGGTGTTCAGTTCTCGCTAATTGTTTCCCTCTATATATTTGTGTTCGTGTCACAGGTACGGTTTAGAGTGCCTGTTCAGGTACTACAGCTACGGTCTGGAGAGGAAGTTCAGGCCAGACATCTTCAAGGACTTCCAGGAGGAGACCACGAAAGACTACGAAGCTGGTGAGAAGTCCTGAGAAACACACTGTGCACAGATCAGAGGAGACAAACTAACACAAACATCATCACAGCTGGAAGGCACCAGCGTCAGACTCGTCTAAAACACTTGCTCTTTCCTGTCTCGCATCCTCAGGTCAGCTTTACGGACTGGAGAAGTTCTGGGCCTTCCTCAAATACTCCAAAGCCAAGACCCTGGAGATCGACCCCAAGCTGCAGGAGTACCTGCGCAAGTTCAAACGTCTGGAGGACTTCAGAATCGATGTGAGTAGAAGAGGCTCGTTCACCTTCGTCTCTTGGCTTTAGTTCAGCAGTGGTTATTTTTATGATCCGAGTAATTTCCCCTGAATAATTAGGTGTCATTCCAGAATGAATTTCTGATTTTTCTTTTCGGATAAGAAAAGGGACACCTGCTTTATTTGTGATGATAGATGAGACTCTATACAGCGCTTAAATATACGTCACAGTTAGACGCGCCTTTAAATGCTCAGGTCACGAGAGTTTTGAGTCCGGAAAATGAGTCGCAAAGCATTTTGACAAGCAACATTTTTTAATCTCACTCAAACAGTCAAAATAGATACAATTTAATCTACAAGGTTAAATCTGAAAAGCATATTTGGTATTTGAAACACTTCCTTAATAACAAAATAGTGCTTCAAACGCTGCTCACTAAATAAAAGTTAAGAGATTATTTAATACAAACATTATTCATGTATTTACAAGAGAACAGGTTCAAGAACAAAAGTGTCAAGATTGTATTTTTGTTTCTTAAAAGTTGTGCTTTAATAACAAACGGGCCTCCGTCTTAACCTCCACCCTGGTTGTCTTTGTTTCCAGCCACCTATGGAGGAAGGAGGCCGCAGAAGACACTCATCCAGCGGGGACGGTCGCCGCCGGCACCCCTCTCTGCCCTCCAGTCGGCCCCACAGCCAGGCGAGCTCCGGCCCCAGCCCCGCCCCCGCCGCCCAGGGCCTCGCAGCCAAGGATGATGCCAAACCCACCAACCAGAGAGCCCCCGCCGCTGACCCCGCACCGGATGCCAAGACACTGAAATAACTCCACCAAACGCGTCGGCCAACACGGATCAACTCAACCACGTCTGCAAGTCGCTGGTTCTCTCTGCACCACAGGAGGGGGGAGGGGGGCGTCCAGCTCGTCATTCAAGCATGAGAATATTTTTTTTTTTTCCCCCCAACGACAAATTTCGATTGAGAAGTAAAGAAGACAATTAGTACGGCGTATCAATTAATTTTAAGTATTTGAGAAAAAAATTATATATATTTTTTTTTGTCTTAATGAGGCAAGAAACTGATGAGGTGTCAAACACTTTTTTTTTTCTTTTTCAAATCATTTCCAGTCCACACGGTGGACGGATTAGTGATGATTTACTACCCTGGAAATGTTTTTTTTTTTTTTTTTACACTTCACGTCGACCCCCCTCTCTGTCACTGGGACCCCTCTTTGATCGTCACTGTCCTGCTGGCTGGAAGATATTTGATTCCTCGCCCAGATCTCAGATTTATGATTATTATTTCTTCGGCATGTGGTGCGATTGCAGACTTGGAAATAGTTTGAACAACACTGAGCATCTGAAAGAGGAGGCCGTGCTGCTCCCGACATCCAACCGGACCAAAGTGGTTTGAACCGAGCGACTGACACTTCCATCCGCAGAGCCCCCAGTGCTCTCAGTCAAAATATTTGATTTACTTCACGGCTGGACATCGAGGGGGAAAATATCAAAGAACCAAATGATAAAAATAGAGGAAAAAAAAGACTTGTATGAATCCCTCAGTGTGGACACGATCATTGAAAGTTGCCTTATTTTAATGGTTTTACTGCTTCTAACTTGTGCCCGCCACCTTATTGTCGATTGTACAGCATTGAATTCACCCATATATCCGGTCACCGCTTCCAGCAGAGGCCACGAGGTGGCGCTCTGTCTGCCAAACTGTTCTCCCCCTCCTTCACTCCCCTCCGTCACCCTTTCTGAACTGTCTTCCAAGTGTCACTCGGTCTGTTACAAGTCCTGTAATTCTTCCCTGTGTTTGCAAGTCGTGGCTTTTTGTGCTGAAACACGTCAACCTGGTGGAAGGTTCTCCTCCTCCTCCTCCTCCTCCTCCTCTTCCTCCTCCTCCAAAATAAAAAAATAAAGATATAAACACTTCAGCGGGGTGGAGAGCTGGGAAGGGAGATGATCTACCCTCTGGGTGCTTCCTGACTTTCTCTCCCCCTCCCTCGCGCCGCATCCATCCGTTCATCCATCCGTTTCGACATCCATCCATCAGTTGACGATAGCGACGATCAGGACTGGAATCATCAAATCTGGATTACTTGAAGAAGAAGCGATGGTTACGAGGAGGGCCGTCGTGCTCTGTCGCAGGTGCTCTGGGTGGAGACGAGGCTCAGACATTTTTGGGACTTCACCGCTAACACTGAAGTCCACTCGGCCTCGGGCGCTCGCCACCTCTTCCCCTTTCACACACACACACACACAGACACACACACACACATCAGTCACAGGCATGGACACTGACACAGGTACAGATGTAGCGGCGTGAACAAGCTGAAAAAAACACAACGAAAACACACTCAAAGCTCGAAGTCTTCGCCTCGTCAGTGGAGAAGTTATATTCAGTCGTCACACTTCCTACAGACAACGGTGTCGAGTACTGACGATATCAAACAGTGACTCTTTCTTCCTCCACTAATGTAAATGTGAATTTGACAGATGAAGAGAAGTGATTACAGCTCCCTGCTTCTTGTTTTGTTTATAGAACAGATGATATATTTGCCTTACACGTGTATGTACTCTTTAACTTTTTTTTTTTTTTTTTTTCTTTTTAATGTTCTCATGATTATCTTTTAATGCTTTTTAATTTTTTTGCAGTGTTTCTAGCGTCGTCGTCGTTGTTATGATGGAGGTTTGTGTCAGGCTGTTTAAAAAAAAAAAAAAAAACATCTGTGGATTTACAGAGAACGGGGACAGGATTCACAACACAAAAGGGAAAGTTGGCATCAGGTATTCAGTGCGAAGACTAAATCTGTTAAGCTCGGATTTCATGTTGAAATCACAGTTAATTTGCTCTTTTTTCTCTTTTATGAAGATGTTTTTTTTTTTTGCCGAGGTGACAAAGCAGCTTTTGTTAACAGTGACTCTGATTGATTGTTAAATCTTCAGCCTTCCTCGATTTAAAAACACCGCCTGCAAAAAAAAATGCAGAGAAATGATTTGATTTTTGGGTTCAGATTGAACAAGAAGTTCCTAAAAATTCTGGAAAAAAGTCTTAATACACGTGTGGATCTCCAGATGTTTTGAATGAAATGACCCACTTTCCGTTATCATACCGCAGTGTTTGTTGCAAAGTTTTTGATCCCGAGGAATCAAAGAGAAATAAGTTCGGAAGAAGCCTGACAAATTCTCTTCGAAACTGTTACGTCTGTATTTTTTTTGTTCCCGTCTCGGTCCTGAGGAGGTGGATTTCACATTTGTCCCGTCAGTGTTTCTGCTCTTTCAGTTTTCTTCCTCTAAAAATCCACACTTTTTTTGGAAACATGAAAATGCAAAGCAAAGCTGTACTTGTTTTTTTATTTTATTTTATTTTGTTTTATTTTATTTTATTTCCTGTTTTGTTGGTTTATCTTCAGGGAGATTTGGATCAGAGGCTTCACAGTTGATGCATCAAAGTGTTTACTGGAGGTTTAAAGACAAGAAAAATAAGAGCTACAAAGTATTCAGACAAGAAGAAAAAAAAAAAAAACTCTCGCATTTCCCAAAAACCAGCGAAGCCTTTGATCGGGGAGAGCTGGTGTGTGTGTGGCTGCAGACATGACAGACTGCCACTAGGGGGCCTTCTACCTGGGGGACAGTCACATTGATCCCTCCCCTCTAATGTGATCATCACCTGTCACCGGACATTTGGGTGGATTTCAGGTGTTTTTTGGGAGTTTTCAGCCTTTCGTCTATCAGCATGGAACTGCTGCTAGCTGTCCAAACAAACTGTAGGGGGCGCCGCGGCCTCCGCTCGTCAGTTTTACACGGACTGGGCCAGCTGTGGCCGGACACTGGAGAGATGACTGATGGACGTGGAAATGGAGGAAGGAGCGGGAAAGAAGGAAAGAGAAAAGATCCCAGCTGGGGTTTGTGATGTCGCTCAGAGGATTATGGCTGGTTATGATGTCTGGAGACTGAATTTAAAAAAAAAAAAAAGGACAAAATTCCATAAAGCCATATGAATAAGATATAACTGTATGAACCATTAAAATAGTTCATTACATTACAATATCCTAGGCTTGTCATGAGGAAAAAAAGATGAAAATAAGGAAAAAAGGAACAAAAAAATATATAAAATGGAAAAATGTAAAATACTTGAATGAGATCTTGTATGATAACATTTAATATTCATAATATCTGCTTTGTAGGCTGATGTGATTCGCTATTAGTGTTATTTGTAATTTGTAGTAATTATGCTTTTCCTTAATAAAGAAAAAAAAACACAAAACGGACAAAAAAACCTCAAACGACGTCTTCTGGCTGATTATTTCCATCGTGTGTGTGTGAGAGAGAATGAAGTTTGAAAGGAAAACAGACTTCAGATCAGTTTTAATCTTCAGTATGACCTGACTTTGACATAGAAATGAACTTATCTGTAAGCACGATTCAGCCTGAAGTGATTTTCCTGCTGGTGAAGGTGTTGTAGGGAGTTTTTGAACTATGTGCAGCAGCGACACTCTGTGTTTGTCTGTTTTTTAACCCTCTACTTAGTCCACTGAATAAAACATGTTCCCTGCCTTCAATCTCCTTTATCACCACCGTGATCTCGTCTTCTGAAAGGTTTGATTTCCTCTTTTCATCCATGGCTACTTCTGACTGAACCCTGATTTGTGCCGCCATTATACCAGGAAATCACGAGACAGGTGCCTTCAAGTTGACCTGATTTGTGATTGAGCGATCACAGGTGTGTAAGTTACAAAAAAGATTCATAAAAATCTGCTTGAAGCCTGTCAAATTCAGAAACTGCCAACTAGTAACAATTTATGTTGGGGAATTTCTTTTTTACATGTGTGAATAAAAAGCTTTGGCGGGAGCATAAGTTTTTTTGTAAGGCAATTTTTTTTAGAAAAAAATTGGAAAAAAGCAAAACTCGGTTTCACACATGCAAAAAAAAAGAAACATTTCTCTGAAAAAAAGCTTTGGCAGGAAGAAAGAAATAATTTGAAAGGGTTTTTTTTACTTTCACTCAGTTTCACAAATTAAAAAGTTGTTTTCTCCAAAATTTACATTTTCAGATGGAAAAAAAATCGGGGTGAAAAAATGTTTTCCAGATTTTTTTTTTTTTTTTTTGCCTCTACAAGTGAAAAAAGTTTTTGCTGGAGAATTTTTTTTAAAATTTTTTTAGTTCTTCATTTCTTGCATGTTTGAAACTGGGTGAAAAAAAAGTTTTGGCTGGAAGAAAAAAATCATTTTATCAAGTTTTTTTTTTTTAAACTCACCTGGAAGAAAACATGAATAGTTTTAGTTCAATTTAGAGCAGACGACAGCGGTGCATCAGCCTCGTGTGGTTAAAACGAATATTACAGCACATTCACCGTTTTTCAAACTTGCAAAAAAAATATATATATCTCCTTAAATGTATTTTGTTTTTTCTCCCCGGTTCACACATTAAATTTTAGAAAAAGTTTTGTCAGGAGAAAAGAAAAATGTAAGCCAATTTTTTAAAAACTCACCAGGAAGAAAACATTTTAAAACTCAGTTTCACACATGCATAAAAAAGAAACATTTCTCTGAAGAAAAAAAAAATTCACTCAGTTTCACAAATGAAAAACTTGTTTTTCCTCTGAAAAAGTCACGTTTTTACAGATGAGAAAAAAAAAATTAAAGATGAAAAAAAAAATTCCAGGAGAATTGTTTGTTTTTATTGTATTTTTTAGGCTTTTAGTCGCATTTAGGAGAGAGGATAGTGGTGCACTTCAGCCTCCTGTGGTCAAAATGAGCATTATAATGTTTTATTTTTCCTGCCAAAATTTCTTCACACATGCAAAAAAAGAGACAAAAATTCTCCTGAAAAATAAAAACAAACACATAAGGTACTTCTCAATTCACCTAAATTGTTTCCACATTTCCACGGGAGGAGAGAGGAGACGAGGAAATGTGTTGTAAGACAAATGAGACGTCCTCTTCTGTGCAGCAGACGTCCATTTCTGATGACGACTGCAGCTAGCAAGTTAAATTGATGTGTGTAATTGCGCACAGCTCTGTTAACTGAGAGACTCACTTGTATCATTTCTTATAGTGCAGGTGATGAGATGTTTTATTTCACTCACCAGCAGCTCATCTGATATTAATCACAATGTTTAGTTTTTATGACCCGACCGCCCCAATACACAGGTTTTCTGTGGTGTCCATGGATAAACCTGTGACTGTGCGTCACTCAAGTGCTAAAATCAAACGTGTGTCTGTAGTTTAAAGTGTTCAGTTCAGACATTTACATGATTCAAGTTATAGTGAATTTAGTTCAGACCTTTTTTTATACCTTTATAAATATCTTTGAAAAAATAAAGTGATCATCCAACAAAACTGTTTGTCGTCTCTTCAAAGGCTGATCTCTGAAGAAACTCTAACAGCTGGATCTGCAGCTGCTTCGCTGTCTGGTTTTGTGGTTTGAGTTCAGTTCCCGTTTCATTCAGACAGTTTCATCTCATTGGACGTGTCATTGGGATGTGATGCTCCTGCTGATGTCCTGATTATTGATTCTCATGCAAACAAAACTTATGTTAAACACATTGAACTTCTTAAACCTTAAAGTTCAAACTGTGGCTGTGATTTTCTGTTTGTTACCTGTTTAATAAACAGATGTGCATGAAGAACAACCTGCAGTCTGTATTCATACTGTGTACTGTGTATTTATACACAGGATCCATTTCAACAAGCAAAATGTGTTTATATATTGCTTCATTATATTTCATTGATATTCTGATAGTGAAATCAACTCAATGTGATTATGTCATGTTCTGGACACTGGAAGCTATTTTAGGCTAACCGTTTGAGGGAAAACTGAAATGATGTAACTTATGAAAGCTGACGCTGAGGAATGATCAGCCTCGTGTTTAAAACACCATGGAAAGAAAAATGTTTATAATAAATGAAGAAAGTTGTTTGTGGTCCTTTTGTTCACGTACAGTCAGGCTGACACATTTTTAACTCTGGTGAATCAGAAAACAAACAAAAAGTATAAAACTCGATGGTGCGACACTTGAGTTTAATCTGTTATCTGTCTTCACTCTGTATGAATGCTATGCTATTAACTTTTCTCTTTCTTCCTCCTGGGAAAAAAAAATCTTCTGATAAAAGATTTTTTCACTTGGTTTCACAAATGAAAAACTTGTCTTTGAAAAAAAAACATACACGTGTCAATGGGACTATTACAAAAACAAACACTTGGAAAAACGAGCCTCACAAAAAAAAGAAAAATCCTGCCAATTGTGTTTTCACTCTTTTTCACACATGCAAAAACAACAACAACAAAAATGTTTTGCAAATGGAGGAAGAAAATAAAACTTCCTGTCAAAACAAAACATTTTGGCAGGAGAAAACATTTAGTCCTAAAGAACATCAACAAATGAGTTTGACAAACTCATTACAAAATGTTTTGTTTCTTCCTGCCAAAACTTTTTTTTCACTGGGTTTCACACTTGCAAAAAAAAAATTCTCCTGAAGGGAAAAAAATTCTCCTGAAAGATGTTTTTTTCACTTGGTTTCACTTTTTTTGTAGGGCTTTGAGTCCTATTGAAAAACATGAGATATTGGTGCACTTCAGTCTGATATGGTCAAAGGGAGCATTAAGAAAAAAAATTGCATGTGTGAAATTGGGTGAAAAAGGTTTCGGCAGGAAGAAGTCCAAAAATTTTGAAATTCTTCAGAAATGTTTTTTTGTTTTTCTTCCAGTTTCACACATTCATTTTTCATTTTTTTACTCCAAGGAAAAAAATCTTCAGAAACATTTGTTTCACCCAGTTTCACAAATGAAAACTTTTGTTTTTCCTCTGGAAAAGTCAGATTTTTTTCAAACCCTAACCAAAAATACAAATTCCACCCGAATCCAATGGGGACTGCTGTGTCTCGTTCAGCCAGTATAGGAGCACGTTTGGGAGAAATTTCGAGTCAATCGGTCCAAAGACCTGGAAGCTATTGAAAAAATCGGCCGAGGTTTTCATGAAAAATGGCCACTTTTCACTAAAATATTCGCCAAAAATACAAATTCCACTAAAATCCAATAAAAACTGCTGTTCTTTCCTTCCAGCGGCATGGACGACATTCGTGATCAATTTCGAGTCAATCGGTCAAAAGACGACCGTAACCCTAACCCTAGCCCCATAACCCTAACCCTAACCCTAGCCCCTTAACCCTAACCCTAACCCTAACCCTAACCCCAGCCTTAAGCCAGCCTCATGAAACATTGTCCCTCTCACTAAAATATTCACCAAAAATACAAATTCCACCCGATTCCAATGGGGACTGCTGTGTCTCGTTCAGCCAGTATAGGGCCACATCTGGGAGAAATTTCGAGTCAATTGGTGCAAAGACCTGGAAGCTATTGAAAAAATCGGCCGGCGTTTTCATGAAAAAGGCAACTTTTTTCATTAAAAAATTCACCAAAAATACAAATTTCACTAAAATCCAATAAAAACTGCTGGCCTTTCTTTCGCCAGTATGGACAACATTTGTGTGCAATTTCGAGTCAATCGGTCAAAAGACGACCGTAACCCTAACCCTAGCCCCAGAACCCTAACCCTAGCCCCATAACCCTAACCCTAACCCTAACCCTAACCCCAGCCTTAAGCCAGCCTCATGAAACATTGTCCCTCTCACTAAAATATTCACCAAAAATACAAATTCCACCCGATTCCAATGGGGACTGCTGTGTCTCGTTCAGCCAGTATAGGACCACATCTGGGAGAAATTTCGAGTCAATCCGTCCAAAGACCTGGAAGCTATTGAAAAAATCGGCCGACGCTTTCATGAAAAAGGCAACTTTTTTCATTAAAAAATTCACCAAAAATACAAATTCCACCCGAATCCAATGGGGACTGCTGTGTCTCGTTCAGCCAGTATAGGGCCACATGTGGGAGAAATTTCGAGTCAATTGGTGCAAAGACCTGGAAGCTATTGAAAAAATCGGCCGGTGTTTTCATGAAAAAGGCAACTTTTTTCATTAAAAAATTCACCAAAAATACAAATTTCACTAAAATCCAATAAAAACTGCTGGCCTTTCTTTTGCCAGTATGGACAACATTTGTGTGCAATTTCGAGTCAATCGGTCAAAAGACGACCGTAACCCTAACCCTAGCCCCATAACCCTAACCCTAACCCTAGCCCTAACCCTAACCCCAGCCTTAAGCCAGCCTCATGAAACATTGTCCCTCTCACTAAAATATTCACCAAAAATACAAATTCCACCCGATTCCAATGGGGACTGCTGTGTCTCGTTCAGCCAGTATAGGGCCACATCTGGGAGAAATTTCGAGTCAATCGGTCCAAAGACCTGGAAGCTATTGAAAAAATCGGCCGACGCTTTCATGAAAAAGGCAACTTTTTTCATTAAAAAATTCACCAAAAATACAAATTCCACTCGAATCCAATGGGGCCTGCTGTGTCTCGTTCAGCCAGTATAGGGCCACATCTGGGAGAAATTTCGAGTCAATTGGTGCAAAGACCTGGAAGCTATTGAAAAAATCGGCCGGCGTTTTCATGAAAAAGGCAACTTTTTTCATTAAAAAATTCACCAAAAATACAAATTTCACTAAAATCCAATAAAAACTGCTGGCCTTTCTTTCGCCAGTATGGACAACATTTGTGTGCAATTTCGAGTCAATCGGTCAAAAGACGACCGTAACCCTAACCCTAGCCCTAACCCTAACCCCAGCCTTAAGCCAGCCTCATGAAACATTGTCCCTCTCACTAAAATATTCACCAAAAATACAAATTCCACCCGAATCCAATGGGGACTGCTGTGTCTCGTTCAGCAAGTATAGGGCCACATCTGGGAGAAATTTCGAGTCAATCGGTCCAAAGACCTGGAAGGTATTGAAAAAATCGGCCGGCGTTTTCATGAAAAAGGCAACTTTTTTTATTAAAAAATTCACCAAAAATACAAATTTCACTAAAATCCAATAAAAACTGCTGGCCTTTCTTTCGCCAGTATGGACAACATTTGTGTGCAATTTCGAGTCAATCGGTCAAAAGACGACCGTAACCCTAACCCTAGCCCCATAACCCTAACC
The DNA here is from genome assembly GCF_965226575.1 of Pagrus pagrus. Lineage (NCBI taxonomy): Eukaryota > Metazoa > Chordata > Actinopteri > Spariformes > Sparidae > Pagrus > Pagrus pagrus. The sequence continues at coordinate 4,417,519 of NC_140198.1, forward strand.
CTAACCCTAACCCCAGCCTTAAGCCAGCCTCATGAAACATTGTCCCTCTCACTAAAATATTCACCAAAAATACAAATTCCACCCGATTCCAATGGGGACTGCTGTGTCTCGTTCAGCCAGTATAGGGCCACATCTGGGAGAAATTTCGAGTCAATCGGTCCAAAGACCTGGAAGCTATTGAAAAAATCGGCCGACGCTTTCATGAAAAAGGCAACTTTTTTCATTAAAAAATTCACCAAAAATACAAATTCCACCCGAATCCAATGGGGACTGCTGTGTCTCGTTCAGCAAGTATAGGGCCACATCTGGGAGAAATTTCGAGTCAATCGGTCCAAAGACCTGGAAGCTATTGAAAAAATCGGCCGGCGTTTTCATGAAAAAGGCAACTTTTTTTATTAAAAAATTCACCAAAAATACAAATTTCACTAAAATCCAATAAAAACTGCTGGCCTTTCTTTCGCCAGTATGGACAACATTTGTGTGCAATTTCGAGTCAATCGGTCAAAAGACGACCGTAACCCTAACCCTAGCCCCGTAACCCTAACCCTAGCCCCATAACCCTAACCCTAACCCTAACCCCAGCCTTAAGCCAGCCTCATGAAACATTGTCCCTCTCACTAAAATATTCACCAAAAATACAAATTCCACCCGATTCCAATGGGGACTGCTGTGTCTCCTTCAGCCAGTATAGGGCCACATCTGGGAGAAATTTCGAGTCAATCGGTCCAAAGACCTGGAAGCTATTGAAAAAATCGGCCGACGCTTTCATGAAAAAGGCAACTTTTTTCATTAAAAAATTCACCAAAAATACAAATTCCACCCGAATCCAATGGGGACTGCTGTGTCTCGTTCAGCAAGTATAGGGCCACATCTGGGAGAAATTTCGAGTCAATCGGTCCAAAGACCTGGAAGCTATTGAAAAAATCGGCCGGCGTTTTCATGAAAAAGGCAATTTTTTTTATTAAAAAATTCACCAAAAATACAAATTTCACTAAAATCCAATAAAAACTGCTGGCCTTTCTTTCGCCAGTATGGACAACATTTGTGTGCAATTTCGAGTCAATCGGTCAAAAGACGACCGTAACCCTAACCCTAGCCCCATAACCCTAACCCTAACCCTAACAGCAGCCATAAGCGAGCCTCATTTAAAATGGCCCCTTTCACTAAAATATTCACCAAAAATACAAATTCCACCCGAATCTGATGGGGACTGCTGTGTCTCGTTCAGCCAGTATAGGACCACGTCTGAGAGAAATTTTGAGTCAATCGGTCCAAAGACCTGGAAGCTATTGAAAAAATCTGCCGAGGTTTTCGTGAAAAATGGTCAACTTTCACTAAAATATTCACCAAAAGTACAAATTCCACCCGAATCCAATGGGGACTGCTGTGTCTCGTTCAGCCAGTATAGGAGCACGTTTGGGAGTAATTTCGAGTTAATCGGTCCAAAGACCTGGAAGCTATTGAAGAAATCGGCCGAGGTTTTCGTGAAAAATGGCCCCTTTTCACTAAAATATTCACCAAAAATACAAATTCCACTAAAATCCAATAAAAACTGCTGTCCTTCAATGTGGCCCTATACTGGCTGCTGTGATGAATTTCGAGTCAATCGGTCAAAAGACGACCGTAACCCTAACCCTAGCCCCATAACCCTAACCCCAGCCTTAAGCCAGCCTCATGAAACATTGTCCCTCTCACTAAAATATTCACCAAAAATACAAATTCCACCCGAATCTGATGGGGACTGCTGTGTCTCGTTCAGCCAGTATAGGACCACGTCTGAGAGAAATTTTGAGTGAATTGGTTCAAAGACCTGGAAGCTATTGAAAAAATCGGCCAACGTTTTCATGAAAAATGGCTGTTATTTTCTTCAAAATATTCACCAAAAATACAAATTTCACCGGAATCCAACCAAAACCGGCGAGCCTCATTCCACCAGTAAGGAAGCCATGCGTGATCGATTTCGAGTCAATTGGTCCAGCCGAACCCTAACCCTAGCCTAGCGTTTTGTAATAACTTCAATCAACTCGGTACGACAACGGTATAGCATGCTAACATTACCTCCTTACCACACTGTTCAACAATTACGTTGGTTATCTGCATGAACTAAGGAATCTGCAACTTTTCAAGACCAGGCATTCATAGTGATGTAGTAAGTTAGTCATCGTTGACAGTCACTACATGAAAACGTGCAAGCTGACGTTGTGTTTGGTGTATTAACTACAACCAACTCGGTATGACAACAGTCAGTAGCATGCCAACATTACTAATTACAACAATAGCCTGATGTTACCTCCCGACCACACTGTTCAACAATTACGTTGATCATCTGCATGAACTTAGGAATCCTCAACTTTTGTGTTTTAGTGTTGTTGTTTTAGTAAGTTAGGCATCGTTTACATTAACTACATGAAAACGTGCAAGCTATTGAAATGGACAGCATTAGATTATCTCCCGGCTTTACTACGGTTATAAACTGTGGACAAATAGAGCCCCAATGAACACCACGTAACAACAAATCAACTCAAAGTCAAAGTCGGTAAGATAATAAATATGTATGTATGTAATATATGGTTTACAAATCCAGTAGCATCAAGGCTTGGTCGCCATCAGTTCTCACAGCTCGCACCACCGAGCGTAAACTAAGCTGGTCAAATATTTATCCGTGTCCATGTTATTTCCATGTCCATGTTCATGTTATATCACTTTCTCTTTTTCTTTTCTTCGCCTCCTCAGGCATTACCTTCTTGTACCTTCGAAGTAGCTGCTGGCTAAATCCACCGATGAATACATTTATTTCGGTTTCTGCCGGTGCGACCCCCCTGAGGCTGCAGAGGCGTCACCGTTCATCGTATTGACCATTTTTCTACCACTTAACTGAGTTTAGAAACATTATTTTAAGATCGAAAAACTACCTAGTGTTGTTTTAAAACAAACATTCTTGACGTTTTTCTTACTAGGAAAAAATTCTTCAGAAACATTTTTTTCACCGGGTTTCACACGCGAAAAACTTTTTTTTTTTTTCCTCTGGAAAAAAATTCAGGAAGAAAACAACAAAAATCCATTTTCTTCCTGGAGGAAAAGAAAAATGTATCCTGATTTTTTTTTTTCACTTGGTTTCATGAATGGTAATGTTTTCCAAAAAGGAAGCATCACTTTTTCTCAGATGGAAACAACAGTTCAGGACAAAAAAATGACAAATTCCAAGAGAATTTCTTTCACTGGTTTTCACAAATGAAAAACCCGTTTTTTTCTCTTTAAAAAAGGCATTAGACATTTTTTTTATTTTGCTGCCAAAATCTTGTCCTGAAAAAAAAAAACAATAACAAAAAAACACTTTTCTTTTTTTTGCATTTTGAGGAGGAAAAAAAAAATCCTCATAATTTTTTGCATGTGTGAAAAATAAAAATGTCAATCATCCCTTTCAAACATCAAGTTTTGCTTTTGAGTAGAGAAAAAACAAGAAATCTTTTCTTAAAATGTTTTAATATTAAACAGTCCAGTTTAAACATTGTTACATTGTCTCAATCACAGTAGGAGATCTCTCCTTTAACATTCATTTCTTATCATACATCCATTACTGAGGCCTCCTGTAAAACACACAGACACATCTAACATTCAAGAATGTCTTTAAGTGCCACAGAAACAAATGAAAAGTGCAAATGTGTCTTCTGTCTGAGCGGCAGAAGAGTCCGAGTCTGTCACTAAACACTGCTTAAAATACAAAATGTGTTTATAAAGAATTACTACGTAAACGGAGATTAAATAGACACTAACGTAAAAGCTAAGACTAATTAAGAAAAGTAAACACGTGTCATTTAGTGGCCGTCTTCCAAACACGATCATTTTAAAAACAAGTCTGTGGGGCCGGGGGATGATAAACGTCACCGCCATGAGGTTAAATGTCAACTGAAACCAGAGTTTGCTCTCATTATTCAGGATTGTTGGACGCTGTGATCCATCCACTCTGACAACACGTCGGGTGATTATACCTGGAGCTTCCTATGGCAGTTAAAGTTTGATTTGTGTCAGCACGAGCTATGAGGTCTAAAACGTGAGATTTCATGGGAGGAGATGGCAGGATGCTCTCACACTGACTGCCGTTGAGCCTCATCACGCTTAATAATGATTTGTTTTCACTTTCAGCAAACTCCATATTCCTCAGCAGGGATCTGTACGATACACAAGCTACTTGTTTATGATTTGATTTGCCTTAGACTTCAAACAAAATCCTTGAATTTGAAAGTATGAAGGAAATGCAAACACAAGAAAGTGCGATAAAGTGGATAAAAAGTTATTCATGATTAAAAAAAACATTAAAAAGAAAAAGAACCTGTGACTTTTTCACTCATAATTAACTTTCTCTTTATTTTTGTTTTTTTATTATAATGGATAACCTTCATATTTTCTTTTCCTGGCAAACCCCTCCCTCCGGTTACATTCACATTTTAATTTTCATAGAAAAATAACCCTGACTGCTCTGCTTTATCACCATCCATGAGCTAAATCAAGACCTACAATATCAAACTTCCAGGTCACAGGACGATGATATCGTGGAAGGGAACGGGTTAAAAAAGTTTGTTTTTTTTAAAAACCTGCATGAAATCTGCATGTCAGATATAATGCGACATCGGACAGTGCAACATCGCAACATACTTGGGAAAAAAATAAAAGGTGACGTTGGTGAGAGTGTGGGGAGACTTTCCTGGTCGACAGGTTATTCCTGGATTAAAGTAATCATAACAGTCATTTTAAGATGCATCGGGAGCTGATCCCAAACTTGGCCAAGGCGTGGGCCTGAGGTTAAAAGGTCAGGGGTCGCAGGTCATCACTGGCCCTTCTTGGGTGTGTCGGGGATGCTCTCGTTGAGAGGGGTGAAGCTGGTGAGAAGCGTGTGGCGCTCGTACTGCTTGGTAACCCTGAACTTGGCGTCGGTGCCGTGGAGCCGGTCGAGGACACCGAAGACCCCGAAACACTGGTTGAACCTGGATAGATAAAAGATAAAGAGAGAAATGAGAAAATAATCACATTGAAGACGCTGGAATCACAGAAACAACCATCTACGAACATGAATCTACGATATCTCGGAGGGGAAACGATAAGATGGTGACATTCTTAAAAACTCTTCTCTTTGTGGTAACTTTCCAGTTTACAGTAATTAATTAAACGTCGTCATTTATGCACCTTTCACGTGAAGAATATCCTTGAAGTATTCTGTAACAGTTATTTACAGTTTAAAGCTAATGCCCAGCTGTTTCAGGACAAAACAGCATATAATTAATAATATATATTTGCATATAAGCCTTTATTATTACACAGATCAGCTCCAGAGAGAGACGGGGCCCCTTGTGACCGGTCAGTAAAGATGTACGTCTTCAGTAGAAGAGAGCAACGAGTTTGTTGGGAAGTCGACAAGTACTGAGAGACGACTAACGAGAGGTTTTTTGTTGCAAGAAGATCACAGTTTATAGTTAATTAGGTCCTTCTGAGACGAGCGTGAAGAGAAAGAGGGGAAAATGTAAAACAAATGTATTGTTCATTATTCTCTTTGAGCCAAACAAAGAAGAAGAAATGTTTAACTACAGATGTTTTTTTAGCATTCGACACTGATATGTTCCTGGATTTTACAAAATAACTTGAATTACTGCCCAGTGGTTGAAAGCCTCATCGTGTTCCTTGAATAATAACCAGTTTATTGCAGAACATGATGATGTCACAGTGAAGTTGACCTTTGACTTTTTGGGTACAAAACATCACTGTATCCTGTCAGACTGTTTTGTGAGGTCACAGTGACCTTTGACCTTTGACCACCAAATCTAATCAGTTCATCCTTGAGACGCAGTTGATGGATCGATGACAGTCTGTGTCAAATTTAAAGAATTTCCCTCAAGGCGTTCTCGAGAACGGTACGGTACCGTGAACAACAGACTTACAGTCGTTCACAAGATAACTGGAAACAACGAGAGAGGACAGGTGGACTCACCTGAGATGGTGGAAGTCGTGGAACTCAGGGGAAGGCAGGAACGGCAGGTGGTATCCACAGTGGGAGATGGTGGTGCTGACCAGAGCCAGGCAGTACCACATGGTGGTGGTGGTCACGTGGGAGCCCAGGATCACCGGCCCCATTGCCACCGGCAGCATGTTGGAGATCTGACAGCGAAGAGGAACAACAAACGTGTTTTCATTCATTCATTCATTCATTCATTCATTCAGGGTTGAAACTGTGAAACCACGATGAGTTTGAGTCCTCCTTTATGAGTCAGTGAGTTCAGACTGATTTTCAGAATCAGGTTTGTTCAGATTCCAGATGTGATGTTTGATTTATTTGTGACAGCTGCAGCTGCTCTGTGACTCAACGAGGAGAGAATGTGAACAGACTCTCGCTCATCCTCCACAATCCAAATCGAGGGCATCGTTCTCTTTAAATCATTTAGTGCATTTTGACTACGATGCTCAAATCTACAGGAGGTGGATCATTTACCATGTGCTCCAGAGGATGAGCGTAGATGGAGACGACTCCGATGGGAGCGGTCCACTCGTGGTGCTGTTTGTGGTAATGCTTGTAGAGGCTCGGATGGTGGAACAGCCTGAGAGGAAAGAGACGATGAGGGTCAGAAAAAAATTAGGAGTTAGGGCTGAGTGAAGCTTTGAGCTAAATGCTAACATCAGCATGCTAACATGCTCACAATACCAATAATAAAATGATGATGTTGTTTTCAGAAACTTCTTTTAAATCTCTCTAAGACCCATTTTTTTTGTTTATCTCTTAACTGATAACCATTTTTTAAATGTATTTTCATTTATTTATCTTGATCGTTACTTGATGGTATTTTGTCTATTACCATTTGTCTACTATTCCATTTATTGTCGGTTTTGTTTTACAACCCAGGTGTTGTAAAACGACAAATACATGAACTCTAACTTAATGTTTTGGATCTTCTATGATTTCTTTCTTGTTCTTTCTTTTCTTGTTGTCTTCATGTTCACTCTTCACTCTTACCACTAGGTGGCAGTAATATGTAACCTCCAGTGCTCCAATGAAGAATCTCAAATGAGGATGAAATGTCAGTAAATCGTAGTATTAATGATCCGAACCTGTGTGAATAGTAAAACATGATTTCCTCCACGAGGGAGAAGAAAGCCAGCTCCATCAGGGCCCAGTGGAAGGTGGGCAGCTCGGGGCCACAGGGGTTCCCTCTCATGCTCATCAGGTAGTAAGCCGCCACCACCATGGACCCAGAGATGACCACCTGGTTGAAGATGACCGTCTTGAGTGCACTGCGGAGCTTCGCTGGATCCACCTGGAGGACGAGGAAGGAGTCAGAGAGACACGTACTTAATTTACGTTCATTTTCAGTGTTGTCAGTGTTGGAGTGCTTTCTCTTGAAGAAATGAGATGTAAGTGGTGCTGAAGTCGCGTGTTTAGACAAAGTCTGGAGGATTAAATGTTTATTTCTGGAGTATATTTGGTTGTCATCGTCTTTGACAAGTTTTAAAGCTTAAAACTTATTTATCACCATTTCTAAATTATCACCTTCACATAACCCATAACAATATCTCCAGTTTTTGTGTAAATAACAGGCAACTTGACGTTTTACCGTTAAACCTTTGGACCCTGGTCGTAAACACAGGGACATGTCATGATGAGCGTTTGTGTGAGAACATGTATGTCTGAAGTGGACACACATGAACTTTTGCACAGTTACAGTAAAGTGCTGTTTGGTAATTACACGTGTTAACAAAGTAAAGACAACAACTGAAACAGCGGACATTTTGGCGTGACACGGCAGGAATAATAACATTATTACATCGGGTCCCTTTTATTCAAGCGAGCAAGTAAAATGGACTTGAGCCACTTGTATTTATTTCTATTTTTTTTAAACTAAATTTATTCATTGAATCTAAATTACTCACTTTTTCTGTATATTTAAAAAAAAAAATCTTATATAGTGCCATTTATTTGTTTTATCCCTTTATTTTTTAAGTAATTTATATGCAAAGAATACATGAATATGTTGTTTTTTTAAAATATTTAAATAAATATTTGCCAACACAAACCATAAAGTATAATATTAACCTTTGAGATGTAGTGGAGTAGAAGTATAAAGATGCACAAAATGGAAAATACTAAAGTATAAATAACTTGAATTTACTTTTAAGCACTTGAGTAAATGTACTAAGTTACACTCCAACACTGCTGTGACAAAATGTCTGTTGTGAAATTAAACTATTTTTAGGTTGTTGGTAAACACACATGTGACACTCACTCTGTGTTTGGTTGTTTTTTAATATCTGACCCTTCACTGTGTTCTCTGGACGATTTTGAAATAATAAAAGTTTTATCGAAGGACTCTCAATTCAAATCACTGAATCTGACATACACAGATAAATCCCCCTGATGAAGCAGCGTGTCTGTGGTTGCAGCACGTCCTGACATGTTTGTTACCAAACGTTCAGACGGTTATTCTCGGTCATAAAAAACGCCTCCAGGACACACGCGATGGCTCGGCACATTATATCATCGCAGGTGATATAAAGTTTTACGAGCCGAGTAGAAATGTGGCGTCGATTTATGTTCGCCACAAACTGTGTGAACAAAACTGTCTGTCTGTCAGCTGCAGGATGTATGGATTATGGATGATATGAACATGAGCTTCCTGTGGACCTGGTTATAATCTCTGAAAGGTAATCAATAATCCGATTACATTTAAAGAGAAACCTTCCAGCTCTGGTTATCAGTAGTGTCAGTGTTTATCTCTGCAGTGTCCGTCAACATCTGATAATCAAACACAGTGGGAGGACTTTGGTCAGACGGACAGGTGGACACGTCACATCAGCAGCACTGAGGGTCATTCATGTGTTCACGCACACACTGAAGTGCTTTGTGCTGCTGTATTTGTATATTTCGCAGTGTGTAATTTATTATATGTTTGTTTGCATGTCATAACTGTTGTTTTTATTTGTTTTTTATATATAAAATCTACTTATGTGTGTTGATTTTTGATCTGTTAAAAGATTTCTGTGACTAAATGATTTGTTTTTTTTAATCTATCACTTTATTTCTAATTTGCACATATACAGGATTACCCAGAACAAATTATCTGAGTATTCAAGACAGAGACAAAAAAAAAAGTTTTTTAGGGCTCGAACGTGACGTCATAATTGAATAAATACACAAATAAATGGAAAAACAAATACATATATAAATAAATCTGTCAAAGTGGAAATGTATGTATGAATAAAATATAAAGAATTCACAAATGTCTAAATAAATTAGGAAAAAAAACCATAATGTTCTTTGGCACCATTTAATTTTATTCATTTATTTCCTTTTATACATCGCGATAATTATTCTGATGCCAGTGATGTGACTACAGCTGTATTTCCCAATTATATCTAAAAGCTTGTTCTCTTATAAAACGACTAAACAATAAAGCTAATTTTAATTAATTCAGTTCAATCAGTTTAACAAGGCGGGTGAGGGGAAACAAGGTGAGGGGATTAGACACATTTATCATCCCACACTTCATATAATTAAATAAAAAATAACAGCTTCAAAAACAAACAAAACGGCTTCAGAAGTTTGTAGAAGAAGCTGAACTGCACGTACATAGATACTGTGTGTGCGTGTATGTATTTATATCATCATACTAACTTTTTTATTTTCCTTTTTCTCATTTATTTCATCATCATCTTTATGATTATATGATGATATATGATATCAAAGAAAATAACCATTTACAGACACCAGCTTTTGGATAAGAAAGAAATAACTGAAGCTTAAAATCCTCATAAAGTTAAGGAGATACCGTGATTCTGGACATACCGGGTTGTTCTTGTCCACCTGGATGCGGTAGCGAGTGATGAAGGCGGGTTTGCCGGTGATGTCCACCAACAGCAGCAGGCCGTTCGTCACCCAGAACGCCAGAGGGGGAAACAACATCGTCCCTGTCGAGACAAACAATGCCACAGACTCAGAGGGACGACGTGACAGACAATGACTGAATATTTCGGCAAAGGCTGGAAACGACTTGACGACAGTCTGCAATCAGTTAACACACGACTTGAAATCTTTCCCTTCTCACTCTTTTTTTTTCTTTTAACAACATGCATCCAATAAAATTCCTCAAAAACTATTTGCATGTTTTAAAAAAGGGATGTACGGGAACGAAAAAGTACATTAACATGTCGGTTATCTTTTAAACCAGAGAGACCAAGTCAGGAAGCAGCCAGTGACTACAGATATGTTTTTGTTTAGTATTCATTAAAGTTATCATGGTTTTGGTTTTCAGTTTTTCCAAGTTATTTTGTAGGGTTCATCCTTGTGTATCATGTTTTGCTTTGCACTTCCTGCCTTTGTCTTTTTGTTGCTACATTTCTTCCTGTTCACCTTTGTTTCATTAGTGAATTAGTCCTTGTGTTTGTGTGATCCTTCACTTGTTGTCAGTTTGTCTGTTTTGTTCCTGGTATCGCTGTGTATGCCTCTTGTGTATTTTGCATTTCTGCCAGCGTTCGCTGAACTTCATCCTGGTTTGTACTGCATGTACTTTTGTATTTCTCGGCAGCAAGTAATGTCCTACATAGATAATATCTGATTGAGGAATATCTTCCGATGTGCAAAACAGCCGGCAGGTTCATTACACAACGACAACATGAAGGCTGCATCGTGAAAGTGAGTAAGTCGACACCGGAGGTCATGACTTCATATGCAGAACAGAACAACTGTTCTCAAGGCTACACGAACAAGCTATTTCCTCTGTGGCTGGTACCAAATGAAGTATCCTTCCGTGCAGCTGAAAACAAAGCCTGGGTTGTGTTTTAGGGGGGTGAAATCATGCGGGTAATCTCATTGTAAAGTTCATTAAAAATAGTTCACGGTACTACTGTGAAAAGTTTCTCTAAAGGCACGGTTAGAGAGCGATCTGGATGCACGAAGCCACGATGTCTGAGTGTTTATCACCAGTACACAGTGTGCATTGATACAAAACAGGTCATTGATGCTATCATTTAGGAAACAGATCGTTGTTCTTGATTTGTCCTGACAGCATGCCGCTGTTATTAACTGTGAATGATAGTCTGCTGGTTGCAAAACTTTCCTATACAGAAAATTGAGTAAGGTTTTGGACAAGAAAACCCGTCGTCGTTCCTTACCGAGGTAGAACAAAGCAGCATCATGACCCTCAAACTTCAAGTACAGCTTGGTCCACAGGTCCTGCCAGAAATCTCCTGAAGCTCCCCAGAATCTCTGAAGATGCCTGCAGGAGGAATCATAGTCAGATGTCAAGTTCACCATACTGTTGTTCTTTAAGCTTTTCTTCTAGAGAACTCAGCCCAGCCCGAATGTCCGCTCGCTCACAGACTCTCACCTGATTTAATATAACCTACCCAGACCCGGCCGAGCACCCTATCTTAATATTCCTCACGGATACCATTTTGTTTGCAGTCACGTCGTTCCGATGATGCGTGAAATTCAGATGGAGGGCAGAAAAAAAAAAACCCAGAATGGACGAGATGGAGGAAAGTTAGCAATTGTTGATATGTATTGTTGTTCAGTCACAGGAGTTCAAACTTCAGCATAACAAAGAAAACTAGAATTTCCACTTCAGGGTTGTTCGCCTCCGTGCAGCAGTCAAGTTGCTGTTCCTGATTTATGGCGCCAGAACATTTTCTTCAGAACATTCTGATGTTACAGTGAAGTTGACCTTTGACCGTTTGGATATAAAATATCATCACGCCTGTGCCATATTTAAGAAAATTTAAGAAAGAGAAAGAGAATTGGATAAGACAACACCAAAACAACACCAAACCTGACCCGATCAGAGTATAATTCAGGTCAGGTTCACCGTTTGTTGCACTGTAATACTGTAATTTGTAAGAAAATCCTACCATGTCAGCGAGTTGCCGAATGCAGCCAAGAATAAAATTCCAGATCCGATGACAAACGTAGCTTTCTTCACAGAGTCCCACAGTCCTCCAGGGCCCTCCTGCACAGAGGAAAAGCAACAATGAGTGTGTGTGAACCTCTCTGTGAACTCTGATGATACTTTGCAATCTCATGATCAGCATTTCCCACAGAAATGTCTCGGGGTGAAGAAGTGTCTCTAAAATAACTGTGAGGCGGTTACTGAAATCAGCACCGTGGCTTCTGAGGTTTAGTCAGCTGGATGTGAAACGCTGATCTACACGAAACAAGAACTGAGACGTTTAGCACCATGAGGCTGCATAAAGATAATATATCATATATAAGCATATTCCTAAAAACATGATATTTAAAATTAAGCAGTTTCCAAACTTTCATGACTTTGTGCAAACCTAGAGATTAAAGCTTAGAAGTACACCCTTTTGATACGTAATGTAATAAAATTATTGTATTTCGCTCGATCTGATTTTGAGAGTAGATGAATTTGAGCTTCTGCCTCAGATGATCCAGTTAAAAGAAAGTATTTTATCAAGAATACTAACTGTATAACGCAGTGCATTCAGTAAAAGCAGAGTCTGAGCCGGCCACACGGAGAGAAAACTGGATCAGTTCACTCAGCGGGGGAATTAAGTCCAGGGATTGATGTCACATTCAGCAGGCCTTTCTAAAATGCCAGCTTTTACCCCGGCTGCCCCTCGGCTCAGCCATGGCAACAGTGGGAACAAAGTGAGACAAATGTCGAGCTGGTCTCAGGACTCAGCTGTCCGTGCACTTTATTCTAGAGGCACAAACACATCCATGCAATTAAAACATCACTGATGCATCCTTTTTGTTATCAATCACTATCAGCAACATTTTATTTAGCTCATTACCTACAATCTAATCTCCATGAAGTTAAGCCATAACGACGGTCACCTAAACAATCCTGATCAAAACACTTCAGGGACGTCAACAGCCGAGTGTATTCACATGAAAAATCTACTTCTTTCTCTGTCATTCCACTTATTTCATTCAAAGATACCAACAGCTACGCACACAGTCAGACACAGATACTGTGCACGTGACGCAACAACATTTGTCACGATCATACGTATACTGTGATCCATTATTTTAAATCCTCCCTTTGTTCCATGTTGGGCCTAATACATTTGCATAGATTGAAAAAAATGCGACTTGTCAGGTCGAGCCTGTCCCAAAGAACAACATGAGGAACAGGACAGGCCCCATGGAGCCAACGGCTGGAACAAAAGCAGCCAGGTGGAGCCGAGTCACATCAGCTTTACGTAACAAGGGTTTTAAAAGCAAGCTGCACGTGTTACAGAGTGCTTCACAGGTAGATTTACAGAGGAGATACACACTTTTTAAAAGAGTAAACATGTTTTTTTAAAAAAGGGGCTCAATCTCTGCTTTGGACAGATGAGGCAAATACAGGCAATATGGCCAAGGAGGAGCTGCAATTATTAAGAAAGAGGTCAAATGTGTCACAACATAGATGTAAGATGTAAGTGGATGTGCTTGTTTAGTGTAAACCCCTACAAATGTCGCAACATCATGACTTTTTCAGTCTTTCAACTCTAATGCCTGCAAAAAATAACACTGATGGTCAGTACGTGTTCGTGAAAAACTAAACTTGTCATGTGAACAAACTACATTAAAAACATCATCCATCCCAGATCTTCTCCTACAGTATATGTGACTTACCTAATATGTGCTTAATCCAACTATAATGCCAACAGTGTTGACCTATATTGACCCAATGTGAATTTTCTGAAAATGCCTCAGACATACAAAGATCATGTGTTTCTTGTGAGAGCCTCTGATGCAGTGATTCAAATGGGCTGAAACTAATGACTGGAGTTTCAGGTGGCTGGTTTCATCGCAGGTTTTACACACCTGAAGGCCTCTTTAGCATAAATAAATACCTGAAGAGTGGCTCCTCTGAGTCTGAGTCTGCCATGTTGCCATGTTTCCACAGTAGCCCAGAACTGACAAACCAAACACTGGCTCGAGAGAGGGCATTTCAGCCGTAAATCCTACATCATGTTCCTTTAACTAGTGTTGGTAAGGAAGCCCTGACTGTACAGTGTCTCGATTTCATGAGATGCAAATATCCTTTGTCCATTTTTCAAAGTCAAAAACAACCCTGCTCCTCGACAAAGAGAGAGGACCAGATCAAACCAGACAGCCGAGTAAAGAAAACAACATCATGGATCGTCTAAAAGGGCTGCGCCTGTGTTGGTCATCAATCTGCACGGTTTGATTATGGTAACACCTGAGCGCTCGCTTGTACAGGTGCTACATGTTCTTACCTGTCTGCTGCTGCTGCTTGTTGTGGCAGCTTCCCTCGTGCCTGTAAACACAAAAATAACAGCTGATTTTCATTTTCCAGATAGAATCAGAACAGGTTCATAACTCCAGTAAACACTGAACAACGCCATCTACTTTTACTTATAAATATAAAATAACATTTATGTAAAAAACATTTAAAAATACTTGATGGATCATTCTGGAAGACAATACTATCTGTACTGTAAAAGATAGATGGCCTAATCCCAGCTGGCTTTCAAAACAAAAGTCTTTTGTGTTCAGTTTGTGATGAAAATCTTATTTTTTCACAAAGCTAAAGAGAACAAATGTCATTTCTTACTTCAAGGCTATTTTGCCGGAAAAAAATGTGAAGTCTAGACATCTCCGACTACTTTTTGTCTCTCTGTGGTACAATAATCATGTGAGTGCTGTGTAGCCTGGTGCAAAATTTACAGCTGGAGGATTATACTGGAGAATAATCCCATTATAATCCATCCTGAGCACTTTTTCTGTTAAATTCTTGGGGATACAACCTGCCCTACATCCCCTCGGCCTCTCTCTTTGTGGTTCAGCACAAAATGCAACGCAATAATAGTTTCATCCAAATCATGTTTAGTCAAAAAAATAGTTCCTTCACTTTGACGCAGATCATTCATCCCCACAGCCACCAGACTGTTCAACTCAAGCACTACCTGAACAATCACTTTCCACTCACTCGTTTGCTTTTTGTAAATATCTTATCTTAAATATCTTATTTTTTCTATTTATTTTCTATTTATGTGTATTTAAATTACATATTTTACACATTTTACAATTACATATTGTATTAAAACACTAAAAGGCTGTTTTTACATTCATCAGCTGAAGGGGGAAGTTTCTTTGTGCTCACCTTAAATCTGAGTATATTACATTTACATTAGGAGTGGTGAAGAAAAATGTACACTGCACTGGATCAAGATAATATAAGATAGATACATAACTTTTACTATATAAATTATTAATATTGCAGATATAAATACAAACATTGGTACTAGAATAATAAAATCACTTGCTTTTACTTTCAGATTCCCAAGTTTGCTTCAGGGCATAACTGTTTTGTACAAGTTATAGCATAGAAGTTCACACACTTTTGCATTTTGTTAAGTTGCATGTAGACTGTTGATACAGACAGTTCAGTTTGTCAGGCGCACGCTACCTTTATGACAGTTTTTATGACAGCATTGATCAGTTTGTCAGCCTGCTGCAATAAAAATTACTGAAATGAGATAACTAAAAACTTTATCTCATTAATGTTGACAAAGTTTTCCATTCGGGAGATAATTTGCACTTGAAGAAGATAATACATCACAATATGCTATCGCAACCTCAGCGTATCGCAATTTTTTTACAACTGCAATAACATGGTATCTGGACTAGTGCACCTTGGGGCCTTTGGTAACTCCCACCCCCAACTCAGGTATGAGAGGATTTCATTACATCACGACTGAGAGAAAGGAGTGATGTGGAAACCTGAAACCAGTTCACACACTGAAACTGGACATTTCAGAAAAAAGATGTGTGATAATTTTCAACTAGTTTATCTAGAAAAAAAACTATTATTATGACTCAAAGCTGAGTGTTTTGAGGGGATAGCTTCATTAAACATTATTCAACCAATCAATCTTTATTTGTATAGCATCAATTCGCAACAAAAGTCATCTCATGACACTTTCCAAACCAAGCAGATCTAGACCATACTCCCTGATTAATGGATTTACAACATTTCCCCCATGAGCAAGCACAAAAAACTGCCTTTTAACAGGAAGAAACCTCGAGCAGAACCGGACTCAATGGTGGGTCATCTTCCTCTAACGATTATTGTGTTAGCTGATATATAAAAAAACATACTAATATTGATTAGAAGTATGCTATTTTAGATAATACCCAGTTATATTCTGGTATCTCATACATAGATGTTGATTTTGAATGTGTGTATTACCTGAATGTTTGTGTAGTGTTGACTGGTTTTGAGCTGTATATGAATTTTATATTAATATAATATCAATGCAACTAATGCTATAATGTATTATATATAAGTGTGGACCATGAATCCTTTAAATAAACAAATAAAGTACATTAAAAATAGTTTTTTTGTTAGTTTTTTCCTGTGAAAGTGGAATATAATATATTATTACTGGCTGCTGACTGACTAATGACAGTTGGGCTTTGATTTGGAGCATGTTCGTCGTCTGATGAACTAAAGTATGGATGATTATTGATAAAAAGTAATATATCCTAGTCGAAATAACTGATAGTCGACAGAGTTATTGTGTGCAGACACAATATTTTGCCACATATGAGTGAAAATTACCTGAAAATAGTCTGTTTATGAAAAGAAAACAAAGCGGCCGCGTTGCTCTTAACAGAAACATACAAAACATCACCTGCTCACATTTAAACTTCTTTGTTTTTGGATAATTTCTACCGTGAAACAGTTTCAAACACACACCGACTCCCTCGACACGTTAACGGTGTAATAAATCAGTGACTTACCGCTGACTCTCGTCATGTCTCCGCTCGGTTTGTTGTCTCTGTCGCCGCTGTTGGTTTTAAACAGGCACCGAACAACAGACCGTGTATTTACAACCGAGGGCGACTTCTGATTGGCTGATTCTCGGTCAGCTGACTCGCGCCGTACCCGGAAGTGGCGGTATCTTCCCCTGTGATGTGAGGATGTGGGGTTTGTTTTTGTCTCCCCCTCCTCCTCCACCGCCATCATGTAACCAGGTGAAGGTTGAAACTCAGCATGGAGGTGGTCAGTGCGGTGGGATTACAGAGGAAACATCTGAGCAATAAATGAGACTGAGACTAGAGTACAGTCAAACAACATCTACTTACATTTTTATTAGAATGAATAAGTGTTTACTCATAGCTGCAGCTGTAGCTGCTTAAATAATTTTTTTAGGCCCTACTTGAGTGGTTTTTTTTGCCTATTTTATCACCTAAATTACATTTAATACATTTTATTTTTATTGCCCAAAATCACAATCACATTGCCTCAGTGGGCTTTACAATCCTCTGTCCTTAGACCCTCGATTCAAGTGAGGAAAAACTTGCTGTAATGAGAAAAAAAAGGGAAGAAAGCTCAAGGAGAGCCACAGATTATATTTAAGCCGATATGACGGCTTTAGTTGCTAGAATAAACGTACAAAACATGACAACAACAGCATAATGTTTGATACGTTTTAGTATATGTTTTGTATGTAAAATATATAAAAGGCAAACTTCCGTTGTAAGTAAAATGCAAATGACACATGCATGCATTAGTATTAAAAACCCAATATATGATTGTAAAACACACGGGTCATTTTTCTGCATTATTTTTTGTACAGTTTGCTGTTATTTCTTGTGTACTTATGCTGAAGCAATAGGCTAATGTCAATGCAGGACTTTTACTTGTAATAGAGTACTTTCACAGTCTTGTATTGCTGCTTTTACTCAACCTAAAGTAAATTATCTGAGTACGTGCACCCCTGGTATAACAGTACTTTTGTCCAGCGTTGTAGATAGTACCCAAAGGTCATACTTGAGTACAAGATATTGTGTTAAAATATACTCTGGTAAAAAGTGAAGGCCACCTTTAAGATAAGATAAAATAAGATTAACCTTTATTAGTCCCACAACGGGGAAATTTGCATTTTTACAGCAGCAAAGGGGACAGCAAAAATAGAGAGCATCAATTAAAACAAACATAGAAAATATAATTCAAAAAGCAGAAGAAATTATATTATAAGAAACAGAAAAAATATAAAATGATTTACACTATTGCACATTGAGATGCAGAGATTGCACATTGGGATAGTGACATCTTAAAGTATCTGATATTAAATGTACTCAAGTATCAAAAGTATTTTTTCTCACAATAAATGTATAAAAAGTACAAATAAAAGTAACATTATACACACATTACATACAATTATACATATATTTACAAACTGTATTGTATGGGTCGACAGATTATTGGCCAATTATCAGTGTTTTTTTTCATCTGATTGTCAATAATATAAATTGATTTATTAATGTGCTACTTTGGCACTGATGCAACATATAATCTGCAAAGTAATGAGTAACTAAAGTTAATAAATACATGTAAAGAGTACAATATTTGCCTCCAAAATGTAGTGAAGTGGAAGTATAAAGGAGCAGAAAATGGAAACACTGGAGTAAAGTACATGTACCTTAAAAGTACTGAAGTAATGTAATTTCATTAATGTAAGCAATATCTATCAATGAAATATACATAGAACTGGAACAATTTGGCAATTAATTGATTAGTTAACTGACAGAAAGTCAAGGTTATATATTCAGTTTGCCCACTGAGGTTTAATTCAACTGTCTCCTGAGCAGCTCTTCCTCCAAGACATGTTTTGGATGTTCTGTTGAGTAATATTTACAATACACCGACTGTACGACCACCGCAGCTTTACACAACGAGCACGTTGATGACTACAGGCTGTACACCTGCTAATCACGTCCTTCAGCTATCACTGACCCAGATAACCTCCAGACCTGTCTGCTGCTGCAACATGTGGCTCCGCTATCATCATTCATTATTATCAGACAGGTGGTCAGAACATTATCATTATGTAAAGTTAGCATGACTATGAGTTCAGCTGGAGAGAGGATATAAGTATTTGTTACCTCACTTTTATCCACATAAAGACACGTACCTTTCTTTATTGTCCGTAAGGCTAAACTGTTGCTGTAATTAGTAGATTTATGACATTTTATGACACATGCTGTCCAAATGACATTGAATCTGATTGAGCAATTCACATGAAAGGTATCTTTGGATAATTATTTTATATCATGAAGAACTAGTCACGAACAGATACTGTTTTATTAAAGGATAACTATTTAGAGATAAGATGGTCTTGACTTTCAGATCATCCAGGAGGGGGCGCCAAACCAATTTTATTTGGACTTAACTGTGCTCTTTTTATAATCATATTTGTTGGCATATTTCTCAGAACAAACATTTTCACACATAAATCCATACAACCAACAACACGACTCACTTGCTTGCTTGGAAACAGCAATAATTATATAAAAATATAATAATTTATTGCAACTGGAGGCTAAATAGAGTCACTTTGAATACTTTTGGCCACATAAACTTCAATTTCAGTATCTCTGGTTTGATTT
Organism: Pagrus pagrus; assembly: GCF_965226575.1. Taxonomy (NCBI): domain Eukaryota; kingdom Metazoa; phylum Chordata; class Actinopteri; order Spariformes; family Sparidae; genus Pagrus; species Pagrus pagrus. Next base: position 4,436,927 of record NC_140198.1, read on the forward strand.
ATATCATTCAGGGGCAGAATATAACTAAGTATATTTACTCAAGTACTGTAAAAACAGCTTATGGTGGTGAAGTGAACAATCAATTCCCAGGAAACGGATGAACATTCCTGCAGTCAGCATGACGCCGCAACACTCCCTTCATTTTATTGTGACCAGTACAAAGCACACCTGCGTACTAGTTAGCTGTTTAATCATCATCTTGATATGGCACACCTGTCAGGTGGATGGATTGAGCGCCTGTTAAGTGCTCAGTTACACAGATCTGAATACATTTATGCTTAAATTTTGATGGAAGTTTGCCTTTTGTGTGTGCACAGAAAAAGTTTTAGATTTTTTACTTCAATTTGTGAATACGGGAGCAAAAACAAGTGTTGTATCTGAAGTGTTTTAATGGCCAGCTCAGGTCTGACCTCTGCTGTGAAGCTCCTGCCACTGCATCAGTGTGCTGAAGGGTTTTGACACACATCTGTCACATGAGGTTCCCTTCACAGACACACTGGGGCGGTAAAGCCCGAACTGTGTGTGCACTCGTGTGTGGAGTTTCAGAGAGACTCTGAATTTTACATAAGAGAGATGTTCTTCATCTTAATATCCGTGTGACCATCAAGTCAAAATAAAGATCATGTGTGAGAAGGAGGGGACGCATTTGACCTGACGTAGCGTTAAACCTCACATTAGGAAACAAACGTGTTGTGTGTGGGACATAAAGCAAAAAGAAAAAGGTTGGCATTGTTTTGTTTTTATCATTTTTAACAATGAACAACGATACTTCAGAAAATGCAACAAAAAAGATCATATGGTTTTGGTCTTGGAGGAATTTCCAGGTGTAAATGATAAATTTGCTGATGGCTGAATCCCATTTAGCTGGTTCAGTTTAAGAGGAGAGGCATCGTCAATCGTTATTCGTAACACCTGTGTTTTCGCAGCACCCATCTTGTGACTCCTGGCAAACTGAGGAGACAGCAGAGCACCAAAATGTCAGTGCCTGAAATGCTTTGCAGAAAGAGACTTAAGAAATTAGTTTGAATTAGTTTTTACTTGGGAAAAACTGGAACTGATAAATAATTGATTGATTTGGTCTACGCTCCACTCCCAGACCTTGCAGATGTCCGACACTCGAGCCAGGTTGCCCAAACTTTGTATTTTATTTTTTCAATTTAATGTTATTTTTCACTTGAAACATCCAGCTAGGTCAAATCAAACCTCGAGCAGGGCCAGGTTCAGGTCTGACAGGTCAAACTGATTTAATTAAAGATTCACCCAGGTGAGATACGATTCAATCACAGTCACAATAATCAAGTTTGCTCTGGGATTTACGATCTGTGCTGCAGTGTCTGACTACATTTCTGGAACAATGACAGACTTCATCTTTGCGCTCAGAAGAAACAAACAGACAGAAGCTCCACAATGACCAAACTATCCTCTGACACTGTGCTGAACGCTGCACGAGTTTCTAATATAGGCTTTGCAGGCAAGACCAAATACAGTAAACGCATGTCAGCAGGTTTTACTCTCTTGAAGCGGATCAGGCTTGTTTTGGCTTCTCTAAAGTAAACTGAGTTAGAATTCAAAGGTTACCATGATAAGGGCTGCACAAATTTAGCTTGAGCTTAAAAAGCTTTAGACTACAGCTGTGTTGCCACGAGCTAATGTTAGCAGGTATCCCAGGAAAACCTCTAAAACCTTTGACCTCTGCTGCACAGTTTCATCTCATTGTCCTCCTGTTTGTATTTTGTAGGCCCACAGATATCATAGATACATTCGTGACAGACATCCACGGTGCTCCGAGGAAAAAAATCCTAATTTTTCCACCTGCAAACATCATTGGGTGAAAACTATGAGTTCAATAGTTTGGTTACGTAAATACTCTGCGTTGGATGTTGATTGATAAAATGTTAGCATACTAACATGCTAAGCTAAGATAGTAAACACAGTAAACATAAGCGCTGTACTCTGAAACCCGCTTGCGCTGCACCACAACAGCTTTTTCGCGGATGAGCAAAGTGGCAGGAAGCAGCTGAAGAGTGTGGTGTGTTTACTGGGGAAACTACAGGTCTGATGGTGCGTTCAATTGCAAGTCGGGAGTCGGAATTTCCACGTCGGTATTTCCGACTTCCAATCTAAAATGGAGATTAAATCAATTTAATCATGCTGCTCTTTTAGGCTTTCTAAATGACCGATTGGCCCAAATTATGATAGTGAAACGAGCCATTTTGCGGGGTTGTGATGTTCAAAATAATTTATCCACCCCGCTTCTTTCACAATGGGTCTATTGTTGTTTTCTCTTCTGTTTCCGGGGCATTTGTGACATGAAACGTGACGTCAGTGACGCACAACGTAACGCTTCAGATAGAAATCACAGAGGGGCTGTCTTGCCTGCGAGAAGGGGGAATGGGGTCAATACGTGATTTTTAGCAGGTGTACCCGCGTTTAAAAGACCCGTGTCGACCCGCTATTTTTGGTGGAAAGGCGGCATTAGTGACATTATCTGGTTGAACGGTCACCAAAGCCACTAACTTAAACCTTATAGAGCTGCTCTTGTGTCTTAGCTCGCTTGCAGAACTGACAAACTCTTCTTTCACATAACGGATGTTGTGAATATGGTCAGTTTTATTGTGATTTTCATTTTTTTTAATACCTTTTCTGTGCCAAGGTGGTGGCCATGTTGGTGTTGGGCGAGACGATGTAGTTCACGGAGCGGTTTCACACAAAACCATTTGATATTTTTACTTAAATTAAGACAAACTGGGACTTTTTTGTTTGTTTGTTTGTTTGTTTGTTTTTGTTGCACATCTGGCTGCTGATTGCCATTTTTTTTTATTTACCACATTATCAAAAGACTCCAATCTTGTAAAAATGTAGAGTTAATCAAACGTGTGTATTTGATAGGTGGCTGCAGGGGACTATTTTTACAAAGGTGCCCAGAATTAGAGACACCCCTGTTCGCAGGGTTTGATGTTTAACCACCAGTGGGTCTAAATAAGCAGAAAAGGGGGCTTAAATGTGAGTTTAGCATTTAGATCTGCTCGGCGCAAACAGTCAAGCATCTCCGTTGGAGAACCACGTGTGTTCTCGCCCAGACTGAGAAGGTGTAAAGGGTTAAAGATCATCTCGGCAGCAGATTCAGATTCAGCAGGTCTGCTCTCTCCGCTCTCTCCAGCAGCTGCATCGCTCCGCGGGCAGCGCTGGCTCGCTCCGATATTTCAACTCGCTGTGGATTGTGGGAGTCGAGGACTCTGCCCAGGCTCGTTACCGGAGATCCGGAGACATTTTTTTTTTCTTCTCTACGCCGTGCCCTGTTTCTGTAAGTAACACGCACACCGTCGTGTCGGGTCGCGTAAGGTCGCTTCGTGTCGGTCCCAGCTCGCCGAACCGAGCCGTTAACGCTGCCATGTCGTTTTTGTTTTTTTTCAAACGAAGGCCGAGAGCGGAGAACCGTTGCTGCCGGAGCTTGACAGGCGGGGAGGGGAGAGAAGGGGAAAGGAGGAGGAGGCGGGCAGCTGCCAACCGCTCCGCCGGGGTTATTTCCGCCCGAAAAAGCTCGCTGACCTGAACGGGGGGTGGGAAAATAACCTCACGTCGGCTTGACAGCTTCATTTTAGCCGTTTTTGTGTAGTCTCCCGGTCAGTGTTGTTGAGTAAAACGTGCCGGTGCGAGGCGTCCGGCGGGCTGTTGGCATGCGGAAATCGATGTCAGTGACCAGCAGAAAGAAATGCCCGGTGCGGCGGTTAGAGCCACCTTACCTTCACCTGACCCGGAGTGGACAAAATGCCGCAGATGTTTTCGCCACTTGCTCACCCGTCTGCCGGTTGAATAATGTAGTAATAACCACGGTTGTGTTTTCTGTGATATGATGTGTCGTGTGTGCGTGAAATCCTCTTTTTTACAATTTTACAGCTTGTTCGAGGAGACAGCCTGGCCTTTGGTGGGGCTAATTGATTCAGTAACATGACAGCTAATTGGTGTCTGCATCTGGTACGATGAGGGGGGAAAAAAGACTTCAAACACCGTCATTTAACGTGTCGTTGAATTATATAGCAGGTTGACATTGAGTATTAGACTTTACGTAAGAGTTTCACTTAAAAAAATTAGAGCTATGTGCATAATTACATTTAATAATTGAGCGTTCCCAGCATGCTAATAGCATATGTTATTAATAAGTGATCAGACAGCAGCATCCCTCTTGTGATAAATCACGCATGTTCAGGCATGCTGCATGACCGGAGGGGGATTTAAGTAAAACACACACAAAGCCTAATGTGGATATTAATTCATTAATGTGAATTTATATGACGCTAAAGCCCGTTAAAGTCATTTTGTTGATACTGACGTGCTCGTAGATGCAGCCCGGGGGGATCTGCAGTCACTAAAGAGGCACTAAATTCAAACTCAGAATGATAATATTTACAATATTAATGAGGGAATAATACAAACTCAGAAATATTTATGAATAAACAAGCTGTTCTCAGAGGGAAAGTAACTGTTTGAAGATAGAAAGATGGCAGGGTCCGCCAAATAAACAGAGTAAAACAGTTTGTTTGTTCAAATGAAGAGAGTTTGTTTATTTAGTTTGTTTAGACATAAAAAAAAAAAAGTCAGTCGGTGAAGATCTTTCTCTTCTGGTTAAAACTACATGCGGCACCTTAAAGGGAATAAAAGCAGAAAAGTAACTGCTGGATGTCTTCAAAGAGGCTGATTAACAGACTCCTGTTCAAGGGTTTGGCCCTGAATGCATACAACAGTAATGATCTTAGTCATTATATATGTATTAATGGTTTAGGGCCAGGTGTTGGGATGTCAAACCTATTCAGGATTGTATCAGCTGTTGTTTTTATCTTTTTTCTTTAGTGTATTGGTGCCTTGGTAGCTTGCACCAAGTGTGTTAAAGTATTAAGTAAACAGATTACACCATAATGACAATAATGTAACCTGTCAGAGGACCTTTTTTGTAGACAGAGCCATCGTTTGTTTATATTGATTCAATACTTCCTGTAGGAGACATGTCCTAACTTAACACCGGGCAAGCCTGCAGCTGTCCAGTGCTGCAGCCACAGCAAGGATGAGTGTGTGTTTTCATGCTAGGTGTACTCAGCACTGTGTTAACTGCTTATTTGATCTCTTTACTCACTATAAAGAAAAATCAGTGGTATTCAGATTTGTTAATGCATTCTGGTTGATGTGTCCCCGCAGAGCCTGACACTGGTCGCGACCTCAGCACCATGTCCAGCCGAGGAGGAAAGAAGAAGTCGACCAAGACGTCCCGGTCGACCAAGGCCGGGGTCATCTTCCCCGTTGGACGCATGCTGCGTTACATCAAGAGGGGCCTGCCTAAATATCGCATCGGGGTGGGAGCACCCGTCTACCTGGCTGCCGTCCTCGAGTATCTAACTGGTGAGATTTTAGGATGATTTTTAGAGGAGAGATGAAATATTAACAATGCATATCTAAATACAGAGAACAAAGTGTCCTCATCTTCTACAAACTATTGACTTAAGATTTAAATTCAGTGATATCTACTCAGAACTAAATACAAACAAAAGAGGCAGCTGACATCAAAGAGGAACTTGTTTACAAAATACAGTATATTCAGAGGTATCAGGGTATTTGCTTGAAAGTTTTGCTCTGTACTGATGTATATTTATTAATTATTTCTTACTCTGTGCTAATTAAATATAATCACAGAACTACGTGAAAGTTACTGTATTATCGTTTAGTGAGTTTACTAACATTCAGAGTAAGTAAATGATATTCTGGACCACTCGTGCTCTACGATACTTATTGACAAGTGTCAAACCTCTGATATGTTTTTTTTTTTATTTCATCCATGCAGCTGAGATCTTGGAGTTGGCAGGTAACGCAGCCAGAGACAACAAGAAGGGTCGCGTCACACCACGACACATCCTGCTGGCCATCGCCAACGATGAGGAGTTGAACCAGGTCAGCTGCTGCACATATCTGGAAAAAAACCCAACATTTTACACATGTTGCATTCATGTAAACTTAATATTGTGTCATGTCTATTTTAAAGTTATCTAATCTGCCACAACGCTCGTCATGTTTTCATTCTGAAGCCCTGTTACAGAAACATATCATTGTTAAATAAGTTTAGGATTAATATCTTATCTTCCAGGTGGTGTGGGACAGTGTGAACCCCACTTTTTAACTGTTGTCTTCCTGTCTCAGTTGCTGAAAGGTGTGACTATCGCAGCAGGTGGAGTCCTGCCCAACATCCACCCAGAGCTGCTGGCTAAGAAGAGAGGAGCAAAGGGGAAACTGGAGACCCCCGTCTCACCAGCCCCTGAGAAGAAACCCAAACCCGTCAAGAAATCAGTGACCAAGAAACTGAGTGGGAAAAAGGGAGGAGGGAAGGCTAAGGTATGGCTTCATGTGATCAGGACTGGTCGAATGTAGAAAGTTGAGCGCCTGTGATTAAGTATTTGTTTGGCTGCTCATGAGCACCAGAAACATTTAGTTGTACTTGTTTAGCCTGTCTAAAAATTGTTGATTGGGTTATAAGTGTGCCATCAAATAGTTGTTAGGGACAGATGGATAAAAAAACAAAACAAAAATAAAAACATTTGTTTAGGTTGGAAAACACACCCACTGTCCTTAAACAGGTTATTTAAATGTACCTGTACGGTAGTTGGAAGTAGGAAAATCTCTGGCATCATCTTACAGTCAGCATCTTCTGATCATTCAGTCCAGTGGTTCAGGTGTTCCTTCACAATAAACTGTACATAAACAGGATGTTACAGGTTCAATGGTTCACGTATGTTGTAATCATGGGAAGAAAATAAGCCAAATATAAAAGAAAGGTTTCACATCTTTAATAGTCAGGGAAAAGTTAAATTAACATCCTGAATCAAGAAAAATCTTAGTAACTGCACTGAGACAAGATTTTGTTTTAGTACAACAGCTCAAGCTGTGATACAGACAGCTGACGCTGACCTCTTTTGTCCCCACACAGGAAACAATTTTCCTTTCGAGAGAAAATAAAGTGTCAACATTTATTCTGTGTCCTCAACAGAAGCAGGGCGAGGTGAGCAAGGCGGCGTCGGCAGACAGCACCACAGAGGGATCTCCTGTCGACAGCTTCACCGTGCTCTCCACCAAGAGCCTCTTCCTGGGTCAAAAGGTCAGTTTTCTGTCTGTAGTAATGAGCTAACCCTGGACAGGTTTAAGATGAATATATAATAAACTACAGTCTGGTTTCTGTTGAATTAATGAAGTCCGGGATGAACAGATACCGAACTCATACAGGGCTAATTAAGAAATCTGTTGATACGCCTAAAATTTGACGTCAAAGGATTTTCTTTCAGATTTATGCCTCAGATAAATCAGATCAGTGCTTGAGATATACCATTATAGCCGATTCTGATACTTTAATGTGTGTATCAGTCAATACTGAGTACCAATCTGATACTATTGCATTAAGAAAAAAAGAAAAAAATACTGCTAACCCTGTATGAATGTCACATTATGGATAGGAGTGTCGACGTTAAATCGGAAGTCGATCGAGAAAAGTGTTTGCAGGATCACACCGTTTTTTTTCCTCCGATCCTGCCTCCTTTCAGACATTTCTCCTGTGAGCTTAAAGATGATCAACTGACTTGTATCAGAGTTAAATCCAACAGCATCCGAGACGGTAGGAGGAGGGAGGAGGTTTATTCAGGACAGACTTGAGAAACCAAATTTTATAAGAAACTGAATTTCTATCTTTTGTTTATTGTTGAACTCCTGAATCTTTATTTTTGGTGAATATTAGCTGCTAAAAGCCATCAGGATAAAGTGAAGCTGTTGTTGTAAAATACCCTTACCTATTTTAGGAATTTGCAAATGTAAATGACAGCTGTCAGAGCATGAAACCAATCATCTGTTGATCTTTACAACTCCAGATGTGATATTCTACCATTGGCACAGCCGTCAGCGCTGAAAAAAATGTTCAAATCGAATCATGACACCCCTAGTTTAAGGATATTGGCTGCTTGTGCAGTGAGAAAACGTGTCAAGTTGCCTTCAGCTGTAGGAAATGTTCCTGGAAAGTAGCAGGGTCCTGTTTCTAATAAATCGATTATGTGGTATCAGATCGGCGCATTGATGCGCTTACTTGCAGATACCAGTTCCAGCATTTTGGGCAGAATTGGAGCCATTTCTGATACTGGTATCGGTATCAGAACCCTATATAAAAAGATTTGTCACAGATTTTCTTATTGAAAGCGCTCGTACAGACTTCAAACTGTGAGATCTGCCTCCTTAAAACATTTTCTGCTTTTATTCAGTCTTATCTTTTCTTCCCGTCATAACTGAAGCAGGTGAACTCCATATAAGTTGATGCGATGATGTTTTAATTTGGTGTGTCTCATTAAAAGAAAACTGTTTGTGATATTTTGTTCTATAAATGTAAGTTTGCATCACGCTGTACTTCCTAACAGGTTTGATATGATTCACTTCATATATAAGCTGATACTGCTCCACAGCAGAGCAGTGTACTAAGTTTAAAGTGTGATAGCAGGGATCATGAATGCTGTGTTAACTGCTCGTCTGCCGTATCTCAGATCTGCCAGATCTGTTAGCTCCCCGCGCTTCTGTCCTGCTGAGCATAAAACATCTCTTTCTCAACCCTTTTTATTGAACTGAAACATGGAAGTAAATTTGCCTGAAGTCTCATCTAAACCCTGTCAATGTATTTTTTTAAATGATCAAGTTGCAAGATCACAAGATCATAAAGATCAGAAGCTTAAAAATAGATGTGAGTTAGAAGAACATGAGAGGCAGCAGAACGTCATTGAGAGTAAGAGGATGAATGACTCAAGAATGACGCAAGTTAGTGTCACTTATTTTAAACACTCTTAATAACTGATAATGTTTGCTAATTAGTTATAATGTGCCTCGATATTACGTGTGCCGTGTTTGGCAGCGGCATCGCTTCAACAGTGAGATCTGTCATCTTTCGCCTCTCGTGAAAGCTTTTGTGGGTAGTGAACAAAACATCCCAGCAAACATTGGTCGGACAGGGACGTTGTCTTCCTGGACAAAAAATGATCCCTGTCCGACCCCGTAAACGTCAAAGTGGCTACGAGGCGGACAGCCAGATGATGAAGCTGTTTCCCATGTGCAGTAATGGTGCAGTCAGACCCTCACTTACAAACCAGGAAATATTGATCGTATTATTGCTCTGGAAAAAAGCAACACAGGATCTTATTCGACAATTTATTTGTATGTGATCAGCCACTCTATTTTTTTTAAATGTAGAAAGCATTGTTATGCCATTTATGTATACCTATCATAATCATGATATGAGACTAAATATTTTCTGAGATCATGATGTGACATACATGTCGTCTTTTCCTGGTTTTAAGGCTGGATTACAGTAAAGTGATATTATTTTCTGAGCCTGTTTTTGATGGGATTTCTAAATATTAAGAAATATATTGTGTATTGCGAGATAGCCTAAAAATATCATCATATTATTTAAAGGCCTTTCTACATGTTAATTATATTCCCGTCTCATCGGTTTAGACCTTTATCCAAACTGTCTTTGATTGCGCACGGCAGAAATTTGACTTAAGGGCAAGTCAGGTAGAGCAGGATGCCAGAAAGTCTGGATAACAAACAGCTTGTGGTAGCTGAGGCGAAAAACTTGCAAGGAGGACGTCCAGCTGAGAGAAAGATAATAACCCAGACGTCGACACAACCTCCATTTTGGAACTACTCTTGAACCGTAACAGGACATTTTGATTGGACGGTCAGCCGTCGTTTCAATGTTTGCTGGGACATTACAGACAGGAATGACTAATGGTTTCAACAGGAACATAATTTGCTGTTGTTTTGAATCTCTCCAGTCATGCAAACTATCTATTTTACTGTAAACACCTAATGGAAAACTAAATTAAAATGAAATGCCCTCCATAGAAGAACAAATGTGGGAAATTTACTTCCAGAGTTCAACGTTTCAGCTCAGTTGTTTCTTTAACTGCTGCTAATGGCACTGCATGCTTTTGGTCTACTTTGCAATTGCAAGTGTTAATATATAATTTAATACTGAGTAATTAACCTGCCCTGATGTAGCACACACATGATTCTGCCATGATCATTTGGCTACATATTATGTTTATTACAGATTTATGTTTTCAGAGATCACAGGCTGTAGCTTCAGAAAAAACGTTAGATGTAATAAAAATGACATCTTTTTTGCTGAATGATTAGAGTTTAAACACACGTTGTCTTGGCTTATGGTCATTAGATACATTCCTAGATTAATTAATGTGAAATTCAACTTTAACACTGAGTAGCAGTGATATTTGTTTGCTGTCGTTATGCTTTCCGAATTAGCAAAATGTCTCTGTGCCTGATTGTGTATCTGACCACAGATTACAGCAGCTGTTGAAAGCAGTGGATGATAATTAATCAAATGAAAGCAGTTAACCTCCCACTGATTGAGATAATGAACCCATAAATAGAAAAAGCAAGTCTGTTTCAGTTTTATAGACTTAATTATCGTAACTGCACTTTTCCTGCCCGAGTGTTCAGCCTCAGTCACACACACACTCACTGCTCTGTCACTGCTTTCACTCTCGCTGCCTTCGTTCGGGATGATTTGGGCTTTTTGTTATTACGTTTAAATCCTTGGAGGTGAAATGTGTTTGTATAACAGATGACTGATGAGTTATGAGACTCAGATATTAACAGGATAAGGCCAATGCATTGAAGATTCTTGACATTTAGAAGGATACCTTGACATTTTGAGTTGATTGTTTGAGAATATTCCTTCAGTCTCGGCTGGCTTTGAAACTTGAACTGTGCGGTACAGTTGTCTTCAACAGCAGAACCTGAAAAAAAGTCATATTGTACAATAAACATAAACATATTGGATTTATTCTAGGTTGAGCCATCCTGCAAACAAAACTGATGCAACACTGTTCAAAAGTTTGGACCCTCAATATGGATGCTTTACTTCTTTTCTTCAATAATGGCTATTTAACATAGATAAAAACAGTCAAATTTAAACACCAAATGTATTATCTGCATTTAAAATAATTTGGGCTCCAAAAGAAGAATATTTAAAGCTGCTGTAAGTGTTAATTTCTTGTTAAAATAAATGTTAAATAGCTCTGTATCCCAACAGTAATCACTGTTGTAGAGTGTTTGGTCAGTAACCCATGTCGCTCCTCCCACGGCTCATGCAGTAAAAGAGACGAGACATTTTCTGGTAACCCTGCCCACTTTTTCCAATCAGGACTCCATAAAGAGGCAATCCTATCTGCTGTAAACCCGCAGAGAGCAGGATCCTCCTGTTCTGGTACCGACACCAGCAATGGCTGAACAGTGAAAGCTACCAATTCTGACGCTTGAAGCAAAGAAAGAGGTGTAAAGGTAGCTGCCTCACAAAAGAAAGAAAGAAAGGAGTCGTGCAAGTGTGTTGACGTAGAGAGGAGGGAGGGGATCGCTAACTGCAGCACGGACAGGAAGTTAGCTTAAACAACGATAACGCTGACAGCAGCTTTAAAGGATTAAAGCGTCCTTTTAGTCTGTCTGTCACAAATGATTTTGAATTTGTTTTCTAGTCTAGAAGCAGAAGTGGACTCTTGATCATCACTTGGCTTTAAATATGTTTTCATTGGGTCGTCTGCAGTTAAGGGGTTAGATTGAAGAGGTTTAAACTGTGAAGAACCTGCTCCTATTTCAATCGAGGTGGATTTTGTTGCTAAGCTTTCAGTATCTTTTACCGATATATTTTTTTAAATATTCTTATTCAGCTGCTGCTCAGAGGTATCTCTTTATCTTTCTGCCCTTCAGTTGAACCACTTCACAGGGTTTTCCTCTCAAGGTAGAAAACATTTTTCTGCAAACTCCTTATACAAAATAACATCTATTTGTTGAAGAGGAATTTCTACAATCTAAAAACATGAAGGTCCATTAAAAAAATAAAAAGTAGTCCTTCAGCTTTTGTTGCATTCAGTTCCAAACTTTTGAACAGTGCTGTACATAAAGGCAGACAAAATGTCTGAAAAACCCTCTTTACACTATAACTTAACAATAACTACAGAAGGAGCCACAAAGGTGGCTAAAATGAGCCTTTATACCATTGACTCTTGAATAGAGCTGAGCAGTTGTTAGTGTTAACAGTACCAGCAGTGCTTTTCATGCTACGACAGCCAAAATGACTTATTTTCAACCGTCTGCCGATTGTATCCATCCCTCCTGTTTGTGGCATTTTGTCTGTGGCTCATAAATTTGGCCCTGATTATCCAGACTGTTCCCATTGACATTTTAAATAATTGAACATTTCTTAATCAATGCACCTTGCAGGCCTGCTGCCCCTCTTTCGAAGCCTTTTAAGTATCACAATTTGCTTTGAAAGCGCTCGTGTAAAAGTGGTTACAGTGAGGTCTGTTTTAATGCTGACCAATGCTGATATTTGGCTTTAAACCTGATGTATCAGTGAGCAGTGTGGCAGTGATTTTGTCTGCGAGGTGATAACAATAAACACAACAATACATGTAGTGTTTACTCACAGCTCCGTAAATGATCAAAAAGTCAAGGTATCCCTTCAAGCTCTGGTGTGAATCTGGTTTTAATGGCTTTGCTTCCTCCCCTCTTCCTTCTTGCTCTCCCCTCCTCGGCATGCCTCCTCACCCCTCCGCCTCCCCCCCTCCGCAGCTCAACCTTATCCACAGCGAGGTCAGTAACTTGGCTGGCTTTGACGTGGAGGGGGTCATCAACCCCACCAATGCTGAACTTGAACTTAAAGATGATCTAGGTGAGCTCCCCCCACCACCCAACCCATCTCTCTCTGGTCCCAGTGAGGTTTGAGATATAAAATCCTTGAATGCTCAACAGCTCAACAGCATCTACTAAATTAAATCACCAGTTAATTAAGAAGTCTTTCAGACTGCGGTTTGAAGGAGCTTCTTCCTCCAGGTCTGTTTATTCACTCTGTGGGCAACTGTATTGATGTTATGATCTTTTAGGAAAGCTGTTGGACAGTGGAAGAGATACTGACCAAATCTACAGTATGTATGGCTGAACTACAAGTCATTACCTTTACGACTTGTAGTAAACGATAACAACGATAACAAACGATACAATGAATATACAACACATAAACGCACAGTAAGCCTTTTGTGGCTCCAGTGATATCATTCAGCGGCTAAGTTGCATTGTGAGTAATGTAGGCGATTGAAAAGTAGGAAGAAGGCATGGAATAAAAAAAAAAAACATGATATCTCTGGTTCTGTTTGTATTGGTTTTAATTGGTTGTAAACCATGTATAATGAGTCTGACAGAGTTATAGGAGTGCAATAGTGTAGTGGACTGCTTTTCAAAACCTGCCTACATTACCCACAATGCAAGTTAGCCACAGAGTAACATAACTGGAGGCACCTTATCAGATTACATGCAGCTTCCTCTGGAGCCACAAAAGACTTTATGCTACTTTTTTCACATATGCTGCAGTACTTCCCAAGACCTGTGAACACACTGTAATGTGTTAAATTGGTGGAGTTACTCTTAAACATCTCCGTAAGACAGATTTAATTTAAATAAAGCTCTGTCAAATTACATGAAGATTTCAGTAAACCCATTTGAGAGTTGCAGTCTTTCTCTAAGTAAACTTCGAATGGCTCCGACCTTCTAGTTTTTGCACTTGCTTCAGTGAACTGAACTTGAACTTTAGTTGGAAAAACAGGAAGTGTGCTCTATTTCTGACCTTTGACAGTTACTGACTAGTAAAACCTTATCTGTAGCTAACTCTTCTCAACAGAAGTACTTGTCGTTGACTAAGATATAAAAATAAAAAGACTTGTTGATGTTGCTCACAGTGGAAAAACCTGGGGGAAGATCATAACTTTGATCCTCTGAACTCACTCAACTGACCCTGCTTATATTTCTTACTTTAAATGAAGAGCAGAAGGACCTTTCTCTTCTAGATAGAAAAAATTGAATTCCCAGTGACATGAATTTCTTTAAAGACATTCAAGGATTTTATCAAAGCTCCTCAGAGCAGTGATCCTGCTTGCTCTTCCCATCATGTAGATGTGTTCAGGTTCATTCCAGGTTGTCCTCCTTTCAGATGGCTGCCAGACCTTTTATGACTAGTTTACCTAATTTTAGGACAGTTATTGGAATGAAACAGAGTACCAATTTGAGGATGAAAATCTGACATGAACCGCCTCTTGTTAGTGGCTCGCTGCAGCCCGACTGTGAGGTCGGTGGCCTGGAGTGTGATCATTAAATTCTTAGCTCATTTTAATGAGTCGAGAAATCAGGACGACGCAGTTAGTCAGAAAACAGATCCAAGCACTGTTCGCTCTACAATTCAAAAGCTATAAAAAAGAACATTTAAGTTAATAAGATTTTAAAGCGCACTCAAACATGTAGTCATTGGTGCTGCTAAAGTGTTTGTTAATTGACTGTATTTCTGGCTAACTGTGCCGTCCTGCTTCCTGATTACATGATGCGACCCACCGTGTCACAGGTGCTTCCTCGTTTCCTGTGATGTCCTCAGCCAATAAAGAGTGCGCTCACTTCTTTGTCTCTTTCTTTCCTGTTCTTCTAGTTCATCTGTTTTTTTCCCCTCTACGTTTGGTCCCATCTTGTTGTTCCTGATCACTCACTGTGTTTTTACCACCATTGTTATTTGCCTGTTGTTTGTCGTTGTTGTCGTCTGTAGTTGCAAGTTGTCCAAGCCGACATTTCCACCGTGGAGAGCGACGCTGTCGTTCACCCGACCAGCTCCTCCCTCTATACAGGTGGTGAAGTAGGTAAAGGAGCCATCAACATCATGGAGACCACAACTGCCTGTCTGCTCTCTCTCTGCATATCTCAGATAGTCTGCACTGCAGTCTGTGGACGAACATCACAGCAGCAGCTGCAGCAGCACAGCTTTTATTCTGCTTTGTTATTGAGCCGGCGCTCTGCCCTAAAGAAATACGCATTAACCCACAAACCAACTCCCTGCTGTTCTTACAGCACTACAGTGCTTCACTCTCGTATTTGTATAATTTGGTGAAACATTGACTGAAATAACTATTATTGTATCACGAGTGAGAATTAACTTGCAGAGGCTTGAAATATGCAAGCAGGGACTACTTTATGCACGCAATTAAGTGCTGTGGGGGAACTCCAGTTTCCAGGATTAGAAAGTCAGCTGCCAAAGACTGCAGCAGTCACACGCTATGTTTTCAGTAAACCTCACCCAGAAGACAAACTCAATGTGGACATTGTGAAAAGGATCATTTGAATTTGGCAGTTCAATGCTGTAAAAACAGAGGAGCTGGCAGCTGACTTTTCTCTAGATGTCAGAGATTCCTGCTTTATTCTCCACCAAAAGTGAGACAGTTTTCATAACAGTTCCTGCTTGCAACAGAACAGGGGCTCAGAGATCGCGCATAAACCTTTTTTTTTTTTTTAAAGTCTGACAAAGAAGTCAAATTCATCTCAATATTTGCCACAATGTAACCCGATGTCAACCAACAAGCCAAAAGTATTCATGCTGTTTACTTGTGATCGACATTAGATGGAAGTTTTTAGTCTGATCACTCTCCCAAGTTGTAAAATCTCTGGGCAATGTTTTTATGCCTCTAATGCCTCCAGCCAATAACCATTAAGAGTTAATGTTGTCCGTACGTCCGTGCCATTCCTGTGAATGCCATATCTCAGAAACACTTCATGGGAATTTCTTCAAATTGGCACAAACATCCACTTGGACTCAACAATAAACGGGTTAGATTTTGGTGGTCAAAGGTCAAGATCCCTGTGATCTCCCAAAATACATTTCTGTCCATTACCTCACAATTCATATGATTATTAAGACCATATTTTCCACAAATGTCTCAGGACTCATGTCCACATAGCGTTTTTTTTCTGGCAGAAAATCGCAGGCTGTGCACTTGAGAGCACTGGGATGACAGCTGCTAACGCTATGGTAACAGAGGGCTGACCACACAGCTAATAACAAGCTTACAATGCGCTGGGTGACAAAAGCACAACACTCACCAGCAACATTCACAGACAACCTGCCCCCACAAATGGACTTTTCTGTCTCTGTTATAAGAGAGTACGTCTGATAAAGCTCAGGATAGACGGACACAGCCAGAAGTCCTGACTGATCAAATATATGCGGCTGCATGCTGCTGGATATGCTTGCTCCTCATTAGAAACAACTGAAAAAAGACAGAAATAAGTTAGGTCAACTTCACAGTAATACCATATTCAATATTCTGGCCTGTTATTCAACATCATGGCACAGAAACTTGACTGGTGCGCGGATGCATACAACCACAAGGCATTATTCTACTTGTGTTCGAGAAGCCTTCAAACTCATGGATCTGTTATTTAAACCGGTCCTCCTGGACTGTCTTTCATTGTTGATGCACTTGTTACCTGACCCAGCGCGCCCTCACCAGTGCAGCTTCTTGCTCTGCTTTTAGTCTGAAGGCACGATAAATTAGTAAAGACAGATGCATCAGTTACACGATCCTTATCTGACCCCAAAATCGTTCACTGCCTAAAGGAACTTTCAAGTCTTTGCAAGGTTATTTTTACAGCATATGACAACCTACAGCCAACCTAACCCTAACCCAAAATGTGTAAAAGCAGGAATAAGGTGCTGAGACAGTGTGTTGCTGTTAACTGTACTTCAATTTGTGACCCTTAATAGTCATCTAATATCAAAGTGTTAACAACAATGTGATCTACACATAGGAGTTGAGTGCATTTTTGTAATGCATACAGGACTCTGTATTTCTATCATGCTGCTGCTGCTGCTGCTTGATGTTGCTTTGCTCCACTTGGCTGAAATGTGGCCAATCTAGGACTCACTTCATATCCTGTGACCTGCGTCCCCTCGACTGTGCTGTCGGTCCAGCTGGTTAGAAAATACAACCCACTAAGTTTTTGATTGAGGCATAAAAGCCTCAAATTAAAACAACTGACTGTTAATCGCTTGTAATTAAAAGGGGCAGTTACACATTTTCCCGTTCACCTGTAGTGCTATTTCTATTTTGGTGTGAGTTTCTGAGTTGTGGCGATAAAGGCCGTAGAGATTCTGGCTTTTCTGCAATATGATGGAGCTAGAATGCACTTTGCTTGTGCTGCTCAAAGCGGCAATAAAATACATTTGAAACAATCAACAGCAGGCGCCCCAGTAGTTCTGTCGATGGAGCGCCCGCCCCATGTACAAACAGTGTGTCCTCGCCACAGCAGCCCAGGGTTTGAATCCGACCTGTTGCCTTTTGCAGCATGTGGTTCCCCCTCTCTTGTCCCATTTCCTGCCACTCTTCAGCTGCAAATAAAGCCATGAAAAGGCCAAAAATATATATATAAATAAATGTCAACAGCAATGTCTCTTTCTAGAAATCATGACCGGGTTACTCAAGATAATCCACAGACCTTCGTACCAAACTAATCACCACGAAGAAGGAGGTGCTCATCTGGCAGGTGTAACGTGGCAGAAAGAAAATGGTTCCTATGTGAAAACAGTTTGCCACAAGGTCTGTAGATTTGGAGTAACCAAGTCGTGACTCATGGAAAGAGACATTACTGTTGAGTCGTGTTGTCACAATACTGACATTTCTAACTGTAATACAATACCTTCATATCTCCAAACTCGGCAGCTCACACCAAAACAATCTAGATGAATAAATAGCACTACAGGTGAGAGGAGAAATATGAATTTTTGATTTCAGGGTGAACTGTCTCTTTTAAATAGTTTGAAGAGCTTCTTTCTACTAACCTTTCTTAAAGAGGCTGACATTAACCTTATCAGCTTTTTCTTTCTTTGCCTGTTTATAATAAAGTAGCAGCCAGATCATTAATTTCTCTGGCTGTGATAGATCTGAATCACCTCTCTCCTCTCTGGTTTCCTCTGTGGCTTCTCTCTTTGGCCAATCTGAAATAGTGGAGTGACTCAGTTTAACCATCACAAGTTTTTCCCAGTTGTCCCATAACCTCTACATTTACTCTTCAGAGTTGAACTCAAGGACTGTTTTTTGCCTCTAAGTGTCAAACATGGCATCATCTATAACACGCTGCGAGCTGTTTTCCTTATTAAACAATCTTTTCCCTTCCTAATTTGCTGAGTATAAAGAAAGAAAACCCTCAGTTCAACTTCAGAAAGTGAGCCAGTACGTGAGGTCAGGGGGAAGTAATTAGGGACTGGGGCTTTAATTCATTAGTTTAACTGACTCAGAATGAGTCATTTGGAAAATTGCAGCCTTGTAACTTCATTTGTGAGACCTTTTCTGAGTCTCACAAATAAAGTAACAGAGACTCAGTTTGCTGCATCAGAGATTCAGAGAGACGTCAGGTGAAATGATCGACAGCATCGTTGTCGTCCTGCCTACCTGTCTGCCTGCCTGTCTACCTGCCTGCTGCCTGTCTGTCTGTCTGTCTGCATGACATCACCTCTCCTCTTTCCTGCTGTGTGTTTGTCATCTCTGCGTTAGGATGTAATCACTCCAGTCCTCTGTTTTGTTTTCAAGGCTCTGCTCTGGAAAAGAAGGGAGGGAAGGAGTTCACTGAGGCGGTGCAGGAGCTGAAGAAGAAAAACGGCCCTCTGGAGGTGGCTGGAGGTAAGTGCGCCTACCAGTGCCTGCTGCCTACCTGGTGAGCAGGGTTTGTCATTTCTGTCCGAGGAGCCTGAAGGTTCGACCTTGATTGCGTCAGGGTCTGCTGGAGTGACTTTAAACTCAGACAGAACGCTTTATTTTATCAGTGTTCAACAAGCAAATGTTGTTGGTTATAAAATTATGGCTTTAGTCGATAAAACAATGAGTCTAAATCTTGACAAAGCATGAATAATTCAAAATGAATCCCTAGTGAGTACAGTTACTCTCTAGAATAACAAAGGTTGGGAAATGGGTAAAGGTGCGTTCACACCGAGAATGACAACTATACCGCTAACAATAATAGTTGTTCTAACTCGGTGTATGTCATCGTCCACACCAAAACTTTAACGACCATGGCAAACAGTATTATTGGGATCACTTACAGAGCGATTTGATGAATGATAGAAACACTGACAGCCAATCAAAATCCATTTAAATTTGCCAGCTTGATTTTAGGGGGCAATGAGGGCATGCCAAGCACACGCTGCGTGCTCCAGCTGTGACGACTGCTTAGGAAAATGGATACTGATGACCTGTTACTGCTTAATGTTGCATAGAGAAACAAGCAAACAACCAAAAAAAACAGAAAACCCAGGCTCGGTTTTAAGAAATTCATAGATGAGAGGAGGAGAATCCAACACTGACTTCCATGAGTTGTGCTTTTTTGAAGACAAAACAAACTTCAGGGACCTCGTCAGTGCCAGAAACTATTTTTTGCAGCCAATATTATGCTACAGAAGTGTTTAACAAGTTGTGAACGTGACACTCTAGTGGATTTTGATTGGCTGTCAGTTTTTCTATCGTTCATCAAAATCGACATGAAAGCGATCCCAAAGGTGTCAATCAATGTCGTCAGGGATTCTGGGGATCTCGAGCAGCCAGGCGGTCACCTTGACCAGACCTGATAGAGAACGGTCATAAAACAAGTTCTTCAGGATGTTTGAAATACCTGTAAAAAAAGTATTTTCTCGTCTGGATTTTGCGAGCAACTTTTACAAATTTCAAGGCCAGGAAGGTATCAGAGTTACCCTGACCAGTGCTTGTATCTTTTATGATCGCAGACACTTTGATGCCGCTCTGAGCAGAAGATGAAAAGAGATATTTGAATGTTATACGTGAAGATGCCTTTGCTTTGTGTGAACGTACGCTGCAATCGTCTCCTCTTCTGTCGTCATTCTGTTCTGCATTCGTGCTGCCTCCTCGCTTGATCTGTGACTTTCTGCCAATGTCACAGTTAGAGGAGTTAGAAAGTGCATATTGATCTACTCCAGCACCACCCAGCTCCTATGACAGTGATGTCAGTGTGTCCCGTAAATCTCTCTCTACACACACACACACGCACACACAGACACACACACCAAGTTAAACAGGGCCGGGTCCGTTTGGCATCTGCTTCCACATTCAGCAGATGATGTCAGAACACTGAGCACGGATTAGCTCTCTGGACGTGATCACACAGATTTGACTAATTCGCTCTTCTCTTAAAGGCTGAGTGTTGCCCGAGTTTCCTTTTCATTATCAAACTTTTTAGAGAAACTCTTTGTCATCAAAGACATTTCGTACTGGCACATAATATCTGTTCTTGGCGACTTCAGCGTCTTCAGAGAGCCATATTGTTTGAGCCCTTACAGATTATTTTATCTTTCAGTCCATTTGTCTCCATCTCTTATCCTTTCTCCATCTGCCTCTCGCTCATTATTCATCGCTCACACTCACTTTTTCAAACACCCCCCCTGCCTTCACCACTGCTCTCTCTCTCGCATTCAGCCAAGTTAGCTCAGCATCATAATCCCGGTCTCTGTGTGGAGCTCATAAATAGATTACCAGGTGACTGAACACCGAGCCAGCGCAGCCTGTCAGGGATTCTGGGGATCTCGACCAGCCAGGCGGTCATCCTGACCAGACCTGGTAAAGAACAGCCGTAAAACAAGTTCTTCAGGATGTTTGAAATACTTGTAAAAAAAAAAAGAAGTATTTTCTCGTCTGGAAATTTAAAGGCCAGGAAGGTATCAGAGTTATTCGCCAAGTTATTCAAGCAGAAGTTGAGTTTTATATTCCAAAAAACTGGACTAAAAGTGAACTGCTGCACAGGTATACGGTATATTATAAAGAGTGGTTATAAGTGCTGACAATGGAGCGTTTTTGATGTTATTTTGCTGCGATTTCTAACATCTGTAATCAGTGGTGTTTGCCCCGCAGGCAAATACAATAAAAAGGTGAATGACAACTTGTTTATTGGTTAACTGGCAATCATTTTTAATCATTCAAGTTATTTTTAAGGCCAAAGTGTCAGTTGTAGCTTTTCAATTGTGAGGATTCGCTTCTGTTCTGTGCTTGTGAAAGTGAAATATATAAGTTTTTTAGGTTGTTTGCCAGTTTGACTGATATTATTATTTTGTAGTCTACACAGCATTCAGTAAAATGTCTCTCAGAGACACATGTATAACATTAATTTCAAATTATTTATGAGCTCTATAGATTAATCATTGATCGTCCTTTTGACAAAATATTACAGGTGTGTAGCACTGAACAGCTGTTCTGACCTCTCTGTTGAAACACAGTCGAGTCAAATTGAATTGTGCTTCTTATTTTCTGTTCTTATAGGTTTAATGAGTGGTGGAACAGACACAAGTTCAGATATTTAGGTGTTTCTACATCCATTTATGGTTAATTATGGGTAAGGAAATGAAGCTTGTGCACATGAACCCGTTTCCATGATGATTGAGATCATCAAAACAGAATCAGACGTATCTACAGCTTTGTATATCTGACAGAAACATCAGCTTTTTTGTTTTGTTTTGTTTTTTGGATGGAATAAATGAAGTTGGTCGGCATTAGCTGCTTTAGCCACGTGGCTTAATTGACTGTAAAGAACGCCACCCACAGAAGCTACAACTACATCAACACACCACACACTGTTGCTCCTTCTCAAACTGTAAGTTTGAACGTGGGAGCGGTCACGAAACCTGTAATCATCGTCGTCCACACGCTTTACCTCACAGTCAGATCACACATGCAGTGTGAGCGGCTCTCGCTCTGCTGTATGAAGTGCCTCCATCCTTCTCTATGTGCCATCTGGAAATCAGCTCGTCCTCTGCTTCCACTCCAGGTCCCGTCACATGTTAGCTCTGCGCTAATAAAATCTGACTGCAGGCTTTTTTCACTTCACAGAATCGGGAGGCTTTGGCTGAGTTTCACCGTCTACAGCTGCTGGTTTGTCTCCTCTGTTCTCTCGTCTTCTCTTCTTCTCGTCCCTGTTCTTCCTCTTCTCCTTTATGTTTCTCCTCTTCAGCTGTCTGGAGAAGTGATTTCTCCGGCCCACCTCGGTGTAATAGCCGCGGCCAAATCATTTTAAAGCTCTGGGAGATTTTTGCTACGTACATTTTCCACACGGCAAAGTGTTATTTTAGCATCTCAGGCCTCCGAACTCAACTTTTGGGTTTTGACTTCTGACAAAACTGGCTAATGAAGCCGTACTGTAGGCAGTGGACACAGCTCGAGGAAATCCAGATGAACAGGTTTACTTACTGCATTAACCGTTCTTTATCCTCTCTCTCCTCTCCACCCCTCAGCTGTGTTGACCAGTGGCTTCGGTCTGCCCGCTAAGTACGTCATCCACTGCAACAGCCCGGGCTGGGGCTCCGACAAGTGTGAGGAGATGCTGGACAAGACGGTGAAGAACTGTCTGGCTCTGGCTGATGAGAAGAAACTCAAGTCTGTTGCGTTCCCCTCCATTGGTAGCGGGAGGTAAGAAAACACAGAAACATACATGACAAACGTTGCATCATGCATTCCCTTTATTATGAAGTGTTCTTGTCTTAATCTGAAGACTCGAGTCACTTTCCTGATGCAGTTTATGCAGCATATCTTCGTTAAAACAGTCTACCGTAGATTAACTCGAGGGCATTTCCACTCTGGCTTCAGTTAAGTCTAAAACTTGAAGCCCTTTGCCAAGAAATTGTAGCACTATGAACACTTTACAAACCTGGTTCCCGACCAAGAAACTGTACCTGATCCAAGAGGTCGGTATTTTCTCACACGTATCCATAACATCATGAGTGGCACTCTTACACCGTCAGCAATAAGTAGTTGTGCTCCTGCGTCTCTGCCCGCTCGTTTCTCTGTTTCCTTTGTGTAAGTCAAAACGGGAGTTGACATGGTCTCCTGGCAACGGTGATAAACACCTCCACTTTGATCTGGAAAGATTGACACAAACACGCCACGTAGAGGAACAACAGTGAGGAAGTGTGAGTGCAACACGTGGAGGTTATAGAAGTGAATCCCAACCGTTCTGGCAAAGCAAAAAAAACGTCTTATTTGTGAACCCAGAGGTTTAATACTGTACATCTATGAGTCGTTCAAACAAAGAATAATGTTCCCTTCTCAGACTGCTCCATTTAAATATTTTTAGAGGCCTGAGAAGGTAAAACTGTCCAGGATTTGACATCAAAAAAGCAAAGATTGAGAGAAAATTCCCCAAAACCGAAGTAAACTCGCTCGCCTGCAGTTTCTAGCCTCCAGGTTACTTCCTGGTTATGTTGCCCATTGAGTCCCCACCCAGCCCAAAGACTGTAAGATGTGATGATGTCACGGTTTTTAAATCGCTTTTCTCGGCTCAAGGAAAGTTTCACAAATAAAAAAGCTCCATGGATCAAAAATTCAAAATGAAAAGAGCGGTAATTGACGTTGTGTGCAGTTGAGTGGCCACTGGGTGAAATTGTAAGCAAGGCTGAGCAGCTCCACTGTATCCAGATTAAATAAATCATCCACGGTCAAGATAAGTAAAGGTTGAATTGCCATAAACTCTCGTACAGATGTTTATGACCCCTCAGGACTGATAGTAATAACTTCCACGTAAGGTCAACATTTACATTTTACCAACTAGTTGGTTTATGATCAAATATTTGTATAACTTATTATTAATTAGCAAATGTTAGCTTTCTAACACACTAAACTAAGATGGTGAACTTGTTAAACATTACGGCCACTTCACACATGTTGACATTGTCATGGTGAGAATGTTAGCATTTAGCTCAATGGACCTGCTAGCTGTAGACTCTTGTTTACTTATTTATCTTGTTAATTATATTACCACCCCTCAGATTCCACTTGCGGGCCCTTGTTGGGTCCGACCCACACTGATGGGGGGGTCAATCAGCAGTCAAAACCAGCTTTAGAGTGACGTGCAAAAGTTTTTTTCTCCAGCGCTTGACCACACGTCACTAAACGTTTGTGTTCTTGTCCGTCAGGAATGGTTTCCCGAAACAGACGGCGGCCCAGCTGATCCTGAAGGCTATCTCCAGCTACTTTGTGGCCACCATGTCTTCCACCATCAAGACCGTCTACTTCGTGCTGTTCGACAGCGAGAGCATCGGCATCTACGTGCAGGAAATGGCCAAGCTGGAGACGAGCTAAGAGTTTGGAGCATTCGCCTCCTCCTCCCCTTTTTCCCCCCTCCACTCTGTTTTTTCCTGCGAGGAAACAAGAAGGTGTTTATTAGTGATTTGTTTAATATGAAGAGGAGAAGAAAAAAGAAGAATCTTTCTATAGGCCGGGAACTTGTTTTTGCATTATGTTTGTATTTTTCCTATATTGTTTTTAATTTCTTATT
This sequence comes from Pagrus pagrus, assembly GCF_965226575.1. Taxonomy (NCBI): domain Eukaryota; kingdom Metazoa; phylum Chordata; class Actinopteri; order Spariformes; family Sparidae; genus Pagrus; species Pagrus pagrus. Next base: position 4,461,146 of record NC_140198.1, read on the forward strand.
TACTTGTTGACCTCTGGCGTTTAAATGTAAAAAAAAGTGCACTGTTCATTCTGCGGTCTTTTAATACAAGCAGTGCCACACAAAAACAAGTGAAAAGACTCACTTTAAGATTTAATTTTCATGGTATTTACGGAAAAAAAGATGTAATGGGAGATAGCTACACCTCAATTACCAGACTTCAAGAGAAGTCTAACGAATACGGGTTAATGCATGTAATGGCAGTAAAGATAATAAAAAAAAAAACAGCTATTCTCTTTATTTTGATCTAAAAAAAAACACACAAGACACTTATAATTCAGTGTATTTTTGGTATCAGTTGTGCGTTTTGGAACATCTCTGTTGTTAATAGTACTGTATAATGAGAAGGTAGAGTATAAAGAGAAAGTTCAGTTTGGTCTTCAGGACACTAATATAACAGAATTATGGATCGAGTTTTTGTTTTTGTGTTGTGTGTTGCAAAATCGTTTCCTCGTGTGCTGCAGAAACCTTGAATTTCCAGTAATCAGTTAAATGAAATGCCTTTATACCATATATATACCCCTACTGGTACTAAAGTCATCAGTTTATACTGTAAACTCGACACCTGTCGGTCGTTTAATTAATCAGTTTATGATATAACATAGCATTGGAGACTGGAGGTTTTTGCAGGGCACAGATGGGTTTATATTGTGTGTTCCTATGAGTGTTTATATCGATGGAGTATTTGTGAAATGTTATAGTAAAAATACTGGACTGTAACATAGATTTTTATTTTATATTTTAATTTTCACACTGATTCTAGAAGGCGGAGGTGATTTGGAAGCAAAAAAAAAAAAAAGAGGAAGAGATAGATTTTGTGTGTTTTGTCTTTGTTAAGCCATAAATCAATTGTACTCATTTTTGCTGGAAAATCGAGGCTCTCTGCTGTTCTGCTTTTCGGTTTCGCCCCCCTTCACTCAGCCGCCACTAGATGGCTCCCCGTGATCACCAATTGGACATTTTTCCTCTCAGCCATTTTCTGTGCAGCTGCAGGCCTCTTCACAAACAGACGCTTGGTTCGATTTGAGTTGGATTTGAATTGGGATTTGACGGACGTATTACGAGGAACCCGACTGCTCTGCTGCATTTGGACTTTTCAAAAGCCTAACTTTCTTATATAAAAAAAAAAGAAAATGTAAAATGCTTTCTAAAGAGTTGCTACAATTGATTAAAAAAAAAAGTCTGTAAACACTCCGGTAATAAAATATCTTTAAAAAAATCATCACTTTGTTTCCTCCTGAGTTCATTTTTGGGTTTCGTACCGATCTCCAGGACGCTGCCAAGAGCTGCGGGCCTGAGACTAATTAAAGAGTGTGAAGTTTAATTGTAAGAGAAAATGAATTGGTCCCCATGGAAATGAGTGTGTGTGTGTGTGTGTGTCCGAGTCTTTTTAATAAATCCATCTCCACTGTATTAAAGTGAGAATAATTGATGTGTTGCAGAACGAATGGCTGAAGGATTGACATGCTACATTTATTTGATTTGACTGAGAGCCACACTGAAAGCCTCGGGATCCCCAGCTCAACCAATCAGCTCTGCAAGCGTGTGTGTGTGTGTGTTTCTGAACGGTGTTTACGAGGGCAACACTCATAGTGAGAGAAAGAGGATCGTCTGTGTGAGGTTTCATTTCTGATCACAACTCCGGTTAAAGGTGAGCAAAGAGAAGAGAGACTTAAATGTTTAGGACGAGCCTGCTTTCGTTGCTCAACTGTAACGGCCTCTCATCTGTTTTGCATACAGCTTCCCCCAAAACCTGATCCCACTTTCAACGGCACAAAGATGGAGCACAAGCAAGCAAACATGCAAACTTCAGGTAACTTCACTTCCATTATGTTTGTGACGTAGCTTTACAACGTCACCTTTGCTTTCACACTGGACCCAAACAGCAGTCTAACCTCCGACCTCGTCCTTATGAACACTCTCTTTAACTCTTTATACTTCACCTCCTTTTGCAGTCATAATTATTACTGAAGCCACAAACTTGTCAAAACATTACTGTGCCAGGTTGGGAGACTCGATTTGCTCACTTAAAGCCCCCCTCCAGTGTATTTTGGTCGTCTCTTGACAATGTCGATGAGCCATTTTTGACAAATAACTGGACGTATGACTACAGAGTGGTGTAGGGATGATGTAGCATTGAAGCCTTTGAATTTTGGACTTTTGACGAAAATAATCTCTAAGTTTCTGATACGTACATTTTGTTCAAACACCATTTTTAAGAGCTAATGTTAGACTATAAACAGACGACATCACGGTCACATGACTTAAACTTCACCACCACTAAGTGTCTCACTACACAATTACTATACACGTTTTCTATAAACTTATCAATGTACAGGTTGTAAAGTCAGAGTTGGAATAGGTTGTAACTAAAGACGGACTAGTGACTCGATGAGTCTCCGTGTTCGCTGTGATGATGTTTAATGTCCCCGACAACTTCTGTAGTCTCATTTAGACACCTTTTAGCAACCGCTAACCGTTTTTAACACACGTAAGCGTTTTCTAATGACATTGTGGGACATTTAATGATGTATTTTATGTCGTAGAACAAAACAAAACATGCACAAGTCACGCTGTTGCTTGACCTTGCAGATAAAGATACTATCGCTAATCCATGCCAGTGGTGTTTGTCTTGACAGCGCTTCAGTGTGGTTGCGATGGTAATTAATACGTATGACTATCAACCACACGAAAGAACGTTGTGAACGTGTGTTTTCTGCATGTTTGTGCAGAAGAAGAAAGCAGCGACACTTAAGTTAGAGCGTAGTTTTCTGATGTGTTCATGTGAATAATGACTGTTGATGTGGCAAACCATCTGTCTTATCAGCATCAAGCACGGGCAAACTTCAGCCAATCAGATCGACAGAAGGAGAGCGCTACCACCAGGAAATCCAACTGGTTAACGCTTATCAAAGCTGGTCGTCACACATAAACCACGCCAGTAGCTGCCAGAAGCTCCTCAACAACACTGGTATCATCTTATTATCACTGTTCAAGTCGATATGGCATCAATCCTCGGACATCTGAATATATCCGTAGCTAAGATGTCTTCTAATTTAAAGTGGCAGGCAACTTTTCTTCCCTGTCGCATTTCAACGTGATGTTATTGTCACAACTGGATCGTTTCCGCTTTCGTTTTGGGGTCTGACTGGTGGCGTCTCTTTGCCTTGTTGGACTTCTTGCAATGACGCTGCCATTGTTCCCAGATCTCAGTGATCAACATGGTGATTACAAGGTCGTTGTTATCAATAGAAAACCTGCTAAAACAGACCCAAGTTGTACTAAGCTTGAGTTATCCTTTAGAGAACAATCGTAGGTTTTAATGTATGTATATATAAAGTACAGATGTCCCAGGTTGAGTCCGCCATGCAGGCGGCAGTGAGCCGGTTCTGTTTGTGGGACAGAGCCGAGCCTCAGTCCCGTCCTGGGGCTACATGCTGGCAGGGCACAAACAAGACCAGGGAGTCAGATGGGGGTCAGTTTCCCAGCTATCCAGGGAGGCCGGGACCTGAGACCTCCTCTGAGGGCGCCCATCTGACGCCTAATCCCCAGGAAATACAGGCAGGTTTCACCCCCCCTTCAACCCCTCCAAACCTCTTACCCTCCACCCCACCATCCATCCATCCATCCCTCCATCCCTCCCTGCTTCTCCTCGGAGGCAGAAAAGCCCCGTAAATTCAAAGCATCTGTACGGGCAAGGGCCAATCCGAGGGCCGCCTTTCCCAGAGCCCGCGCAGATGAAATTTTATTCTTTGCACGAAAAAATTACAGGGGGAGGGGGAGAAAAAACAGAAAATAAAGTAAAGCAAACAGCGGGGGGAAGATCAAGGGAGGAGAGGAGATGAGGGGTAAGAAGCTGGTCATCAGAGATCTGCGCTGCTTTTCCAGTGTGTTCATAAGAAAGAAAGTAATATTATGTTCTTTATGGTTCAGAGTCCTGACCGGAGCCCGATAACAACAACAGTCTGCTCACAACTGCTACTGGTTTCGGACATTTAAGTGTTGGCGCTGAGCTCGTTGTTGAACATGAGAGACGGTCAGTTTGTGTGGGCTGAAGAAAAGACCGATAAGCTTTATGTTATTTTAAACCTTGAACTGAGTCAACTGGCATCGAAATGTAACAGAGGAGAAGAATTTACATTTTAATGCTCGAAAATGTGCTTAACTTCCATGATATTTCTAATGTATTCATTCAGCTGTTAATAAAGCACAAGTTTCACTGAGATAAACATCTGTTGTGGCCAAAAAAAGGTGCCACAAAAACCAAGAAAAATACAGAAGCAACATAAACGGGACGGGAAAACTGTAACACACGACAAGACAGAGCACAGAGATCATCCATTCTCAGGTAAACGTCGAAACACCAGACAATAAAGGATTATTTTGTAACATAGAGAGCAGTCTTTCCTCAAAATCTTAGTTAATGTGAAAGCAAACGCTGTAGAGTGTGTGTTGATTTAATAGCATACTGTTTTTTTGTAGTTAGTAACAAATCCTGATTTGTACTGATGTAATACAAGGCTATCCAAAAAGCACATAAGGTGAGTAAGGTTCCTTTATTAAATGAATAAAAAGAAAATTATGTAGAGAAATCCTGTTTATGCACCTCTATTTTTTGTATATTGAAGAGACAGATATGTGGAAAAAAACTATAAAGGAACGATTTATCCTTCTGTAGCAAAGCTTTTTTCTTTAGTCCTAAACACAGGAAAGAAAATAAGTTATTAAACCAATCATCATCATTATTATTATTATTATTATTATTTTTAAAATCAAATATATCAGTTGGTTATTACTACCTACTCACCATGAAATTTGCCGACCTGTAAAATGATGTGTTCCCCCCATTTTGCGTCTTCACACAAAAGGTGTCTGCGGTCGGCGGGTCACTGAGTTCAGGGAAAACGTTTGGTCGCCCCTGATGTGAAACATGTGCAGTCTAACTGTGACACTGAAACGACCGTGACAACTAAACTTTACAAAGAGAAAGTGAAATGTTTTCTCAAAGATATGAATATTTCTGCTGTCTGAGATCTTCTTGGTGCCGTTTCAGCACCATCCGCACTTTTGATATAATGTGTTCCAGCTGTGAGTTGTTGCTCTGTTCCCTTTGTATAACGTATAATGTGCCTGGGACAATAGCGTAAATCAAGACAAAGTTTCAGACTTTCTGATTTTTATTGTGTTAACGTTAATGTTTAGAGTCAGGAAGGACACGGCTCACGTCTCCTTTAACCTCCACGGTGACCCCCGAGGGGCCCCTGCACCTCACTTTGGGAAACCCAAGTGCACCAAACTTACTCCCTATGTTAGAATAAGTTAATAAAAACCTCCTGAACTCTTCTGCGGTGCAACTGGTTTTCAAGTCGAGCAGGAAATAAAGCCTCTGTGAAGTATATTTGTGAGCGCGGTCGGCCGTTTTGTGCTCCTCAGCGGCGGTTTAAACAGTAGCCTTCGGTTGTTTTCTGGTCAGAGCCGCGTTTCATGTGGTGGGGGACAAAGTCACGACGAGAAACTCGATAATTTTCAAGAACTCATGAGATGGATTTACACATGAGCAGAAAAAATATTGGATTTGACCTCAGCTGACCTGAATCGGGTATTTTGAGAAACCGTGGAATCTGGGCTCAGATGAGACCCGACTTAACTAGAATGAGTCATTTATAATGTTAGTTTTGATTCGTGTAGAGCACTGCTTCTTAAACTTTCTCCTCTTTTTTTAATCGTTGGGTTAAGTGACAATCCCTGACTGCATGACAGAGTTTATGGATATTTCATTTTATACTGGAAATCTGTGTAAAATGAGCAATTTAGATGAAGTTTTGGCAGATTACTTCCTGAATATTGCATCAAAGATGAGTTTTCCTGATATTTTTCAGAACTTCTATACATTTTCCTCTCCATATTATATATACAGTATATATGTTTATATTTTAAACAATCAGATAAACTTAATATGCTTCCCTTTTGACAAATTAAGCTCTTAATTTTTGCTCTTAAAGATATTAAATGTAAGAATTCTGCATCAAAATGTCAACTAGACCTTCGTTATAAGAGTTTTGTACTTATGTTATCCCAAAATGTTTCAAACAATGTCCGAACCGCCACAAAAAGCCAGATTATGGTACTGTACATTAGCCGTGAGCTTTAGCAACGACATGCAGAGTGGTGTGTTTATCTGAGTGTTTGCAGTCAGGTCAACTCTCACTAACCTCAGCACTCACCAGAGACTCTGGTTCTCTCTCTGTAACATTTTCATTTTCCTACACTCCATAAAATCACGGAGGCCCTTGAAGCTTTATCGAACCTTGAAGGCGGGTCGGGACCTGCAGGTTGGCAACCACGGCTTTAAGAGTACCACGGTTCAACCAATGAGGACAGCTCAAGATTACATCAATATTTAAAATGAGAAAATCCGTAAACCCTGATTGGCTGGAAAGTTTTCTTCTCAGCTCCTCACTTCTTCTCTCGTCTCCAGCTTCCTGCCAGCTCGGCATCACCGGTGAATCTTACCTCAATCAGAAGTAAAGCTGCAGCGCTCTACCTCGGGGTGTCCAGAAGCTGTGGAGTTGCCTCACCTCTCCTCAGGACCTGTCTTGAAGCCTTTTGATAAAGTTAGAAATGTCCCAGGCCTACTGCAACATCATAAAATTTACCAACATCTGTCTCGGGCTCAGGTTGTGAAAATGTCTTTTTAAAAAGGTGAATGCGACTGTGGTACTTGGCCCAGAATCGTCTGCATTTTGCAACCATATTGCTTCACTGAACGTTGATTTTGGCTGATTTTGCAAAACCACAATTGCGATCAAGTGTGTTTTTTTAACTTGCGATGCCAACATTTTCAAAGTGATGGCGTTCGAACATGAGCGCTCTGTTCTCTGCCAGCGCTGGAACAATCCCGATGAGAGATTCCTGTCTTTGTTTTCTGACTTTGCTCTTCTCACTGGTTTTGAAGCGAGAGCTCTGTTGGTACTAAAAAGGCAGATGTCTGATGGCAGTTATTCGCTGTTTGCTTAGGAAGCCAATGTCAATCTAACCTGATCAACCCACGCAGTCCTGATTAAGCCGTGTTTCTATAAACACACCCAGGACTGCTACAATCTCTCAGCACAAAGAAAGTCTCTTATCTTGTTAAAGATAGCTTTAATGTTTGATTTGATATTTTACTAATCTTGAAAAATTCTGCTCTACACTGTTTTTTTGTTTTTACTTAGCTAGCTCGTTACGTAAGGCATCTTAACACGCACATTACGTAATTTCTGGAAAACAAAAGACGTGCAGCAGTTTCATGACATCATGAATCAGGTAGCATGTGATCTTTGTTGTCTTTAGCGGTAAACAACCACCACCACTGCTGATGAAAAGTACCTGACGTGGTTCAGGCAGCAAACATTGAAGCTTGAAAATTGTTGGACACATTTGAGATAATGTACATTCACAACTTAGTGAAATGTAGGACAAAAGTCTAAAAGTGCTATGCAAATTAAATGTAATATTATCATTATTATTAGATAAAATATATAAATATGTAATCTGATACAGAAACACAACTTGAAATCAAGTTTCTAGATGCTCTAGGGGACTAATTTCCACAATGTCTGACACTACAGTTCGGTTAAGGTCAAGGAAAGCATAAAATCATCAAGGTTAGGCAATTAAAACAAACGATTAGTCAGGCTGGGAAGCATTGAAAGAAAGTCTTCAGCGTGAAAGTCAGACGCATGTTGCCAAACAATAAAATGTCCATATCGGAAAATAATACTAAAGCTAGACTTATGTTCAACATGACAGATTTAAAATGTGGATATGTTAAAGAAAGCAAAACAGAAAAACCAAACTACAGGGTATGGAAAACTAATCACCAAAATAAATGTTGGCAATGTACTTTTCTGGAAGCCATAATATTTCTTTTTGTTGCAGCTTTATATGTTAGGTTTAGGCACAAAAACTGCTCTGTTAGATCATATTGTGGCTTAAAATACCAGGTTTTGTCTCCACAAACACAGTTGGATCAGTGTAACAACACCACCTAACCCTCCACCTCACAATATGAAAGTCAGGTAAACATGTAATACGAGTGTGATATGATACGTATTGTACAAATGTTAATATGTTACGTATGACACGTGCAAATGTGAATGTATTTGTTGTTTGCAAAAATGTTAAATGCCAACATTTTATTCTGGCGACCTGCTCCATCAGGCTGAAGGTTTGGATGGTTATGGTTAGTGTCCCTGACCTCCACACTGTTACTTTCCACCTCGCTACATATAAAGTACACTGCTTCCTGCATTGGTGCCGATTCTGGGACGTAATGAACGTGCTCTCATGATCCAATGTGACCGTGTTTCCTAGAGAGTCTGGGCTGGCATTTCAACAGGTTACCGAAAAGGAAGCCAGGCTGTACTCCTCTGGCCTACCATGAGCCTGTGTCCCTTAATCCCATGATCCACGACCATTAAACAAGGCTAAAGACGGGATATCCAACGTCTACCAAACACTGGGGAGGGAGTGCCACCTGTCCTCACTGTGTCACCTTTTAGTCCACCGGTCCTCACCGAGCCTGAGCGTCTCTGTGCCTGCAGCCTCGGAGCGTCCGGAGATAAATCGGTCCGGACAGGGAAGGCCGCTGCCTCCGACGCTCGCCTGCCACCTCGAAAGGGTTAAGTCGGATCCCGGGCTGGCCACATCACACTGTTGGGCCATTTAGTGCAGGAAACCTGATAGTTTGGTTCCTTTTGATGGCCTGATTCCCAGGCTTAGGAGAATAAATTAAATGCAATCCCCGCCTAGGCCTCAGCTGCAGCGGCAGGGCATGCTGATTTAGGATTTTCATCTGGGGAGCTTTTCCCTCCCTTCCTGCTCTCCTCTTCCACAACCCCCACCCCTCGCCACCACTCCTCCCCCACCCAGGAAAAATGGCGAATATGGGTTAAAATATGGCCTTTGTTTGGCCGTAATGAAGCTTCGGTACAGCTGTCAGTCACTGCGAGGGAGTCAGAGAAGAAGAAGAAGGGTGTAACTGCTGCTCACCCTGTGGCTCCCGAGTCTGAGATTCAGAATATTCAGTCCTGATCCTCGATGCCCCGTCGCAGTGTGAGGGGCTTTACTAGAGCCACCAGTCTTATGGGCGAGGGGCCAAGACAAGCCCGTGATATGTGCTCAGACCACTGATCTGAGAGTCGGTGTCGCCTGTGTCTCTGAGTGGCAGAGCCGTCCCGGCGGTTTTTCGAGGATGATGAAACAAGAAGGCGTCCCTGTGGTCAACTACAGGTTATAAAGTCGCATATTGCCGCTGTTGTCGCCCTTCGACTGAGACTGAACCCGGCTCGGATAGAAAGTGAGGTCCAAGTACTTTAGATTTAGTTTTTGTTCTGTTACTTAATATCTTACTTTTTTATGCGATCACGATGCAGTGGTAAGGAAACATCCCTAGACCTTCATCTCGTACTTCTCAAGAGCCAAATACAGGCGAGAAAAACACGATAAAAATCAAGATCTCTTCAGTGGATCTCTGTTAAACATTCGACAAAGACGCTTGATGTATTTCAGACTCGTATTGGCACAAACACGGCTGGAGATGTCCTGACTCTGTTTTTTTGTTGCCATAAACACAGCTGGATATTGTCCTGAGGTGTCCTGAAAAACATCCAGCAGTTTCACACTAAAAAATGTTGAAAGTGTCCAACTGTGGTCACCGGCTTGGCAGCCTCCTCCTCGCCTTTAACTCCACCAACCATCCACCTCCACCTACATGTTTTTTCTGGCGACTGGGCTGGAGAGTTAAAGGTTAATGATATCCAGAAGTCATTAATATATATAAAGGTGAGTGTGAGGCTCGTAATGTTTAAGACAACAAAACAGAGGCTGTTTTTCAGCAGAAAATAATAGTCCTCAAACACGCTTGGCTGTCTCCATCAACCACTTCCTGTTTGATTTCCCATCAGTAGCAATAACAGACAGCAAGGTATCATTTTGGTAAAGCAGAGCGACTGTTTGGCTGGAACGGGAGGCCGTTCTGTACTGCAGCCTGTCTCTGTGGTAAGACGGGTGTATCAAAAAAAAAAAGTCTTGCGTAATGTGGCTTTCAGGAGGGGAATTTACAATGTAGTCCGGGCCTGACACGCTCAATTATGAATTTAAATGAGTCATCTCACGTCAATCTAATATCAGTCTGTGGATGGAAGTGCAGGGCTTTCTTTCTTTCTTTCTTTCTTTGTTTTTCTTTCTGTTTTTCCTTCTTTCATCTGTCACCAGCAGACAAACAGGGCCTGTGTGCCGCTCCTGTGTGATACATGAGCAGCGGTGGGTGGTCCCTGACATGTCTTCATCCAGCAGTCAAACCGGAACACAATTTCATTACAGTGGAATAAAGCAAAGAAGCAGTTTTGTCCACCGAGGACATTGAGCCTTTGGGTTTCAGTGAAGCGCAAAGAATGCTGACCTTGTGTATCCAATTTTAGCTATCTCTTTGTTTTCCCTGCACTTCCTTACAGTACGGCTCTCTTACGGCTGCAGTTTAATAACCAAAGGGTCGAGAAAATGCTTTTTAAAACACACCGAGTCACGTACAAAGAAAGTGAACAACGAGAGTCGAGAAGACCACGAAACGGTTGATGCAGGATGGTCCAAAATAAACTTCACCTCACATTCCCATTTGATAACAATCTGACGACCGTAAACTTTAACACGGGCTTAAACGTTAATACACGTTTAAGACAAATCTGGCACCCTCATCACGCTCTCTGGCAAATTAGCTTAACCTTTCAGTTTTAGCACTTGTCTGAGCAGGTTGAACTAATGACTGCCCCATTTGTATTCACATCCAGAAAACTGAATACATGGATGTTTTTCATGTGGTGACGAACAAATGCTTTTTCTCTTGACACCCAGCTGGTTTTGAAATTGTGGCAAGGTTTTTTTGAAAAGGATTTTAAACACTCGAGGGTTTTGCAACCAAAGACTTGAGTCACCGACTGACTTTTAACAAGACCAACAGTCTGACTGATGTCCAATTACACCCCGAGATCCTAATAAACATCATGACGTTTTTTTGCTATTTGTGGAGCCTTATGAGGCGACGTTCACACAGCAGGCACAATCTGATTTGTTTCTCAAATCAGATCTGAAAGTTGGAGCGTCCTCGCTTTTATTTGAGAGGGATCGGATCGGATTTTTGGGTCCAGACAGCACCGGGTTGCTGTGCTAACGACGTAAGAATCAGTCAATCACAAGTCGAGTCACGGAGCACTCAGGTTATTTCAGCGCGACTCCACAGACCCAGGGAGCAAAACTGTTGTGGCCCAGATACCCGCTACTGTTCGCCAGATCTGAGCCACAAGCATGTCAGCCAAGAGGGAACCGAATAAAACCGGAACCGGCCCACATCTGGGCCACGGTTCGTTCCTCGTCTGCTGGATCTGCATGTAAACCTCTCTGTCGCTGACCTCCAGTGGTTTCTCCTCTGCTGCAGTGATGTGTTGGTGACATCACTGCTGGACACTTCTCCTCTGGAGGGGAAACAGGCTGGACACTTTCAACCAGAGAGGGCAGCAACACACTGCCTTTCACAGCGTTACCCAATGTAATGATAATTACTAGTGGGCTGCAGTCAGTTGCATTCAACACAGATTATACACAGGAAAACACTTTTGAAGATTGAGAAGCCTTCCTGTAAATGTGGTGTTCAGATTTTTAAGTTTATTTCACCTTTCTTTAATGACACTGTACTTTTTTCTTCACATTCTATAAAAAATGTATTATAATTACTTATTTTACTGACATTTTGAATATAGTTTCCACATCATGAATTATATGGTTATGGGAAAAATATCTTTATTGGCATCATGATTTTGATTTCAGCACCTCAGGGTGTCGATATCGACTTTAACAGGAATCACTCCAGTCAGATGAGACACAGAATAAACCAAAATAACCCGCAGAGGTGTCATTTTTGAAACAATACTGTCGAATTACAGATCGGGTGTTTAAACGACGGACGACTACGCCTGGTGAGTTTCTCCACATGGGAAACGGGACAACAGGTCAGGTAATGCATCACTGGGCAGTTGTAAATTGCTTTTATTGGTCTTGCCAGGGTCTCAGGGTTAGACGGAGGTTATTCAAGGCTCAAACATCTCCAGACACACTCATATTCACACAGGAGATGTATGCGCACAAGATCTTTGTCACTTCTCACACACACACACACACACACAGAGGCTCTATCTCTTTGTCTGCGGGGTTAATCTGAGGGCCAGATCAAAGGGTCAGGTCCAGGAGATAAACTCCGGCCCTGGAGGGTCCAGCCCCCCTTCTTCTCCGTATATCTGCAAATCATTAAGCTCAAGGTGATTCACGGCAGCTCACAGAGTAGCCCCAGAGGATTCTGGGCCAGATAGAGGGGGATTTGTCCGAGCCGTCGCTGCCGACCCCGCTGCCACTCACGCTGACGTCCCTCTGTCGCCTCGGCTTTGAGCCTCCGCACGCTCTGAACCAGACATGAGAGCCACTCAAGACACCCCGAGAGATAAAAGACCCTTCACCCATGACAGGACGGGATCTGGCTGAGAACACACTGTGCAAATTATACTCTCCGCCTGCTTTGTATGGGAAGATCTCCACGAAGGAATCCTTTTGAAAAGGACCAAAATATTCAGCCGGTTGAATGTCTGGAGGGTTTATTAAGCAGAAAATTTTCAATGAAAGGCAAAAGGCCGTGCCTGTTGCTGCTTGATTTGGAATACACTTCTAACAAAGTCGTCAGGGGCGGATGAATGGGTACATGTGTCATCGCTGCTGACACGCTAAATGAAGGGTATCAAAGCGTGGCGGCTTGGCATGGAGGTAGGGCCAGAGCGAGCGAGGAGAGAAGAAAAGAGGCAGAGGGAGAAGCGAAGATAGGCGAGAGATAAGAGCATAAAACTAGTGAAAAGACAGAGGCAGGTGAACAAAATGTTTCCATCTATCGCCGTCGCAGCCTCTCGGTTTCTTTCTTCGTCACTGTGACACCCGTGTGTAGCGGAGGACGGCGAGGGGGGGGGGAGCTCGGCCTCCGGCTAATTGGGATCCCAACCTTCTTCAGAGGAGTGAAAAGGCTCTCACCTCGGTGCTTTGACACCTTTAGAAGGAGACAGGTGACGCCAGCGTACCCCCCCCAACCCCACCCAAGAAGAGAGGAAGAAGAAGAAGGGTGGAGGTAGGGTGAGGGTGCACCTCGGGGCGAGCTTTGGCGCCGTGACTCAGGTTCGCCTCTCTCTGTTTGTGTGAATATTGCTTTACCTGGGTTTCGATATGTGTGTGTGTGTGTGTGTGTGTGTCTGTATTCATGCATATACAAGTGGAAGCCTGCACACCTCCAAACACAGGGAGGTGAGTGTGCGTTTCTTCGGATCCGACCGTGTGCTCATTCCAGGTATTCAGCAGGGCGTGTAACAGGGTGTGACCACTGCATGAAACATTAACAATGACTACAACTGTTTAAAATATCTTAGAGGTCAGTTATAATTCCCTTTCAGAGTGGTTTGGGGAAATACACGCAACAAAATGTCCTTCGCAGATCTGTGAATGGTTTACGTAAGCTCGGGACACGCCTGAAGACAAACCACACACGAGGACCGTTTCCACCAACGAGCAGCGACTTCTTTTGTCCTTGACACACACAGCGACTTGGTTAGGATCAGGCAAATATAACCTTGGTTAGGGTCGGGATAATATACTTTAGGTAAAAGAAATAAGTAGCCTAACGTAAGTCACACCAACATCCGTTTCTTCATTTACGTACATTCACTTACGTTACATACTTGGTCTCTAGAGGTAAAGTCCTACTAATGACCCATCTAAACACCTTTTCTCCTTCTTTTTATATCGTTGTAGTAGATTTAGGCGGATGCTTGAAGAAGTGACGTTAGAGGGTCATCTTAAGTGTCAGAAATTGAAGCGTAAGGTCACCGTTCTTGACGCGTTGGGAGCGAGAACGGGCTGGATATCCAATCTTTAGTAGTGTTAAAAAGTTTCTCCTTCGATTCAGAGATCTGGGATTCTGTTTTGTGCATTAATCTCGACCCCAAACTGTCGACCAGGCAACACACGGAGCTGAAAGATGAGGTGTGTCGCAAACTGCTGTAAAAAAGTGAGACGCATTTTCCGAACGCTCTGTAAACAAGTCCAGAGAACACGAAGAACAAGGTCTCATATCCACACAGAGTGTGATGTTTACGTGACCCGGATCAGTTCAGACGTAACAATAGTGGAAACTGTAGCGTGCATCCGGATTGGGCAGCCGGCAGACATCAGGCACTGAAACTCCCCCAAAGTGCCAGCAGACGATTTGTTTCAGAGTCTGTCCTCGTATTGTATTTCTCTAAGACGCTGTCGTTGTGAGCGACACTTGACAGACTGACATGCATCTGTAGAAATCCAGCTGAAAACCCACCTCCAAATGTGGTTTGGATCTGATTTGCAGAACTTCATGTGTTATTTTGCTGTGCAGACTTAAATACAATATATTACATAAACAGTCTTTGTTTTTATATTGAATTTCATTCTCATAAGAAAGGGATTTATTATTATTATTATTTATTCGGTCTTGTCCCACGCCTTGAAATACTGTCTTTGACAGAAGACGGACGATATTAAAAGGTTTACCTCTTCCAAGTAGAATATTATCAAAAAGCTGGAGACCATTTACAGATTACATCTATCAGCATTTGGTCGGTGTTAGGCTGGTGTTCATTTCAAACGCTGGGTGTGACTCTTAAATCCTCTCGGGCCGGTCTGAGCCACGCAGCCCCACCGACGCCACCGTCCTCAGCCAGCTGATTTCCTGAAACATCAGAGGGCCAGGAGTCAGATGGCACCAGATGGGGAGATGGAGATAAATGTGGACAAGCGTACAGGCCAGGGGCTTTGCTGTTGCATCACCGGTCTCCCTGGCGAACATGTCAGCTTCATAGAAAAACCATTAGGGAAATGGTTACGATTAGCGAGATAACGCGCTGAGATTGTACACAAAACACAAATTTAATCAAATGAACACATAATCATCAGACTGTAAGAATATAAAAACAATGACGAGCTTCCTGTCAGCAGGTTGCCTGATAGATCGCTGCCATCAGTGTGTATGAAAGGCACATGTTTAAGCACTTTGCCCAAAGGTGCCATTTAAATACAGTTATTTACCATTTATTCAGTGCTGGAAAAGCAGTTATGACCTTTAATGTGGCCACCAGAGTTGGTGACATGTCAAAATGTCACTTTAAAAGTCAAGAAAAATGCTTTTCCTCGAAAAAATTAAGCTTAAAAAATACAACACGTGGATGTAAGACTCCTGAATCCTGTTTGAGCGGGACAGCTGCCACGTACAGGTGTAGTGGTGCCACCTCTTTTCTACAAGTGAGGAAATAAAATCACATCTTTTAAGCGCTTTTTCATGCAAGAGAGCCCAAAAACAACGTGCGTGCACGAACAGGCGCCGGTTGCATTTGTACATGCAAGCATGCGTGAGCATCAAAATGGCACTTGCTGCGGAGGGAGTGACCCCCTAAACCTAAAGACACAAAGTTATACGAACATACGTTACCAATATTTATTCTGCCGACTGTTTTGAGATAAATTGCGCTCATTAACCCATCGTCTACCTGCTCAGCACCAAATGACAGGAAGCTGTAGCTGCTCAATAGGAAGCTATTTTTTGTCCGGAGCAAAAACAGCTAAAACTAAAGCAAATTTTAGGACTTTTAGGAGAAACATGACTCTGAAACAGATCTTCTGCAGGTGTCGATAAGCCACGAGGTTTAAGAGAATATAATCGCACCTCTAAACACATGAAAAACTGTTGCTAATAAACACGATGCACTACCGAGTGATTTTCTTTTGCGACGTGAATACAGACTTATTTACTACCGGCACTGGAGGATGTTTCTGGAGGAGAGGTGATTCCTCCCCGCCTGGTTGTGTCATCGGTCTGTGTGAGGCCTGAAACGTCTCAGGATGTCTGAGGATCAATGAGCTGACAGGTCACGACTTATGTGGCATCAAGGGCAAAGCCGGGCTGAGATGTTCTGCATTGTGATCGTCTTCTTTTACCCACAGGGGTTGGATTTACGTTAACATGCTGGAGTGTGGATCCGGAAAAAACAGTTTGGCACCGATTAGACTTTGTGTGAACGTCATGTGTCTGCAGAGGAAAAAGCCTCATAGATGTCTCCCTTACAGGTTTGTTGTTTTTGTGCGGCGGACTCGGATCAGGTCGCTCACTGTACCTTTTGTTGGACGAGGCGTGGATTTGTAAGAACACTGCAGGTACAATGAGGTATGTTCATGTTCTTGTCTCGTAATTAAGCTGAAAAAATATTCACACATCACTTACAATTTAAAATTATAAGTCCAGACACAGAGGAGTTCGACTTGTGCTATCACATCCACACATAACTGCATTTCCCATGAGCACATGTGCTGTTGTCTGTTTGCTGCCAGTATACTCGGGATATTAAAACGTTGGTGCCAGATTAAACAGCTTTGGATCCAGATGAAGCCCATTACAGTTCTGGTTGACTCTCATTTGGTCCATGTGGAGATAAATCCAACACCGCTTTCATGCCAATATGTCTTTTTCCATTGTGCTCATGCCATTTAGTGGCTTTAACGATGGTGTAAAGGCCATAAACACTGAGCTAACAGGCTGAGACGATCACACGTCCCCCCGCTGTTTGATCGCAAGCAGTTGTTTGCTTTTAAAACAGGTGTTGTTTACCCACAAAGATGGTTGATCTGTGACGTAATGTGATGATTATTATGAAAGGCCAATGGAATATTTTCACCGTTAAGTGCACACACCCTTGATTGGATTTTAACCCTGCAGCATTAGCCCTACTCTGGAAAATTTGCTGTTATCAGCTGTTCGGTGGATCGGCCAATTTCATTACTTTACCTGCCACACAAACCGCAGAATTGGCAGGTTACATGTTGGTGGGGGGGGGGGAAGGAGCAGGAAACATTTATATAAATGTAATCACAGCTCTTGTATTTTCCCCCCGAGGAATAATACATGTTTCATCTCTCTACACCACGACATAATCTCCCAATAATCACCACTCTCTCTGATTTATAACCACACTACAAGGAGTGGTTAATATTCAGCTGTAATTTACCTGTCTCATAACCACCAGCCTCTCCTGATGAATATGTCAGCTCGCCGGTACACATGCAATACGAGTGTAATATGATAGGCATCGCAAGTATTGACTTGATGTGTGAAACACAACAAGCTTACAATGCCAAATAAAATGTTCCTGGTGACTCAGCTGGTGAGATTGAACTAAAACAGTAAGTTTAAAGCTGCTGTAAGGGATTTTTTTTTTCTCCCACGGCTCATGAAGTAAAAGAGAAACATGTTTTTTTGGTATCCCTGCCCACTTTATCCAATCAGGACAGAGAACGCCATAAAGCGGCGGTCCTGGCTGATCCTCCTGTTTGCTGCTATGTCTGGCGATTACCACTGCACATTCATGTGGCGACGTGGAGAGGAGGGAGGGGATTGCTAACTGCACAAATGGACAGGAAGTTAGCTAAAACAAAACTTACAGCAGCTTTAAAGGCGGGAATAACCAAAACAATGAGCTGAAAGACGCCACAATGCTTGAAAAATAGCAAGTAATGAAAATTGTGTTTGGGATCGACCTCTTTTACGTTGCGCATAGTCATCTTGCTAATATTTGAGATAAAAAACAATACTGATTGGAGTGTTAGAGCACCAAAAATGAAAATTGAGCATGTTCACCTCACTCAAGCACCAGAGGAGAATTGATTTATTGACAGAAGTATATCCGACTCCATCACGGTAAGAGTCTCAGCCGAGTCAACATAAACTGTGTCTGCTCGTCGGTCCAAAAATGTGTATTTCTTGCTCTAGCACTCGCCATGTTGATACCTTCATCATCGTCTTCTTTTTCTTTTGTTTTTTCCGGCTTCCTGCTACGTTTTCATGCCATGGATGACTTCGCGGTCGATGCCCGGCACGGGGGACTGCGGTGCATGTGCAGAACGCCGAGTCCAGTTCAGGTCCGACTAAGACGCATACATGAAATAGTAAATCAACTTCCAACCGCGTTATCTGGACTTACATGTTCATGTTGACTTTAAATGTTTGGTTAAAGTCAGACTAACTCTATAGTCCGACTTTTTCTAACATCATGTAAACGTAGCGACTGTAGCTGCTAGGCTAAAAGCATTAGCACACATGTATGGAGGCATTTTATGATGGGTTTTTTTTCAATTGTTTTTTTACGTTCTGAAAAAAGTCCCAGTAGTTTGTAGAAACTGACCGATTTTTTTTATTTCTGGGTGAACTCCTCATTTAATTAATTTACTTTTCACTTCACTCCTGTTTTATTGATGACTGTCACTGATGAATGTTTTATATACTTACTGTGAAAAGCCTATAAAGTATGATGCGCTGTTGAAGAACTGCAGCCATTTAGTAACAGAGGCTGAGGCGTTCAGGCTCAAGCTCCAAAATGACTGAATCCTACAATTTCCCACACTGTAACTCATTCTGTAGGTAACATACTTCCTCCATAACAATCTTTTAAAGGTCATAAAAATTTGCAAAATGATGAAACTGCATCCCAGTTCTTGATGTGTACATGTGTCGCACATCTCTCAGCCCAGGCAGACAGACTGAGCGAGGTAAGAAAACACCCCTGAAGACGGATTAAGTCTGAGAAAATCTGTCCAGGGAGGATGGACAGGTGGAGCCAGCCTGGTGGTCTGAACCTAAAAGACTTTGGTCTCGGGGTGGAAATTGTGTTCCCGGATGCATATGTAAACATGTGGCTGTGTGTATTTGTGTGTGTGTGTGTTTTAACACATGGTTGAGTGTGTGTGTCTGTGTCGTGTCGTCTTTTTCTGTTCCTGCTCGGGCCACACATGTACGTCTTTGTTTGCGTGTTTGGGGTGTCAGGGCGACTTGATGCTTTAAGCCTTTTCCCTTCATACCTTCAGGAAGACATGACCTGAGGCCTCACACACACACACACACACACACACACACGCACACAGACACACACACGGTCCACAGTGTGTGTGCAGGGCTCAGACAGCAGGCCTCGGTGTCATCCATTACTCCTGTGAGTTCAAAGTCCAGCAGAACAATGAGGCACAATTAGGAGCTTACAGAGGGGATCTGGGCCTTTCGCTGCCGGGTTAACAGATACTGACGGAGGTGCACGCGCAAAATCTTTGTGTGTGTGTGTGTGTGTGTGTGTGTGTGTGTGCTTCTGTCTATCTATTAATATCTGCCTCTTGTCTTGGAGTCTGTCTGTCTTCTGTCTGTCTGTCTTCTGTCTGTCTGTATTTCTGCTCAGGCTTTCTATTCTCTACAACAGAAGGTGTTTAAAAAAAGGAAATAACGACTGACAGTAAAGACTTCATCAGAGGTAATGGATGTGCTGTAATTGTGTGGAGTGGCAGGGATCAGGAGGCTCCACTCTCTGATTCCCATTAAGATGATTACTTTTTTTTTTTTTTTTAGGGAAACTTGGTGGTCCGGGGAGGAAACGGGTTCATTTGACGAGCGATGAGTGTAAACACTCAATATACAACACATTCAGTCTGATTGTTGACGGAGGTATTTAAAGGTTGTAAAGGTTTATAAACATCAGTTGCAACTTTACAATAAATAATTGCTCGATAAGTGAGTTAAGACATTTACTATAATACTATCCTAGATGTTTTCCATTTAAAAACAGGTTTAATCCTATATATCATTGACTGGCCATGTACAGTAGATGTGTCCAAGGAAGTTCAGAGTGTAAATAGAAAGGTTATTAAACCGTACAAGCGGACATTGGAGCAAAAGTTACTTGTAGTAAAAAATACATTTGATTTTCTGACAAAAGTAGCTTTATACAACCACTGCCCCCCGGCCCAGAGAAAAATTCCTATAGCCCCATGTGGCATACTATATGTAACTGCTTGTTTTTTCCTCCCAACAATTAAAAACCACACAATTTTCTATTTAAAGCTGAAAAAAACTAAACAACAAAAACAGGAAATCCTCACACGACAAGGTAGAACCAGTGAATATGAGGTAACTCTTCAATAAGAACAAAAGTTTGTTTGTTTGTTGTTTGCTTTTCTGAGTCTGTGTTGTAGTTATCTTTTATTTGTTATCATTTTATCGTATAAAAAATGTGCAATGGCCTCGTAAGTAATTTTACAATAAAGTATTTTTTTAAACTGAACCATTTCAACAACTAACATCTGTGTTACCCATTCACAGTGATGCATAGATAATATAACAGACATACGTATCCTCCACACGTGTGCATAGATAGATAGAATATATGCTCTACACTCAAACACAATTAAACACACACATACACATCTTCACCCCCTCCGCCCATTAAGCATATTGTCCATGGTGTCCCCTCTGTCTGAGTCCCAGTCATTGTGTGCGTCCAGTGTAACTGGAGACCAGTCTAGACTGGCTGGCTACTGGCTCTAATCCTCAGAAACATGCAGCTGAATCAATCTGAAACCAGAGAGCCGCCTGCCGTCGCCCCTGTTAGCAGCCCGACAACACAAACACTCGTTCATTAAACACAAACATACAAATAACAGTCGTTTACCAACAGAGAGGAGGTCCTGTCGCTGCTCTGACGCTGTGGTCTGATGTATTATTGGCAGCAGTGGTGACAGCGGTGATATCTGTGGAAGCAACACAGCAGTAGTCGTAATGATTGATCCGAGGTGTAGAAGACATTGAGCCACAGTGACGAATAAACAACAGCTTCATCAATAGTCCACCAGTCACAGCTTTTACATTGTGCTGGAATTATCATTAAATGAATTGATTAATGATGAACAATACTTGTTTGCGTTGGCTGCAACGCGGGCTGAACACTGGAGGGGAGAAACATGTGGCTAATGTTAGATGATGCATGCTCCAACAGAGTTTTGGCGAAGCATGCCCCTTCAAGCTAAAAGAAACCACCAAGGAAAACAAACATTTCATCAAATGTTAGATCCACTTCCTCAGTACATGCACGGTTGTTGCTGCTGCACAACCTGTCTAGATTAAAAGCTCCAAACCGTTGTTTTAATTGACTTTAGCTGCTAACTAGCTTCTAACTTACCACGTTTTCACCCTCAATTCATCAAACTCAGCAGCTCGATCAGTTTCTGACTTCACCTCCAGCTTCAGTTTTGCACGTGTGGAGCTTCATGGTAAAGTTAGCACTAATACGTTATGTGCAATGTTGGGTTAGACTTGCACTGGTAACCTACTTGGTTAGGTTTAGGCAAAAAAATTAAATTAAAAAGAATACTTGGATAGTCAAAAGAAAGCCCTTCTTGGTTAGATTTACACAAAAAAACAAAACAAAACTACTTAGTAAGGGAAAGGAAAAGATACTTTGTGTTAAAATAACTACATTCAGTCTCGTAACTGACGTAAAGTTGACTTACATACGTTACATACATTAAAAACAAACCACTCTTGACTCTTGGTCACAAACTGGACACAGACTCTGGTTGCTGGAAGGAAGTCCTGTCAATGACCAACAAAACCGCCCAGTCCAGACTTTTCATTATACTCCTGCACTACAGGCGCACTATAAGAAGTGATGCATCACATCACAGAATGGGCTGCGTCACCCACTACTCCTCATCATGTTGCCTTCATCTAACGTTGAGAGTAATTTTGATCTGGCCGCTGCGAAACAGACAGATTTCACCACAGCGTTTCAGGAATGTGGGGGCATCGATGGCGCCTTTGCCTGTTTGAAACACAACCAGGGCCGAGGAATGTGTCCCTGGCTCAAGTATGTCCTGGCGGTGGAGGAATGAGCGCCGAGCAGATGGTCCCATGACGGCAACTTATTACAATCGATTTTTGCAACTGCAAATAGAAATCGTTTGCACACATTCATGAAACGCAATCAGAGGAATTTCACGAGAGAAACAAAAGGTCTGATCGAAGACTGAAAATGTTGACGAGCGAAGACATGTGTTGAGGAGAGAATGTCACTGATGTCTAGACCTCGTGGAGTGATTTTTTTTTTTTTTTTTTTCCACGAGCGTGACGGACCTCAGATCATCTTTACGTCCACGCTCTGGCTCGCTCTACAACATGACACTGAGGGATGATGGGAGGAGAGGCGGGGGAGGACTGGAGCGGATGGTATGACGGTCAGACATGGTGAAATGACTCTTCATCTACAGCCCTGTAACATGTGTGTCATTTGTCTTTGGGTTTCTGTCTCTCTCTCTCTGTGTCTGCAGATGAATCTGTTACTGAAGATCATCAGTCTGTAACCAAAACCACACACATGCTGTCGCTTAGAAAGAAAGGCTACTGTAGGACAAGAGGAAGAAGTATACGTATATATCTCGGTGAGATCTTTAATAAATGGGATTAGCACCCAATAAGATAAAATCATAATTATCTGTTGTTTTTCCTGTCGTATCAATCATCTACATCCCCTCGGACTTGTCTCTCGCGAACACTTGATCGATTTGCAGTCTTTACGCGGCCGTCTGTCTGCGCTCGAGAAGACAGGCAGAAAATAAACACAGGAAATCAGGACGCAGCAGCAGCAGCTATAATCTCCTGGATCAGCCAGAACAGATTGATCAGGATCAGGCCTCGTGATTCACCGCCGCTCCTGCGATGACATCCAGACCTTCTCTCTCGTTTATTTGTGTTCACGATTTGTTTATTTGTCACCGGGCGTAATGCAAACAAGGACCGTGCACGGACCGAGAATGTTTCTCGTTCTGGAGATTAAATCACAGAACTGAATCGGACACAAATCCACTCGAAGGCTCAGAAACACTTAACAGAAAGATTTTACATTTTAACTGTGGAGCAACTATCAAACAAAACGCTAATATTACTTTTGGTTCCCAACATCTCTGTGCTTCTCCAGTTTAAGGTAGGCTGTAGACCGAGACCATTCACCTACACTGTCAGAAAAGAAGGTTTATATTTGTACCTTTATCGTCTTGTCACTGGGGCAGTACCCTCTAACGTTCAGCTGCTGTACCCTTGACATTGTGGTTTGTAACTTAAAGAACCTGAAATTGGACAAAAATTTACCTAAAAAACAGGCACATTTAGAGAAAATGGTACATATATGCACCTTTTTGACCCTTAAAGTGCCACACAGTTACCTTGAGGTCCAATATTTAGTCCTAGGGGGGTACTGGTATGTGGGTGAGTCCAAAAAGGAAAGGTAAGTAAGGTTGTAACAGGGTTTATTCCACATGGTAGCACAAGCAGAATCACATCTTCTTTTTAGCTCCAGGATCAACAACTAACAGCCAGTAGTTACTTCCGCCTTCTCTTCTTCACTCACTAACTCACAGTGCCTCCTAGTGGCGGAACATGGATGCAGGAATACTAAGTGAACACAACATCCCCCCTTTACTTAAGAACAGTTCTTCCTTCAGCTGTAATGTAATATAGAAACATAAATCCTTTACTTGTCAATTCTCTCTCAAAGGTCTTTACACCTGAGACCAAATAATGAAATT
Source organism: Pagrus pagrus (assembly GCF_965226575.1). Classification (NCBI taxonomy): domain Eukaryota; kingdom Metazoa; phylum Chordata; class Actinopteri; order Spariformes; family Sparidae; genus Pagrus; species Pagrus pagrus. Next base: position 4,484,702 of record NC_140198.1, read on the forward strand.
AAGATTAATACACAGCATATGTTTCAACCTAGACTGCTTCTTTGTGTCAACAGAATCAATAACATTGTGTTTGTTCCTTTTAACTATTCTTCCTTTCTCACAACACAGTAAGAAGATCGAATAACATTCAGCTCAATCATTAATTTCTTTTAAGCAACTTATTTTGAACATTATCACAACACATTGTTTGTTTTTTTTTTTTTTTTCCTTTTAAGTCTTATAGTCTTTGAGCCAAGCTGGTGGGTTATGTGCTCTAACAGGACGACTTCCGGTCTGTTGCACATTTCCAGGCTCAACTGTTCCTCCCACTTCAGTTTCTGACTGAGCCGAGTTTTCAGGAAGCTCAGCGGGTACTGAAGTCAGATGAGAAGCATGCCATGTTTTTCCATCATCCAAGATGTAGGTGCATGGACCCACTTGCTTTTTGATCATGATGGGGGCAGAGAATTTCTGATGTCCCTTTAACACATGTACAGGTTTGCGCACCCGCACCTTGTCTCCCTCTCGGAATGAAGGAGTGCGAACTCCACGTCTGGTATCAAAGTACTTCTTCATGTGCTTTTGTCGAAGGGACACTCTCTGACGCAGCACATCATCACGTGCTGTCATGGCAGGGGGAGAAAGCACGTCGAGCTTTGTTCTCATCTTGCGGCCATGCATCAGCTCGAACGGTGATGCACCCGTCATGGCGTGTGGTGTAGCACGATACACTTGTAGGAAATCAGCTGTAGCTCTTTTCCATGCTTTGTTTTGAAGCATTGTGGCCTGGATGCAGCTTTTGAAGACTCTGTTAAACCGCTCTATTGCACCGTTAGCAGCTGGGTGGTACACAGAGGAGCGGATATGAGTGATTCCTCTTTCTTTCAGGAATGATGAGAATTCAGCAGATGTAAATTGCGGTCCATTGTCAGTGACCAGGGACTCTGGATCACCACACCGGCTGAACACACTGCTGAGAAATCCAAGCACAGTTACCGTGGTGACAGATGGTGCAAAAGCTACTTCGGGCCATTTTGAGTAGTAATCGGTGAGTGTGATTGCAAACCTGCAGTCGTAAGTTGCATTTTCAAAAGGTCCAACTATATCCATGCCCAATTTCTTCCAGGGGCCTTCAGGCAGAGACACAGGTTGCAGCGGTGCCTCAAAAACCTTTGCAGACTTGTCAGAGCTTTGACACACTGAGCATGCAGATATTTGAGAACGTACCAGTGCATCCATTCCAGGGAACCAGTACAACTCTCGCAGGCGCTGTCTTGTTCTCACAATGCCCTGATGACCTTCGTGAGCTAGAGCAATGAGTGTGTGGCGTAAAGAGGCAGGCACCACTAGGCGTGTCCCTCGAAACACCAAATTGTCCTTCACACACAGTTCATGCCTCATCTTAAAGTAAGGCTGCAGAATTGGCTCCACGGCTTTCACAGAAGCTGGCCACTGCTGGAGGATCTGTGCACGCAGAGAAGCAAGTTCAGAGCAGGAGGAGGAAGCATCCTCAAACTCACCAGCAGTCACAGAGACAGGACATGTTGACAGCAGAGCCACGAGTTCAGGATCAGAGTCTGTAAGGAGAGGAGAGGCAGCAGGCAGAGGTAAGCGTGAAAGGCAGTCGGCTGTGTGATTGAGTGAACCAGCCCGATAAACAACGTCATAAGTGAAACAGAGAAGGCGCGCAGACCATCTTGCAATGCGCATCCCTGCTCTATCAGTCCCTTTCGTTGAGAGGAGTGTTGTGAGGGCCTGATGGTCGGTGCGCAGTGTGAATTTCCGGCCCCACAAGTAAGTCCTCCATTTTTCCACTGCCCAGACACACGCGAGAGCCTCTTTCTCGACAGTTGAATATTTCCTCTCAGTCGGCGTCAGCGTCCTTGATGCAAACGCCACTGTTCGTTCTGTGTGATCTGGATGCAGTTGAGTGAATACAGCACCAAGACCATAATCTGAGGCATCAGTTGAGATTATGGTTGGAAAGTCCGGGTCAAATAAAGCAAGGGCAGGGCTATTCACCAGTAGCTGTTTCACATGAAGAAAGCATTCTTGAGCTTCATCAGTCCATTCAAATGTGGCATCTTGACGCAGACAGGCACGGAGTGGTTCTACCACTGTGGCGTAGTTAGGTATGAATTTTCCATACCAAGACAGCATGCCTAAGAAGGAACGCAGGCTGCAAGCATTTTTGGGAGCAGGAGCCTGTGTAATGGCTTGTAGGTGTTCAGTGTCAGGCTGAATGCCTCTTGCTGTCACTAAATGTCCCAAGAACTTTAAGCTGGTTTGGCGAAAGTGGCATTTCTTTTCATTCAGGTGCAAGCCTGCATCTTTAAGGCGTTGCAGTACAGTTTCCAGAGCTATGTCATGCTCCTGTGCCGTGCGTCCATAGCAGATTATGTCATCCAGGTAGTACTGTACATTAGGCACACCACTCAACACTGTCGCCATCAGTCTTTGAAATGCTGCTGGAGCTGAAGCCAGACCATAAGGGACTCTGCAATAACGAAACAGTCCCTCATGTGTGATGAAAGCAGTTAAATCCCGACTCTCAGGATGCAGCAGCACTTGGTGATACGCACACTCCAGGTCAATAGTTGAAAATACAGTCGCACCTGAAAGTGTCGAGAGCAATTCCTCCATGTGAGGGAGAGGGTAGCTGTCTACTATGATTGCTTTGTTTGGCTCTCGAAAGTCTCCACACATTCGAATACCTCCCGTTTTCTTTTGTGTGACTACTATCGGTGAGACCCACGGAGAGGCTTCAATGCGTTCTATCACACCAGCAGAAAGTAGTCGATTGAGCTCCTCTGACACAGCAGCTCGCACTGAGAAGGGAAGGCGCCGTAGCTTTTGACGCACAGGTACAGCTGTTTGTGTGACTTTTACCTTATGCATGAACCCTTTGGCGCATCCTACGGTTGCAGGAGAGGCTGGCTGTGAGGTGAGAGAGGCCACTGCAGCTGTAGGAAGCAGAGGAGGAGGTGAAGCAGTTGGTGGGTGTACAGTGTTGTCCTCAATGCGCAGGCGAAGGGCAGATATTAAATCCCGTCCCATCAGTGCAGTTCCTGAGTCCACCACATAGAAATTTGCCACGCCTTTAATGCCATCCATGTGTACAGTCGCCTTCATGCATCCTAACACTTTGATAGGGGTCTTTGAATATGTCACCAGTCGGACAGAGGATTGTTGGAGTGGAGCTTCTCTGAAATGCTCCTCATAGATGCATCGAGGCAGAACAGAAACAGCAGCACCCGTATCCACAGTCAGTTTCATTGTTTGAATTGTCTTTGCCGTCTGAATGTCCACTTTGCATTGTATTCTGTCCGGAGAGTCTGTTCCATCCACCAGCAGCAGCGTGTATTCAGGCATTTCAACCTCTTTCACTGCCTGAGTTTGCTGAGATTGACACACACGTGCAAAGTGTCCTTTTTTATTACAATTTCTGCACGTTACTTTGGCTGCTGGGCATTCACGTGAGTTGGCCAGGTGTTTTTGTGAACCACAACGGAAGCAAGCACGTGCAGATGAGGTCGAGGCAGGTTTATTAGCAGGTTTTGCAGAAAAGCTCCTATGTGGCTGTCTTGGCCTGTATGCTGTATCATGAGCCTTCACAACATGAACAGGTAAGTGTTGATCACCTGCCATAGACTTAGCTTGTTCACTGGCAGATTCAACTTGAGTGGCTATTGTAATAGCATCAGTTAATGTCAGTTTATCTTTAAGAAGCAGTTTCTCCCTAATGCGGGGGTTAGCCACATGCTCCACGAGCTGGTCTCTAATCATATCATCAGCATTGGCAAATTCACATGTTGCAGCAAGCTCTCTTAGTGAAGCAATGTATTGTACAATTGACTCCTGGGGTCTCTGTGCTCTCTTCCTGAACGTGTGGCGCTCCACCACCACGTTAACGGAAGGCATAAAATGTTCATTTAATGCAGCAATGGCGGCTGCTAGGTCGTCACCTGTGTTCGGCAGAGTATGAAAGATCCGCTGTCCCTCCGAGCCCAGACAATGCAGAAGTAGCGCTCGTCTCCTTGCTTCTGGCCACGCGTCTCCATCTGCACGGATGACCAGGAGGTAGTTTTCGAACATCCTCACCCACGTCTTGAAAGGAATGGCCGGCTCCCCCGGGCAAGGCAGGAAAAAATCCGGGAACGGCGCATTTACAGCCATCTTCCGCAAAAACAATTGCAGGTTCGACTCGTCGCCAATTTGTTATGTGGGTGAGTCCAAAAAGGAAAGGTAAGTAAGGTTGTAACAGGGTTTATTCCACATGGTAGCACAAGCAGAATCACATCTTCTTTTTAGCTCCAGGATCAACAACTAACAGCCAGTAGTTACTTCCGCCTTCTCTTCTTCACTCACTAACTCACAGTGCCTCCTAGTGGCGGAACATGGATGCAGGAATACTAAGTGAACACAACAGGTACATTAGTGTGAATTGCACCTTGGGGGAGAGAAATGTCCAACTGAACTCTATTTCTTAAAGTGTAGGTGACGTGATACATATTCCTGCATTCTGTCCCACAGTGTACGTCAACACTGCTCCCTGTGCAGTTAATGTCAGTTAATGTCATTTAAGGGAACTTCCCTCAACAATTCCTGCATCTGCATCATCACCAACGCAGACATCACTTCTTCCCTGGTGACGTAATTACCTCGGACACCTTTTACCGCTCCCACAATCCAAATTATGACTCTAAATTGTCCGTAGGTGTGAATGTGAGCGTGAATGGATGTTTGTGGCGACTTATCCAGGGCGTACCCCGCCGCTCGCCCAGTGTCAGCCGGGATCAACTCCAGCACGCCAAGAAAAATAAGACAGAGTCTCTTAAAACGAACATCCAACTGGTTTCCTTTTAAGAAAAATCTACGTATACCACCAACACCATACTGAGTTTAAATAGCGTTTTCAGGACAACACAAGATTGTGACTGTCTCAATTTCCATGACTGGAAAACTGGTCACAGATTTTCCAGTTTGTCTACAAATAATCAAACCACTGATAGTTTTAGCGTCGTTCTCTCTCCACTGATTCGAAGACGACTCCCACCCAGCTGAGAGCAGAGAAAACCCAACACACTAACACCCAATTTGACTTCCCTCCTCACAAAGAACACATCATGGCCTCAGTGGATTGAGTTGTGTTTACACTATGACACCCTCCCACTTCCCCCCCTCTCTCGTGTTAGCCGGCCATCGCTGCCTGTTTGAGCCGAGGACAGCTTGTTTTTCGCTGTATATCCTCGGCCGGCGGCGCGGCTCCGTCTCTTTCTCTCTGAGCCGAGATGAAAGCGTCGGGGTCAGGCGTGTATATTTGAGCGAGGGGGCGACCACTCAGAGCCGGCCCAGATAAAACAACACTGCCTTCCTCTCTCCGCCCTCCCTGCTCGCCTTCCTCCATCCATCCATTCATCCTGCGCTCATTAGGTCAAACCCTCCTGGTCCTCTTTCCCCTCCTCAAGTCGGCTCAGCTCGAATAATTGAATATGGTTTATGGATGCAGCCAGTTTAGAGCATCTTAATATAATAAAGATATAGAGATTTTTAACTTCATTCACTTTTTCTCCTATTTATTGTGTCCTTATCAGAACGTTCTTCTTTTAACAAGCTCCAATATGAAAAGAGATTATTGGTTGTGCTATACTCCAGCGTGGATCAAAAATGTGTCTGGTTTTCTTGGAAAATGAGATTAATATACAAACAAGAAGGCAGTTGCCTGCCACTCTGAATATAACAAATGAGGAAGGAAATAGACAAAGCCTTTGTTAAAGGGGCACTATGTACTGTATGTGTATGAATGTTAATATTTACAATATTAATGAGGTAATAATACAAACGCAGAAATATTTATCTTTTCCATAACTGAATAAACAAGCGGCTCTCAGAGGAAAATCAGGTCCAGAACACTGTTTGAAGCTAGAAAGGTGGCAGGGTCCGCCACATATAAACAAAGTAAAACAGTATGAAATTGCGTTGTCTTTAAGGTCAGTTTGTTTATTCAGTTTGTTTGGGTATTAAAAAAGGATCTCTCTCTTTTGATTAAGATTTCCTCCGCGAAACTACAGCGTGCACCTTTAAAGTGTCTAAATTATCCAAAGAGGTTTGCTTACATGTGGTTAGCACTGCTCGGCTATGTGACAGAAAGGTGTCAAATAATAATAAAGTTTATATTTTTAGGATATTACCTCTAAAAGAAAGATAAGCTCACGTATTTGTCGTATCGCTGATGTGGACTTTATCGTAACCTATCGGCCTGGCGTGCTCGCGTGAGAGCATTTTTTGAGATATTTCGTAAAAAACAACGGTCGGAGGGAATTTGTTCAGCGCGTCCAGCAGGTGTCAGAAATCAGCTGCTGACGTCTGAACATGCAGATTAAACAGGAAGCAGCAGTGGAGAGAAGAGCAGCTGCTGCAGAGGAGAAACCTGACAGAGTTCGTCTCACAGCTGCTGCAGAAACGGACTCAGTGAAGACGGTGCAACAGTCTGACGGTCTCATTGCATCACTGTGAGAGCTCATAAAACTGACACACACACACACACTCACACACACACTGCACAGCAGAGGTCTGGGTCAAGTGCTGTATTTGAAACAAACACTTCAGCTGAGAAGAACAGGCTGATAAGAGAAGAGCTGAATGAAGCTCAGTCAGTCTATATCTGCTGTGTGTGTGTGTGTTTACTATGCATTATTGAGCAGATACCTGATATCTCTGTGGCACAGCGCTGTCATAACACAACACAGGGCGCAGTTTGTTTCATAAATATTGAATAATCGACTGAATATAAGATGAGCCTGATTTATATGGCAGAAAAACACAGTGAGTTTACAGAAAATTACAGAAAATACATTTTTAAATCAAGTAAAATCAAATGAACGAGGAAACATCTCGAGTTCGACCTTGATGAACTTTGCTATCAGTCAGTGTTGGGAATGTGCAGAGTCGACCTTCAGCGTCACATATTGTTGCAAGAAAAAGCTGCCGGTCGATGAGACCTGAACATACTCAACGTAACCTGAGATCAGCAGAAGACCAACAAGAAGAAGAAAGAGTGTGAGGGACCAACGAGAGAGAAAACCTGGAGGAGCCTCTGACTCAATGAATCCAAACCAGGGTCCCCCCGTAATCACGCAGCAGACCCATCTCGTTTGGGGAAATTGTTTGTAATTAATGCTCAATTAAACTCGACATGGTCGCCCCAAATCCCCCTGTAAGGTAACAGATTAGCCCGCACAGCTGGTCCACATTGGCGGTGCCGGGGCGGCCTCTAGAGTTACCTTGTTAAGGTACATTCCCTTCCTCAATGATAGTATTTATAAGATTTGTTTCATCCCTCTCAGCCGCTGACCGACCCGCAGAGAGACGGAGAGAGAGGGAGTTTTAAAGACAAACCCCACCATTTGATTACACCGGGGTAATCACTGACACTTTGTGAGCACACACACACACACACACACACACACACACACACACAGGAGGGAAGAATCCGAGGAATCCATCTGCAGATGTATTTATCTGTGTATTAACTTCTTATTAACAACACATGTCGTTCGAGGGGAGAAACTCAAGTCTGAGGGCTGATTTTCTGCCACAGTGATGAAGTCCGTGTGTGTGTGTGTGTGTGTGTGTGTGTGTGTGTGTACAGTACCGTGTGTGTGATATTTGGTTAACAAGGGCCTTACCGATGTCTAACAGGGCTGAGTGGTGCTGTGTGGAGGTGGTGGCGAGGGCTTTGTCCACGCCGTCACGCTGTTTGTCGTGGCATTAGGTGGGCAAACAGACCACGCCGCTGACTCGTCTGTGGGAACGACCGTGTTCATACGACGCTCAGCGCTGCACAGTTAACAACATCACACAGTTTGATCATCACAAATATCACAAATATCATCTGTTGCAAGTATTAAATCTGAGGCCATTCAAATAAATTAGAGTAAGTAAGTAAATGCTACTTTCTCAGGTATTTATTCACTGGATGAGCCCAAAACAGTCACCTCTTTCTGGTTATTTAATCTATAAATGTAAATCAGATAATTACTGTACATCTTATTTATATATTTAGGGCCCGAGCAGGGAACCTGCAAGGACCCTATTGTGTTTGTAGTGATCATTTTTTGTCCCAAATGATCGCATTTTTCACTGCCTGAACATACCCCAAAACTCTCCAAATATTGGCATTTTAGCTCAATAGCTTCCAGGTCATGTGATCAATTGACTCAAAATCATGTTGGGATCATGTAACTACACTGGCTGCATGAGTCATGGGTCACCAGATTTGGCCCGTAGCTCGTTACACATGAGTACGATACTACAACTGCCCTACAACTGATAGCTCAGTAGCGCCCCCTAATGCCCCCTTATGGCTTTTCCCATTAAGTTTTTTTCATTTCTACGCCTCGTACTTTATTTCACTAGTCCTACAGATTTAACGCCACAGACTTCACACTCGCTAAATATCATCTTCAGACCTTGATGATGACGCCTTGTCAAAAGCTTTTGCCTCCGATATACATATGTATCATGACCAGACGCACAAAATACCCCTCGGCACCGACACCCTCAGTCCAACAGGAAGTCGGCCACTTTGGTTCCCAGCGGCCATTTTGTCAAACTTGAAGCCCCGCCTCCTTCATGCACATACACTAACGAATTTCGGCACGCACAAGTATCGTGACCAAACGCACAAAAAAGCCTCTTGGACCCATAACCTCAGTCCAACGGGAAGTTTGCCATTTTGGTTCAAAGTTGAGATGTTGCCGCCATTTCCACCCATTTCCATGGCTCGTACTTTAATTAACTTGCCCTACAGATTTAACGCCACAGACTTCACAGTCACTAAGACTCATCCTCATACCTTGATGATGAAGAGTTGTAAAAAACTTTCACCTACGTTATTCCTGGTGGGCATGACAGTCTGAACTTTCAATGCTTGGCCACTGTGAGAGCCATGTCAATGTGTGGTGTGTGTTGGACACAAACTGTCCACTAGGTGGCTACGTTGTGTTGTGGGTCAGCCTGATATCAATCAATCAGACGTCATTTATATCGCACATTTAATACAAATACAATGTAGCACAAAGAGCTTCACACAATAAAAGCAAGCACAACAAAACAGAAGTGAAACCAAAAGACACACACACACACACACACACACACACACACACACACACACACACAACACATACATGCATTTCTGACAGAAGCTTACTGAGGCGCTATCTTTCGCTCAGCTATGTGCTGTCACGACAAACATCATCCAATTTACATGACATTCACAGGCTGTTTTCTCCAAATCACACATTACAACATGACATATAATTGATGGGTGAGCTCTCGGGCCACATAGTGGACAAACTTGCCCTCTGCGTCTGCCCTCCGATGGCGCCACGGCCCGACGTACGTGGGGGGGCGAGGGCCCGTTCATCGCTGCTTGCAGCTTTAATTATATATTGTTATTGTGATATTACACTCTGTAGGCTTTATTAATGGTTAATAAATCATCATTTCATCTACAACTCCGTCAGTAAGACATCTTATTCAGTGATGGAAGGTAACTCATTAACTCAAGTACTGTACTTAATTACAATTTTGAGGTACTTTACTCAAGTTTTTCCATTTTCTGCCTCTTTACATGTCATTTTGGAGGAAAATACTGTACTTTTACTCCACTACATTTATTTACATTCAGCATTCAGTTACATGCTGCATCAAGACAGCATTTAAAATGTATGTATTTTTTATCAGCAGTCAAGAAAAGGAAAGATAATCAGAAAATTGCTGAATATTAAGATGGATGGTCTTAATAGACATCTACTGCAGACTTGATGGCGTATTACAAAGACAAATGCTTTAAATTAGGGTTCACGTCCACCGCTCCCCTGCTCATCACGGTCTACAGAACATTAATAGTAAATAGTTTTATATCAATAATAACTACTATAGTTCAGAAAGAGATATACGATGTCTGCTTTGACTTAAAACACTTCGATCGACCTGCGTTCCCTCCTCCTCCGTCTCTCTGAGGACATTCCTGCATGTAGTTTTACATGCATACCTGTGTGTGTGTTGTGTTTGTCGAGGGGGTCTCGGCCTGTTGTTGACTCTTGGTGAATGGTTACCTCCCGGGCGTTGTGTTGCGACAGGAACCGCAGCGGCCTGTGTGCTTATCAGAGAGAAAAAATGGTCACGACAAACAGCCGAGCTGTCGATTCAGGTGGAATCTGCGGTGATCATTACTGACGTGTCGGCGGAGAGGTTACAAGTGCTGGTTATTGATCAATTTAATGACCTACATGTCAAGGAAGACGCCTGTAATCATTAATACCTCAAAAAAAAAAAGTGTTTCTACTTGGAGATATCTGTAACATACCTGGAAGAGCAGAAATCAGTATGTGTGTTTGACTGTGTGAGTGTGTGTGTGTGTGTGTGTGTATCCGTGTTGGTAGATGATGATGTTTCCTCTCATCACAGTCCAGCATTGAACCTGCTCTCGTGTTTGGACGGTGATGAAATCCAGCGTGTTTGCTTGTCATGAACGATACAACAGACGCTGCATTTTCTAAACCAACAGTCTCACACTCTTCCTGCAGAGAGGAGGAAGGTTCAGCTGCTCTCTGCAGGAAGACAAACTAAAAATGGTCACTGACAGTATTTTTTTTTTGCTATAACGTAACAACTAAAGCATGAATAAATGTTGTTATTGTTATGTTTAGGAATTCGCAGAGCTTCGTTACAGTTTGGGTGAAATCAGGATCTCGATAAAACTTTTTAAAAGTGACTTGAAGCATGAGATTGAATGTGTTTACCTAGTTGACACTTTATCAAATAAAAACCCAGCATTGTTTCACCAAATGTCCTACGAATAACACACCAATATCTTGAGTGATAGCTTGTTTCATTGTCATTTGGACAAAAGATGGTGACAGTGAAACAAAGTACAGAGCAGCTCTCAAGTCATCATTCATTCCTCGGCACTCCGCCATAAAGAAAAGAAGAAAGAAAAACAACTTGATTATACAGAAGTAGCCAACATTCCCTCTGATGGTCCCGTTTTCCTATGTAGGTCATAAAAAGGCATCAGTATTGAATTGAGAGTCTTTCATAACCAGTTAAAAGTACCTTGTTGTGCATTTAAAGGGGTAGTTCAAGTATTTATAGGTGGGGTTGTATGAGGCTCGTCAGTGTATTACCTGCAGCAGAGGACCATCAGCTCTCCCCCTGTGTGGAGAAGCAGCACTGGCAGAAGGCAGAGCATCGTACTGCTGCAACCAGCTGCAAGACCTGTTTTAGCCACCAAAAATAAGTCCCACCTAAAAGATATATATCCGTTAAGTGCTTTATGTTGCCGTCAGTCTTTTTCTTTTGACACTACATTCCCTCAACCTTTCACAGTGTGATCTTATGGGGAAAAGTATTTTTGGGCCACAGTGCATCATGGGATGCTGTAATAACACAGTTTGGCCACTACGAAAAACTGACTTCAAAGCCTGGAGCTCTTCCTGGGGGCTTGGGGTAAACTGGTGGCTTGTTCAGTCTCGGATTAAAAAAAAAAAAAATGCTGCGACTAATGACTGTTTCATTATCGATTCATCCGTTGTCACATTTAATCCTTTAATCGTTTAGCCTATCAAACGACACAAAGGCGACGTTGTCAATTTGCAGTTTTTGTCCGACCGACGGTCCAAACACCCAAACATATTAACAATTATTCAACCCATTCATTGGCTCAAACCAACATTTTTGCCTGACAAACTGCCTGAAATCTCAATCGTCTCTCAACTAAACAATTAATTAAATATTCGATATAACTAAACAACTTTGTATTAGCAACAATAAAAGGTGAAAGTGATGGTGAATGAAGCGGTCGCTCAGTTGACATGATGTGTTCTCATGACGCCTTTACATCACCGCCTGCAGCTACTGTACATGCGTCATGTTAACGAGGCAGCGTTCACATTGTCTCAATATTTGCCGGTGCATCACAGCCGTTTACAGGAAAGGTTAGCGGTGAAAGTCGGGTCAGAGGAGGCTGTCTGTCAGCTGGACCGCTGCTTTTTCCGCCCATCGCCTCCCTGAGGTGTTAAAATGGAGCTGACACGGGTGACATGTTAGCATGACATGCGTGGCGTCAGGGGGAGACACACCGCTCCGGGGCGTCCGGCTGCTGCAACGTCTGTAAAAACCTAAAGACGAGAGCTGGAGATATGTGTCACTGTCCTGACGTGACAGATGGGATGTTGTAATGTGTGTGTGTGTGTGAGGAAGTGTGTGTGTGTCCATACTGTGCAGAAAAATGTTAGCATTTTTTTTAACTGAGTGCCTGAAGCCACTGTGTCAGGCTGGAAGATCTGATCTGTGTTTAATGATCTGTCTAAGAGATAATGTCACTGTGAGTTACTGCTCATGTCATTTTTAAGCTAGTGGCTCAGAATAGACTCTAACATTGATGATGTGTTTTTAAAGTTAATGTTTTTAGACTTTGGAAACCCGCAGAGATGTTTTGCTAGAAAATAATGTCCTTAAAGGAGACTTATTATGCTTTTTCTCTTTCCTTTTGAGCATGTTAAAGATCTTAAAAGTTAAAAAGGTCAACAGAAGCTCCTCTCTCCCACAGAAAACACTGCCCCCGAACGCCTCGTCAGTAGTCCCGTCTTTAATTCTGTGACGTTGTGACATCACACTACGTCATCATGTCACACGTGCATAAGTTACGCCTAGTTTGGCACGTAAGTAATTGATTTAGCACAGCTGCTCTGTTGTTGTTAGTGCTGGCTCAGGCGTGTGGGAGCTGACCAATCAGAGGAGACTGGGTATTCAGGAGGGGGGGGGGCCTTAAAGAGACAGGAGCTAAAACAGAGAGGGGGGATACAGAGCTGCAGCACTGACATGCTGATATTAAAGGGGCTCTGCAGGACTTCTGTGCTGCGGTGGAAGCCGGTTGTTAGTTTACGTTAGCGACCTCCGCTTCTAAACTTCCTAGCTACTGTTGCTCTCTGTTAGCGGAGCTGAGACGAGGCACTTGAAGAATCAACAGTCACCTCGTCACTTTCTGTGGTTGAAGTGAACACAAATGATCATTAACCAGCGTATTTGCTTTAATCCCGTGAGACAATATATCTGGTATCACCTCGTCTTACAGGAGCAGTTCAGTCTGCCGTGTCACGATGACGCATCACGAGCTGAAGACATGCTGGTAGATGTTGTGTAACGCTGTGGCTTCCCACTGCTGTCACCGTCTGAGTGGATGGATTTGCGAGTGAGTGTTTTCCAGAGTCTTAGCGAGGGCGGGAATGTTGTCCTTATCTGATCTGCATGTTAACGTGGAGGAAACAATCCACTGTCAGCGGCTGCTTGTGTAAACCAGGCGTGGAGCGCAGGACGAGAGGAAGTGTCAACTTGTGTCAGAACGAAAAGGAGTTCGGGAAAATCACCCACTAATCCCCGAACATGAAGAGTTTGACGTTATCTTCAAATTAAATGTATCTGTTCTTTTGTTTTTTTTAAAGCACTGGTCGATTTTGGACTATTTTGCTTCATCTTCCTTTAGATAATTGCAAAGAAAACATCTGAAATAGACATTAAGGTTTTTATTTTAGTTCAGATTTCCGTTCTGGACATTTATGCAAAACACAACACATTTTATTAGATATTCTCGTTGCAATATTTAAACATAAAATATAAGAAAACTTATATAAACAAACATTTGTATTTCTCATACATTTCCACTACAGCAGCACTTACATTCACCAAACCTTCCACTTTTACTATCATCAATATTCTCACATAAAAATGATTTTTATGGCTGTATTTTCTGATTTATGAGTGTTCAAAAAAAAGTCCTCTGTTAAAAACCTTTAACTCTAACATGTCAACAAAATGAGACAAGAATTTTAAACCTATTCAGATTTCTGTTCTGGAAATGTAAACAAATTAGTGCATTTTTTAATTAGATTAAGCCTTATCTGCATATTTAAACAAACAACCTTAGAAAACTTGTAATAAAGAAATAATTGTCTTAATGTTAGTGACCAACCGGGGACGTTTCATGGTGGTATCTATTAGTTTAAAATGCACGACTCAGTTATAAGCATCAAGTTAGCTGGAATTCAGTTACTTAAAAGTTTATTTATGTACATGTGTGTATTTATGTTTAATATATAAATGTTTGCACCCGACAACCATAAAAATAGCTTCATATATTTCTGAATTAAAATGTTTTCTGTAACTGGATCCAGCTAATCAATTAACGTATCGCCTAAAGTAACTTTAAATTATTATTCCTTACCTGATGATCTATTAAGTCATAGTGACTATAGATCATTTGTAAGTTGTTGTTATATTTAAACATTTCTATCAATATTAAGACTGTAAGCTGGAAGTTTGTTCCATTAATACATTCATTAAATCATCATGATTCATATATTAGTCATACTTAAGTATTTTATGTGTCTTTACTCTAAAGTGTCACCTCTTTATCGTCTATGACAGCAGACTGAATATCATCCGGTTTTAAGAGAAAGACTTTACTGAACTGTTGATTTGGACAAATTAGACATTTTAAGACGTCATATTCGACTCAGAGACCAAATAATAAATTGGTAAATCGAGGAAAATAATCTGTAAAAGCGGCGACCATAGTGACCAACTTGTTTGAGCCTGAGCAGCAGCTACCCTGGTAAATGAAGAAGTTGTCTGTGTATTCAACAAATCCTGTTTTATTCTTTGTTTCAGATGATGATTGCATCACGAGGTAATCTCAGCGTTAAGGCAACTGCTGGAAAGTACCGAAAAATTACAGTTTAGCGTGAATTTGCGTCTTAAACTTAATTGAACTTCTCTAAACAAGCTGGAATGAACGCTCAGTTTGTAGGAAACAAAAGATCAGAGTTTTTAACTCTTTAGCGGCGCAGATCCAAACGTCCCGGCTTTATCCCTCTTTAGAGATCCGTCATGCGGCATCTGCTCTACAAATAGTTAAATGTGCTCTCTGATCTTGTGTAAATGTGGCCTAAAACAGCTCAGTCAGCTCGTACAGGTCTGTGCACGAGTCCAGAGCTGTGTGAGAAAGTGCTCTTTACATTTCTGCCAGCTACCCATCACATGTCATCGAGAGAAGAAGTGTTTTTCTGCCCGATTGTCACACGATGCAGTCAGAGGCAGAGAGGGCGGCCGTGGAAATGTCTCATAGTCAGACACAAGTTAATTGTATCATTATTTCAGCTGATGCTAAATTGGAAATATCATATTGAATATCTTCTTTATTTTTATTGACTTCAGAAAAAACAGATCAAACACTCGATGTAAAAACAACAAAGAGATCAGCTGACCAGGCGACATCGTAGCAACACAATAAACACCTAAATCATCCAAAAACTAAATAAAAAATTACTTTATAATGATAAAATTACATACAAATTCATTATAACCAGGCAAACTGAAAGGGAGCGGATGTTGAGCTTTTATCTTTTGGCATTTTCTTAAAATTTTGTTCACATTTCTGCACATTTGATGCGACAACATGTATTGATACAATTCTTACATGTGTAGCAGTTTTTACATAATGCAATATAAACACTTTGGCTGTATGTTATGGTGTGGTTTGACAGTAACTACCCTCGATTCACAATTAGTGGAAAATTTCACACAATGTTCATCTCACTGAAAAAATGTGTTGGTCTGTACGAAGCAAACGTGTTATCTTCCATCTGGAGAGCCAGATTTGACATATGTGCAGCCTGACTTTATTAAAATGCTGTTTTGCTGAACGTTTTATCTTTATTCACCCGAGGCGCCGCTAGAAACCGGAAATTGGCAGGCTTAACGTTTCTGCAAACGCTGATGCATCCATTCGGCGTACCATATTGATGTTTATACACATGTGTGATATCACGCTCACGTTACATGTTTATGACCTCACTCTCATACTGGCAGGTGGAGGGGATGGTGGTGGAGTTACCACCAAGAAGGCTGCCAAGCCAGTGACCACGTCAAGTGTGAAACCCTTGATATTTTTGATGCGAAACCGTGCTGTTTCAACAATTTGTAAGCCTTGAGCTTGACAGGAAGTCAGGCCGTCTATAACTGTGTTTAAGGCGACAAAACTGAGTGTTTTTAAATGAGACCTTGGGGCGTTTCCATCTGCGTTTGTGCTGACCAAAGCAGGTATTTTAAGCCAAAACATGACGTTTTCCTGACCTTAACCAAGTGGTTTTAAAGCCTTAACCTAACCAGAGCTTTGTGACAAAAGAGAAACAGAAAGTTGCACCTAAAGAAACGTATCAGCAGAAAGAAACATATTCCTAACTTAACTGTGGTTTTGTAGAAATGTACTTTGCCAACATTTATTCTACAGATTGGGTCGATCAAAAAAAACACCTGGAGTGTGCTATCAGCAGTGGAGCCGGCTGGTGAAAACATATTTTCCATAGAGAAAAGCCTTTCTTTGCATTTTTGGCTCTTGTCCAGATGAATTATATTCTCCACTTCTGATATGACACGTGCTACAATGGCGACGCTAACCGACGCTAGCTGCCATTGTTGTTTTCAAACGAACAGTTGCTTTTCGGTTGGGTCCCGGGTGCACAGTTTGAAGCCTGGCAAGATGTTTTTTTTGCAATATCACGAGATAATTTAATCTCAGGAATCCAGCTGCCTTGCGAGGTAACGCTTTAACAGCTTGTGTGGTTTGGATACTGCACCTGGCCGTATTGTTATTTTGATGATGTGATAAAAAGTCTCAAACTTCAACAGCCACTGTAACAAGAGTAAAAGTACTTTGTCACGTCTGGGCGACACAAGCGAGGTCATGTCTTCAGCAGGAGGAGGAGGAGGAGGAGGGTGTGAAGGTTGGCCTCCTCCCTCCTCATCCCTCGTTAGTTAGGAATTTGTTTACCCACCGTCTCGAGCCGTGACCTGTAATGGACCACGAAGCCCTCTGGTCAACACAGGATTACCCAAGAGCCTCTCCTCAGGGCGAGGACCCTCACACACACACATGCACACACACTCTTCACGCCTAAGCCTCACTGATAACAACCATCCCTAATGGCAATTAGCCCATTAGATCCTTGTTAATGCCCAATGACTTGCAGGTAAGTTTGGGTGAATGAATCTTGGAGGATTTGGTCCATCTCTCTTTACGTCTCTGCTCAAACAGCAGCAGATGATCGTTTCCTCATAGTTTGCCGGCGGTGATGAGCCTTCAGGAGGTCGGTTTGAAAGTTATGACACGCAAGAATTCATAAATGAACGGGCCGCGAGCAGAAAGAGGCGCTGACTTTGTGTTTGACTTAAAATAAATCGAAGGAGCAGCTCCTTAAACAGTTTAAAAAACCAGGCGCAGAAGTGGGTAAAGTCAGGATTAAACTGGGATTAGGGCTAATTAGAAATCTGCAGAAACAGACTCCTGATTTATGTTATATGTGGCCACAGACAGAAGAATAATTACTGAGAACTAAACCAACCCAGCAGCACTGGAGCAGCCGCTCACCAGCCCCTAATGCCAATTTCCATTTTTAACAATCACCATTTAGCCAGCAGATTACACAAACACTGACCGCGCTTGCTCAACACCAGGAGCCAGACTCGCTGCTAACTTAAGTACCCAAAGCTCAAGTGGTGATCTTTAAATTTCGCAGGGTCTCTCCACCTCGGGCTCCATTAGAGGACTTTGTGTTAATCCTAAAGGGATTCGGCCGTCCCCTCGCCGCCCCCGGGGCCTCTGTGTGGGAGATAGGACGGGCCAGGGATGGTATGAAGGCTTGGAGGGAAGCCCAAACACCGCTAAAATAACTCACCGGCCCTTTTTTTTTTTTCTCCCCCCCCTCTACATCCCTTCTGTGAGCAAAGACAACACACACATACCTGTTTGATGAATGGGAGTTTCTGCCCGGTTTGCTCTGCAGTGAAAACGCCTTGGAGTGACTCATTCTGCACACAAAAACAGCAAACGGGGATCGTTTGTGTTCGCTGCCAGAAACACAAAAATGTTAGCTGTCTGTTAAACGCGCATGACTTTTTAAAGGCCAAGCTGTGCTCATGTTGGTTATAAATATATATGTATATATTTTTGTTTTATTACAGCTGTAAAAACGTCTCCATAGACCTACAATCCAGCATAGCTAGCAGTGAAAGCTTTTCGTGTTGTGTTCATGGACTTCAGTTGGTGTGTTTTTGGCCTGAAGGATACCAGAGGTGTGAGGGTTGTGTGTCTCTGCTCCTCCTCAGTCGTAACCTCTGGATCAGTGCTCTTTGTTTTAATTGCGCCCTACAGTAACGATACAGTTGAGAGCTATAAAGTTTTAATTAATTCAACACACTATGTTAAACCGAACCAAATCACCGAAGACTTAGCCAGGTTTTCTTTTTACAAGTTACTGTGATCGACCAGCACATGACCTCTCTTTAAAGGGGCATTGTCCAGATTGTCCTGAAGGGAAACTGCCAACGTATTTTGTAACACAAGGGTCCCGTAAAATTGTTTCACTTGGAGAGCAAGAAGTGAGAGTTAATGATGGACCACAAGCGAGCACCCACTGTGCTGTATTGTGTTTTTAAGATGCAAAATGGTGCGAGGATCCAAGGCCGGATTAAAAGGACGGATTACCTCAGGCAGACTTTTTTCAAGGCCCCCAATAAACAATTTGATATTTGGTACACAAACAACATTACGTCAATGCCACATGATTATTATTACACTCATTAATTTAACTAGGTATACAGCATATTGTAGCTTATCTATTTATATTTTGGTTTTCATGTGCAAGTGCAGCTGATGGCGTGTTTTTCTTAAAAATGTATAAATAAATATAGAAACATTGAAATAAAGTTTTAGGTCACAGATTCTGTTTTATTTCTATATTTTCAAAATATTTTAAAATGTAAGTTAAATATTTGCAGAAGTAGGCAGATCTTTTCTCCTCTGTCTGGGCCCCCCAGTGTCAATAAGGCCCGGCATGTACCTAGATCCTGCCCAGTTACCTTAATGGACTGAGTCCCTGCTCAGATTATGAAAAATAATCCGTGATTAGGGATAATATATATATTTAAATAACTTTTTTTCCCCCAGAATGGCCCTTTTTTCATCAAGATCCACGCAGTATTACCTGAGAAATTGACAAATAATAAACAAAATCGTCTAAAAACGTCTCTCACAATGTTAAAGAAAGTGAGAAAATCGGATCAGTTCTTTTTACAGGATCGGCACCAAAAGTTAATGGGGTCTATTCTGGGCCGAGACCGATCCTTCACCCAAGTTTCATGGTAGTTTGTTTAGTAGTTTTTATATAATGCTGGTCACAAACCAACCAACCAACCATCCAACAAACAGAAAAACAGACCAGACGACAACATAGCCTCCTCAACAGAGGTAAGAATAAAACGGCATGATAATTACTACATTTTACAATTAATTTCCAATTTTTGTTGTGCTAGAAACATCTGGCCGGTCACTCTGAACCTCATGGAAGGCCAACTTCAGCCCTGATGCAATATAAAATGATAAATGAGTCGGTAATTTTCCCCTTAATAACAAGTAATCTTACATTTTACTTTTAGCAAAACCACCAAAAAATACTCAGTCCCACATTTAAGTGTTTACTTGAGTAGAAATACAAAAGTATTGTGATGAGAATGTAGTAATACAAGTAAAACAAGGGTTCCTTTCAGAGTTTTTTATTGTTATGTGTATACTTGTGATATTATCTTAATACAATTGATGCATGAACATGTGAGCAGCAGTTTAGTTTTACTCCTGGTTGAGATAGAGTCAGTTTAACTACTTTATACACTGTTGGATACTTTTAGGCCAATTATTTTTCAACATTTTTCAAAAAATATGCAAGAAGACAGTATCAGTACAGATATACAGTATAATATATTCAGACTATTTTCAGTCGCAGGCTGCTTCTGAGCATGCGATGTGAGTTATGTTACGCTGCGTGAGAAGATGTTCTGCATTGTGAAGCGAGCCGTACACATCACCTGTAGACGTAACATCAACTCTGTGACCTGACAGACAGCAACCCTAAAATTATAACCTGTCGGATGACAGCGGCACTGTGACGGAGAAGAACTGATAAATTATGGGACTTTTTTTGCGTGGAGGCGGGCGGTACGGTTGCACAAAGTCAACTTGTGAGCAGGGAGTTTCCGTTTGAAACGCGGCTCATTGGAAAAACAAGCTGGGTCTAAAACAAAGAGTACACAAATGCGGATGAATAGCTGGCCTACATGTCTGTTTGGCAGGGCGAGGAGTGGCGAGTGAAACGTCAGGAGAAAAAATGTTGTCTGACATTTTCTACTGTGGGCGAAGTTTGCTGTCATTTCGTGCCAAGTGCGATGACGCCGCGAAATAAAACGCGCCACGCTCCCCGGGTTGATCGGCAGGTAGAGCGATGATTGAAGGGGAGCCATTTTCAAACGGAAGGAGCTTAAAGACAAAAAGGTGGAAAAGAAAAGGTTAAGTGTCAAAAGGCCGAATTTGTAAAAATGGCAACACAACGGCTCGGCATTCTGCTCGGAGGGAAATGCAGATCCATAAAACATGATCAACTCTGGCACAGTGGCCTTCCATTCAGCCGCTTACAACGCTTAATGACACGATCAACTTTCCTGTGTACACTTTCCTGAAATGGCACTAAAGCCTCAGAGGGGAAAAAATGGTTTTCGAACAAAGGCTGCAGTCTCTGCGAGCAGCCGTGGGTGCTGCTCTGTTTATCGAAGGCCTCGGCTGTTGTCAAAAAGACAGATAGTTGCTCTTTGTCAACATGATTCTGCGTAATGAGCCACATTATTTATTTGGTTGCTGCCATGACTACAGTCGGAGAGGACTTGATGTATGGGCTTTCTCAACGCTCCGGCAACGCCATTCTCTCTCTGATGACACGTCCAGTGTTTCTCACCGGGACTTGTGCGCTGCATGAGAATCCAGGCGTGAAACACACTGAGGCAACAATGGATAAGCAGGGCTCTGCGTGACGCTTTGAAGTGCTTTTCATCAGGAGATTATCGACAGGAGGAGGAGAGAGAGAAGAAAAAAAAAAAAGATCGCCTTGAAATTTAGCCCACTGTTTTTACACCCTGTGTAAACAGAGAGAAAAGGTTCAGTAGCAGAAATATGAAATTAACAAGAAGACAGAGCGTTAGTGTTTTCAGATGAGGTATGAAAATCAAACTTATACGC
The DNA here is from genome assembly GCF_965226575.1 of Pagrus pagrus. Lineage (NCBI taxonomy): Eukaryota > Metazoa > Chordata > Actinopteri > Spariformes > Sparidae > Pagrus > Pagrus pagrus. Next base: position 4,505,865 of record NC_140198.1, read on the forward strand.
AGACTGAGTTTATTTAAGACTGCGATTAGGAGAATTAATAGATTTAGATGGTTTAGTTGAGTTATTATGAACCAGTGATGGGATGCATCTGCTTACATTTAGTCAAGTACTGCACTTAAGTACAACTTTGAGGTACTTTGCTTGAGTATTTCCATTTTCTGCTACTTTGAACTTCCACTCCACTACATTTTGGAGGCAAATATTGTATTTTGTACTTGATAACTTCAGTAATTTTGCAGATTACATGAGCCAAAGTAGCACACTCTTTAAACTAGAATTGTTCTAAGTAGAGCGCATACCTCCACCAAGGCCCAAATCAATCTTGCAATGTTAAAGAAAATGAGAAAATATTCCTGGATCCGTCTCTTTATCCAGATCTGCACCAAAACTTAACCAGGTCCATTCTGGGCCGAGACTCATCCTGCATCCAAGTTTCATTGAAATCTGTTTGGTAGTTTTTGTGTAATCCTGGTTACAAACCAACCAACAAAAAACAGTTTTAAACTCCTTGGCTGAGGTAATCAATTTATTTTATCAGCAAAAAGTTAATACATTTGTATAGTATGAAATATACCCATACTGTATATACAACCATGTAAATATACATATTTACTTTTACTTGTACCTTTGATACTTAAAGGGTAACTCGTATGTGAAAAAGCAATACAAAGCTTTTTGCCGCTCCAGAGGAAGCTGCATGTAATCTAATAAATTGCCTCCAGTGATGCCACTCAGTTGCTAAATTGCATTGTGGGTAATGTAGACGCCAGGTTTTTAAAAGCAGTCCACTGGTCACATTGCACTCTTGTAACATTGTTGGACTCACCTTTTTTATTCCACACATTCTTCTTCCTTTTTAAAACCTGGTGCCTACATTACCCACAATGCAACTTAGTCTGAACGAGCTCTGGCTAACCTTTAAAAATAGAATTACTTTCCTTGTTTATTGCCATGTTTTTCTTGAAAATGTGCAGTACAGTATTAAAATGTTGTACACCGTGAAACTGATGTCTACAAAACCTTTAACAAATTAACTTTAACTAAATCTAATTAGATTTACAGATGTAACTCACGTACCAGAGACGTTAAGTTACATGATACCACTGATTAATATTAGCATGAAGAAATCAAGTTGGAGTTACAGTTTGATCCTGGACATAATGAGATTACTATAAAATTACACAATAAATTGATGATACGCTAACTGACAAATAATGTGTTGAATCAACAGTCTAACGTGAAAATGCAAATGTTTTGGTTTGACGAGCAATAATTAAATGATGTACACATTAAAATGAGGTAAATTCACTTTAACTCAAGTATGACTTCAGCGTACTTTTTACAAATCTGTTATTAACACAAAGAAAATATGATACTCAGAGTGGATTCTTTCTCATCTTAGGAAACGATTAAAAAGCTGCTGCCAAGTCCTGGATTGGAAGATGAAAACTGCCAAAACAGATTCAGCTCCGCTCTATGAAGCTTAAAATCACATTAAAGCAAAGATGGGAGTCATCAAACCTCTTCAGAGATCAATCAAACCACAGCGTCTGTCACACTGAATGCATCCAGAACAAACACAACGGCAGAACTCAGCTGAAGCTCCGACGTTACATGCAGCCGGTGGCGCAGAGGTCAAAGGTCACAGCCTCAGCGTCCTGGTCGTTCGTGTTGTAATGCGTCCGTGCAGGTATTCTGGTGTGGGGTCAGACGTGACGCGCTGTGTCTCGGTGCTTCATCACTGCGCTGTGAGGCCGAGATGTTCGTTTGACCAGAAAACTCTGAAGTCTGAAGCGCAGAGTGCGCTTTGATGTGAGCCTAATATGGCTTGTAAAAAGGGGGATCCTGCACTTTGAAGTGTTGCCTGACACTGTCCAGACACAAGTGTGTGTGTGTGTGTGTGTGTGTGTGTGTGTGTGTGTAGCACTTGGGCTGTAGCAAGTCTGTGTCTGTCATCCCGGAGTTATAAAAAAGTGATGTAAACATTGAGAGAGGCCTGGAGAGGGAGAGAGAGAGGTCTGGCAGGAGAAGATGTAGCTGTCATTTGTGTTGAGCAGCTTCTCAATGTTGTTTTTATTTATTTTAACTTGTATATATTGTCGCATTCATATAATATTATGTTTATATAATTTACTCGTTTTCCTTTTTTTTGGAATCGAGTCAAATGCCAGAAAATCAGTGAAAGAAAATCCACATTAATGCGTTTTTCTATCCCCTGCGGGCGAAGCTGGTACATGAAGATAAACATGCAGTGTTGCTAATGCTCCATCAGGGTGATGTTAAACGAGATGACGTGAGGAGGTGCCAGTCAAACCTCAAACCGACAAAAACATTGTTGACAACGCAATGGAAATATGTCATTTCTTGCTGTTTCATGTAATCGTCTGAGAAACGTTACAGTCTTCTCATCGCGCCACACAGATCTGATGTTTGGGCCTCTTCAGTAGATGTTTATGTCACAAGCGTCATGTACGTCATGATGTCTTCACGAAGCCTGTTCCTGCTGCACTCTGCTGCATTTTTCTTCTATCAATTGAGGTACTGTTTTTTATTTTAATCTGAAATATTAAAACTTCATAACAATGTGCTCACCAAGTTAAGTTGTGAGATTTGTGCAGAAAGGAGCAGGAGAGGACAGGTTGTTGACAAATCCTCTTGATTAGACAAACTTATTTAAAAGAAAAACGAAGAGGAACTGTACTGAATTGTACATTTTAAAAAGGTGCCATATGTAAGAACTGGCCACATGTTGAATTAATGCTAACTGCTGTGTAGCTGCTGTTAGCTCAGTTAGCAGTGCAGCTAACAGTCTGGACTGGGAGCTCTCATCTGGCCCACATACAGCGTCGAATGAAAGCACTCGGGGCGGTTCGCTCCTGTTTGCCAGATCTCAGCCACAAGCGGGCCATAGCACGGCCACATGTCGGCCAAGAGCGTCCTCAGATCTGGGCCTTAGTTCATTTCTTGAACACTTAGACGGGGGCGGCAATTGTACCTTTAAAGTAAAGGAAATGAAATGCTGCTATCATCTAGGTTTTATCTTCAATCCCCAAAGCCTTTTGCATCGTATCTGAAAGGTTCCCTTCGAGCTTCATAACGACATTGTGTCTGCAGTTTTCACATAGCACCTAAATGTTTTAATAAGGTTAAAAGTTAAAAAATACTTTCACTTATTGTGTTTTTAAACCTTCATTTAAAAGGAAAATAAGAAGAAAAAAGACAAAACAACTAAAATTAGGATGTATGACGTATGTTGAACATTTATATACAATAGCAGCAGTGTAATAAGTTTTCAATGAAATACCTGTATGACAGGTTTATCATATATTCCACACATGTAAACATCACGTTCTGAAAAGCTAACAACTGTCTTCAAGGACCTGCTAATGCCTAAACCAAGTGCTATTTTTATAGATGTACCTTGCGTTAAATACACCAGGGGATCCTTTCACTGTGTAATCAGCTCAAACAAAGATAAAGAGCTGTTACGACACACATAAAAACCCCAAAAGACCTTCAGATAGCACATTAAAATGGGAGGAACGCGGCCTCTGCTCCGGGTCTTCACAGGTGGGTTGTAGTATGCGATAAAGAAGACGAGGCTTTGGTTGTGTTCAGTATATCACGGCGTGAGGTGACACTAAGAAATTAAACAGACGATTAAACAACTGTCAGCTGGCAAAAGCGTTAAAAAACTCAACATGAGGAGAAGAGAATAAAAACAGGAGCTTTTTTGGGCAGCTCTTGTGGGAGTTGGTGTTTTTTGGCGGTGCTGGGAGCTGGTGTGTATAGATCATGGTGTTAGCGAGGGGGAGGTCAGGGCCAGTGCATCTAACTCTTCTACTGATTGTTATGAAGGGCCATGTGTCAGCATCCATCCGACCACTTTATAACTCTCGGTCGTTCCCCTGCGCCTCTCCTGCAAAAGGCCCTAATGCATTCTCTTTGACCCCGCCGGTGTAAATCAAATATGTGGCCTCAGATCTCGTTCGAGCTGCGAGGTGCAGTGTGCGAGACGGGGAGAGAGGTCGGAGCAACGTGGGCCTGAGACATGACAGAGGGAATGAAAGTATAAAAAAAAAAGAGCGTGAGGAGAAGAAAGGATCAGAATTTGCTGTTTTTCTGCTCTCGATCAGCTACAGATACAACCTACATTCAGTTTTATAAATCTTATACTATTCGTCAAGCATCCGGCTGCTCTTTCACAAACACAAAGACAACAATGTCGAGCATGTTTCCTGTATGTAACCTTCCTGTCAACTGTCAGCCTTTTGTCCCTCAGCCCTGAAAAGGATGTGAAGTAACAGGTCTGATGTAAAAAACTGAGCAGAGCGATCACAAGCAGGGGCTTTTATTTTGTGTCCGGTTTGAAACCAGAACCCGACGGTGGGTTCTTTAAACTTACTAATGTAGTGAAACAACTTCACGTACATGAGAGCGTAAGTTACAGAAGTGCCGACATGTTTTCCTGAACCCAACCAAGTATTTTTCTTGTCAAAACCCAACAAGACTGTACGACGAAGCTCCGGTACGTGTGCCGTCACGCCACAACAGCCACGTTGTTTCATGAGATATACGGCGCTTTGGGAGACGCTTTCAAATAATGTATTCAGTTGTTTTTAGGTGTGAGGATGTGTTGATTGTCAGGGCAGAAAACCAAAACAATGAGCTGAAAGATGCTAAAATCTTCCAGTGGTTTCATCACTTCATGCCACCCCTCTCAGATACAAGTATAGAAATAAATATTCATTATAAACCACTTTAGCGTTTTACTAAGGTGTCGCTTCTGACTGTAACTGAACCCAGATTAACCCGAGCAGGTGAGAGCGGCACCTTTACAAACTCAAGGCCACACATTAACAAAACGATCACAGTTAATGTTTGTTATCGCTTTTTTTTTTAGACCAGCAGGAGTTTATTCGCTGAATGTTACAAACTTGACAACAAAAACAGAAAAGCAGCAAGTTCCTGATTAATGTGAACGGGCAGGAAGTTCGTCTCTGCTCGTCTAATAAATCTCGACCGGATCATCCAGTGTCCGTCCAAATCTGACATCTGGGACTGTCAAACCGCGTGATGGATCTTTTATGTGGAAAAACTGACAGTTATTTGTGACATCTTTCTTTTTTTTTTTGTTTAACTAATCGACACCAAACATCTTCACGGTCCAAGAGAAAGAGAAAAATATGAGCTGATACTTGAAATTTATCAGTGGAAACAGATGGTTTTATCCTCAAAGAGAGACTTTTTTCCTCAATGGCGTCTCATTTAGGAAACAAAGTCTTGGAGGACCTTGAAATGCTGTTCTTTAAAAATGTTTTTAACAACAACTTTGACATTAATAATGATAAAAAACAGCACGCGTAAGTCCAGAGACTCCAGCATCTACTTGCGTGTATGTTTGGGTGTGTCTTAAAATAACTCACGGGAGATTTATACGCTCCTGGACAAACATGTCGTGCACACAAAGCCCTCCTACTGAAACATACATCACACGCTGGATTTACTCCTCAAAGAGGAGGGCGGGCGGTGAACCCATCACAACAACAACCCCGATATAAAAACTGGATAAACACATTAATAATGATAATAAAAACAGCCTCTCCTGTGTGTGCCCCGTATCATTATGTGTGTGATTGCCAGAGACTCTCCGCTCTCAACATTCCCAGCATTCCCATGTAGCTCTTGACCCCTGACAGCCTTAAATTATTAACATTCCCATATGGGCTTAAACCCCCTGATCGCCGCTCGCAGCTACAGTTTTCATGTGTTTTTCATATTACCGCAAGAGTCGGAGATAAAAATCTTATTTCTAATTCACCGCCTGTGTGTGTTTGTGTTTTTTAGCGTGTCTTCCTGTTTATCCGTCCTGAAAATATCACCATCAACTACTCAATGTTTTAGTGTTTGGAGAACCTGCAGCCACCGTTTATCTCAGCAGGAGCTTCAGGCCAACAGGGGGCAGTAGTTTGCCTCTTTCTGCTGCATGTGAAAACACTCATGTGCTGCTGCTTCTGCTGCTGCTGCTGCTTTTGTATCCAGTACCACTGACAGCACACAGGGCCAACTGCACAATGGGTTATGAATGAGCTCCCATTCATCACAATTAATCAGTGGGCCAAACCCATTAACTGTCAGGCGAGGGACGAGTTTGTCTTCGTAAGAATGACGGACTGCTTCGACTGTTCAAATGCTTCAGACGGCCGCCGGTAGTCGAGAGAAAAGTGCGTTTGATTCTGTGAGTTCAGGAGTGAAAACTAAGCCTGTAGACACGGCAGTCTGTAACGTCTGTATCTTTGTAGTTTCTTCAGATGTTTGAGACCTTTAATGTTCGAATACGTCTCGAATTGTGAACAAAACCTGCACAAAACGGCCTCCACCACATGTACCCACATTCACTCATGTACTGCACTTAAAGTCAAGTTTTCAGGTACTTTTGATTTAAAAGATACTTTAAAAAACACTGATTCAACTTCTTTCTTCTTCTTTCTGTCCCTCTGAAGGACATTTCTGTACAAAGGTAATATTCGTCATATTAATATAATTCAAAGACTGTTAAACTTAAAGGTTGAATCAGTAGGATTTGTCCCAGCTGTTCCTAAATGTGCCACGAAGACAGCTGATTGCTGAGTCTCATTCCCAGGACGTTAAGTACCCACATTTTGGGTTGGTAAAAGGTCCCGAGCAGCAACAAAGTCAGAAAATAAGAAAATACAGATACTAACACGACTTTTCTCCCCAACTGAGTCTTTTACGTTGCTTCTTCTTGCTAAGAAAATTCGATAATTCCCCTAAAATACATTAAAACTAAAGTACGAGACTGTTTTGAAAATGTAAGGAGGAGAAAGTACAGATGTTTGTGTGAACATGTAGGGAGCAAAGGTAAAATATTGTCAGAAAAATAGTACTCAGGTAAAGTACAGACACCTGAAAAATGTACTCAAGTACAGTAACAGTAAGTATTTGTACCTGGATACTTCCCACTTCTGAAACTTGCCAAATTAAAGGTGCAGTTTGTAGTTTTGGGGAAGAAATTTTAATCAGAAAAGAAAGATCTTCACTGACTCACCAAACTAAATAAACAAACTCTCCTTGTTTTCATGACTGAACCCTGCCACCTTTCTAGCTTCAAACACTGATCCGGGCCTTATTTTCCTCTGAGAACAGCTTGTTTATTCACTTATGGAAAACAAATATATTTCTAAGTTTGTGTTATTACCTCATTATTATTGTAAATATTAAAATTCGTTTGAATTTCACCTCCAAAACTACACAGTGTCCCTTTGAACCCCTCTTTCCTCTCAAAATAAAATGTTTTGCTGCATATTAATAAACCATTTGAACAGCATATAAAGCAGTTAGATAAGCTCGACCTCCAGCTACAGAATATATGTTACTCACATCTTATTACTGCACAGGTTATAATTGTCAAATAACAAAATAAACACTTCGGACGTCGGAGAGGCAGTGTCTGTACTTTCACTTGAGTACGATATGCAATAAAGTATTGTGGTATCTATTTGTGACTTTCACTTCAGGTAAACATCTGAATGCTTCCTCCGCTGCTGTCTACATCCATGCAAAAACTATATTTGAATGTAACGCACACGAGTGTATTTACATTCAGTAAATGAGTCCTGCACAAACTGTTGTTTTCTATGAATATTTCCATACAGCGTGGCAGCTCTTCTCGAGGTGTCTCGCGGTGAAAGCGTCTCACAAAGACATTTTCATACAGCTTTGCATGCTGCGTTGTTGGGATCATTCTTTAACGCAAGTGTTGTTCAGATACGTGATGCAGCTCGATCGACAGGCTGCCGATAACAGTTTAGAAGGGGATGTCGAGTGTAAACATCTCCGTCACGTCTGAAAGGACGTCTGAAATATGTCCGAGTGACCAAACTTCAAACCCTCAAAGTCCTCCTCAAACAAAAGTAAACCTCCCTTTTTTTTCTCCTCTCTTTTCTTTTGTCCCCCCTCCATAACAAACACCACATAATGATTTTGGGTATCTGGTAGATCAAGCGGGGTTTTGCCGGCAGCTGTGTGGTGGTTGCGGGGATGCCAAACCAAACAGAGGGGGGCTCCTGGAGTCACCTCTGCCCAAACATACACCTAATCCTCCCAGCAGCGGCCAGATCGCAACTTCTCCAACGCACAAGGCAGTTTAAAAATAGAGGCCGGGGGGACAAAGGTCAAATCTACAGAGGGATTTAAGGCCTTATCATTATCACGGAACAGCAGAGTCGAGCTGCAGCCCTGAGAAAAAGTGCCTCTGTGTGGAGGCAGGACGGGAGATCTCTGCAGAGACACAGTAGAAACTTCTTCACCGAGTCTGTTTTCAGAGCTGCATACTGAAATGCACCATTAAGACACAATCTCCAGTTTCTTTTGTTAAAATGTGGTCGTAATTCACTGAACGAAAGCCGACTACTGTATTCACAAACCTTATTAGGAGCATGTGTTTTCACCTGTGTCTGCCTGTTTTTTGTTGGTTTGTTGGTTTGTGAGCAGGATTACACAAAAACTAATGAACAGATTTCCATGAAACTTGGATGGAGGATGAGCCTCAGTCCAGAATAGACCCCGTTAACTTTTGATGCAAATAAAAAGGACAGATCCGTAATTTTTTCTCACTTTCTTTGACATTGCGAAACAGCGTTTTTCAACATTTTCGTTCATTTCTCAGGGAATGATGCATGGATCTTGATGGGGAAAAAGCTACTCATTAAGGTGGCTGCTGATTTAATTATGTTGTATTTGATATTGGATTGGGCTTGATTGAAATAAAGGGGACTCTTGGGCCTTGGCAGAGGTATGCACTCTACTGAGGGCCATTACTGCTTTAAACACAAAAACAAAAACGTTGATAAAGTAGACAAACATTAATTCTAACTGTTATAATACTTTACACATTGTTTCACATGTGAACTGTCTAAAAACCACATGTGCATGTGAAGTTACTAAGTGTTTAAAATGTGAAATTACATTTTTCCAGTGTGATTTATTACAAATCACGTGTCCCAACTGAGTTTGTGCATTTTTGTTTAGTTTTTGTTGGTGGAGGGACTCGTAAGAGAAATTTTCAAAAATTATGAAGCAAGATTCTTGAAAATTATCTTGATTTTTGTTTTTGAGGTGCCAGAAACCTGCTTTAAGATTAAGTGTCTGCAGAGGGGGCGGGGAATAAAAACAAAAATACTGCATGATTGATAAAAAGCCCTTTTGTTTTGTGACGTGGTCTTATTCAAACACATATTTACCAGTAAGAACAACTTGACACGTATGGAAAATAAAATCTATTTGAGCTTACAAAACAGAACAAAACAAAACAGAGATTGTAAGGTATGGGACACTTCCTGTTGAGAATCCGTGCGAAGATAATTCCCAATTTACCACAACAGCTGCTTTTTAACTTCAGAGAAAAAGTTTGGTGGATGATGGAAGAAAAAGGAAACAATCCTCTCAGACATGCGATGAAAATAATAATAATTTTGTTAAGAACTGATAATAAAAACATCTGCTGGGACAGGAAACAAGCAGGAAATTGTCAAAAAAAAAAAAAAAAAGTATGAAATGTTTCCAAAAATAATATAGTCCGAGTCCACCCGTGAGAAGTACTGTCGAGATGTTGTATCAATGTGTAACTTCTCGTGTGTTTGTATTAATATTTGGTGTCCTGATGGTAAGAATTAAACTGATGGAGGCTGATCCTGAGTCAAAAGACACAAATATGTAAATATGTAAAAAAACGTAAGAATTTATTATAGAGCAGCCTTTAAAACAGCATCTAGAGCGTCGTGGGAGACTCGTGATAGAAACTCAGAATAATAAAATGATCTTTAAGACTCCAGCATACATCAAGAGAAAGTACTCAGACCTCACTGAATGTTTTAAAGATGCTGTGAAAATAACTTTTAATCTTTGTATTTACAGACCGAACCTGATCCGTCACTGTGACAGGTGGACATCTGATACTGAGTCAACACCGATATGTCAAAGCCTGAAGGAGACGACAAGTTCACACGCTCATGTTCTCGTCTGTGTGTGTGTGTGTGTGTGTGTGTGTGTGTGTGTTTTATCAATGATACTCAGTGTGAGGAGCACTTGAGGCCTGATGAAAAGCACTTTGCACAGGCCATTGAGGACTGAATGAGGGAGATCCCAGCATCCGTATCAGGTGTAGTCAGTCAGGGTTGGTTCAAACACTGGCTCGGGGAGGCAGAGGAGGGACACCGAGCTGCTGGTGGACGGACATGATGGGTGGAAGTGTCCTTATTGTGTTTTAATGAGACTGCAAGGCCTGTTTGTTCATTCATTTATTCATATTTGGTTTGTTTTGCTCATTTCAGCATGATTTTTAAAACAATCTGTAGAATTGATAAGACACTTTAACCCACTATAGTTTTCCATGCACAAAACAGGAACAAGAAGAATAAAAAGTAATATTACCTGCCCCTTTCGAAGTTGTTTTTGGCTTTGATGGAGCTGGAAATGCATAATAACTGCTTAGATACAGCCATGGTGGTTAATTTTAGAGCTTCAGTCAACTTATATCCAGCTGTACTGGCATTATTGATAACAGTTTTGTGTTTCAGGGAAGAAAAACTAACTGAAAAGGAGTTATTTATTTATTTTTTGCCCAAGAGAGGAGACTTCCAGCTCCTGAAATATGACAGCGGAGAAATTTATACTTCAGTTTGTAGTTTTTGATGAGTTGATGAGTCTTTTTTTACAAGATCAGGTTTTGTGAGGAAAAATGTGTTTAAAAAATAAGAACAAACAGCTTCAATGAAGTCACTTTTTGTCCTCCATCTCTGTCTCTGTGTACTAAAATTGAAGCATTATGGAAATAACAAATATTTAAAGTGTTTTGGTTCATTATAAGCCAGTAAGTGCTTCGTATTTACTTTTTTAGGGTATTGAAAGTGATGAAAATTGAAGTTGCAGACTGGAAAGCAAAAAGAGAGACAAAATTTAAAAAAACATACATTCTTGGGCATCAATCAGAGCCTTTTTCCCTCCTGATGACAGTGAAATCCCACACTGCTCCATTACGGTGAAGCTGCAGCACAACTTTACTCCAGCGAGTCGAGGAATTTGATTAAAATTGTCTGGTTTTGAAAAACCGACTCGGCTGAACCGACCACAGCGATATTAAATCAAAAACCTATTGACATGCTGTCAATTTTCTGTGTCTTTACGAAACCGTACGGCGGGCCAGCGCTAATTCTGCCGGGCTTTAGCCTCACCATGAGCAGTTAGCGGCCAGTTTATTATCACCTTGTTGTAGCTTAGCGTGTATACATACGCTGTATACAAAGTTATTACAGACATGAAAGCGCTTAAGCCCTCTGAAGGAAAAAGGGTGTTCAGAGGCTTGATAAAAAAGTCTCCGTTATTTCAAGGGGGAGTCGAGGGCTTTATTGTTAGCTTTTGGCCACAAAGCTGGAGTCAGAGATGCTTTAAAAGAAAAACTCCAAAGCTGACCTTTAGGCCTCAATCAAAAACAGACCGTTTGGTAAAAAAAAAAAAAAAAAAGAAATGAAGGAGGCAAGAAGGAGGGGACGAGAATTTACCGCCTTTTGAGAAGAAGAAGGGAAAAAAAGGAGGACATGGCTGTGATTGTGGAAAAAGAAGAAAATCAGGAGGTTTGTAGAAACATTCGAGCCTCGTATCGGTGTTTGAATATTTTATCTTTATCTTTACGTATCGCTACTTTTCATCCTACCAGCTATGAGCTCATCTCAGAGGGCTGAAAGTGCATTTCACAGCATGTTGTACTTACGCTCTGTGTGACCGAGGGAGGCAAACGTGTTGGGAACATGAGGGCTCACCGGAAAAAATAATAATTTACACAGTCTTAAATCACGATATTCATGATAATAGTGATATTAAACAATGAAACACTGGACTCATGTTAGTAACAAACCTTTGATAATATCGTCTGTATAATCCAGTGTTGTTTGAACTTGTTCACGTTCGTTTATGAGTTCATCTGGTCGTCTTTTCACCGGTAACTGAGTAGTCGATAGTTACAGACTCTTTCTCCAGCTCCCTTCCTTCATATTTTAAGGGTGATTTATTTGTCAAAAAAGAGACAAAAAAAGACAGTAAACAAAGTTAAAGATAGACATTATCGAAAGCATTTAGATATATCGCCGTGATATCGTTATCGTGTGCTCATTTGCAGTGAAAATCTGATATCGTGACGGGACAGTCGCAAGTTTTCATCATCTTTGAATCACACTGTTTTACTTGTTTATATGTGGCGGACCCTGCCACCTTTCTGCCTTCAAACTGTCCTCTTGTTCATTCAGTTATGGAAAAAAAAACCCATTTCTGACTTGATTACCTCATTAATATTGTAAATATTACAATTCTGAGTTTGAATTTCTTTTCCAAAACGACAGCGCTCCTTTAAATTTGAGCACAAGCGAGCAGAACAAAAAAACTGTAACTGGATGAAAAGTGTGAGACTGATTAGTCACAGTACAATTGTGTATTTTCTACTCATGATGACATTAAAAAGTAAAGTTATACTGTTTCTTGATTTAGAGTAATTTAGTGCATCTACCATGGTGACATACTGTTTTGTATTTTATGGTCTTTTACCGTCATTCCTACACTTTTTACACAAAAGTATCAAAAGTACAAGTAAAAGTAAATTATACAAATATTTAAATGTAATCTGCAGAGTAACTAACCAAAGTTATCACATAAATGTAATGTATTTTAGTAAAATTGAATATATTCACAGTAAAATTGTGTGTTTTGTTTTTATTTGGTTAAGTACTTGATTTAGGTTAATTCAGTGCCTTTACTATGGTGACATACTATTTTATAATTTATGGTCTTTTAAAGCTGCTTTTTGACCTTTTTTTACCATAATTTCTATATGCATCTTTTACATTGTGTACTTAAGTATCAAAAGTAATTTTCTAGCAATATATCTACTATCAAAAGTACAAGTAAAAGTAAATTATACTCATATTTAAATGTATGTTTATACTGTGTACTATGGGTTGACTGATCACCTGCCTGGCTGATTATCATATCCAATATATATATATATTTTTAAATGTGCTACTTTGGCTCTGATGCAGCCTTTTATCTTCCAAGTAATCATAACCAGTGTTATTACATAAATGTGGTGAGTTAAAAGAACAATATTTGACTCCAAACTTTAGTGGAGTAGAAGTATAAAGTAGCAAAAAAATGTATTAAATATTATGGTATTTTACAGTATTTGAATTTTGCCAAACTTTTGTGGTGTTTCTTGTTTCGTTTTTGTTTTTACATATGATGAAATTACAAATTAAGGTTCAGTAGCCAACTGTTTCTTTTACAGCTGCTTTTTGACAGTTTTTCACCGTAATTTCTATATTTCAAAAAGTTTTTTGTTTTTTTTGTAAATATATCTACTATCAAAAGTATGAGTAAAAACAACGTATGCATATATTTAAATGTAAGTTTATACTGTATACTCTGGGTCTATGATGACCTGCCTGACTGATTATCAGATCCACAGTCAGCATTTTTTGGATTATAGGAGTCACAGTTTTCTCTTTAATCCGTTTGCTGATTAAATTAATCTGTTTATAAATATAAAAGTATAAGTATAAAGTAGCGAAAAATGGGAATACTCAAGTAAAGTACTTGAGTAATTAGTTACATTCCATCACTTCCCTTTAAGATGCGTTCAGGTGACACACGAATAAAATACTAAAACTGTCTTCGTGCCAGCAGCGCGTTATTCTCTTCATCCTGAACCAAAAACACAAAACCCCAACGACGCTTCATTTAAACTGAGACTAATAAATATCGGTGAGTCTGTGTGTTTCCCTTCGTGCAGTCTGCCCGCAGAGCTCGTTAACTTTTCTCGTGACAGCGCAGTTATTAAGGCGTTTTGTATTTTTAACGAAGCCACTACTGAAAGCTTAAAAAACTGTTGTGCTTCGTGCGCGTCTTCATCCATTTTAATATCCCGACAAGCCCGCAAGCGACTCTGAACGCAGCTCAAAACCTTCATGAGCTCATTTGCTCGAAATAAAATAATTAAATAATCGCGTTTAGATAAAAAAAAAATGATTCAAACACGCGGGGAGTGAAATCACACGTTCATTTCAACCCTCGCTGACATTTAACATCCCCGCTTGTTAACATGTGTGTTGAGGCCGAGAGGCTTAAAACGAAAAGCTTTCATCACATTTTATATTTAACCAAAAGAGAAGGGAAGGGAATAAATGTAGGTTGTTGTTAAAGACAAAGTCAGAGGATGAAAAAGGGATCAAACGGAATTAAAGCTGGAAAAAAACGGACGAAAAGGGAAATTAAGAGGATAAAAATTGACACGTTCAGGCTTGATTATGTCCGATTTCTTATATAAAACTCACAATTCTGAAATTTTATTATTTAAATTTGATTTAAATGGTTTTCAAATCTATAAATCGACATCATTTGGTATAAAAAATGGACGGAAAAGGTAAAGAAAACACCCCAATTGTAAAATCCGATTGATCAAATGATCAAATATTTTACATTTATCAAGTTATAATGTGCTGAAAAATGAACATAATCTATTCTACAGAGAGTTTTTGAACAATCTGTTAAAAACTGTGTGTTTAAATTAAATGTTCACAACGAAAAAATGTCAAACATGTGTCTTGTTTGGTATTGGTGGGGGGGTCCAGCTCTTTCTGGGTTTTTTTTTTTATTCCAGTCCCCTGAGGAAGGGGACTTACCCTCCTTATTGTTCCACACTTGAGCCTCTTAGAGACGAAGAGTCCTGATGTTACTCAACACTGCTGCTCCTCAGCCTCCAGAGACCAGAAACAACAGAAATACAGCTGATAAAAAGATAACCAAATGTCCAGCATGGCCCTTAAAGAGAATAACTGGCCCCCAGGAAACGATGCACAGTTAATTTCGTCCTTTAAATGCCTTAAAATACATTTAAAAAGCAATATTTAAAGCAACACCAACTTCATCTTTGTGCAGAAGCAGAAACATACTGATCACCTAACCACGGCTGACATGAACACATATGTCCTGATGCTTTGTGATCCATAAAATACTCCCCCCCCCCCCCCCCACAAAAAAAGTGGAAAAACAGTGAACCAGCATGAGAAATATGAAGCTTCACAAGGTTAAAAAAGAAAAAAACCTCTTTTGGTTGTACTGGTTCTCACAGAAAGAAGAGGAGGAGGGAGATTACGGTGGGAAAACACGAGGCCAGAGATAAAAAGAGGGGAAAAATATCAGAAGTGATCATCTGACAGGAGCCAGGAGAGGCAGAAAATGTCACCTGATCTGATGGACACGGATCGATTTCCAGCCTTTTAGACCTCTGTCTCCAGCTGAGGACGCCTGATAGACATGAATCATCCCTCCCACTGTGTGTGTGTGTGTGTGTGTGTGTGACTGCTTTAATATCTGGCTCCTCGTGAGGATGTTGACATCTGAATTTAAGCATCTGTACTGATGCTCTTAATACGTAAAATTATTCTGCCACAACAATCTGTTGCAGTTGTAAATTATGGATGCAGACGTGTGTTGTGATGATTAGAAACACTGAACGTCTGCTGCTGCTGCTGCTGTTGGTTCAAATGATATATCAGTTCATTTCGGCTAATTTCAGTTTGAGATTGAGTTTTTATTTGTGTTTTTTCTTGCAAATTATAACTAAGGTGTAATTTTGTCAGTGATTAGGCAGCTGAAAATTATTGTTTTTGTCCATTATTTACATTGTTTTAACATTTTACATATGAATTTAGTAAAAATACTAAAATTATCCAAAAACAGTAAATTCAGACATGGTATAAATAACAGTTTTGTCTTAAAAATGTATGAATTTATTATATGTTTGTACTGTTTATATTCATATATAGTTGCATTATATTTATAACAAATAGTTTATCTTATATTTTTTGTGTCTATCATTTTGTACAAATGTATTTTATTTTAAATATTAAAAACAAATATTAATACAGTAGATATTTGACTTTACAACACAAGACTACTAAGCTAATCAAAAACAATCCGGAGTGGCGCTCCAACCTTTTATTGTTCAGGCTTATATAAAAATGGAGACAACATGTTACAGCACCGTGGATCACTTAGCGAAAGAGCGGCGATAATTGCTCGGAAACATGATTTTTATAGGAGATAGTACGTTGTTAAAACACTTCTCTAAACCCCTGGGTTTTACAAAAAAAAAAAAAAAAAGCTTAACGGAGTAATCACAGGAAGAAGAAAATAAACAACAAACAAATAAAAAAAGAAAGAATTTCAATGTTGTAATATGGAGATTAATCTGATGCTCGAGCCTCTTACAGTGAGAACACACACTGGTACCTCCAAATAGGCAGCAGAGCGCTTTATAATAGAGTCCTTACTGTCTTATAAACCCTGGCAGGCTGCTGTCTGGGCCAGAAGAGCCATAAGCCTCTCTCTCTCTGTGTAACACACACACACACACACACACACACACACACACACACACACACACACACACACCCACCCATTAAAGTCCTGCCTGGCCTTGATAGGCAGGCTTGTGCAGCAGATGTGGGGTCAGCGCTGCAGGGCCTTTGCATAAGGCCTTGGCTGAGTCGAGCTGAAACTTTTACAACATTAAAAGCCTCGCCATGGATCCTTTTTTATATTGTTTAATTAGATA
The DNA here is from genome assembly GCF_965226575.1 of Pagrus pagrus. Classification (NCBI taxonomy): domain Eukaryota; kingdom Metazoa; phylum Chordata; class Actinopteri; order Spariformes; family Sparidae; genus Pagrus; species Pagrus pagrus. Next base: position 4,522,546 of record NC_140198.1, read on the forward strand.
TCAATTAGATAATTGGAAATTAATCTAATTCAGCCACACGGTCTTATAATGAGATTTCTGGAACATGTCAGAGATTAGAAGATGTGTTTGTCCGTCTGGGCCGCTGGATCATGTGTGAAGAGTTTTACATGTTTTTTTAAGAAGATTGTTTGTTGCATTTTAACTTGCTTACCTTTTTATGTGAGGGGTATAAAAGTCAAAACCCTTTACAGCCTCAAAATAGCAGCACACAAACAACCAGCCTGAGCCTATTTGGGAGCAGTATGCAAACATTTTTCCATACAGTGCCTCCTAATCCTGCTGAGTTTACAGCTTTGAGAGCACTGTGTGGATTAAGGGGCAGAACTGAGCACACTGAGTATTTCCTTAAATACTTTAATCGAACAAACAGAAATAAATAAAATGCAAAAAGAGTCACATATTCAGTTGGTTTTTGAGGCCCTAGTGTTGCAGATATAGGATACAGGATAGGCATGATATGGTACAGTATGGTACGATGTGATGCGATACAGTGTGGTACATTACAGTACGATACGATACAATATGATACGGTGCAATATGGGATGGTATTGTACAGTACAATACAGTATAGTATGGTGCAGTATGAGACATGCAAATACATAATGTATGATACTGTACATATGATACAATATGATACAAAACGATACTATATTGTACGATATATTATTGTGTCATACAGTACAGTACCATACAATACGATACAGTATCGTATGGTATGATACAATACGGTACAATATGGTACAGCACAATAGGATACAGTGCAATACAATAGGATAGGGTACTGTATGGCACGATCACATACCATAAGATAACATACTGTATTGTATCGTATCGTATCGTATCGTATCGTATTGTACTGTATTGTATCCTATTGTGCCATATTGTATGGTAAGATACAATATGGTACGGTACGATATGGTACCGCACAATAGGATATAATACAGTAAGATACAATACGATACTGTATTGTACAATACCTTATGGTATCTTATGGTATGTTATCGTACCATACAGTACACTACAGTGCAATATGATACGAAATGATACGATACTGTACAATACAATACCGTACAATATGGTATTACACAATAGGATACAGTACAATACAATAGGATATGGTACGGTCCGGTACAACACACTTTGTTGTCCCCACAGGGAAATTGGTCTTGGACTCAAATGCGTTGCACATATAGCTGCTTCCATAGTAATAATAATAATTGAAAAAAACATGGAACCACTTGGTTCACTTGGCTCCCATTAGGGTCCTCACTATGCCCATATACAGGCATAATAAGTGAGAAAAGCAACCACAGCAGCATAATTGCAAGCAAGTGTTATTTATCTAAAGTTCACAAGTTTCCAAAACATTTTTCCATTTCTACCTGCTGACTGTCGGTGTGTGCCCGACTCAGGGACGAGGCCTCTAAGATCACAGCTGCTGCAGGGCCAGGGGGCAAGCAGGCAGCTAATGCAGCCAATTAAAGTCTAATCCAGTGATGAAGCATTGTCTCAGGAAGATAACGGAGCTGCTAAGTGGCGCTGCTAATGACAAGGGAGAGCTGGGGATCACTGCTGGATAAGGCCGAACACCCTGTCTTTATGGAGCACATGCAGAATAAAATGAAAGCGCAGCGTGATGATGGGGAGACAGAGCACAGCGGGATACTGTGTGATATTCAGTATTCTCACAGCCATCATATCCTGTAAAACCACAACTTTTGACACCATAACTTGCAAATAGCGAGGGGCCTAGTGTTTCTTAACTATACTTCAACTTCCTGTTTTGACAAAAGACAATATCCAAAAAGGATATTCAGCCATTATCTACTCACCGCTATGCTGACGGAAAATCAAGTGAAGTTTCATAGTCCAAAACACATTTCTGAAGCTTTGTAGGAAAACAGCATTGCAGCACACAACTTGATTGGCACTTGTTTTAAAACAACTGAAAGAAAAACATAAAACGGTCGTTGTTTAGAAAAGAAGTTATTTAAACACGCGACGCGCTGTTCAGCTCATGCACCAATTTCAGACGGCTGTGTGCTAATGCTTTTAGCTCAGCAGCTGCAGTGAAGATTTCGGGCTTAAAAAGGGTGTAAATAATGTCTTTCCAAATCCCTTTTGGATTTTGAGTCTTTTGGAGACGTGGATGATGGTGGACAAGCTGTAAAGAGCCATTTAAGTTTCTTTCTTCAGTTGTTTTGTACCTTTTAAAACAAGTATCATCTTCTTCAGGTGTTTAGGAGAATGCTGCAACCAGCAATGTTTTGTGGACTACTAATTGTCATTTTCATTTTTCGGGGTGAACGTATCCTTTAGGGCTAGGTTGAACTTCTGAAAGTCAAGGTTGATATTGTTTTGTTATTGTTTTGTTATTGTTTTGTCAAAAAAACTGCAATTTTTGTACATATAATAGAACAAATTGAGGGTTTATTAAGTATGAAATTCCCTTGACATCAGATATGCAGCACACACAGATGTTGCCCACTGTTTGCTCAACTTTTTAAAGTTTGGATTCGTATTTAAGCTTAAAAAGTCCCACACTGAAAAGAAGCTGTAAGCAAAGATGCAGTAGAGTTGTAGCACATTGTGTAACTTTTGGGATGATCCTGCATTTTGCAAGGGAAGTACCTTACATCTGCATGTTTTCTGCGGTTATTTTACCTGTGACACACTGTGACGCAAACAAAACAACTAAACTAAACTAAATAAAACAACAAAAGCACATCCAGCCAAACTTTATTACCACGGCTAGACTGAGTGCTCTGCAAAAAGAAAATGAAAGAACAGTATCCAGAACAACACACTGACGACTCAGACAAACCTACTAAGTTGCTAATTCAACAGGCTTATGAGGCTAATGGGACCATTGTCATGCGGATCACAACTAAATGGTCTTTAGATGCAGCAACAAGATTAGCTGCAACATTTCCACACCTTCCTGCCGTTAACAGAGCAGGCAGGCAGCAACAGAGCGCTGCGTTTAAAAGAAAACAAAGAGGCCACTGTTGCATGATTGGAGACACATAATTACTAATTTAACCTGCAATATTCAGACTAATAATGTGTGTAATGGGATCAATCTTGGACAAAAAGCTGTGGGAATGTGAGTGTGAGAGAGACATTTTTCAGAAATTATTCAAACAACAGCTGCCACTTCACAGGAACGTCCTTTATGAAGGTTTTTAAGCTCCATGAGTAAAGTACAGTACAACACCCATACAGGAAATTACAGAAAGTGCAGGAAACAAAGCGTCCCTTTATTTTTTTAATTCTCTGTCCATAAAACAGGCTGGGTAGAAGCAAAATTAAAGGAAACTCCACTGTACACTAAACTTTGCTGCAAAAAAAAAGTGTCAAGAATGATGAACAGGGAATAAAGGTTGGGTGCTGCAAATTAATTTTATAAAACTCCTCATGTATTTAATTTAATTTAATTCCTTTACTCAACTCATCTGCAAGTGTTGATGGAAACGATGGATGTGATCCACGCTGAACGTGCACCGAGGAAGGACAACATCCAGGTATTTAAGCATCTGGATTATAGTGAATTTCTCCTTCATTAGGTGGGATTTGGTTTGTAATCCATCTTTAGCTAAACTTTATATTTATAAATAGAAATTTGACCTTTCAAAAAATAACTCTACAGTCGTGTGGATTTCAAGCCACAAAAACAAAAACAACAGAAATTATATTTGATGTCTTGTTTTCATAAACGTAAAATAAGAAATAAAAGGTTTCATAAAAAGATTTTTCATTCTGCTCCACTGAACATCCATGCTATGTTTTTGTTTTAATTTTGTTTTCTTCATTTCATGTAAAATGCTGGAGATTATATGCACGTGTACTTCAAAAAACAATAAACATATGCTTCTTATTTGTAGAGAAGTTATCATCAAGAAATGTTTGAATAAGTAACGTTTTTATTTGCAGGGTTACTTTAAAAATGTACTCCGATACATCAGTAACCTTAAAGTATGACAATATTATTAATTATTAAAGTAATGTAATTTTGGATTACCTCAAAATCAAACATATGCAAATAGGACGAGAGTAATTACATGACTTATTTAACTTTAATACACATTTAAATTTAAATTCTTACAGAATACACACTTGTGTATTTGGTTTCACTCAAGAACAGTAGTCCTGTATGTAATCCTGTAATTTGAAATAAATGTATCTGTAATCTAATCACATCTTTTTTCTGTAACTTTAACAGAATGCAGTTTCTTTTATTTTGTATCCTGATTACAAAATCCCTTTAAGTGTATCCCATTACTCCCCGAGCCTGTTTGTTTGTTACCAGCATGTTGTCACTGCTGTAGTGCTGATTTATATCTTCTCACTTAGACTTACTCTTCACACCAACCAAGTGAAATCAAATGAATAATGTTAAACTGAAAAAGGCAAAGATTTAATTAAAGCGACACCTTCGAGGTTTGACTTTGCCACAATTATCACCAAAACTCATCTAGCGACACTTAAAGAGATTTAGATTGCTGATTTCAGTCCATTGTCGTTAATTGTTTTAGGTTGTTGTGTCCTTCCTACTGTTTTCCAGCCTGAGAGGTTAATCCTGCTGCCTGAGTGGTTGTGTACGTGTGCGCATACATAACAGGCCCACATGCACTGACGTTATCTTTCACTACGTGTTGTGAATAAGAAAGAACAACCCGTGTTTCAGTCTTAATATTTCAGTCAGGAATTTCCAACTCGCAGAGAGAAAAACCCTGAAAACCAAGCAAAAAAAACAAAAAACGGCGTGGAATCTCCCTTTAAACATGTAACACAAGCTCGGTAATCATGGCTCGAAGTGCTTCCAGGCACAGCACTGTACAATCAACTGAAATTTGTAGGAACGGAAAGCCCTGGCAGGGCCCGGGCTCCTGAGATCATGTCTGTTTTATTGGGGGATAAATGTTGCCATTGACATCGTGGAGGGGGGAAATCGGAGCGTGGCCGGCCCACCTCTAATTGGCTGCATTAGCATCATCATCACTGTACGCCCGCCCCTCCCAATCTGGCTCCGTCTCCTGCCATTCGATTGGCTGCGTCGGCATTCCAGCGCAATTTACAAGCTACCTCAGGGGTGTTTTTTCTTTCGTTCGTTCTTTCCCCCCTTCGGTTTTTTTTTTTTTTTTTCCTTTTCTCTGCCAGGGCCTAACAAGCGTCAATGTGTGTGTGTGTTTCATGTCTTGAGTCTGCTCCAGCAGTGTGCCAATACATCGAAAAAAAGGCTGAGAGCAAGTGGAAGATTTGATTGAAACCAAAGAGCGAGAGAAGATGTATTTATCTAACATGTGAAGGGGAAAGAAAATCCTTCAGCTTTACATCTAAAACAGGACCGAGCACAGAAGTGTAGCACCTCAGCATCTGATCCGATCCAGCAGGAGAAAGAGACGGATTGGCCCTTTTTTTAGGTAGTTTCACATAGTTGCGACAACTAAAAAAGAGCTCAGAATATTTTTTCTGTAAAAATCACTGTGACCATCATTTTTTGTAACATTTTCTACATGAATTAAGAGGAATGAAACACGGGATTTCTTGTGATTGATTCCACAAAAGAGGTGACAGATTTTGCTCCAAAGAGAAACTTTTGGAAGTTACACAAGCTGCTACTTCTTCTTCTTCTTCTTCTTCTTCTTGTTCTTCTTCTTCTTGTTCTTCTTCTTGTTCTTGTTCTTCTTGTTCTTCTTCTTCTTCTTCTTCTACGTAAAAGAACTGAAGGTGAGACAGTTTCTCACCTTGAACGTTACAACATCCTGTACCAGAAATCAAAACTCTTCAGAAAGTCAGTCAGGACTCTCCCAACTCTAAAGAAGGGCTGAGATCAGATTAACTGGTTTTGACAGCGAATTATTATTATTATCAGCCTGTTAATTATTCATATCTGAAAATATTCAACCCATCTCTCTCACTTCTTTTGTTACAGGGTCAAAAGGATGTTTGATTTCTTTAACTTCTTGTCTGAGGACAACTGATTGTGTGGGTACTGGGCTGAATCATATAATAACAAAATGTATAAAATTAAAAACAAACAGAAACCCCTCAGGTGATACACCCTGGTTATTTTAAGTAAGAAAATGTTATTCTCAGAATTAGCACTTTTATTAGAAGGACAAAGTCTCAAGAATCAGTGTAATCTTTTAAATGATAAATAAGCTTTTGTTTAAAAATGCTCAGCAACATGAACACGATGCTACAAAATATAAATGATACAAATCTATTTTATTAGAACTTAGTTCCTTAAATGAAGGATGTTTTGGGATCTTTGCATTTCCTCCTGTACCCACACAGCTGGGACAGACTTCATCCTACTTTTTTCTAATCTCCTCACAGCTCCTGTGATCAGCGTGTGGCTGCTGGATGCTGAGATGCACAGAGCCTCACAGGGTGGGCGAGCCTCTTTGAAGTGCCGACCCTGGAGGTGCCGGTGTCATCCTGTGGGAACCTGCGAGAGACAGAAGCCCACTTAATCCTGGATGTGTGATGATGATGGCGGCTTTATGAACGGACTAAATGATTTACAGTGAAATGTGTCTAAACATCAGCGTCACTCTGGATATTTTAGAAACTCGCCGTGTGGACGCTGCAGGAGTGGAGCGAGCCGGGGAAGGACAAATTACTGCAGCGCAGGAGGGCTGCCATTTCAGCGCCTCCAAACCCATTGTGCACTAATACCTGCTGCTGGCTATGACACACACACACACACACACACACACACACACACACACACACACTAACACACACCTCTGCAGGTAAGCAGACAGACAGGAAGGGAGGGTTTAAAGCAGCGCAACACGTCAGCAGACTCTCGGTGACTACAGCTCATTAAATGCCACCCGCACAAATGGAAATATACCGACAGACAGTCGTGGAGGTTTTGCATTCATGCGCATGCGCACACACACCTACAGTACCTCCATCCCTCCTCCCCCCACTAACCCCACACCTATCCTCTCACAGAAGAACAAAAAAGGACAAGAAGCTTTGTGAATCATCTTTTTCTGCAGCTCGGCCGTCTTTTAATCCCTGCGCAGGGATTTAGGCAGTGACGGGGGGGAGGGAGGGAGGAGGGAGGAGGTCTCCAGGGGGAGAGCCTCCCTGAGGTACTCCCACCCCAGGAGCAGGGGCCTAATTGGGGTCCTTGTAGCCTCTCAGCCGGAGCACATAGAGGGTCAAATGTCCTCGAGGAGAATTGTTCTTTTTCTGATCCGACTTGTTTTGTTCTGAATCGTTTCCGACATTTTCTAATATTAGCTTTTATTTTATTATAAAGCAGAGCTGCTGCCGAATGTCTCTGATAAAAGAGGCCTACATTCAGTCATTTCATCATAAAACAATGTGCAGCAGTGTGGCGACAAAACAATATAGTTAAGAGAGGCTTTGATCTACTATCAATCACTCACACACACACACACACACACACACACACACACACACACACACACATGCCTGAGCCACATTGTGCAGAGAAACTCAACCAGCTCCGAGTTGTTTATGTTCTGAACTCTGAAGTTTATTCGTCTGTTTTCAAAAGTAACTTTTCCAGTCCTTTAGTCGCTGTCTGTTATTCGTCACTCATGCGGAGATCATCTCTCTTACGGATTAGATTTTTTTTTTCTGTTAATTGAATCCAGCTAAAAGTCCAAAACCACACACTTTGATTCCTGGCCGTGCATTAATGTGTTTGGCCCAACTGTGTTTGCTTTTACACTGTTTAGACACTTTTCGAAAACAAACCTCTTTATTCTGTAAGTCCCCGTGAAGTGCAGCCAAATAAGACACGGACTCCAAACACAATAAGCCTTCACTTTGTGCAACCGCTTTTTCAAAAGAAACCGACGTCCCCGCAGACACGTCGCCAGTGGTCACGCTCGGGGATTTAATTCGTTATATCGCGGCCTCTCTGCCAGACGAGACGGAGGCCAACGTTGATGAACGTTAAGTGACATCTTAAAGGAATTACACACATCTGCTCCTGTTAACTTATTACAGTGATGGTTTGTCACTTAAACTCTGACACAAACCATTGATGATTATCTCTATCATTACGTGCATTATCAACTTTTTTTCGGCCGATCGAGCGCGTAGGATCGGCGACGGATCCCATCAGTGAAACAAATCCCTCTGATTGGCTGTTCAGCTCAGCAAATCAGTCCACGAGAAGTAGTCTTGTAGTCTCTGCGGTGTGTTTAAGTGCGGCTTTGTGGCCGAAGCACAGACGATGTGAGGCTACGCAACAGTCGGCCTTCGTCGCCGTTAGTTGGAAATGTTTGTATGATCATGCCTGCCAAGTTTTAACAGAACGTTCTGCATCTGTAAACAACTAATTAAATGTGTTTTTATGTGTTATCAACTAAAGATAGATCATAGTCTTGGTTCATAATCAATAAAATCAAAAGTGCATCAAGAAAACCTGCTGTTACAGATTCATTTTGACTTTAAACGTAATCAGCTGTTATTTAACCCCATTTATGTGACCGAGAGCAAATTTAGCAGCGGACTATCATGAATCCACCTGCCATCGTGGCAACAGGTGATCACAGCGTCACGGTAAAGATAAACAACATTTGTTCTTTCAACATCGATATCGGACGATTCTGCAAAGCCTTCGATTACGTTCAGTCAGGTTGTTTTTTTGGCTCCAGTGCCGACGTTGTATCAGAAGATTCAGGTAACATCTGTGCAGGACGACGACAGAGCGGTTACAGTTATTGAATGACTCCTGCACTGCATTCTGGGAAAAAAGAAAGAGAAAGAGAGAGAGAGAGGCGACTGGGGTAAGAGTCAGGTAAGTGGAGGGAAGGGAGTGTAAGGGTGAGTCAGGGAGATTATACAGGGGAGGAAGGATGGGAGATGGAAGTCTGTAATTGGTTGCCTGCAGAGGATTAACCTGTCTGTCTCCAGCCTCTCCCTTCTCCCTTCTCCCTTAAACAATATACTATATAACTGCGTTACCGTGGCAACTACCCTCTCTCCTTTAAACTCCCCTATCGCACCTCCTCCTCCTCCTCCTCCTCCTCCTCCTCCACATCACTCTAAGAAACTCAAATGAAGTCACCTCTTGTTCTCTGTCTTTATCTTGGCTCTCTCCCCAGCTTCATCTCCATCGCCTCCCTCTCAGCCTGTGATGTAAGTGATTAATTAAGCATGAGAGGGGAGCAGTGTCGTCTACCTGATCAGGTAAGCGGAACAGAGGCTGCTGTACGCTACATTAGCATCTGGGTTTTCCTGACTCCTTCGCCGCAAACACTATAATTAAAAGGCAGGGAAGGGCATCCCCCCCCCCTTTTCCTTTTATCTCTGGATTTAAATTTGATTGACGCCTTGAGACTACCATACCACACACACACACACACTGTGCACGTGTGCACATTTCACACAACACACACCCACTCGCGCTCCTAAACCTCAGATGAAGCCGCAAGGCAAGCAGAAACTGGTCGGGTGTGAGAAACCACAGCCAGCCAGACACACAGAAACACCGACAAACAGTCAGTCCTGTGAAAAGAGGTCGTTCTGCGACGTTCCCACCACATCGCTGGATGACAACACACAATGGGACAGGAAATAGCAGCCAGACTACACACACCTCCATCCTGTAGTCTGTCTGAACAAACAGTTGATTGAGAATACTGAGATTAATGGATGAATGGTTTGCTCAATAGCGACGATGCTGCCAGGTATGAGAACACAGGCTCATTAAACACATATTGCACAAACACTGTAATTATGTATTTCATATTTTAAGAGAGAAAAGACCGGGGCTGCCGAATTATCTATTATTCATTCATTCATTCATTCATTCTTTCATAATTATCTTGCTCATTTTTGGTGTGTAATTTTCCCAGAACAAATAAAACCCAAAGACTAAACAATCCATGAAAAAAAAAAAGGAGGCCAGAGACGATAAACTAATCAGACCTGCGCCTTTCTTTATAATAACATCTAACAATCACATGTTTCTGTTCACAAATCATATCAAAATTCAACAATACACACTCGGACACAATCAATAACAGTCATCTAACAAGCGTTACTCAATAATCGTTATTTAACGCACTTGACTAATAATATTTTCAAATCAATTCAATCTAAACAACAACATGGAACAAACAAACTATTCTACACTCGAGGCTCACCTGCGTTCGTCCCCGTGACAAACAGCCTCTATAACAGATGTTATCTAATGTTTACTTTTCGCTCCCTGGTGGGTTTTTAAAGGATGTTTTTAGGGTACAGATTTCGTCTCTGTATAAGAAAGTGAACATATACAAACTAGGATAGGGTAAAGTAAAAACACATGCATTACTTGTTGTGTATTTCAGTAATAATCTATGGCTTGGGAAACACTGATCTAAACAAAACAAAGAGCAGTATTTTGAAAATGTCACAGATCTTGTAAATATATAGACTTAAAAGTTTTGGGCTGACTACAGACCCTGGTCAGACTCCACATTCAGACTCTGAATCATTAACAGCAAACTGTACAAATTGCTTTTTTATTTTCCAAATAACTTATCTGTCCCCTTTACTCCATAATCTAAGAATTTAGATAGAAGAAAACAGTGGTCTGTTGTGTCGAATGCAGTTTTTAAATCAATAAATACCCCCACTGTGTTTCTTCTTCTTTCACATGGCTGCTGTGATTTCTTCTATTTCTTCTATTAATGCTTAAGATGCAGATCCATTTGTTATAAATCCACACTGTGTCTCACTTATCAATTTACTGTTTCCTGTAAAGTTCCCTAAACTTTGTGCAAAACAACTTTTTAAGCTCTTTAGAAAACAGAGAAAGCAATGACCCTGACTGGTAGTTATTGAAAATATTATAGTATATTCATATGAAAAACAATGGCTTCAAAACATTAATTGATTGCTCGACACTACATGTGTTAAATTGTAATTTCCATGTGCGAACGTTACTAAAACAAATTAATTCTTATTCAACATCATTTGCAGAAGTAGCACATTTTCCCCTCGCTGAGAAGACCAATTTATCGTTTAACACTATTTTATAATGATCATTTTATTTTAAAACAATGATACGAATCCAATTATGAATACAAACCGTGTTAAGGTTTATTTTTTTGTGAGCCAAAGCAATCAGAAAATACTGACAGTACAATAAACACTTTTCCTAAACTGTGTGCGATCTTTCAGAAGCACTGAAGCCTCGCTGTGTTTAACCACAAGCTTCTTCATGCTGTGAATCCTCCTTCATGTCGTATAAACCTTTTACACGACTGCAGCAAATGCATCAGCTTTCCTGTTGTGCTACTGTGAGCGGCTAAAGCTGCACGGTGGCGATTGACAGCAACCCACCCATGAACTTCATGACTGATGTCGGATCAACTAAAGAGGCTGCTGATGATCCATGAAAGTCGGGCTTACTGGGATGAGTCTTAGTCATATGTGGTGGTGAGAACCTGCTGCTCTGCTGAGTAACTGTTTTACTCACCTGCACTGAGAATAACTGGAGATGTTGGTCTGCGTGTTTGTTGCATAAACTGATTTCATGTTAATTTACTCTCAGTCACTATTCACCCTCAAGAGCTGGTTTTGGTTTCCTTATCTTGACAGGTGTGTTTGCATATGTTATTGTGGGTGTTTAAAGGGTCAGTTCACCCCAAAATTTTGAATGCATATTCTCCCTCTTCCCTGTAGTTTATCCATCTAGATTGTTTTGAGGTGAGTTGCAGGATTTTAGAGATATCAACCGTAGAGTTGTCCGCCTTCATCTGTAATATAATGGCAGTAGATGGCACTCGGCTTGAGCTTCTCACTGGAGTTACATAGTGCAGAAACAAGTGATGGGGGGGCGGAGGGGCTTAGACAGAGACACCATTCACCCTTTTACAAGACACTGGACCATCAGCATGATTTGAGTTATTTTAAGGTGAAGTTACAAAATGATGCACTACCTACTTTTATTTTACAAGGAATATGAGACAAAGGAGTACTGGCCAGGACAGCAGCGTCCGAAGTTTCACATAAATGAACGAACAACATACAATTTTAACATTAAAGAAACAAGCATTATTTAACTTAAAACATGCAGGAAGTTACATTAAGACAATTAATTTACCAGTGTTGGTCAAACAGTCTATAATATTCCCTACTTATCGAATAATCAAGTTTAAAGTGTCTCTGTAGCTCACACCAAGATGAAGGAACAACAATATTAAAAAGCACTCGGTGTACATCATTTGTCCGCCTGACTAAAGATGGCAGCTGCTGATAGTTTTAGGAGTCAGAAGGGGGGGACACATATAAGAGTGCATTATGGCCTTATTACTGATGTTTCTCTTGTACACAGAAGACTTAGTAACTTTCTCACACAAGCTGCAGTAAAAGAGAAGGCAGAAATATCTCCAAAGCTCTGCAACTCACACCAAAACAATGTGAAGGATAATTAGGACTACAGGTAAAAGGTAGACTATGTGTTTTTGATTTTGGGGTGAACTGTCCCTTAAACGTTTCCTCTTCATCTTATCTTACAGCTGCATGAATACGTGCAAAGTAACTTAGCTTTCTCTCACACGGATCACAGATGAAGACGAGAATAACTCATGTTAAAATAACTTCAATGACGGCGTCGTTTCAGTTAATTCTCGCTCATTTCAGTTTTATTCACTCACTGTTGTTTTTTTTCACAGGCAGGAATGCTGCATGAACAGACATGTAAATAAAGTCCTACAACAAAGAATAAGAAGATTTCTGCGGCTGAGCCTCAATGAAGCTGCCATGCGTTGTTACGGCGTGAGCTGAGACACACAGCAGAGCCACATACCCCATCACAGACCCGAGGATTATACTTTTTAAACAACATCTGTCTCTCCTTCTCCTCCTCCTCTCTCTCTCTCTGTCTTCAGGAGGATGGGATAAACAAGCCAATACGCATCCAGATCATAAACCATTATCTTGATCCCTTTGCCTGTCTCCTGTGTATGTTGACAGAGATTACAAATTACCAAGTTTGTGTATTATTTTGCTTGGCTGCTTAGGTTTGGTTTTCCTGTGTATAACCAGATGTGGTTCACAGGGCCAACTGTAAGTCTGTGTTTTAAAATCCTTGTGCATGAGTGGCTGCCTGCAGGGAGATGTGTTGCTGTCTGTGGTGATGCAGCCAGTGAACGAACCAAAGAGACAAAATACAAACCGACTAACGAGACAACGAGCCAACTGGTGGATAATCGGCTCGTGGTCATCATTGTCGGTCACCAGCGGGAGTAAAAACCAAATTTTTTTGAGAGGCGATCACTGTGCCTGAGTGAGACCACCTGAGAGATCATGACATGCACATCCCAAAAAATACTTTTTCTTTAACTGCTTAACAAGCAGCATCTTCCAAGCGAACAAGCTTCACCCCTAAAACTGTTTAAAGGAACAATATGTAAGAAACTACGTTTAAAACATTTAAAAAATAACTAAAACTATCAACAGAATGTGATGAAATAAGAGTTTTAAAGTTATATTAGTAGAGATATCTACTGAAGTTAGCATGCTAACCAGCCTCGAAACCTCCTTCAGCCAGTGGTCAAAGCTAACAATAGCTGAGCTAACAATAGCTAGTTAGCAGCTACTCCTGCGATATGCTGTTTGTTGAGGTATTGCACCTTTATCTTCGCTCTGGTGGAGATCCAAGTAGTCCCAAAAAACACTCAACATGGCAGGTTAAATATCTGAGATGTGTGTGTAAAAAGATGCATTAAACATTATTGAAACAAGCCGATACAGACATTGTGTAATAAGATGTTAACGCTGCTACAAAGGAAATCTTGATATTAAGAGATTAAACTGAACATCCCCTTAATTATTTTCAAAATCACCTCATTAGAAGAAGCCATAATAGCTATTATGATTCTATATTGTGTGAAAAACAAGTCTATTGACTTTGTATTTGCAAAGAGAACAAGGGGGGTTTTCCCATTCACTTCAACAGTACAGGAGGACTAGCTTTGGATTTTTTTTTAAACAATCGCAGTCTTATATTTGGTAATTTGTCCCACATTATTACTGGTTGTATTAACTCTTTACTCACCAAGCTAACTGCTGTATCGCTAACACAAAGAGTCAGACGACCAGCCTGTAGAGCAACCAACACATCTGGCAAAGACAAAATGCTCTATCAGCTGGCATGCTAACCCGAACGGTGACTTAAACAAGAAAAGCACCAACAAATCTGTCAACTGAAGCAGAGAGAAATTAAGCAGGCATCCAACAAACAATCAATCAGGCCATCAAATTGCCAACCAGCCGAGACACCAAACAAATATTCATCTGGAGCAGAGGTGCACCGAGCAGCCACGCCTCGGGGGTTGGCAGCAAGTGGCCTTTGCGGTGGAAACAAATGAAAAAGATTATTGATGTTCAGACGTGGGAAAGATAATTTCTTTTTTTTTTACTTCAGGAAAACGCACATCTGTGCAGTGCCAAGCCCAAACAGCAGATCAGAACCTGCTCATGACAGGCCTACCTGCTGGTGAGTGTATCTCTGCAACTACAAGGTCTATCTGAATAATAAAGGTATCATAATGAAGGGAACACTTGAAATATTTGTCCAGATGTGTAAGTATAAGTATATATGTCACTGGGTCTGAGTAAATTAAGTTGGAACACAGCATAAATTAAAGTTTTTTTTGAAATTACAATTTTAGAATGAATAACGCTGAGGAAGGATGCCACAGCAAAACAACCTGGAACCAGAGACTCTTTGGCACTTTAGCTTAAAATATACTGAAATGATTAATTATTAATTGTGCTGCAAATTCTTTTTGAAGAAACACATGCAAAGCTCTAAAAATGGACAAATAAACTGAGTCTAAAGTGCAGCTGCACATCTCAATCAGTGTTGAGATCTACCAGTCTGAGCTTTGCAGCACTGCAAATTTAAAGAAAAAATTCAGAGATTATCAGCACCGTCACACCTCTATAAACAGTTTGGTGCAATCAAAGCAAAGACAATCCCATCAAGCACCTACAGTTACTTCAGCATCTCTTTAGACGATGACTCACTCGTATGTCAGTCGTCTTTGCACATCCACGCACTGTCAGATCCTAATCAATTCATCACTCCGGCCTAACGAGAGCGAGTTCTGCTTGAGGTGTTTCAGTAAAGCCAGGCGTGACTGCGGACAGAGAAAACAAACACCTTCTGTGCGATCTCTCACGCCTGGTTAACATCACTGACATTATGCCGATTTTCACAAAATCACCAGAGAGTTTTTTGCCTGTTAGCAAATGTGGAATCCAGTGAAGCATGAGACTTTTGATGATAGCGCTGATGATGCGTCACGTTCCTGCGCTCTCACAAGGGTCAGGTGAGGTTTTGTGAGCACGGTTGCTGTTATGATGAACGGTTCATTGCGTCGCGTGTCTCTTTGGTTAAGTTTGGTGTCATGTTTTAGGGGAGCAGAGAGCTGTGTGAGGTCTGATCATGAAAGAGGGGAAAAAACTCAATCTTTCTGCGTACCACCAAACCTCTGTGAAGGTTTTCGTCCTGTGACTCGAAACATACACACTCAAATACATAACAGACCAACATCACCATGACAATGGATGCATCGTATGACTGTACAATATAGGGAACAAAATACTTGGTTAAGTTTAGGGAACAGAATATTTGGTTTGGTTTAGAGAACAAAAATACTTCACTGGGTTTAGGGAACAAAAATACTTGGTTTGGTTGAGAGAACAAAAATACCTGGTTAGATCTTGGGAACAAACATATTTTGTTAGGTTTAGAGAACAAAACTATTTGGTTAGGTTTAGGGAACAGAAATATCTGGTTAAGTTTAGGGAACAAAAATATTTGGTCAGGTTTAGGCAACAAAAATACCTCACTGGCTTTAGGGAACAAAAATATGTGTTTAGGTTTAGGGAACAAAAATATTTGGTTAGGTTTAGGGAACAGAAATATTTGGTCAGGTTTAGAGAACACAAATACTTGGTTAGGTTTAGGGAACAAAAATACTTCACTGGGTTTAGGCAACAAAAATACTTTAGGAAAACATGGTTTGAGTTGAAATGCACACATACACAACATTAAACATGCGTTGGAAAGAATAACTTCTCCGGTCTGCCTATTAGCCGGTCCTTTTGCAGCTCTAGTTCTTCTTGTGCAGTCTGTAGTAATGCATGCAAACTACACGTGTCAGTACGTGTTAAAGCTGTATTTTATTGCATCTTTCTGTCATATGTTTTAGTAAGTTTTAACTTTTGATCTCTGGTAGCCCACTCAATTTAAAACAAACCACATATCATCATGCTAAGTGGCTGTTTTATAGCTGTGCATTGCTGCAAAGTTGAAGTCGTAACTGTTGTAAGCATGTACTTCATAAATAAAATCCTTTGTGTTTGGATCTAGTCCTGCTACTGGAATCAATGCTGTGTCAATTAGTCCTGTATGCCTCAATGAGCAGAGCGTCGTGTTATGAAAATAAAAATGTCCTGCTGAGAATCACTGTGGGTACAAGTGCTCATCAAATGTTAATTCTATTGTTACTACACACCATTAGTAATATTTGCCAACCTCTCCCATGGTTCCTCCTGAAGCCCTGCCCTGTTTGATGTTCTGGATGAGAGCTAGTGTTTGTTAACAACGCCAACGCAGGCAGAGACCCACCAAGTCAGCGCCGCCGCAGGTCGGATCATGTCTGACTGACTGTGGGTGGGAAGCATCTCTGAGGAAATGCCTGCAGAGGGAAGGAGGACGGGAGGACTCCGTTTAGTGTCGTGTCATTTTTCTGTTTTCTTAATTCGTGATGGGACCACTTGAGCACAATTGCTGCTAACGAGCCCAACATTTCTACTACTGCTACCGCCATCATTACCTCTTTTTGTTGTTGTTTTTTATTACCAAATAACAGAGCATGTGGTGTTTATGTTCATGTATGTTCATGGAGTTAACTCACAAATTACTCCTCAGTGCACGTGCATACTCTGTCTTTTCTACATGAACACACGCTGAACATCTTTGTTACTATCAACAGGATCATTCTCACAGGTGGTGGTGGCTCCTTCACCGACGCCAGTAGTGTTACCTCCTGGCTAGCGTTTCGCCCTTTGAACCTGAGTGGAGCATCTTTCAGAGCTGACAGAACAAAGTTGGTTATTACACTATTATTTGGGTCAAAAGCCTCCTGAGAGGCTCC
Organism: Pagrus pagrus; assembly: GCF_965226575.1. NCBI lineage: Eukaryota > Metazoa > Chordata > Actinopteri > Spariformes > Sparidae > Pagrus > Pagrus pagrus. Next base: position 4,539,729 of record NC_140198.1, read on the forward strand.
CTCTTTTTCTTCTCCGTTCTCTTCTTCCTTTTTCTTTTCTGTTCAAGTCCTGACATACAGGAAAGTCACACAAACACTGGCAAAACTGCACTGAGTAGTAGGAGTAAATTGCTCCAGTCATGTGGCCAGCCCGCGCTGCACTTTTGACATTTTCACCTTGCATACAAAAAGTCCTGTACATACACAAATAGCACATGTTGCAGAAACCTCTTACCTTAACAGAACATACGCCTACTGCTAAGACACCTCCAGTTTAAACTAACACTAAAGCAACTGTTGTTAATGCATCCACAACCATCACAGCTACAACTATAAACCTTATTTTAATGAAATTACTTAAGTTAATAGTCAAGCTGTGCTGCTCTGGCTGTTATTAGAGACATTAGATAATATATATCCTGCACTGATTATCAATAAATCGTCACATTTAAGGCAGTTTTCACCATTCATCTTTTGTTCACATCCTCCAGCTGTAATTACGGCTACTTTTTCTACCACTCAGTGCAGTTTGGAGAAGCATACTTACAAACACACACACACACACTTGGAGCATGTCAAATAACTTCACCTGCCGTGGCCTTATTTGCCCCTTGCCCTTTACAATGCAGCTAATCCGCAGATACACCAGAGATCCCTCTATGCATTCTCCATGAGTGGAGGTCTGCGGCTCCGAGCGCAGCCGGCCTAACTGCCCCCCCTGGGACCGCCCTAAACAAGGAGCCTCCGCCTGTCAATTACCCCCAGGAGTCTGTACACCAAAGCATATCGGCTGCTGCTAACATACACATGCACGCAACCGCTCTTGCATGTTGGCAGAGGAGCAGTGGCATCATGGATATGTATGACACACGCATACACACAATCACACACCCAGACAGCTGTGATTTCCCCAGGTAGCCGCTCTAAGCCTGCAGAGGGAGGATTTGTCGGAGTCCTTGTTTAACACAGATGTCAAAATGAGGGCGACGCGGCGCGGCGGTAGGGGGGATGGAGTTGATTTTTGACAGAGATGTTCATCTCATGGTGCTTGATTGACAGGGAGACAAGCCCCCAGTTTAACCCTCCATGTCTGACAGAACATCTCCTGAATGATCAAGTGGTAACACAACTCAATTTAAGCAGCTGTTCGTGTTCAAGAGGTTTTATGGGGTCAAAGGGGGTTTTGCATTTGAATTTGCAACAATTTTTTTGGGTGTCCCTCTGGTTCAGCTGGTTGGGGTGCATGCTGGGAATTTTTTAGCCATGCAAGCAGCGTGTCTCGGAGGATGGGGGCAACATCAGTGGGTTGGTCAGTCCACCACTTTGATCCAGACTGAAATAAATCAGCAACTTTTGAATGGATTTCTACAATACTTCTCATCACTTTTTTGATTTTCATCTAGCGCCACCAGCAGGTCAAATGTACCAACCAATACTCTAGTTACTGACCAAAAACTTGCAAAACTAATGACATTTTCTTCATAGCTTACTTTGTGTTTAGTGATCAACAAATATCAGCATGCTGACACACTTATTTAAGATGGCCAACCTGGTAAAGATTGCCTTTCTAAACATTAGTGTATTAGCATTGCTGTAGTGGGCATGTTAGCATGATAACATTTAGCTTAAAGCTTTGCTATGCTAATCTGGTTTGTTACACAGAAGCATCTGGAAAGGCGCCACAAGAAGTTGTTCGGAAAAAGCAGGCACTTTCTAAAATACCTGACTGATGATTGGACGAACCATCCGTCTGTCAACGACTATCACAAGGCTTCAACTTCAACCAGTCAGATCAACAGTAGGAGACCGACGAAAAGCAAAGCCGTCAATCTTCTTTGCTCTTCTATCAATGAAATAAACAGTGGCTTCTATCGCTGGTCCTCACATCTAACCCACGCCTGTTGCTGCTGTCTCTATACTTCCTCAGAGGATGCTGAGTGGTTCAACTGCTGTGCAAAAGCCTTGCAAGATGGACATTTAAACTTTAACGTGGAGCACACTTTATAATAACTCTTATATGCCTGAAAGTCTCTTTATCTGCAAAGACACATGTGGTGTTGTCTTTGTGTTCTGCTCCTCTTTCATTTATACAAAACCAGAAGTTCCCAAGAAGCCAAGTCAGGCAAAAATACCTCTAAAAACTTTAACTTTGTCACCTGCCCGGGGGAAACTTTTTGACCTGTTACCTGCGAGGCCTAAAGTGCTGCTATGAGGAACTGCACCTTAACGACTGTCTGGGGTGTGGGCCGCATTAGAAATGTCAAAATGGAGAGAAAAAGTTAGAGATGTAATCTCCTCTCCTCAACCGTTCTGCTGCTTGTTGGTTACACTTGCAAACAAATCGTGCGTGGAGGTAAAAAAACTCAGCCCCTCGGGAGGACAAGACAACCCAGACAATGATTGGCAGCAGCTTAACAAAGCACCTGTCTGACGGAGACGGATAGTCAACACACACGCAAACAAACAGCAGAACCTGTCCTGTTGTACGCCTCCACAAATGAGGCAGAGAGAGAAAAAGTCTTTAACTCGCTGCTGCCCATCCAAATTGGTGCGTAAGGAGAAACGGCGAGAAAGCAGCGTAACAAAATGAGTATGGGAAATTATGCAGAGGCAAACAGTGAGCGTTGCCGGAAGACGAGGAGGAGGAGGAGGAGAAGATGTGGTGACATCAGACTTAAAGCCCAGAGATGGGGCTTGTTAGCAGGAAGCTCTATTAGGTTCGCCTCCTGCCCTCTTCTCCGTTCTCCTTTGTCCTCCTCACCTCTCCCGCCAGGCCTAAATTGGCCTCCAGAACTCCACCTGACTCCCCTCCCAGCCTGCAGCGCTCATGTATATGCATCTCAAATCCCCCCTGGACACGGGCAGACAGGCAGGCCAGGCGTAGCGCTGGTTCACCTAACAAAAGCAATTTGGTACGATACACCGTTTGGGTCAAGTACCCCTGCGTGTTCCCCCTCAATTGTTTTAATCAGGCCAAGGTAGCAGGGAAGAGAGGGCTCGGAGGCACCTAAAGGCACCTTTCCTCCTGGCCATTATCCTCCGGTGGGTGAATCGTGGATGTGGTTGTTAAGAGAGACAGACGTGACAGCCCATCTCGTAGACGAGTCAATTAAAGGAGACTGGAACTTTTTTAAGGGTGAAAGATGCATATAGACATATATGTTTTCAGGGGAAATTAAAGGACAGGTTTGACACCAGAGGCGTTGAAGTGAATTTCAAGAGGTAAAAAAAAGAAAAAAAAAAACACTTGTTAAATGGAGACCTTGACATTTGTTATTGGAGTTCTCTGCAGCAGACAAATTAACAAAAGTTTCCACATTCGTCACTTTGGTTCCTATTAGCTTTGCACCATTGTCACCACTTTGACCATTAAATGTTTGACAGATTGGCACACCGACGAGCTCAGCCATTAACGTAAGTGGACATAAACATCCAAACAATGCCGACGTCCTTGTAGATCACGCATCATTGGTTAACTTTACTCCTGTCCTTCCTTGGACACAATGGCCTTATGCAAGAATGTTTTGCTACCTAATCCTTAAATCTCTCTTACTTGTGTCCAATTCACATTCACTAAGCCATTAAACTTGTTGTTAGTTGCGTGTTTCAGATGAATGCAACCTGTTCATGGCAGGTGTATGTTGATTGTATCATTGTTTTTTGAACCAAGAGTTTATTCTAAGTTTATGACGAGGAGGTGCGTGTTCCTGAAATTTGATCAGCAGCATACTCTACGTCCCTACAATTTCCATATAAAGCTGTATTTGTAGGCAAGTTTAATTCACAAATTGGTTGATAAAGACTTTCAGCAGACTAAAAGAAAAGCAGCTTCAGTAGTGCTGTGAGGGGAAGTAAAATGCTCCATGACGGATATGAGAAGCGATCACAGGTACATGACTGACATGAAGCTATAAGGCGATAAGTGTTTTGTTTTACAGCTCGAGAAAAGCCGACTGTTCATGACTCGTCAAACAGCTGTGGATAATTTGGAGTACAAGAAAAATGTCTTCTGTGCAAGCAGCTTATTACGATTCATATTCACGTTTACTGTTAAGCGGCGACTTCTTGTAAATATGACGGAGCAAAGGAGGAAGTCAGGTAACGTAGATTAAAGAGTGACAACATTTGTGAAGGGAGGAGATGGGGAAGGATGGCCGAGCCACACCCGAAGCCAAAAATCAACACTAATTTTGTTCAAGCTTAACTGACCCAACCTCAAGGGTCAACTTGAAAAAAAAAAGATCTTTGAGTCTCATTCCCAACTCGATGATTGGACATTTAATCATCGTACTTATTTTAACCGAAACCACGATCTTCTCCTAAATCTGAAACACACAGTTTTGGTGCCTAAACGAAACCAAACTGCAACTGTTTCACAACCTTAACCGCATGTTTACTATCGTTGCCATGACTAACCAAACTCTGATTGTTTGACAACGCCTCTCCAACAGTCTTGATATTTTGTGAGTCATAAACAAAAGACCTGTTCTCTTCTTTAGGTTTGAGGAAGTGTTTGGCAAACAAAACGCTTTTTACAGACGACAAGATAAAACTTGATCTGTCAGTTCATCAGAAAAAATATGATAGAAAATACAAGCAGCCCAAAAAAATCTGTCCATTGGAATAATATACATAAGTAATCTCGGCGTACTCGTAACTTATCAGGTATGCTGACGGAGAGGCAGAGTTATTTCAGGGAGACAACACTTGGTAGGCTCGAGCTCTATCCCTGACAAACACTAAACAATTAGTCAACTTCTCAAATGGTTCGTGTTTGATGTTCTGACTTGAACTTGAAGCGGCCAAACAGGAAGCTCCAGATGTAGGATGCGTTTCGTGTGATCTGTCTCTTTTCATCCAGTGCGATACCGTGTCATTTGCTTGGCTCTCGTCCTGATTCAGATCATGAGATCAAGATAAACAGCAGCTGGGAAGACAAAGGGGAGAAAGATGCAGATAGACTCCACTGATCAGAAAGCAAAACAAACATTCATGTCCCGAGGCAGCCGTGCCCAGGATTCACCTTCACAAAGACTGTAAGTGTATCTGAAGATCCACAGGTGTCGATTGTACACGGTGTGAGCTGTGTTTAATAGGATATCTCTTTGGCCTCAGGCTACTTGAAAGTATATTGACTGACAACCTCCATGTAGATTACAGAACCATATTTTGACAAGTCACCTGACCATGCCACTGTATGCTTCATAGTCTAATGAAACCATACTCACAAGCACTGCTGTCATTCACTATAAACAGACACTTGACGGTCCTGAAAAGCAGCAAGTCACAACAGACCTCGTATGCACGACGTGGGAAGTCATGAGCTGCCCTTTACAACATTCTTGGCGATAGTTGTTGGAGCTGCTACGGTCGTGTAGCTCTGACAGTTTGTATGACAGATGTGTGACTCATACAGGAATGTGAAAGGCGGACATGGACCATGTAGAAGTAGAGCAGAACGTAACTCACAGAACTGGTGTGAACCAATTTTTATAAAACGACGGGGGAGGGCTTGTTTGGTAGCTAATGATCAGACAACAACTGGTGCACAAGGCAAAAATATACTGGCTAATGACTTTCTTTTCAAGGGTAAGGAGCGCTGAAAGTGTGGGTAGGATAGTAACTAACGTTCGCTAACTGAACAGTGACACTGCAATCAGTCAGTATAGAGACTTGGTTACTAAACAATGAGGCTATAAGCAACAGGCAAGCGAAAATACACACATTTGGGGAAACGCCAAGCTTTGATTTTCAGCAAGTTAACTTCCTGAACATTTGTTGTGACAGTGTCACCTGCCTTTACTCAGCTACCTGGCATGTTGGCATCAATGACTGCTGGCGTGTTTGTGGCATGGCATTGCCAGTTAATTGCTGACAATCACGCTACCAAGCTGGCCACAACATCGTGAGATGTTACACCATCGTTCAACATTGACCTACATATTTGGTTGAATGTAGGTGGTGACGTTGGGTGACCTAATTTTAATGTCAGAACCGCATCCAATGATCTCGTCAAGATAGGCAGAATAGTGACGACACCCATCCATCCATCAATCGTCGATCCCAGTCGACATTGGGCGAGCACTGATGACATCTGACATTGATATTTGGTTGGTTTTAGTCGTGTTTTAAGTAAAACAACAAAATTCAATGACTTCCAGACGTCTCACGCCAACGCCGTTTTGACAAAGAACACAGAGGTAAGTCCTGAGGTATTGTGACCAAAACCCAGCATCTGCCGTCATAATACCAGCGTCCACACTACGTGATACATCCCTAGACATTGATATTTGGTTGGTTTTAAGTTGTGGTGTTAAGTATCCAAAGTTCAGTGTCTTCTGAACGTTTGAGGTTGATGTAAACACAATTTTCATTTCCAAGTTTAACCTAATCATTGGATTATTTGTGCTGGATGAACTACTATTGATTTGTTTTACAAAGTCTCCACAAAAAGCACTGCAGTTCAAGCAAATGTAATAATACCAAAATCTTATTAGTAATGTGTGTTATTTTGCACATTTCTATAGTTATATAGAAGAAATGAACATGAACTAGTTCACTGGGACTGTTGGACCGTGAATTTCTCAACACATTTCTGCTTATACATAAACAACATTATTTTATTTAATTTAGATTAAGCGTTTTGAACACAAAAAACACATACATTATCGCCAGATAACACATTAAATATGTACCACAAAGGTCGGGCTCAAAAATAGACTTGGCATGCTTTTCGTTTCACTGACAATCACCTGACGTAGTTAGCTCCACCCGTCGGTTTCCTTACGTAGGTCAAACACAAAGGCTGTTTTTGGGCTGCACGTTCAACTCGACTGCGACTGCTCGTCGTGCAGCTGTGTAAGAGCAGCATGGTGTTATGTAAAGAAAAAAAAAAGGAGAATGATATTTGAGAGGGGTTATTACAAGAATCTGTCCGTCTGATGAAGTGCAGATGGCGTCTCTGAATAGCTGACTGTCCGTGTCACAGGCAGAAAACAGAGGCAGGATAAAACTGTGGAGAATCTGCAGGGAGGCAAACGTGGAGTACGTCTGTATATTGATTAAAAGTCAGGTTATAGAGTTTACATGGGGCAGATTACCCCACTGCAACCCATTTGAATTTTGTTAAATTTAAGCTTCTTTATATGAAGCAATTAACTTCTGTTTGCTTTTAAAGCGATCATATATATTATATATATGAGGCTTCATGTTAAAGCATCATTGCTTTATATGTATCTGATCACTGGAGCTAAAATAAGCATCAAGCCTTTTCAGTTTGAGCCTAAAATTAATAGAAATTGTGGCTGCTTGAAGATAGAGAATCATAAAATAATTAATAGACGTGCACTGAATATGTTTTTCTTAAAAACCCCTTAAAAACTCTCACTTCCTGTGAAACAAACCATCTTCAGGTGACCTCATGCTGCAGCTTGAACGCCCTCCAGCTCCTCCCATCGAATCAAACTACCTTCCACCGTCCAACTGGTGTCTTATTGGTCTCATTTAAGTGTGTTATGTCCCAATCAAACCGTCGACCACTCTATTCCTTAACCGCTCAATCTATTTTGCTCATTTTTATGTTCATAAGTGGAGCCTGGCAGACCTCTGGAGAACATTCAACTCAAACTGAGCCTCACAGGCTTCCTGCTCCTTTCTAAGAAACTTAAATTCATTGTAACGTTTGTGATCCCCTCGGGCAGCTGACAAACTGACAAAAGACTATTACAATTTTCCTTGATGACAATGTCATGATGAGTCATGTGGGTGTGTGTGATTTCCGTTGCTTGCCAAAGTTCAAAGTCAAGCACTGCCCTTTATGTGCGCACATGCATGTTCATGCACATTTCCCTCCGATTGTATTTCATTGAAAAAGAACATAAAAGTGTTTGTCTGTGCATGTTTGTTTTTTAACTACTCTTCTTCAGGAGTAACCGTTTCCCCTCTTAGTGATCTAAACTCGTCTCACCGCCTCTTTTCACGCATCTGCAACTTTTCCACTCCCACGTGCACACATGTACACGACGCCTCTCCTCCATGTTTGTGGTTGTGTGCGTGTTACCGCGACACCAGTGATTGACAGGTCACCCTGCAGGGCATCCTGACATGTTGACAAAGGAAACACAGACAGTGAGAGAGAGACAGCGAGGAGGACTGGAGGGAAAACCTGCCCGGTGATAATTACACCACCCTTCACCTCCTCCACTTAACCACCTTAACCTTGACATGATGTAGATCAAAATCATTCACGTCGCTCTACAGCAAGCGTTTTCCAAGACAGAATGATGGTTAAAACTAAACTGTCACAGGGAGCTGACCAACATTTTGAAAGACATACTAATACTGGACACATTTTTCATTAACTTCATTAAATTAATTTTATGCCAACTTAAAAATCTGCAATGCTATCACAGCAGGACTCTCTTCAGCGCTCTGGCTACGTGATCTCATGGAGAAGCAGACGTAAACATAATGGAGATTTGCGTGGTGCAACTACTTGCTGTAGTATTAATTCACGTATCATTCACTCTTTCCATATTCAATTGAGAACGCATAATCAGAAACATTTTTAAAAATCTGAATTACTTGTTTAATAGAAGACTGGGATGGGGCCGAAGAGGTCGGTGTGTTTACCTGCAGAACTACAGCTCAAAAACCAGCAACAAGATATTACCATGGCTGTTGTGTGAGTCAGTAAAACTGTAATAAAAAACTTCAGAGTTGCATAAATCAGACAAATTAAATATGAAAATCGAGTTCGACATTTGATCCGAGCATAATATCAAAAGAAACAAACCAGTATTTGTTTATTAGTATCAAATTCATAGCCGTATAATGAAATAACAAATCATTTTGCGCCATCAGCTGCTCAAGGATCGCTCTCTCCGTTGCGGTCCGGCTCGAACAGTAACAATGTAATCATCCAGACTTCAAATATATAAATATCAAACTGTGAGCAGTTCAGCAGGCTGAAGACTGGATCTGTAAACCTGCACATTACCAGATTACCTGTGCCGAAGAGCATGTTTTGAACGGGCACTTCATGATCAAAAGCTTCAAATGGACCCTGCGGTACGAATATTTTCCCTGCCTCTGTTTCCAACATCTAGAACGTTAAATTTAGTTCAATGTAGTTCATTAATCTCATTTTAAAAGGTGGTAAGGACACATGTTTCACAGATCACAGCACAAATTAAAAGTTACATGCAAAACGTATATGATGTGACAGCGGCGAACAGGTTAACACCATCGAATCACTGGCTCATTTCAGCAGTTGCCGCGGTAGTTTTGACTTTGGAGGCCTTTCAGCATCAATCCAGTTCTTCTCACACGAGCACGCCCTGTCTTGAAGGAGCCAAACGTTTGAGCAAAGCTTTTCCAAACTCAGCCAACCCTCATTACCCTCCTCTGACTTGTCCAGGCTATCATCATCCCTCATTACACCCTCGCAAGCGTGTAGTTTACCACGTGCAGCTCACCGAAGGGATATAGATTCATAAAACATTCAGCGGCGTGCTACGTTTACACCCACTTTTCTAATGTAAACACAATGAGGGTGTAAAATGTCACTATGAATTTTTCAGGGTGGAAATTACACGGGCTGCTCGCGGGGCAGATTTCTTCAAACTGTTTTTTTGTAGCTCGAGGTTTTGTATTCGACTCTTCAGGGGCGAGAAAAGAAGATGGTGGCTGATTGAGGAAAACCACAAGCAAGAGTCACTGCGGTGATTACAGGTCGTAAATCTTCGCTGTTTAGAAAAGGGCGATCAAGAAATTCAACCGCAGGCTGAATCTGCTGCGCTTTCAGAAAAGACAAGAGAACAGATCAATGGGAACTTTCTACATTTCAAATTTGTTCGGAGGATTTTCCTACTTGCAGCCAGGAATAATAAAGGTTTACTGAAGATAATTTACCCTGATTTTACTCCGTGATACTTTATCCAGCATCCTGTACACTAGAGGAGAATTTAAAAAAAGCTTAAGCGACTTCATACTGCCAATATTTTGATTCAGAAAGCCCTTTTTAATCACTTCTTGACTCATCTTTCCGATCTTGAGCTGCAGCCTCCTTCACCTCCCTCGTCCAAAAACGACTTAGGGGCCTGAAAATCCTTTCGTAAACTTTAGTTTTCTTGTCCGCTTCCTTTTGACGCTGGAAGTGGATTTAACAGGTGAAATCAATAGGAAATGAGGGCTTTCACCTGGATTCAGGGGTCTTTTGATTTCATGAGAACGGCACGCAGTTTTTTTTTTGTGCCTCTCTCTGTGTGGGTACAACAAATACGCATTGTGTGTCGAGGAGGAGCCGTGGCCGCTGCAGAGTGTGTGAACAGCGCACTTTGTTTTGACTGGTGCCGTGAGAGAATTGTTGCTCTGCCAGTGAGGCAGTTCATGTGTGTTGATGGAGGCAGGTTAAGAGTGTCAGTCTTGCGTCTCGCGGATGCCCTGCCTTAACTGTTATTACTACAGCTATTCAGATGCTCCTCTGACACTTTGACACGAAAAGAGTGTGTGTGTGTGTGTGTGTGTGTGTGTGTGTGTATTCGGGGCTTTTGTAATGCACATGCCTACGCACATACATGGCTGTTGTGTGTCCTGTGCATGTCAGTGCGACTTTGTGACAAACGGGCGAAACATTTGACTCCAGGCTGTGATGTCACCGAGTGAAGCCTCCATTGTTTTGGGGTTTATCTGCCATTCGAAGGCACTGAACTTGTACTAAATAGACGGGGAAGTTATTACTGCCTTGTGTTGTGTCGTTGTTCTCGTCGGACAAACGAGAGTCAACAGGATTTCGTTTGAAGGTTTTCTGTTACTTTAATGAAATTCGGCTGGATGTGAGCGGCTCGTCGGGGCCCAGCTGGACGAATCGGGATGAGAAACTTCACATCGGTGTTGATCTTTATTAAATCCACTCTTGGTTTCGACTTACTTTCTATAAGCCTGGAAGTGTGTAACTACACCGGCGGCCTCATGATCCGATACTCATTATACACCAGGACAAAGAAAGCATTGTCGCTGGTCGGATGAAAAAAGGGGAGCGACGACGTTGTGATTCTAAGATCGTGAACGTAAGATTTGCCCTGTCAGTATCTGAGCAGGCAGAATAAAGGTCTCGTTATTGTTCTCTCTCTGTATAGAGGTGATCATTTGAAAGACGTGCAGACGGAAATATGCTCACGAAACAAGCACATATCGACATGAACTGAAAAATACATTGTTGTATAATTAAAATACAAGTTAATATATGGAAGGAGCTCACATATTGTCATTTTGCTTCAAGATTATATGTCAAAATCGAATGAATACACATTTTGATGATACAGTAGTCACATATACTGTTATTTAACAAACAATTACTTAAAATATATTTTGTCTGGCTTCCATAATAAACAGAGGCGGTTATCTCTGGTCTCTTCATAGCTTGTTTTGAGTCAGCGGGCGACGATGCGATTATAAAACATCAAAACATTTTCTGTACGTCATTTAATTCTTCTCACCCAGTAACTGGTTGCTATTTTCAACATATCATATTTGTAATGATCAATAAGTCAAATTATCAGATGAAATGACGAAGTAGCCAAAAATATCTGACAGTATGATTTATTTAATCACGCCATCTCTGACAGAAAGGTTCGGGCCATGTGGGGAAGCGCTGTATGTACTTTGACATCAGCGATGGTTATAATCATCCTGTTCGCACCCTGTATTTATAAAAACCATGAGACATGATGAGCAGGTATTACAGTGTAATACTGGCATCATTATTGTACTTATAAAGTATGCAGATTTTTCTAGAACATCATTATTTTAATGACATTGCGTGATAAAGATGAATCTGAACGATTCTGGCTAAACACTAATTATTCTTTAAGCCGTTCAAATCTAGACAAAGAACCTTAAATCACAACATAGTTTCATCGAGCGATTGATCTAAAAATCCGTCATCTAATTACAAACTAAAGAGCAGCTCAGTGTTGGTACAGTTGCACTTCGGGAAACAGTGTTAATATATCATCCCAGGCACTTCTAAGGGTGGGCCATATTTAGTATACTGCCATAATACCCTATCATCAATTCTCTTTGTACCGGCGGATTGTGGAGGCTCACAAGATTACAACAGGCAGTTTGAGTGAGGCACATTTTACAGGTGTAAGCTCGGGCTTTTGTCTGCACTTTGTGAGTGAAGCCTGTGTAAAGGCCGCTAAGACAGTGAGGCTGTGTGTTCGCCGCTACTGCTGCTGCTGCTGCTGCCGCTGTGGCTTTAAACACACAGTCAGGACCTCAAGCTGAGCAGTCGAGAACCCAAAAAGCTCCCCAGAGGGGGGGTTCGAAAGGCTCGACAGGGGACGCAGATATAAACTCTCTCTTCCGCATCGCCTTGCGTCTCCATCCTGTCCCAAATTGGCGACACGGTTTCTTGAGACGAATTCAAAGATGCGGCATCTCCAGGTTTGGAAAACAAATCTCCGCAAAGGTTTTCGTAAACAGAGGTCGAATCTCAAGAAGCGGAGAGACCGGATTACGTCTGCGCTGCACCAAATCCAGCCAATCCCCCACTTTAACCCCCACATCCCCTCCTCTCCTGTATCTGCTTCCACCTCAGCCACACGTGCTGACCAGGGTGGCTCCTAACAGACTAATGAGGGCCACTTAGGTGTCGGCATTAGGCTTAGATAGCAGAGTGACAGGGTGAGGACTTACAGTAAGTCCACTGTAAGTCCTTTGCTTTCTCGCCGTCTCTCTATCTCCGTCCTTCTGTCTCTTTCTACTTTTCTTTTTTCCGATTCTTCCAGTTGTTCTTCACCGTTTCTGTCTCTTTCCGTCTTAAATTTCTTTCTCTTTCCTTCGTTGAATTCTTGGTTTCTTTCTTTTTTTTCTCCTCGTCTCCAGTCAGGGCTTACAAAGGGCTCATATGGGGTCTGTGTGCAATGACTTCAGTGGCCACGTCTGAATAATTCAGGTGGGACTTTACCTTCAAATGCTGTCAAAACAATGGTATCGCTGTAACACCTGTAACCCCCCTGGATTTGCTCCACAATCATTCTGTCAAAACATCCCAGAATTTTTTAACAGTTCAGACAAAGAAGAAGAAAGTTTATCTCGTGGAATGACGGACGAAAACAAGACTTACCGTAAACACGTCTTCATAAATTTACAGAGAATACATGTATTTTTACCATAAAAAAAACAGGTGGAACTTGTGCTGTACAGTTGTGATGAAGTAATTTAGTAAAAAACAAACATTTACCGTTAATGACCAAGTTACAGCCAGCGGCAAAGGAGACCAGCAGCAAAAAGACTATTTCTAGTTCCTGTCACCAGATTGGAAAATCATTACGAGTTCAGCTTTGTCGTAAATAACTGGTGCTGTTAATAACCGTGATATTTAATAATGAAATATTAATATCATGTCAATAACACACGTACGATAATATTGTGTACACAATCCAGTGTCTCTTTAATGTATGCACCTTCCTGCCAGAAACCAGGAAAGGAAGAAGAAGAAGAAGCTGCAGTAAGAGTGAGCTCGCTAGATGCTAACACAGCGTGTTTGGTTGCTACTCGTTGATTTATTACCGCTTGGCAAAGTCATGTCGGAGCCGACAGACGAGAGCTACAGAAGATGTGGACCCAGTAAACGTTTGCTCGCCAGTGTGGGAGTTGTTTGGACACCTCAGTCTGCAGGCAATGCAGATCAACAGAGACCCGTAATTCATTTGTTTCGTGTTGAAATCTTCATAGGAAAAGTAATCAGAGCTGTGAAATAAACATTTGCACCATATTTGCTTCTAACACGTAGTAAAGTCCAAGTATGAAGGAACAAGGTGCTAATAGTGTGAGATCATTTCTGTTCTAATTTCTACTGTAGAGAAAAATCTTTGTAGATCATAATTTCTGTTTTATTTGGGGTCATAACACCTGAGAAGTGGCTCAGCGTTACCAGCTGACATTTCTCTTTAATCGCATGCAATTTTCTGTGAAGGACAGAAAAGCAACCAAAGCAAGATGGAGTCACACAGTCATGGCACTGCAGTGCGCCAAACATCAAAGCAAAGCAAGAAGTCACAGGGAAAGGCAGCGCTGATGATACAGCTATATAATTGGTTTTAATTATATGTGTGGTGGGTAATAACTGTCTCGCGGCAACCATCTCCCACAGCCAGAAAATAACCAGGGTTGGCACGGGAAATCAAAGTATAACCTCGTCATAAAGTTCAGGTTTGGCGAGCGGGTTTAAAGTTAGCGTTCCTCAATGGCACATAAATACAGCGCGATGGAAAAGGACCAGATCGCACCAATTTTCTGACAAAGGTAATTTGAGGTGTCATGCGGGACGGAAGACCTCCATCTAATTTCTGTAAGCCGCGGAGAAAACAAAGCGGTTATTCTCCTGCACACACGACGTCAACCCTCGAACTGCTCTAAAACTTCCAAAGCGATTAAGCTTTCCCTCCTCGTGTTATTTTTCTTACCTAACACAGCCTGTCACAAACCGTGCGCTGCCTCTTTAGGTTTGACAGGTGCAGCCTGACACGTCTCTCCCAGGCATGTGGTTTTTACTTTTTTGCTCGATTCAACAGAAATCCTGCAGAACGGAGACAAATGTCGAATCTGAACTTGTGGCCTTTGGACCGGAGAAACAGTTTCCCTCCTCTGGTGACAGGATTTCATGACAAGCTAACATTCAAATTTACTTTTGACATATTTCACAGGACACGATCATCTCAAGCTGTTGATCTTGATATCTATATAAAGCACCGATGGAGAGATATTTATCTGATGTGATGGAGGAAGCAGTCAGATGCTTTCCTCCTCTACACAAAGTAACATACTCGAGTAACATACTCATGGCAGTAAAACAGAATTTGTTGATTTTTTGGCCACTTGGGGGCAGAACAACAAGCCGTTAACACAACATTGACATATTATCACCTTATAAATCTAATGTGGTTAATGTGTGAGCTGACTTTTATCTATTTACCCATTGTCAGACAAAGAGCGACGCCAACATGTTTTTGTCCCACAGTTTTTTTTCTCCGTTCACCAGCTGGTCAATAAATTTACCTGTGTCCAGTTTGGTGCTGTCCAGGTAGCATACACTTCTTTTTTTTTTAGGTTTTAAGATTTGTTTTGTTCTGTTCATGACGAAACAAGAACAAAGAGCTAAAAGATGCTAAAAAAGGTGCAGAGCTGGTGATGATTCTGAAATTATCATAGCAGCTTTAAATGCACAATATGTAATTCCTGCCACTAGAAGTAAGAAGTGTTGGATCACAGTCGTCGTCGTACAGCAACCGAAGTCTATCGGACATGTTCAGGGATGAGATGGTGTTTTAAAGTTTTATTCGGGTCAGTCCCATTCACCGACTTCCTTCCTCACTCTTTGACGTATAGCTGATGTTTTCCCGGAAGTTAAAGCAACAGGCGACCAAATGAAACACACAGTTACTTTTTCATTGGAAATATTTAGAATAACCGCACAACTCAATAAGTTAGCCTGTAAAACTTACTGTGAGACTGATGCATCTCATCACCGTCAAGATACATCATTTTCCAAGAACACTTAATTAAATGAGATTATTATTATTATCATTAATCTAATTATTGTTGTTGTTGTTGTCGTTGCTCAAAGAGCACCATTATTAACTATAGTGTTAATATACGCTGTCTCTCCAGCACACGAACATGTTTCACACCTTTACGCACCAACAAAGCAACATCTCCCGTCTCTGTACAGATACACAACTGCAGAAAATCTTGACTTCACGTTCACAGACTTCTAAGTTGGGTGGATTTTTCTGACTCTGTCGAGGTTTTGTGGGGTGCAAAGAACAGCTTTGATGTCACCATATATCTTCCTGATCTCTCTGGCTCCACTCTGGCCTCTGCTACCTTCAGGTTTTACTTAAAGCACCACCGAACGTCTAATTTAAGGCCAGGCTTATGGAAATTGGACTTAATATACTGCTTGTCCCTTTCCCCCCCCTCAAGTACCCTAACAGTCCCCTCTGAGTTGGGGAACGTAACTCACCGGTAAAAGGTGTTTGACCGAAAAACCAGGACTGAAAATGTGTTCTGCAGCTCTACTTTCAGCAAACCTTGCTTCAAAAAGACGACAACTGCAGTCACATTTATATTCAGAAAAAGATGCAACGGAGCATTTAGTGACGTGTATTTTATAGAGATTATGAATGAAACATCATCAGTTTGCGTCTGTGACAGTGAGTGCAGCTGGTTTTAATGTTGTGAAGTTCATGTTAGTGGCCAAAACACAGGGAAGTCCCTCCAACAGTCAGTCAGAAAAAGCAGTTGAGAACGAACAATGAAGCTAAACATGACGCCAGAACAAACACACAGGTATAGTCATGTCTTTTCTGCACAAGCACCTTCTCAAAATAAAACGGCTGAAAAGCACCGGAGTCGCAAAAGTGTTATGTCAGTGCTGTTATTTTGAGACCTTCATTTCTGTAGTTCTTCGAACGCGGTTGCAAAGAGCCATCGAGTTACGAATACCTGTCGTACAGTCAACTTGAATGCTAAGCTGCTAAGTGACGGCTCATAAAGTTGACTGTCAGGTGTCAGAGGATGATATCGACCAGCTGAAGGAGACAAAAACAACACACCTCTGATGACACTGATCTTAACCCTCTATACTGCATTTAAAATCAGTGTGTAAACGTGTCTAAGTGTTAACTGCAAATGTAAAAAAATTAAACTAAAACTCCTTTATCCACAAGTTTTCTGCAAAGGTCGCTGGGAAACGATCATGAGCGACACTTCCAGTGCTCAGCAGAACTAGCTTGAGTAAAAAAAAATCATAATAGCTGATGACTAGCTGCATTTTCAAGGCTTTAGCAGCGTTAGCTAAGTGGGCTAAGTAATAATAATATTGTTTTTCACTCAATAAAACTGCTAACCTAGATGAATGAACGAGGATTAGCTTGGTGTTATGATGGAAAATGGGTTTAGGTTAAGTGACAGGATGCACCAGAAGTCACGCCCATAGTTAGCGCAGTGGTATCATAAGGTGGATAACTTCTTACATGGACATCTACAGTTTACTTGTGCATTAACAGTTAATATCGTAAATTAACATAGTTTAAATTATATATATAACTAGTTAATGAACAACATACTTTGGTGGTGTCATGTGCACACGTCATATATTGATTATGTTGTACTGTGTTATCAAGTATTCATACACCTGTTAGAGATGCATCACTGGAGGGGTTGTGATTGATGAAAAAACATTTATAAACAAATACTTTTATACTGGATTACAACTACATTATAACCCATTGTAAACCATTTCCAAAGGGTTTGTACGCTGCTTTAAAATGCTAAATATGGGAGGTCATCACACCTGTTTTCATTCAAGGTGAAAAGTTCACTAGTAACAGCAGAAACTATAATAGCATATTTGTGCTTTTGCATGTTTAAGCATATTTTCTACAAATCACATATGATCTATCCATAAAATCTATTTGAAGTCCCTTTAAACTTTGTTAAGCGGCCGTTGTTGTCTGTGTACACAGACATTTACTTATGTTATCACAAATCTTTTTCACAGTTATCTGTCATAGTTGTAATGTCATGCAGACTTTCTGCACAACCACGCCTGGATCAAGTGATATCGACCAAAATAAAATGCAGATTTTTCCCGTTTCCTTTGTGCATATCTGTTCTGCACCACACCACAGCCCAGTTATGCAGAGGGCGATCTTTTGTATACACAGGAAACTGATACACGCAAATGCTTTGCTTTGCATTAAATCACCTTAACAAAACACGTGCACCAGGCCAACGGTCTGTCTCATCCTCCATCTGCATTTGAATAAAAATGCACCTTGACGTTGAAAGAACAAGAGCGAGAAGGGAAAAAAAAAAAAAGAGCAGCCTTGAAATGTAAGCGGTCTGTCCTTGATATCCCCTCCAATTTATTCTGCCTGTCTGTCAGCACTGCCATCCATCTGTAACATGAAGACAATGATGAAGCTGTCTCTCATTTGGCAGCTGTGGCCACTTGTCAGGAGCCGACCAACTCCTTTGCATGCAATGCGAACGCCCCAGCCTACCTTACAGCAGCCCAGTCTTCATATTAAGCAGGTAGAGCTGGTTGGAGACAATCAGTAATGGAGGTGTAAGGCTTGTTGCAGCAGTAGAAAAAGGGAGGGGTGAGCATGAATTATTCCAACTGTGCTTGTGAATAGTGTTGACATCTGCATATGACAATGCAATGAAACAAACCTCGAGCAGCTGCCGAGACAGGTGGGTTTAATGCAAGAATGCAGGTTTGAAAAAAATGACCCGAAACTACGTGGCCGTGCCAAAGACAAGGCACGGCAACAACAAAAAAGCCAACGAGGTGACACATGCGTCCTTAAGAAACGTCCACACGGGTTTGGAAAGCTGACAAAAGTGCAGCGATTCATTACACCTGATGATGAATACGCCCAGAGGAAGAAAAAGAAGCAGCTTTAGCCGCATGTCTGTGAACAAACAACACATCCGCACGTGCTTTAATTAGATAAAGGGCTCACATCATCCGAGGCTTAGTGGAGAAGATGAGTAATTATCAGTGATTGTTGTATATAAATAAAATGACAAATGACAAACAACTGAGAGCTGATGACAACGAAAGGACGCGGTTAACTCGGTTAATGGGCGACGCATGCGGTTTCTTCTCTGATAATGGTACATTGTGAACAACAAATCTGTTGAGATTAGCAGGAGGAGAGCTAGTTAGCTGTTAGCATCCAGTGGGCAACAGTGTCCTGCAGTGTGTTTCGGCTAATTGAGCTTTTAGAGCTAATGGAGCTAACAGCTAATGGCGGTAATAGCTAACACCGCTTTCCAGACAACTCAGAGCAAAAAAAATATCCGAGCCCCGACTAGAAAAAGTACAACGTAAGAGATGAGCTACTGTTAACCTGCACGTATGTCAACATGTGGCTTCTACATAAGCTCCTTTGTTGTCTATTGTTCAGTGCCGATATTTGATTCAGACACGTCTCGTATTTTGTCACTCACATCAATAAAACCACAGTTGTGCGCTGCTGACAGCTGAGCAGCTTGTTGACAAAGGGAGAGATTTACACTTTCACTTCTCCTGCCACAAATTTGTCGGTCGAGATTTGGGGATTCACACCCCGGCTCCAAGATCACAACCTCCCATTCTGGTCTCCCAGCTGGCCCACTGGAGCAGCACAAACAGACTGACATAAACAATGTGTTAAGTCATTTCTCTGCCTGGCTGCGGCTTCTACCAGATATTTTGAGGATTGCACAACTTACCCAGTGACACTTTAAGGAGGAAGCAGTGATGGATGGAGTCCGAGCAACTGACAAAACTGAAGAGGAAACTTTCTCGTGTTATTGTGGAGACACTTTCATCAACCGGAGGAGGTGTCCGACTGGACGATGGAAGAAAATACCAGAAAGGAAAACGCTCCTCCACAAACTCCAGAGCTGAAATACTCTTCAGTGTGTATTTCCGTTGTCATGCTCATGAACAAATATAAGAGCGAACGTTTCCCGTAAAGACTGAAACACTAAGAAACACATAAATCTTTTGCATTGACATCATAATCTTTGTTAACTGAGGGGCAAACCTTCAAAAGAAGACAATGATTAACTGTCCAAGATGTCTACTACTGTTCAGTCTGAGATCTGAACTGAAGAAGAGAGAGATTTGTGAGAAACATCTATTTTAGGGTACCAGTTTGTGTTTGGTTTAACGTGGAAACGCTGTCGGAGTAACCTCGGGTTGAGGGTGACGTTGATTGGTTGAACCACTGTGTTCGGCCACAAGCACAAAACTTGAAGCCTGCGCGATGGATTCCTTGTGAATCCTAGAAACATTCCCATCACATGAATGCTGGTTTTTGCCGATAGGCTCGTTCAGATTTCTGCATTTAATTGGACTTAATGGCTCAAATGACCTCAGAGTTGGAGGCTGATACAGTATATAGCTACATATCATGACCACAATGGCTGTAAAGTTGAGAGAGATAAGAGTGTCCACTTACTTTTGACCGTATAGTGTAGATAGACAGACCTCTGACGAGGTCACGGATGAAAAGGCAGAGCAGAAAGACAAAAGAGACAGAGAGAGACAGAAGAGGCTGATTTATTGAAAACAATGTGGAGACGGGATGGATCTGGGCATCGAGGGAGCATTCCTCCCCGACCAGACGTGATGGGGAGATGGAGAGAGAGAGAGAAACAGAGATGTGGCGAAGAGCTGAACAAGAAAAGTCAGACACGAGAAATCAAAGCAAATGTTTCAAAGTGAGAAAAAACGGAGGGGTCGGCCAGGAAGACCGGCAAATAGGTGGATGATAGATGAGATGAAGGGCAAACAAAAGAGACAAAAAGTTACAAAAAAGGAGAAGAAAAAGGAGGATGAAAGGCTGAGAGGAGAGGAGGGATTAGGGGAGGAGAAGAGGGAGAGGGCAGAAGGAGTTACAGAAGCGAAAAAGGAAGAAGAGACAGAAGGAGAAAGAAAGATCAGAAGGGAGACAAAATATTACTGACACAGATAGACGAGGCAGGAGGAGATAAAGAAAGGAGGGAGCGAGGAAGAGGAAAAAAGGAGAAAACAGCTTTTCTAAGCCAGCCAGGAGGAGAGTGCCAGCTGTGTTTATCTGACCTTTGACCTCAAGGCCACTCCAATCTCTACAAGACCCCAGTCTGACTAGCAGGCGCACACACACACACACACACACACACGCACACGCACACACACACAGTCAGTGTATGTACCTCACCACAGTGCGGCTGCAAACAGTGGATTACTGAGGCACTACTTTACCTGATTAAAACAGAGCAAAGGTTAGACCCACGGACCGGGGCAGGAAATACAGACATTTGTCCGAGAGGTGAACACACCTGGTAGAAAACTAAACCATCCTCCAACAGTACGGGTCATTTACAACGTGACTCTTAATTAATTTTGGGAGGTTAGCGTAGTTTCTCACCAAGAACAGTGTTTTGTTTCTGTCGTTGTAGTCGGAAGATTGGAAAATAAAAATGGAGCCAGTTTTTGAAAATATCTCAGGAGAGAAGGAGTCCCTGCAGTCACACAATCGATAACATTGTCTCAATACGCAGCTGAAAATAGTCCCCAAAGTTAAGATATATAGAGAGCAGCTCAGTCAGCAGAATAAATGCTGGCAATGTACAATCCTGCTAACTACGTTGAAACTTAACACTTCTTTTGGTTCAAATTTATGTTTTGAAAACGCTGTGCTTATGCTCTGGTTAGGTTTAGGCACAAAAAAACGAAGTTAGGGTCAGAAAACGATCACGATTTGGAGTAAAATACTTGTTTTGGTCACGACAAACACGGCTGGAAAGTATCCCGAGGTCTCCCCAAAAACATCCAGTAATGCCACAAACGTAGTCTTGAACTGTGGTCAGTGGCTTCGCAGCATTCTCGCCTGTAACTCCCAGTGTCCCCTCAAATATTTGGCAGTTAACTTTCTGCAAAGACAACACATTATTGGTTTTGGTCTCCATCACAGTCCCGTCATCACTCTGATGTGGATCGTCGTACCGTTGAGGGACTCAAACAGCAACGATTGTAAAAAGCAGAGGTCAAAATCGGTGCAACAGAGGTCGCTCAAGTTTCTGTTCAAGATCCCAAAAACAATGGATACTACATTTCCCATAATGCATTCAATATCATCTTTTTGGTTAAACCTGCTAAACCTCCCTGCCTGGTAAATGCCTTTCAAACTCCACACCCCAGTTTGTAACACAGGCTTTCATGACATCAGGATTATCTCCTCAGTCTAGACTTTAGACATCATAGTTTTCACAGGCTAAGTCGTATTAATCAGGGCGCGTAAACTAACTTATTAAAGAGGCAGCCGACTGGTTTCTCAACACATGCTTGATTATAGTGTGAAAGGTTTGTTTACATCAGTAAAGTTTACAAATGCTTCAATTATGCATGCAAAAACCTTTAATCTGTATGCTCACTTTCAGTTAGATAATGGATTTTGAAGAGCACGATCAAATATATACATTTTTTACTATCTTGAATTTTTTTTTTTTTTTTTTTTACCTCACAGACACAAACAGACGTGGAAGAAAAACCAAAGAGGGGAAGTTTTTCTGCTTTTTGTGCCAGAAGAGGAGAGCTGCTCCCTAATCCTGCAGCCCTGGCCTCTGGCAATCAGCTCCCCTCTCACAGGCCAGACACACACAAACACACACTTACACGCACTTACACACAATGTGTAGGCCAGATCAAAGCCTGACAGCCTGCGCAGACCCCCACTGCAGCCTGAAATATGTCTGCAGGCCTCCATGCCACACCTCTTTTTCTCCTTTCCCCCCCTCGACATTTTATCCCCATCTTTTAAATTTCTCCCTCGTTTCTCACCCTCTCACCCTCTCGCCCTTTATATCCTCTGTCCCCAAACCTCTGTTTCGCTATCTCCCCCCTTTTTTTTTTCTCCCCCTTACAGCTCCTGCATCTCTCTTTTCTATCCCCGTGAAATATGTCCAGCTGGATTTAGCTTCTTCCTCCTCAGCACTCAGCTCACAAACCCAAGAGAGAAAGAGGAGCAGCTGGTTTTACACAACAAGAGGAAGGGA
Source organism: Pagrus pagrus (assembly GCF_965226575.1). NCBI lineage: Eukaryota > Metazoa > Chordata > Actinopteri > Spariformes > Sparidae > Pagrus > Pagrus pagrus. The sequence continues at coordinate 4,562,316 of NC_140198.1, forward strand.
TGGCTGGATGGATGGATGTGGGGGGGGGGGCGGCGGCGGGGTAAGAAGGTAGATGGGAAAAGAGATATGGGGAGTGAGAGAAGGAGAAATATGGGAGAAGGTGACAGAGGAAGGCTCGGAGATGGAGAGAGACAATGGACATGGAGGGGGGAAGTAGAGGCAGACATAACAGAGGAGATTTGCTTATGTCGAATCTGAATGTAGATTTCAGCCTCGTTCCTCCACTGAGAGAGAGAAATACTACGTTATTAAATAAATACACACCTCATGATGTACAATGACATTCAGTGACAATGCAGTGTGACCTGTATACAGAGGCAGATTTCCATTTGCTGTTTTACTGACGATTACCATAATCATTTTTTTTTAACTTCGACAGGAGCTGCCATCTGCAAATATTACAGAAAGTGATCAATTAAAAAAAGACAAAGAATATAAAGAAAGTAAACAAGTAAACATCTTTCCCCTGCTTCAGTTTCTTCTGGGTCCTGCTATTGTGCATTCTGTCACTCAGACCACATTAACACCTGGTACTAGAATTTGATCTATAGAAAAGATAATCTATGTATTACATATGCCGAGTTTACAAGAAGGGGCAAACAATTAAGAGTTATAAAGCAAAACTTCATGATTTTTAAAGGGAGTCTGGTGCTGATATGCAGCTGCCTCAAACTACACACCGAAGATCGAACACTTGAAAAATGGCAGGTGCAAAAACAAAAACAAGTTTGGATTGTTTATTATCCAGATGTCCCTTTTAATACCAGATGCAAACGAGGTGACTCATCGTTTGCTGTGAAGCACTCAGCAGATCAGAGCCATCGCACACCTGTGCTCTTCACTGCTGTGACAAGTCAAAATGGCGGCTGTGAAAAGCCTCGGGATCGTTCAGTCTCACCTGTTGCCTTGAAAATACACTTCTATACCACTGTCACATAGAAAAGACATTTATATGATCGTATACAGAATGATAATGATTGAATGATCAGACTGGGACATCAGTGTTGGATTGTAACTAAGTACATTTTTACTCAAGTACTGTACTTAAGTAGGGTACTTAAGTTTCAGGTGTTTGTTCTTTACTCAAGAATTTCCATTATTACACTACTTGTATTTATTACATCAGTAACGAGTTACTTTGGACACGACACGCTGCATCAGAGCCAAAGTGACAGTGGTCACACCAACCATATTGGCATTTGTACAAAATATGTCACATCACATTCACATTACATGTTTATGACCTGACTTTCTTATCAGGAGGTGGAGGTGATGATGGTGGAGTTTCAGATGAGGAGGCTGCCAAGCACAACGACTGCATTTCAGCATTCGCAAGCCGTGTTTGTGGCGACCGAAGCAGATATTTTTATACCAAAACATGATCTGTTCCTAACCAGACAATAAAACAGAGTCGTCACAAGATGGAATTGAAGGTTTGTGAATGTTTATTCTGGCGACTTGGCTCAAAGAAACTCTTTGTTTCTCGTCCTGTAAGTCATACAAACTCTTAAACCAAGACCATAACTTCTTTAACCAAATGATACGAGTGCCTGAACTTTACCAAAAAAGCTAAAGATGCTGTAGTTTCTTTGAGAGAATGTTGAAATGCAAAATCTGAAAAACAAATGACATGTCATGTTTATTGAAAATGTAAATCAGTACGTCTGTACATTTCCTCCAAACCGTATTCGATGTCAGTCCTGTATCACCGTAAAAATGTAGGCGACTTGTTTATAATAATTTCTGTTTAGTTACTCTGTTTTTGTTGGTGTTCCTCTGGCTGCGCAGGATGTTTCACCTTTTTACAGTTTGTCTCCGCTTTGAGCTCCCAAAAGACCCAGAATGAAACAGAAAATATTCATTAGAGCTCCTGATGCGGCTGAAATGAAAACGCACACGGAGCCAAAAGATGCGGATAAGCGGCTGAAATATGCAGCTGGGAACAGGCAACACGGGTTAAAGCTCGGCGCTCAGAGCGAGCACTTTGTTCAGATTAAACTGAAGACAAACTACATTGTTATCGTTGCCAACAACAACCATCAGGGGCTGAAAAGAAAAGAGCGCCACCTCTTATCAACATAAATTCCAGGTGAAGAGACGGCAGCGTCGCCCACGCAGCTCGCGAATGAAAGAAAACCGAAGAAATCTCTCGGGATTTACCACATTAAACTCACCCTCACTCACCACAGATGAGAACACTGACTAAACATCTACAGGCTTCTTTCACATCGTTTAATCACACCTATACTTAACATATTAATTTGGCATTTGAGGATTAGCTTGGTAAATTACAGTGGCGACTGTTGATTTCTATGATAGACAGAGTGCTTTGGGTTTTAGCACACCCGTCCGAGGAATGAGTCACAGCATTATACTTCTCAGACTGAGACAAACAGAGATTACTGGGCTTACCTACTGCCACACAGGTAGACACTCTGTCAAACACACATGCAAGACACACACACACACACACACCGCCAGCAGCTAAAGCTTTAAGACAACTAAACACGAGCACCAAAGGAATGAAACTGGATCCAGTACTGTTGCAATCAATTTAAGCGTTAGAAAGGTTTCTGATCAGAATTTGAGGTGGTTTCAGTTCGTTAAAGGAGCCTTTGTTTCACTCCCAAACATGCATCAGTTAAAAAATGTTACTGTCTTCTACTGCCATGAAAAGTCTTGTGCAACTAGGTGGTTTTTTTCAGAAGCATGTGCAGCTTATGCAAGAGGCGAATATTTCAAAATGTGCATTACCAAACGGATTCTGTTGAATTGTGTCTGGGAAGTTGTTGCACACGACACAGACAGAACGACGTACCAGAAGCCGTCACTGCAGTTGTTGACTATTTCTGACATCAATACTAAAGTGAGACACGGGATTACATAATCACACAATGGTTTTAGATATGAATTTGTTTATAAATCACAATTTCCATAATTGCACAACCAGACAGGCTCAGAATCTGCAGCTCCCTTTGTGTAAAACATCCAGCCGTCAGTTTCCTGTCGAGTAACGAGGAGTTACTTCATGAATATTTAATTACTAAAGTCTCATTGTCTTTATACAAAAAGACACTTAGTTAGAAACTGATGTTCATGCTGTTAATATGCATCTAAATTACATCTCTAGACTTTTATTGTGAAATTGTATTTTGTATTTAAAATGAATTGACGATCTTGATTGTATTTAACCTTCTGTATATCTGTTGGGTGAGCTTTTAATATAAGCTGTGCAGGTTTCTAACTCACACATACTTTTTATGTATATTTTTTAATTCCCTTAAATGTGTTTTGTTACATTTGATACATTCAGTGTTGTAAAAAAGTATTCAGAAGTCATGCTTTGGTAAAAGTGAATAGTACTTGAATAAAAGTATCTGATATTTAAAAAACTTAAGATAGAATCACTATTAAAAGTAAATTAAACGGATATTTATATGTATATTTATACTGTAATAGATCAAATTGGATCCTATATTCAGCTTTTACCAGCTTTTCTTTTTCTGATAAAAATAAATTGATTTCAAAATGCAATGCTTTCACTCTGCTGCAGCCTGATATCAGCAAAGTACTTCATACCTACAGTTATCAAATAAATAGTGAAAAGTTCAATATTTTCCTCCAAGAATGAACTTGAGTGGAAGTATAAAGTAACAGAAGTTCAGTGCATGAGTACTTTTACTTGATTACATTAAATCACTGGGTTTTAGGCAACAAATGCACTTTGGTTAAAGGTTAGAGAAAGATTGTGGTTTCTCAGTTACATATATATTAACATGTTTGTATCAGTCCTTTTTTATCCGTTGTTCAAATGAATGAAATACACTGATGCAGTCTACAATCTTCAAAGTAACTGGTAACTAAAGTTACGAAAACTACAATAAAACTACAATATTTGCCTGTTGTGTAGTGGAAGTAATGTAGTAATAGGGAACTAAGTACTTAGGTATTTATAGTTTATAGTTATATTCAATCTCTGGATACATAAGATAAGATACATTGTGATTTGTTCTCCTAAAAAACAACAATACAACAACAACATGATTATTGAATCTGTGTGTAAAACAGAAGAAATACAAGAAAGAAGTGTGTTAATGTCGAGTTGTGCCACATGTGTTTGCAGACCGTGTTTAAGATTCTCACTAACAGCTTCATAAAGACAGTCTGTAAAAACCTGATGACAGATCACGATGCTCATTTAATTTATCGTCTCATTGTTGCGTAATGTCTGGCGAGTTAATTCTTCATTTGAAGTGCAGCACTATGCACCAAAAGTTTGTCCTGTTATGAGACAGGTGGGGTCACGCTGCCTCACCGACAAGATCTTTTATTAGGGTCGGCTTTTTAAAAGGAGAGTTTAAGTGTCCCGAGATGATCTCAGTGTTGTTTCAGAGCCTCCGCCGCCCCAAAGACAATAAACTCCTGGAGGAAACAACGACTCCCCGGAGAACAGTCTGCATGAAAAACAGTTAAATATTCCAACAACACTGATGAACAATTATATCCTTATATAAAACAAATGAAATCATTAGATTGCATTAAAGGTTTTATGTGATTGAAGTAAATTTCTTTTGATTTAATTCAATTCTACTTTGTTGTCATTATAATTGCATACAATTAAACATAGTTTTGTCATTCTGAGGTCATACAGCCTGTCTTTGTTGTCATGATGGATTTGTTTATTATCATATCAACAAAGTATGGAACAGGCGGTTGTATACGGGGGTATTGGTATCAAATATGGCCTCCTCCATCTTTTTTTCCAGCCTCGGACGACAACCTGTTACTCGACCAAAACTAGACCTCCGCCAACGCCCAGCGGTCCCCTTTAATCCTAATCCGATATCAAATAAAACGTATTTGAATCCGCTAGATCCGGGTTTAATTTAGATCACATCAAACTGGATACCAGCCACCTAAATACGTCCGACTTTTTTTCATCAAGATCCATAAAATTCAACATGGTTCGGTCCAGAATAGACCCCATTAACCAAAAGTTAAAGGGGGTCTATTCTGGACCGAGACCAATCCGCCATCCAAGTTTCATGGAAATCCCTTCGGCAGTTTTTGTGTAATCCTGCTGACAAACCAACAAACGGACACGGGTGAAAACACGACCTCCTCGGCAGAAGTAACAACATACTTAGGTAACACAATGTCTGTTAAAGCGTGAAAAATGGAAAATGTGCGTGTGTGTGTGTGTGTTGCTGTTTCCTAGTTGAATTTACCTTCAGACTTTTACGTCCATTATGTTTGGAGACACTGTATACTGTCGGCCACACTGAGTCAATGGGGTGACTCCATAATAAATGTGCTTGTTTGAATGACAGCGCTCAAATTACAACACACACACATATATCCTAACATATAGAGACAGACACAAAGAAACACACGCCCTTATATACGGACGGACACACACACACACACACACACACACACACACACACACACACACACACACCTCACCCTCAACCCAATTCCTCAGCCGTCTACTGCATACATTGTCTGCTGCTCCCGAAAAACGAATTAGTCACACATGTTTGCGTTTGTACACAAACCCTCCCAGAAACAAACACAACAGACACTCAGGGTCATACATGCACGCACGCACATACACACACACACACACACACACACTCACGCATGTGTATAATCACACACACACACACACACACACACACACACACAGAAACACGTGAAGATGTTTAATAGCGCACACATGAAGACAAACATGCCAAAATGAGCGTACTCCTTTGCAACACGAGCACACACACGAACAATCACACACACACACACACACACACTCACACACACTCACTCACACACACACACACACACCCACACTCCACTGGTGGTCCTGCTTGGAGAAGAGCTAAAGCTCCGTCTCTTTTGTCTCTCGTGGGAGGCCCAGACAAAAGCAACAACCTGACAGGTAAACAAGCCGTCGTGTTTGGGCAGACCTACCTGAGAAAGGCTCTCACCCTTCTCAGCCTCACCCGACACACCCTCCTCCCACCTCTCTCCCACCGTCACCACGGTTCCAGTCTGCGGCTTTTCTTTCCCCGACACTCCCACCTTTTACCCTCGTCCGTCCGGCATTTAACTCTGTTTCGCAAACCCGAACAGAAGTGCTGTGATCTGCAGTCGAGGTGCAAATTAGAGGCCATGACGGGTGAGAACGTTGGATGTGGCAGCCATTTTGGAGGTACGATAGCTCCACAGCAACAACGTGTAAACAATAATCCAACAGATGTGGCTAAATAAAACTGGCCACTTGCACACTGATTACTGCAACTTGCTGAAGATATAAGCAACCTAAAATAAAAGCTTGAAGTGATTAAAAGTGACAAATTTAAGGTATTTCTACTTATTTTCTGCAACTTTTGTCTTTATCTCTGCTGTTTCTCAGGGGGGAATATTGTACTTTTTACTCCACTTCATTTATTTTACACCTGTTGAAGCTACTTTTGACACAAAAACACAAAGTCTACAATAAGTTCATGAACTGTGCTGTTAAAGTAAAGATTGAACCAGCGGTTAACAGCCTTTTTGGCTCATGACTCCTTACATAAACACAGTTGGGACCTCCTTATCACAGTTTAAATGTCTATTAGTTGTTAGTAGTTCCAGTAAAGAGGGATTTCCCCTCAGACGTCCTCATGTAGTTTACTTTTGATCAAACTGTTCGAAGATTAAAGAGGGCAAGATTTCACAAAGTTTCATATCAATCAGACACACTTTGATGAATCACTGTTAATGATACTTGTAACCTAGTTAATTAAACATCAGCTACATCACAACTTATCTTTTAATCTGTTAAAGTCGTTATCGATAACATTTCAGCCGCTACATGTGCGTTTCCATCTCTCCTCCTCCGACGCATTCACATCCCGACACCGCTGTTTGAATCATGTCCACTCAAGTGGTTGCCAGTTTGTCGCGCTAGCTAGCTAGCTAACATTAGGGCAGTACAGTTTGCTGGGTGCATCGCTGTAGTAATCAGCCATTTTTACTTTTTTTTTTCTCCCACAAACTGGCAACTACGAAGACTCTTTAGTGGATGATACCACATGAAACCAACAGCGTTATACCGTTGGCACAACTCTTACACGGACAGAATCTGTAGACTATTAAATCCACAATCATAATAATGCTTTTAAGGAGAAGATATTTTTATCCTGCAACTTTCCAAAAGCTCTGTAGATGTATATTAAAAGAAAAATGATTCGTCTTTCTGTTGGTGCTCACGTGTCCTCTGCCTTTGTATTTGAATGTTGGCTCCATTTTAGGCCCTCAACATGATTCTTCGGAGATTAATCATGCAATTGCTCTTCTAGTTTGTTCATTATGCCACTACACACCCCACCAGGGCAGGTTTCATTGTATAAAACAGGACATTAAGACGTGTTTCACAAGACGGAAAGAAAGAACAAAAGATGTGATGATCTGGCTGGGCTTGTGCGTGACATCATGCAAAGTGGCTTAAAGTTCAGTCGAGGTTGGTAATACAGGTTCATAAATGTCATGGTTGACTTAATGGCGTTTTTAAATGAGGCTACATTTGTTATTTCCAGGGCTTCAAACCACAGAGAAAAGTTTTTAAATGCTGTTTCAGAGGTTTTTCTCCCCAAGAATAACATTTTCACTGCAATGCTTGAAAATGTGGGACTTTCTTTTGCCAGCAGCTTCACTCCAAAAATAGCATCATCACATCTCCATACTGGTAAAAATCTTTATTATCTTTATTACAATGGGTTTCACGATTCTTGGCAAACACTGACTGTTTGTCAGCTTTGGCACGGAAACCGAAATGCATCATGATAATTAGCAAATATTGGTCAAACTAAAAATATCAGAGCTTTAGGCCGATGACATTCGGTTTGATGTGTGTATAATTCTCCCTCACACACAGCTATCTTAAGTGCACACACACACATACACACACACTGAAGCAACAAATCCTTGCCAACTTCAGCCTTTCCAAACAATTCAAAACATTTGGGAATAAAGCCTCGCAGCGTAAGACAAGAGTCTAACAAAAGCCACCCACACCTGCTTCATCACTGGAGTGTGTTTCTGCTGTTTCCCCCCCAACTAAACACTGAGGAGAGGTTTGTTCATTCTGCAGAGCAGATGTCAGATGGTGGACGATCACGACCACAGGGACGGACGAGGAGGAAGAGCGAGTGTCAGGAGAAAAGACGCGAGTGTCAAGAGACTCTGGTGAAAAGGTGATCAGGGATTTAATGGAGTGTAAACACAGATTACCTTATTACTGTTTTCTCACCTTTTCTAACATATTGTTTATAAAAAGGTCGACTTTGTAAGCTTTGGGCTGGCGACTGAATATCCCAAAGCCTCAGTATCTAGTATCTCTTACAAAGTCGACCTTTAAGTAACACACGCTGTCTTATGACTTTTCTGAGATGAACTCGGAGAAAACAGCACACAGTAAGCGAATGCATTAAAGCATAATAGATTTTCGGCTACGCGGTATTTGGACAGCGATTGTGCTTTATGATGATCACCAGTGAGAGGTCACTTTTTATTGAAAACTACATCATCAGATAAGCCTGACAGAAGTGGGGGAGCAGCGAAGGCAGGAGAGCTGAACGCTGTGTTTTACATGAGAGGCCACGTGAAGCCGTTTGCGTGAGCTGCTGTGGGAAAACACTCTTTCCTGACTGAAGATAACCAGAGTCCCTCAGTTCATCCTCCTCCTCCTCCTCCTCCTCCTCCTCCCTTACTCCTCTTTAACCTGGCCTGCTCCGTCAGTCAGGCTACTGTGTTAATGTTTTAGCATCAGTGTGTGTGTGTGTCTGTGTTCACCTGTGTCTGGCTCAGTCCTCAGCATGGGAAAGAATGAAGGACAAAGAAACCAGTTGCTCCCTTTAGCATAAAGTTTAAATGCAGAAAATAAACATGTTTACATTAAGGACATGGCCGCTTTGAGTGACAGCTAGCAGCGAGCTAGCAGCTCGGCTAATTCCAGTCACCGATTTTGACCTCTCGGCCCTGTGTGATTGCAAATATCTGACAAATCATGTCGCTTGCTGTGTGGTTAATTGGACTACGAGACCAGAGTGGAGGGAGAGACGCTGGTGCTTTGGATTAAGACGTTAACGGGCAGAAAAGATTCTGGAGCTGGCAGCCACGGGCAGAGCCGTGGAGTTTCTGTAGGAATAAACATCCGGAGGGGATGGAGAGCGCAGTGTTTTCTTTTATTAAACTTTAGGGATTAAAAGGTGGATTTGTCTTCACTCTTGCTTCTCAACCGGTCTGCAGCAACGAGCCGCGGAGGTGCCGAAATGCAGGGGAAATGTACTTCAGTAAAGAACAGACAGGAGATCAAGAAAAGAAACGACGATGCAGGATAACAGAAAGAAACAAGTATCTGGTGAGTGTTAACTTATGTACGGTAACGTATCCTGTCTGTTTGGGGAGACTAAACCCACACTGTCAAACTCACACGAGTAACTTGAATAAACACGAGTCACAATGCCAAAAGAGCTTGTTAGCCTTAGCTAGCTTGGTAGCTTCCAGCTAGTTGGGCTTGTTTGACAAACTAGGTTCCTCTTTGCCCATTTTTGATAAGCCAGGAGATAGGCGGAGTCAGGTACTGCCAAGACGGCGACAGCCGGCACCACCCACCTTTGAGCTTCACATACGGCTCGTCAGAAAACTATGGTTGACGTCACTTTGGCTCCTTCCACTTTTTTTTTTTTTTTTACAGTCGATGTTCAAAAATAATTCAAAACAGCCTCCTGTGTGTGAAAAGATGTTGATGGTCCCTTCTTTGGTGTTGGTTTCAGTGGAGAGCAACAGAAAATGTTATTGCTGACGTCTTTGAAATGAGCATCTTTGCAGAAACGAAGCGATGGATCAAACATCTTTGGAGCATTTTGTCGGTGATGAATTTTATCAGGGCAGTTTTAGGTCTTTGTGAGTAGTGTTATCCTTACATAAGTATGCCGTTCAAATTCAAAACACTTTACTAAGAGAGAGGCCTTTGCTGATATCCCTTTTACAGAGCAGAGGCTCAGTATTTAAGAGATCTTGATTGATGAACTTGAAAGAAAAGGTTTTATTTTCACCACAAGTATGCTGCTGCTTTAAAGGAGAAGTCTTCAGAAGAAGCTCCAGGCCCCTGTGCACTTTTATTGGCCTCACTAATGACACAGTGTTTGTGCGATTTTTTTTATCAGAAGCCAGAACGTGAGAAGGAGCTAAAGTGCTCCTCTTGCTAAAGACTCTCATGTACAGCTTTAGAGCAGCAGATAGCGTTTTATCTGACAATCAAGATAAAACTGCCAGCGTGAGTTCACTGCTCCGGCTTTTTCCCACTCTCCATTCCCATACCTGGATCATGAGGAATTCCCAGAGACGGGCAGTAAATTGTCCGGCGGGGCGACGTTGTCCTCTCCCTCCTGAATACCTTTCACTCTGAGAAAAAGAGACAAGAGCGGAGGCATGTTGAGTTTCACCTACGTGTCCTTTCTGAAAAACACATACATCACTTTTTTTTTTTTTTTTAAGGGAGGATGTGAGCCTCAGAGTGTGTGTGTGTGTGTGTGTGTGCATGTAAATACTGAATGTGCTACGTTGAGTCCACGACTTTCCCAAGTCCAACAACTTCCCAGATTAAGCGAATAGGGAGCGCGGCTCCTTTGTGAGAAATAAAATATGCGGTTGACCTTTTGTTGACGGACAAACACAGCTGAGGTTGCTGAACAAATATGTAGAGGCTCGTTCCCCCTCCGCGGTTTCTCTCGATCAATATATGAAGTTTACTGCGGAGAAGTTCAAACCTCGCCAAGAACACGTCACCTCAATAGATGCTGTTTTGACGTATTAGCCTCTCAGAAAGAAATGCAACACACGAGTGCTTTTATAAAGCGACGCTGTGGTCACTTCAGGGCGTGTTGTCAGCTCTCTGAAAGCTGAGGTGTAAGTCAACGCTTTGTATGCGCTCATTATTAGATGCGAGTCCATAAAAGTCAGCGAGTTTAACCTGCAGCGTTTCAGGTTTTCTCATCTTCATAACTCAAGTGATAATACAGCAAACCTGTAAAAAGCGAGACTTCAAACAATATGCACGTTGGACTTTTAAGTGTGTGTCCTCGTAGTTAAAGAAATGCTTCAGGATTGTGGGAAATATGCTTATTGGCTGAGGCGACAAGACTCCAGGACGTGACTGCACCCCGCCAAGAAATGGTCCTGCACATAATCCTCAGCAAATCACAACAATGCCCTTTTCTCACTTCAGTTTTTGTACAGATTAAACAAACAAGATATGATGTGTAATATAGTGACTGAGAACGTTTCCCCCTTTAGGCAGAGTCACACTAGCCGTATCGAGTCTTTGTGCTAAGCTCAGCTAGCCGCCTCCTGGCTGTAGCTTCATATTTACAAGACAGATATGATATCGAAGGGGTGTTGATCTTCCAATCAAACTCTCAGCATGAAAGCAAACACCACTAACATTTTCAAAGGTTTGACTGCTACCAAAGACTTTCTTTAGAGGTGTCTTTATGACTTTATGGATATATTTGACAAATTTTAAAGGAGACCCCAGGACAATGTCCAGCCGTGTTTGTGCCGACCAGAACAGGTATTTGAAGCCAAAACATGATCTTTTCCTAACCCTGACCAAGTGGGTTTTGTGCCCAAACCTAACCGGAGCACAAGCACAGCAACGTCACAAGATAAGAACACTTAACATAAAGAAACGTAAAGTTGCAACTGGAGTTTCAACATACTAGGCTGACTAGGGGGAGGGTTTGCTCACTGCAGGGAAGCAAATTCGGTTAATCTGTGACGCGTCTTGAAACTTTGAGGAGATCCCCGGGAGGACCGAGATTATCCCATCTGGCCTGGCAACACCTCCCTGAGTCCCTCCCCCAGGAGGAGCTGGAGGATGTGGAGAAGACCTGGGTTACCTTGCTTACCCTCCTGTCACTGCAACTATAGACTCACAAAACAAGAGCCGCGTCTGTGGTGACCAAATCAGTTGTTTTAAGCCAAACCATGATGTTTTTCTAACCCTACCCAAGTGGCTTTTGTGCCTAAACCTAACCAGGACATAAACACAGCGTTGTGACAAGACATCTGTGGTTTTGCATGCTTTACTTTCCATTCTTTGCTTACCGTCTTCCGTTCAACTAGCTTTAAGTACTTCCTGTTTTACAAAAGCATGCACCATAATTTCACTGCGTCACTTTATGGGTGCGACCGTTAGAGGAAGTGATATAAAGCGGCACGAGCAGACCAATCACAATTTCTCCCGTGTTTGCATAGCTCGGATAGCTAATTTTCCTAAAAACTAGATTCCGGTTACTCGCCGTACCTGCAGAGCCACCAGACGCACCTGTGCAACAGGTACCGTGATGATTCAGTTCAGGCGTATAAATCAAACATGAAGCCTGCAGTCAGCACGCAGCCGAGCCCGCGAATGACCCGAAAATCTGCAGCGCTACATACGTGTGCGTGAGTGCATGTTCTTTGAGGACATACAGCTGTGCGAATGTGTGAGTGAGTCCGTGCACATGTGCATGGGAGTGTGTTTATAACTGTTTACACTCTCGGAGGTTCAAGCCTTTGCTCGGCCTGGTTCCACTGAGCAGGCAGGTACACCGACAGGCAGGGAGGCCGTGGCAGCTTCTTAATCATGTCTCCCCTCCTTTTTGTCTCTCTTTTGACAGTCCTTCGCTCTTGTGTGACGGCCCACGCCGCCGCCGCCCCCGGCCTGCTTACCTTTTCACGGCTCCTGAAGCGAGACTACTAATGCACTTGCTGCTCTGCTCTGAGCTCCACACTCCCATGACAGCGCAGGACGCTCACTTTGTCTGCCGTGTTTGTCCAAAAATTGTTTCAATATGTATTTTTGGGAATGGTAATGTTTGCTTAATAAATCTTTGTGTCAGGGGAGCACAAAGAGAGTTATAGGTCGAAACCTGGGCGGGTCGGATTGGACTCTCTCTCTCTCCCTTTTCCTCGTTTACTCTCCACTCTACTTTCCATTCTCTCTCTCTCTCTCTCTCTCTCTCTCTCTCTGCCAGGTTGTTTTTCCAGCCTGCTGTCAGTAGGTTTATATATACATGTATCAGGCCTGGTGCACAGCCTTTCCTCTGAGTAACCTTTGACAGTTCTCATGCCCTTAGTTTTACTACCTTCACATGCCCAGTTAGCACCGAGTCTGTGCAGAGATATACAACCTGCTGCAGAGAGCATCCACACACCATAAACATTTTGTTGTCATACAACATTTCTAACGTTAGTGGTGGACACGCACCAAGAAAATCCAGCTATCAACTACGTGCTGAGTAAAGCTTCAGGCTCTTGGACCTTGTGCCAAAAACAACTTATCTAGAAACCTCTCCTCAAGTAGAATTTCATTACATTTAAACTGATCTCTTGTTATGGGAACGCTTTATACAAAAGGCCGAAAGGATTTTTACAGACACTCTGGGCAGCCCTGCTGAAGCTGAGTCCACACACACACACACACACACACACACACACACACACACAGAGAGAGGAGGGGAAGTAATGTACCTCCAATGATGGAAAATTGGACGCGGTCCCTTTCTTTTAGCCCAAAGATGAGGAAGTGGAGCAGCAACAATTGACGCAGGCCAGAAAAACAGAGAACAAGTACAAGAGCCGCACTGGCAGTGATGGTCAAAAAGTCACCGTGACCTCCAGCACTGATAGAAACATAAGTCAGTTTTATTAAAATGAGCCTAAACACATGTTGAATTGAGCATTTTGCTAGTGGAAAAAAACATTCTTGTCTCATCAAGTGTCCAGTTGCTACACGTTTTAAACATATTAATAAGTGTGGTGGTCGGGAGAAGGTCACAGGTGGTCAAGTTAGCTCGCTTTGCTTTTTTCATATTTTATTTAATGTAAATAAAAAGCACCTGATGTTAAATATCAGATCGCTGATATCACGCATATGCAGCTCACTAAGGAAAGGGAGGGCACTCGCGATGAGGGGGCAGAAACTCGAGAGTGGGGTGGCCAACACTTATATCGGGGGGACACGGGCCCTTCTTGGGGACGCCACTGCTGTCGTAGCAGGAGGTTGAGGGGAAGGTGGTGGCGTTATTAAAAACCAGTAGTAGAGTTCAAGTCACTGGATATTTTTAAGGAAGACTAGACATTTCCAGACACGTTGGTGGCGACAAACCTGGGTGTTGTTAAAGGAGAGCTGCAGACATTTACAGCGGTCACGGCATTTTTAACAGGGAGGCGGACCATCTGCATCCGTGAACATGGCGACCACAACAGGTATTTGAGCGAAACCATGATGCTTTCTTGACTATAACAAACAATAATGGTGCTGATCGGCAGAATTTGTTCCCTCTGGACAGATCCAGGCTAGCCATTTTCCTTTGTTACTAGATTTTTATGCTAAGCTAAGCTAACCGGCTGCTCATCTGTCAGGGTTAGAGGAAAACCAACGATAAAGCAAATGTCTGCCTTTGCTCTCAGACAACTGTCATTACTTGCGCGGTGTCAAGTCTTGACAGAGATTTGGGTTTCTCTAATTTTTAGCTGTTGTTGGATGAAGACCTCGGGATGGGTGTACAAAATGGATTTAACCTGTCAAAAGATAGAAATAGGTTGGTAGGGTGAAGAAATGTGTCTATTTTACAGTTCGTATCACTTAAATCACCCGAATGTGAAGAACCACGCACCCTAGTTGAGCCTCTTTGCAACAAACCGACATTCTCCCGTAATCAGAGCCGCCACATGACCTCGTGGTTTTTATTGTCCCTCGCCGGTGACAGAAGCAGACTGAGAGGGGAAAGAAAGGGGGCGGACAGTTTTCCCTCGATGAGCCAGAGGCTGGGATTGAAAGCTGGGAAGCAGGGGAGGAGAGAGTACAGTGATCTTAGTGGGACGGCGCAGGGCAACGCTATCCCAAACACAGCAGAGTGCTATAAGCCTCCGCCATAAATCTCCGAGCTCGCCGAGCCACAGCCAAGCTTGTTCAGTGCTGTGTGCCGCTCCAGAGGCCAGAATCCAGATGTTGGAGAGAGACAGTAAATAAAACAATCTATCAAAACTGAAGAACCGAGAAAAAAAAAAAAAAGGGAAAAAAACAGATTTTTTTAAAGACTTTTTTTCATGCAACCGATATTGGAAATCTGTTTTAAGCTTTAAGATTATCAATGAGGTTGTGCGCACCGACCAGACGCACATCATGTCCAACACAAACTCCCTCAATGAGTGAAATCAGTACTTTAATCCCATTTGGGACGACATAGATATTATAACACCAATGCGCTCCATGCAGCTCAAGGTGTTTCTGAATACAAAACAGGCCTGGTCCTCTGGATTAGTTTTTATCATTTATAGATGCAGGTGGATTGAAGGGATAAACAGATATGGAAACCTCATTGTGGACTAAATATCCGAGGCTTAAAATCTTACTGCGCAGAGCAAAGTGATGGTTTATTGTTTAAGACCTCTGCCTCTGGACATGAACTCCTGCTGGCCTGCGTCTGACTCCTGGAGGACCTATTTGTATCCCGCGTCCCTGCTGCTGTTGTGTCTTTCTCGGCTTTCAGCCGGCTTGATAAACAAAACAAGACAAAGGGAGCAGAGCGCTCAGATTACTGCAAAACATTTTGATATATCAAAAGCGTGAATTTCCGATTATGTACCACAGAGGAAGCAGAGTATTGGGAGGGATTTACAGCCACTGGGGGGAGGATTTTTATATGAAAACACACACATGTACGCTCGCGTCATCTCCCTCCCCCAAATGAACTTCTTGTGTCCGGTTAAATCAAGTCACAGGAAGCGGATAATCGATCCTTGAAAGTGCTCCTCTCTTCGCTTTGGTCCAAACTGATCTCACACTCAGAGGGTTGTATCGACGTCAGAGCGCCGCGTGCAGTTTAAAGACGTCACATCAAAGGATTTGAAGGATTTCTGGGTATTGGGGTTCACACGGTTCTCAAACAGTTACCCGCTGCTGCCGTTTGGAGCCGCCACAGTTCACACGAGCCCGGTGCAGTTTTGAGTTTTCAGTTCAAGAGTGAGTATTTCTGTCTTTGCTGGAGAGCTTCTGTCCCTCAGATTCAGGAAGAGAGTAGATTAACTCCTGAATGTTGCTTGTTCTTGGATTTTATGTTTATTATCTGAAGAATTCGAGGGTTAATTTACATTTGTTTTAGTCATTTTGTTGTCACTTCTGTTTTTTAAATCTGAAATTGATTTTGCTTTCTGACTGTATCGCATCAAATGGAAATATTCTCAATGTGGGGCATCTTCAACACATTAGTCCCAAATTCATCCTGGTACATTTGGCATTTTTGGGAACATTAGCGTCTCTGCTACAATTTTAAATAAAGTCTAAAGCTTGATTTTGGAAAATGCTGCCAATAATGGGTCGACAGTGTTGAAGAAATTAATACAAATGGAAAAAAATATGATGCGACTCTATCGTCAAACAATTATTTCAGGATCAGGTGACCCTAAACTTCAATCCAGGACTCGCTACATTTCAAACAAGCAGTCAGTGAGAGACGTTTGTGGTGGATCATTTAAAATTTGGTGTTAAAGGATCAGTTCGCCCAAAAATGAAAATATTGTCAAGTCGGGTGAAATATTGTAGTCCGCAAAACGACGGAGACTTGTTTTAAAACGTTAAACAACAGCAACAAAACATAAAATACAGCTCGCCCAGCATGATCCAAGTCTCCAGAAACCCTGAGATCCCAAATTGATTTAAAAAGAAGTTATTTACACCTTTGACATGCACCCACTTCAGATGAGGTGTGCCCTAATGCTTTTAGCTTAGCTGCTTTAGCTGCAGCGCTGTTTTGCTGTCTGACTTTCCATCGGCATGAGGGTGAGCAGATAATGACTCAATTCAAATTTTTGGTGAACCTTTGAGTTCAGGAGCGTTCAACCTCCCTGGACAACAGGAAACATGTCCTGCCTAGAAGTTCAAATCTGAACCCGAAGGAAGAGGCATTATTTATTACTCGCTTGTTTTCTACATATTCGTTCGAAAGGAAGTGATGGAGAGACGTCTTTTAGGACGAGCTCAGTCCAGACCGTGGTGCTAGAGCAGCCAGGTTTTGGTGGTCGGCCATTTAAATGTTCCACCAAAAGGAAATATCACTTTAGCCAGCATTAGGCTTGATGCTCAGATGAAAAACTGGAAGCTGGACGTCCGCTTCTCATCAGCACTAAGCCAAGGAGGCCCATGAGTTTGGATAAAGTGGAAAAAGGGGGATGATGCCTCCTCTTGAAATGATGATCTATGCACCAGACCTGTTTACGTTGGTAATCTCCGAACCCTGCGCAATCAAAACATCGCTAATTTCACTGCCGATTGGAAACTGTGACATCTGCGTTTTCAACACACTTCAAGGGGGGATTGCTTCAAAACACAGAAAAAAGAAAAAAAAAAGCTGCAACTGGGAAGCATCCTTTCCTCATAATAGCCCCAGTGATGATGAGAGGGTGACTTCATCTTTGTCCGCTCACATGTTTTGAAGATAAATATCCAGAGTAGTGGAAACTTTATGCAGTAAATATCATGGCTTGCTGGCTGTCGTGTGTCTGTCTGAGTGTCTGGGCAGGTTGGCTGGTTGTTGGGCGTTTGGCTTGTTGACATGCAGGCGGGCTTCTCTCCGGCTCTGCTCCGAGTTAGAAAAAAAAAAGAAAAAACGGCTGCGACGTTACAAAGAGGCTTTCCGTCCTGTCGAGCCGCCCGGCGTCAAGCTCGCAAAACCCCCCTGATTGATTCTACAGAGTCTGGACGACACACGGTTCACAGAGCACTTCTCCGCTCCTCGCTCAGCGGAAACAGGCCTTACGTACTAAAGCCACCGGCTCTGCTTCAGTGTGATCGTCCTGGAAGGAGGGAACTCGTCGGCTGAGGAGAAAAGAGCAGCAGGTCCTGTTTTCTGAGCAGATTAAAACAGCTGATTCTGCTTGGATTCAGAAAACACACACACACACATGACTCTGCAAGTGTCACACACACACACACACACACACAAACCCTCCTCCAAACTCAAACTCTTCTCCTGAGCTTGTTTTCCACAGTGTGTATCAGCCCTTCTGTTATTTAGGAATAACTATTTACGCTGCGGGGGTGACCATCAGACAGGCCACAGACACACACACACACACACACACACACACACACACACACACACACCTCCTCCACCCCCTCACACAGGCAAAATAATCCCTCCACCTATTTGCACAGGAGAGATGAGGCCACGGCCTCACCTGCAGGGCACTACTTAACTCCTCGAGTCACTCGTTGAGTAATCATAGCATTCTCCCTACCTGCCTAATTATAGAGAAAGAGTGTGTGTGTGTGTGTGTGTGTGTGTGTGTGTGTGTGTGTGTGTGTGTGTGTGTGTGCGAGTGTGTGACAGACTCATTATTTAGCAATGCAGGCCTCACAGGTAGACAGGCTGATATTGCCAGGCATTACAGTTTTGTGGATGCAGTTGCATGCCGAGGAAGTGGGGTCAGTATTGAGGCCTGTCGTGGCTCCAGTCAAGCGGGTCGACGTGCATGTTTCTGCAGAATTTTTACAGTCGCAGCGTCGACAGGTTATTTTAGATAATTCGGTTAATTTCAACTCAATCAGCTGTTTGTAAAATTGTCACAAAATGTCATTTAAAATGAGTTTAAGGGGGCGATATGTAAGAACTGGCTGCCTTGAATACTCCACTCAGATAGGAAGCAGCAGATCACCAGAGTAACTGCTAACTGTATTCAGTTAATACATCCATGACTGTAGCTACTGTTAGCGTGTTAGCTCAGTTAGCAGTGCAGCTAGCCGGACAACCAGGGGAGTGTTTACGCCGCTTGAACAGGAGCTTTGGACTGAAGGAAGAAGCTGATCAGTGGATATTTCTTCTACACAATAAATAACGTCAAAACTGTTATTTCTTCACATTCTGTAGATAATTTTAGTTGATGTGTTCAGTTAAAATTCCCACATATTGCACCTTTAATTGTCATTATGCAACACAAAATTGTATGATGACATTTTTGTTGCGATTCCTGAAGCTACGCAGACGCTGCTCTGTAGTCTGGCGGCACGGCAGCAGATACTCCTGCATCTTTTGTCAGATATCGACACAACTCGTGTACACGGACACGGATTCGTAGTCGTTTCTGTGACTCTCAGCTCATCTGTTGTTCACGCCTGCACCACATTTCTTTAACTGAATGAAGCCAGAGGCGCACCAAGCAAATGTTTGCCCCCCCCACCAAAAGAAATGGTGAATCGGGGCCCCTGATGGCCACTCATACTGACACATTAACAACTAATATAACTATAAACCCGCTTCAGCTGCTGTTTTATGTGTTGATGATCACTGGTCATTAATTTAGGTTTTTAATTGTTCTGTTTTTAATATTATTTAACGCTTGAGATTTTAAAAAAAATAGATTTGAATTCTGTATGCTTTTCGTTGGTGTCCAATTGTTTTTTGCTGATGAACGCTGGTCGGAGGGGCTCCTGGGAATGTATTTGCCCTGGGCCCCGACAGACTCTAGAAACACCACTGAAGGAAACACTGCATTTATGAACTGCACTGGGAATCTGTGTTGGGATGGTGGGCGTAGAAAGTCCTGCACCAGAATCCAGGATTTGCATCTAGCTTGGTTCAGGCAACAAAAGTACTTTGGTTCAGGTTCGGAAAAGATTTTTATAGTTTGTGAATTTTTCTATATGATTTACTTTGGTTAAAGGTGCTTTTTGTAAGAAAAGGTGATTTTTGAGTTTCATTCCCAACTCGTCAAATAATGACGCTCTGGCCTGTCCTCCAATCCCAGAGCGTCATTATTTGACGAGTTGGGAGTGAAACTCAAAAATCACCTTTTCTTACAAATTGCACCTTTAACTTGAGGGAAATATCGTGATATTAGTTCAATTTGAATAAAATTCTTTGGGAAATACTGACAATTTAATATTTTGGATTTGTGGCACAAATTTTATATTTCACACGTCACAAAATTCGCGCCCACGCACACGAATCCTGAATCCTACATTACATTTCGTCACAATTTCACGAATTGTCACAAATAGTTTTCGCACATTATCATCAAGAGCTGCTCCAAAAACCGCGCCATCCAGGCCTGATTATTACATCACTGCATCTCACCTGTGTGTGTGCAGCACGTCCATTTTGATACAGGAGTAACCTGATGTGTAACCAAGAAGAAGAAGAAAGGAAAAAAAAAAAAAACAGCTGATGTGAAGATGAGAGAGCCGTCGGTGTCTCCTCTGCGAGAGGCACCATGGGAAGTTGGTCTTGTCCGTGTCCTGGAGGGAGGCCCCGCCGCTCCACTTTAATCCCTCCAGGATCCCTCTCTCAGAGCCGGGCTTTGCTTCGTGCGCAGCTCTTGGCCTGAGTTGAAAAGGGAAAAAGTGTAAGGGTGGGACAAATTTCACACTTTCTCCCATGTCTCCGGCCAAAAAAAAAAAAAAAAGAGGGAGCTTGTTAAAAAAAAAAAAAAGCGAGTATGTGGAGCTGGAAATATTCTTCTGCCACAGAGACGCTGCGGTGGTTCAGAGGTGGGACTGCGTGGGCTCCTTGATTACCGGCCTGGGTGCGCGTCTGTGGATGTGAAGTGGCTCCATAAAAGAAAAAGAAAGAAAAAAACACTTGTAAAGACTTTTCAGATTCTGTATTAGTCAGTTAAATTATTTTAAATATCTCACTGTAGCCGTTTTATTCTCACTTCCATGGTTTTTATGCATTAGAAGCGTCAGTGATCCGGTCCGCCCACGTCTTACAGACTAAATCTACTCTAATCTCGGCCCCGACGTTTTGTATCCTTCCATCTTACTTTGGCTTTTTGTGGCCTTTTGTGTTTTTAAATCAACTGTTCGCTGCAGACTTGACCTGAATCATCAGTTTATTTGCTTTTGGCTGAAAGGTTTAAAAAAAAAAAAAAAGTGTTTTGTCTCCGTCGTTTCTCGTTGTGTTTCGTGTCTTTTGTTTCTCTTCTGTTGTCGTTCAGAGAAAAGTTATTTATTTAAAAAAAAGAAGCTCAAATTCATATTCAGCCTTTTAAGCCACAGAGCAAATAGAATAATGGCACAATTAAAATGTTTTGTTATTATAACAGCAGAAACAAAACATCGCTTAAACCTGCGCGTAAATATTAGCACACGAACAATTAATTGTTTAAATAATCACCCGCTGCTGACAAGGGATTTAACCTGTGACGTCAATTAATTAGCGAGAGGACAAACATGATTAGTATTAGACCGGCTGGAAATTAGGATATTTATAGAAACGAACTGCTGCGAAAAAATAGATAAATACAAAAAACGGTGATTTTGTGTGTGTGAAAGGTGAAGAAACACATTCAAACACAACATGCAACAGGAAGTGGGAGCACGTGTGAGATCAGTTCACATTAAAGGTGATTAAAGATTAATAAAGTAAAATATCAGACGTGTGTGTTTCATTTTTCTACTTTAACAGAGAGAAAAAATATTGTTTTTCAAGCCGTCAAACAGTTTTTCAAGTCCAAGAAAACAGAAAAGTGGAGTGGGAAGGTTTTTCACACAGAGAGGGAAATATGGACGAGATGGAAATAAACACATTGATATTATAATAATTATTATTTTTATATTATTATTATTATTATTACAGACTTTAATTTGACTGTACATGCTCACATATTGTGCTCTAGAAATGAGGATGAGGATGCAAAAACATTTAGAGATGAAGATCAGACTCTGAGGATGAGGCTGACAATAAACTCCAGTATTAAAAACTGTGAATATGAAGATGAGGCTGAAGGTGCGGGGAGGATGACAACAGACAGAGGGGGGGTGGGAGGGGGGAGAAGGTAGCGGGGGGGGTTGTTGCGGTGCAGTGACGTCACCTCGAGGCGTGCTGCAGAGCGCTGTGCGAAGAAAACCAAGGCAGCGCCGCGGAGACGCGACCAAAGCGCTGATTACCGCGGACGCAGCGTTTACGCGCAGCCGACGGCGTAAAGTGGATTTACTGAACACCTGCATGGAGCAAAACTGAGGGCTTTATTCATTTTTTCTCTCTCTCTCTGTCGTCTGCCTCTGCTGGGAACTAACTGGTGAGTCAACACACACACAGCTTCTCTGCTTTCTTGTCAGGAGTTTCGGTCAGAAGGTTGGCCGGCATCCCGCTCTCTCTCTCTCTCTTCACCTCAGATGTTTGCAAAAATATGAATCACAAGTGAGCCTGTTTAGAGAATTAAATAGCTAGGAGCGCGCTGATTCCTGCGTGTGTCGTCGTGTGTTAGTTTCCAGGGTCAGTGAGGAGGTAGTGACCGCGCAGAGGCCGCAGTGGATGGAGCTTTTTACGCACAGCAACGATAGAAAAACAGTCAGCGTTGGCATCACAGTCAGGCGGATATTAAACGGATAACCTGCTGTGATCTCTGCGGAATATTCCAGATAAACTCTGCGCTGATCTCTGAGGGGTTTGTGAAGCACATACGGAGGGACTGAAGGGAGCTGAGAGAAGATTTACTGAGGACAGAGACAGCAAAGGGATTCCTGTAGATAAGAGGGGCTGTGTGTGTGTGTGTGTGTGTGAGTGTGTGTGTGTTATCATGTCGTCAAAGGATGTTGGGTCAGGGTTAGGGCCCAAATCATAAATATCTGTGAGGAACATGCGTAAAGTTGGTATTTTTTGTTTTGGCTGCATTGCTTTTGTAATTATTGTCTATTTTTATTTTTCTTTCTGGAATTTCAAAGTGTTTCCCGAGTTTCCGGTGGTGAAGCGACGTTGTGCCAAATGATTATTGGTTGCTGCTTTCTAATTAACCTCATGACGTTTATGAGAGATGATTATTCTGACACACACGCGGGGAAACTTTTCCTCTGATGCAGCTTCTCTTCTTCTGTTTTTCAGGCAACTGGAATGGAACTGAATCTGTCGAAGAATGGGATTTCTTGTGGAGACCCAGGTATGACTCGTGTCTCTGCTCGGTGTCATTAATATTTGCATGATTTGATGCTACATGCAAAACCAGAAACTGTCATTTAGAGGGATTCTTCCTCAGCACCTGAAACATCAGAAACACGAGCACTGTGCGTGTTCACAGACATCTGCTTTTGTTTTATACGCAACATGTCACCAGATGAATTAATGCGCATGGCACAGACATGTTGATATGCGGATATATCAGCTAATGAGACGCAAATGCCAAGCTTGCGGGGGGGAATTAAAATGAGAAGCAGAACGAAGAGTCGTCGAGTTTTTACTTCCACATATTTTGACTTTGTTTTATTTTGTGCGGTTTTTCTGATGATAATCATTTCCTGGTGGCTCGTTTTGAAAAACAACAAAAAGTGGGAAAACATCGAAGCAGACTGACAGCAGGGAACCAAAAAAAAATCTATTTAGATGGAAGTTTGGGATTTTTCTTCTCATGACGCAACTGAGGAAGAGGGTTTTCTGTAAAGCTGGATTTAATCACAGAGCAAAGGAGCAAAGAAAAGAGCGTAAAATGGAGAAGTTTGGAAAATATTCGAGGTTTGGGGACATTTAGATGCGCGTGAGCCGATACTGGCTGTGTACTTTAACTTTTTTTTTTATTTAAATCTGATTTTCCCTCCAGGAAATAGTCATTTATAATATTAAAACGGCTCCAGATTAAAAGGTCAGGTGCTAAACTGGACGTCACAAGCTGGAAACATAATTATTATAAAGACAAATAAACAAAAGATAAAGAGCTCTTAGTGGACAGACGTGCGTTTTTTATTGGGGTTTGGATGTGTGTGATTCACGGCTGTCAACAAACTCCTTCAGCTGTGTGATAAATGTAATTTCTGAGGACTAATTTCAGCTCAACTCAAGTTATCAGCCTTTTTTATTTTCCCCTAAAGCTCCAGTGAGCGGCTGCTGGGCTGAGCACACACTCAGGAGGATGTATGAAGGCGCCAACGAGGAATGATTCAATCATAGAAAATCCAGAAAAAAATCCAGCATTTATGACATTTGTTTTTATGTTTTCCTTGTGATAGAGGTCGTTGTTTTATTTACACCTGCATCCCGTCTGTCATCTGGTTTGTTGGTCGTCAGGCTCCAGGTCAAACAGGCCTTGGACCATCACCAAGGAAATAATCAGCTCTGTCCTTCTCCGGTTACCCTCCGTGTCTGGTTACATCTCCGCTGCTGTCCTGCCTTTGAGTCCTCTCGCCTGCTTTAATTTTCTATACGCTTTGTTTTGTTGGCTCCACTCGGTGTGTGTGCTTTTCCCCCCCCCCCCCCCTCTCAATCAAACCAAGCCTGTATTTTCACGTGTGTTTTTAGTGTGTGATTAACGGGAGTTCGCAGAGTTTATTTTCACTTCTTGGAGGAGGAAAAAAAAAAAAAAATATGAGTGTTTGCGTTGCCACTGGCCTTTAACCTGTCCTGCCGGATGGAAAGGCTTTTTAAGTCATCCATCACACGCAAGTGCCCTCCAGAGCAGAGGAGGAGGAGAAGGGCGCAGGCAGGGATGCGGGCTGAGGAGGCTGGGTATTTAGATTAGCCCCATCTATCAGCCTGTAATATCTGCTGGAGGACAGAGAGGACGGTAGAAACACAGGGACTCCTCCATGGAAAATCTCCATGTGCTGTAAATCCCTTAATATTCCAAAGGGGATTTAAAGGGGTCAGCGGGTTTATTCTCATGTTGTGCTTGCAGCAATATGTTTTTTAGGACAGTACTGCTCGTGAAAACGCCTCATAATGACCCACCGAGAGACCGTGTACACTTCACGGACACGCAATGTACCCACCAACCCTACAACCTGCATAGTAAACACCACCTGCTGACACAATGACGTGACCAGGTAGCTCGGGTCACTTCCGCACAGCGCCCATCCGCTTACTCCCAATGTTTGCTGCCGATGTGTGCTTTTTCTGCGCAACAATGTCGCTCCAAAAACCATTTTTACGCACTTGGCTGCAGCTCGGAACGCGCGTAAAGCACGTAGAGGATGGTGGTTTTTCAGTAACACGCAACAGGCCACAGTTCTGCTATAAACATTTAAAAATGTGAATTCAGATTCCTCACAGGCCGTTTTCTGTGAGCCGCTGAACAAATCTAGACGGAGAAAGCAAAGTGATTGTTGAGAGCCTGAACAATTGTCCTCTGAAAGGGCCTTCGGGGGGAGTTTTCCGGTCGGACGGGGATCTCATGTCAGAAGTCACTGTCACACAATGGCTTCGAAATGCTCGAGACTGGCGCCGGTGACAGTCCGAGTCCCAGACGGTGAGGCCTGAGCCGGTGCGCCTTTTTTTTTCTTTTTCACCTGACACATGTAGGCGACACAGCGAGGCGGCGGGTCAGGTGGTCTCGTGTTGCAGGAGAGACTTAAAGGGGCACTTTGTAGGTTTGGAGAAGAAATTCAAACTGTATTTGCAATATTAATGAGGAAAACAGAAACATTTATTTATTCCATAAGTGAATAAACAATCTGTTCTCAGAGGAAAATAGAGTCCAGAACACTGTTTGAAGCTGGAAAGGTGGCAGGGTCCGCCACATATAAACAAAGTAAAACAGTAAAAGTGTGTTGTCCTTTAA
This sequence comes from Pagrus pagrus, assembly GCF_965226575.1. Taxonomy (NCBI): domain Eukaryota; kingdom Metazoa; phylum Chordata; class Actinopteri; order Spariformes; family Sparidae; genus Pagrus; species Pagrus pagrus. The sequence continues at coordinate 4,587,885 of NC_140198.1, forward strand.
GGTCAGTTTGTTTGAGTCACTGTAGATATTTCTCTCCTGATTAGAATTTCTTCCCCAAAAACTACAGACTGCTCCTTTAAAGACGACAAAATTATCGGCACTTCCGTCTCACAGAGATGACTTTGCTCGGGATTCAAGAGAAAAAAAAGTGACTCCTTCTCTTTTTGAGAGTAAAAGTACACGATGTTAAGACTCTTAAAAGATGACATACTGCCGGAGGTCCACACGCGCGCAATCACACTAAAAAAGACAGTTTGGCGCACAAAGAGGTGAATTACGCGCACATACTGGAGGCCCCAAAACGTTGATATGCCCGAAAAACAGAAACCCAAACTAAATGACATAACTCTTATTGGTCTGAAATAATAAATCCAGCCACGACTTCCCAGGATGCACCAGGTAAATCTCAAAGTATTCCACTAAAGCCTCACCTGGCGCCATCCTGACCTCAGACTAATGCAGACGGAGAAGTTTGGCCTCCGTGTTTTTCGACCAACAGTTGCCGCTGGAGAAGTTTGTAAAACAAAATCTTTATTCTCCTGCAGCTGCTGCACAACTCAAGTTTTTTATTTCTTTTTTTTACTGCATGTTTTACTCCAGTGCAGCAGCACAGGCTGAGATCAGATCATCTGGATGAAGCTCTGTGCTTCTCCACGCAGGTACATGACTGGATGCGTGTGCGTGTCACGGCTGACAGATTATATAATCCGCCCAGAAAACAACCTGGAAACATCAGATTTTTCAAATTCACGTATAGCTTGTTCCCAATTATCCAAATTACACTAAAGGGCTTGATTGTGTTAGAATACTTTCAGGCTCCAGAGTTGTTAAAAAACACATATAAAGCGTAAAGCCAAGAACGCGCCTGTTACTGCGGCCTCCACCGGCGGCTGTTTGTGCGTCAGAGCCAATAAAGGGGAACAAACTCACTAAAAACGCAACCGTGTAGCCGGCAGTGGGCAGATTCAGGTGATCTCTGTTCACATTATATTAGCGCACCATCACTCATACCTGGATTTGAGGTGAAAGATGTACAAATTCAGAAAAAGTAGTTTTAATATTAGTTTGATTATAAACGTAGTGTCAGGTCATTTTTAAATAATCTATTTAAAAGGTGTCATTTGTAAGAGAAGCTGATTTTTGAGTCCCATTGCCAACGGAGGCCAAACTTCACCTGAGGTCAGGATGTCACCAGGTGTGGCCTTTGTGGAAAACCTTAAGATTTACCTGGTGCATCCTGGGAAGTCATGGATGGATTTGTTATCGCAGTCCTACGTCAGTTTTTGACAAGTTCAGACTAAAAAAAATCTACTTTTCTTACACATAGCACCTTTAAAGCAGCCTGCTCGGTTCCTGCAGTCCAGGTAGACTACCTGAGGTAGTGCAGCTGACAGAGCTCTGATGTGCTCGACTTTCATCAGTCCTGATTGTTTATTTGTGGTGAAACAACGATGATAGAGCGACACTGTGTCGCTCACACACACAATAACCGTCATATCATCACACCGAGGAAACAGTAACTGGGCAGGCCCGCGTTAGATGGCAAATGTTTGATCAGCTCAGTACATATCCGAGATATACATTGTGTGGAGAGCGTGTGTGTGTGTGTGTGTGTGTATAAGCGCACCCAGCTGGACACATTTCAAACATGCCTGCACGAATAAAAGGCCCATTTTACTCCCAATGAGCAAAGCGCTGTCCTGCGCGCTCCCGAGAGCTGCACCAAAAAAAAAAGAAAGAAAGAAACTGAACGCTGCAAAAAACATCGACATCCAGTCTGATGCCGACACTTTTAAATCCATCAGAAAAAGAAACAAACTAATAAGGTTTAACTTCACTTGGTTGTTCTTCACTCCACCTAACGTTCATTGATATTTTCAGTGCCTGATGAACTAATGGCGGCTCTCTCACTTGTTTTATCTTGACGTCAGATACATATCTTGTTCGGGTGGGTATCTTTTTTTCTTTTCTTGCAGCGGGCAGGCACAGTGGGTGGGACTCGCTCATTTTAGGGAGGTTAAACGCAACAAATGGGTGTGTCTCCTGTGTGGGTTGGAGAGCCGGAGCTTACTCTCGGTCACAGCGGCCAGAAGCTTTTCCCTGCAGCGGAGAGAAAGGAGAGCGCACTGGGCTGTCACTGCTGTAGCGGAGGGAAAGGGTGCTGAGTGATTATTTCTTTTTCTTCTTCTTTTTTTTTCTCTGCGTGGAAGAACAAAAACTCTGGTTGGAAATTCTCCCTGTGTGCTTCATCCTCTCATGTCGTGGTGTGTGTCTGGCAGCGGGTGGATTTTTGGCTGTTGAGGGAAGCTTTTACGCACTCCCCCAGGATTCACCCCAACGTTTCCTCTCTTGTACGCATCCTTCTCTTCAAAGGTGGGATGAATTTGGACAGAATCGCAGAGGCAGTGAGAGCACCGCCGGCCCGCGACGTGGCCCCCGCGTTTCATTTACCGAGAACTTCGAACAGCAGTCGAGAAACTTTAGAGAACTCAAGCAGCGAGTCTTCAGACACAGAGTTGGCAGGTACACCGTCAGAGTGCTTTTAGCAACTCGATTCCTTCTTCTAACAGTTTATTTTTTACGTCTCTACGAGCACGTTTACGACGGGCTGTCACAGAGGCATCCCGGCAGTTAAACGCTGCGGGAAAAGAGACAATAATTTTGGTTGCATTCATGTCCCGGTGTTTGCTTTTTTTTCTCCTCACTGCAATGGCGATTTATTTCCGTGTGTGACAGGGCAACATGCACGTGGATAAAATACACAAAACTCATGTGCTGTAAAATGTTAGTTTGGCGTCTTTTTCTGCTTTCCAGTTGAATGCGCAGGAATAAGAAGCGGGGGGGGGAAATAGCGCAGTTTTTGGTGCAGTTACACCCCATTTCTTGTTTATTGCGCTGGCCGAACCAAACACTTGGCAGGATCCCGAGGTCTGTCAGGGAAAAATGTGCAGAACAGCCTGGCCTGCTGTCAGTAAATGCATTAAAACAAACTATAAATACTGGGCCCGTCCTCCAATCTAAACTAAAAGCCAGAAGGTCTGTATTAACAATTCTCAGAGAAGCTTTTTGTTCTTCAGCCTCGCCGCATTTTAAAAAAGAAAAAAAAAAAGAAAAGAAGAAAATCCAAAGCTGTCTCTTCTCTTCTCTTAGTCCACATAAGGAAGTAATAGCAGTGTGAGAGCATGACAATTGTTTCTCGTTTCCTTTGTTGAAATTATTTATTAGCCTTAAATAAAAAATGATGGTGTTGCTGTAGGTTTGAAGTTGCTTCTTTTTTTTTTCTCCCCATTTTTGGCAAACATTCAAGAGACAAATCCCTTTTCGTGATTAACCTTTGCACGTGTTGACCCTTCAGTTTAATGAGGCAATCTCGTTGGGACACGAATACAAGATAGCGGTGGAGAGATAAGAGCGGTCAGACCTCGTCGTAAAGAAAGTGTAATGTTGATCTATAAGTGTAAAGTGAGGGACGTGTTTGAGGGAATCGATACAAAACTCACAGACGTGTTTGTAAATATTTGGCTGTATTCTGTCCAAGGCTTATTTGTTTCCCAGACATCTTTGTGTATAATTTATTTACAGCTTTGACTTTGTTTATTTCACGAGGACGGTTCGTTTCTATTATAGCTGACCTAAAGTTTTAGGGGGTTTTTTTTATGCACGTTGTTGCACATAATCTCAGCCTGAGTCGTTTGACATTTAAGGTGCAAATAATTACTTCTTCAATGCAGAAAAAAATGTCCTTTTATCTGCATGCTATTCAAAGTAAACCAGAGCTGTGACACACAGTAATTTTCTCCCCGATTTGTGATACACAGAGAAGGAGAGGAGCGCTGAACACAGGAGCGATGACGGCAACGCGGACGATCCCAAGAAGAAGAAGCAGCGGCGGCAGCGGACTCACTTCACCAGCCAGCAGCTGCAGGAGCTGGAAGCCACTTTCCAAAGGAACCGCTACCCGGACATGAGCACCAGGGAGGAAATCGCGGTGTGGACCAACCTGACCGAGGCCAGAGTTCGGGTAAGAGTCCAGCAGGCGGGCCGCCGGCCGTGCGTAATGTGTGCGTAAAGACGATTTGGCAAATTAATGTGAGCATTATTGGGCACATGATTAACCTAAAAAGTCAACAAAATAAATAACACAATATTAACTTAAATACCACAACAATAAATAAGAAAATTAACAGAACATTCAGCAATTTTAACACAAAAATAAAACTACAATCCTGAATTCTGCTTGATTTCAGAGTCACGCTGTGTTTGATCGGTGCGCTGAAATAAAATAATACTTCATGTTCCCATAAACATTTTAATGCCACCGATGTTTTGCCTGAGCCGAGCTGTTTTAATATAGAAATTAAATAAGATATTGTAGAAAAAACATCCCTCACTGAGGATGTGAGCACAGAGTCGAAAGGTTCGTACGGAAGGAAAGAGTGAGAACCAAACCTTTTAACGTCGATAACTTTAGTGACTTGAAACAACTCGGTCAGTAAAAAGTAATAAATGTGTGAAATAATTCAGAATCACTCCGTTGACAAAAAAAACTGGGAGATTTTTCAAAACTGTAGCGTTAACAGATATTCACTGCACTCATGCGTGACTGTCAGCTCCGGTGCATCCAAAAACTAACTCTTCCATGATGGACACGCGTGCGCGCATTTGTGACACACGCAGGACTGAAAACACGTCCCTGTTCACAGATTTCATGTTGAAAGTTTAGCAGAAATGAAAAGCTGTCTTTAACTATTTGGATGTGTTGGGAATGACATCCTTTTTTTAAGGGTGTATCCGGGCTGCTAATGGAGCCAATGGGGAGATTTGTCTTTTGATGACATCACCGCCAGTCCGGACCCTCATTTGTCCCCGTGGAGGAGACGGGTCGTGCAGCCAGATCCACCTTGGAGCTGTGCGAGGAACGGCGTGATTATATTTATTTAACAACATGAGGGGGGAATTATAATTCAACTGTTTTGATTTAACCAACTTTAATCGTAAAAGACTTGGATTCTTATGACTCTTATAATAATAGTGTCCATTTAAAATTCAAAAATAGCTGACACGATGAGTTTAGACTTGAAAAAAATGTGTTTTTAGACACAGGTATTCGTGCGGGCTGCGTCTTTCTCTGGAAAAATATGCGAGAAATGTGCGTAAAACACAAAACAATTGCATTTGGTTTTCATTTGGAGCGACTGGCGCCTGGCAGCTCGTCCCTGCGAAAATCCACCATCTCAAATTGCATTTAAAAAATGCACAGAGCTATTTAAAGTGAAGGGAAACGAGTAAAAAAAATCTCAGAACAAGTTTAGAGTCCTGGATCTTTTTTTTCTGGAGCCAAGGAGGGAGATTTTTAAAACAGTGCAGCCTTTTATTTCGGCGGAATTAAAAAAAAATAAATAAATAAAAGAGCGCACAGAGAGGCGTGAATGCTTCTGATCCGGCACCGGAGCGTTTAATTAAATGTTTTGACATTTCAAAGTGTTTGGACTTGACCTTCTGAGGTCACAAGCGTTCAATCACGCTTGACAGATAATGAGATGGAGTGATATTTGTGAGCCTTCAGCTCTAATGAGGTCTTTTTGCGTGTTAACATGGAGGTTTGTGTGTGTTTTCGCCGCAGCCTCACACGAGCCGAGGCGCTGCCGCTGAAGAGCGCAGCCGGTGTGTTTCCTCCGCAGCTCTCTGTCACATCGCTCACGTCTTTGTGGACAATTTGTCCGCGGCACCCTGCTCTCTGCGCGGCTATAAATAGCCTCCGCGGGGCCCGGTCCGACGAAGCCACTTGTAAACTGTTTCTACTATGAATTAAAAAATGGACTCGCAGAGTGCCGACGGACGGATCTTTTGTCAGGTCTCGATCAGGCGTGAGGATCTCTAGAGGGCTGCGCTCTTCTGATTCATTGACAGTCAGTACGCCGCTTGCGTGTTTGATTCATGCTGCATACGCGTTGGTTTTATTTTGGGAAGTGTGACACACACACACAGACGCTAAATTTAGCCGCATCCAACGCAGATATAAGTTTAATTTAATCGCTAAAATGAAGGAATAACAATTAAATTAAATATATTAGCTCAGTTACAACAAACACATCATTGGCTCGAGTTTTATTTAAATGATGTCACACCAACTACTTTTTTTAAAACAATAAAATTCACATGATTCGTGAATATTTTAATTGCGGAATTTTCAAAATAAAAGTATTTCAGGACGGCATTTCTCACGCTGAATATTTAATACAAAAGATAAACTGTCGCGACGCTTGTGGACAATAGCTGGTGTGATGATGTGATATTAGAGCTCATTCAACGCTTCAATAAACACAACTGGAAATAAATGAATAAAGCGCCCGTTATAAACATGCGCAAACACGCAGCAGCAGTCTGGGTGTGAGAGGCTGCGTTTCAGTCGTGTTCACTTTTTGTGATTCAAGAGGAATTTTACTGGATGAATTTGAAGCTTAAAGTTGTCAGAGCACCGCGTTTTAAAGCTGCGGCAGCTGCTCTTTTAGCTTCAGTTTGCGTTGCAGTGGGATTTTATTAGGAAAAGACGATTACGACCAGGTGCAGTTTGGTGTTTTCACCGCGGAGACAAAAAAAAGAAAACAACACAAATGCATTGTGGGACAAAAAGGTGTCATTTTCTTTATTTAGAAAACGGAACAAGCTGATTTTTGTGATTACGTATAAATGTATGAATTAACAGAGGCGTGTGTGTGTGTGTGTGTGTGTGTGTGTGTGTGTGTGTGTCCCTCAAATGATCAGAAATGAAAGTGCAGCCTCGGCCTTTGTTTACAGACTGTTGTAAACAAATCACAAGACATCCGAGAACATTACGCAGATGTTGTACTAAGGAGCTGTCAGTCGATGTGGGACTGCGAGCTTCACATTTTTGGGATTTCGTTGCAGGGTTTTTAGAGTAAATGAGGAAATTACAGCTGATGGAAGAGAAAAGCACCCAGAGACCTTTCATTTAGATGTTTGTTTTTAAGTTTGCGGCCTGAATCAAGCTCGAGGAGGTTTCACAGACACCTGCACAGAAAGTGCACAAAATATTACTCTGCCACTACAAACTACCATTTATTAGATTTTAGGACAAAGTGGCGACTTTGTTAAAGGAGATGTGGATGTTTTTTACTGCCTGTGTTCGTGATCGTGCCATTTGTTTTATTGTCCTTCGTCTCCAGATAAAATGAAAAAGCAAACAAATAATACAACATGTAACAAAATAAATATTTGCAGCACGCAAGGATCCAAAACTCAGTAATAATTATAAATGATAATACATCAAACTCTCTGTTTAATTTGTGTGTCAGCTCCAGCACAGTGATGCCTCCATGTTAATTATATCAACATGTGTGTTAATCATTCAGCTTTTGTGACCGAAGGAAATCAAATCCCACAAAAAACTAATTAAAGAGTAAACTCCCGCACTTGTGTATTTATAGATATATTTTATTAAAATATTTTATTTATATATTTGTCCCCGCCACTTTTTAAAAGCATGATTAGTTAAAAATATGTTAAATAAATCGCTTGCAGCAAGAATTTTAACTAATGTGATTAAAAGAAATGCATTTTTTTTCTCCTGCTTTAATTATGTTCTCTGACTTCATACGACCCTCATTACATTATCTAAAATCACATGTTAATATATTTTATTTTATTTTATTTTATTTATTTATTTAAATCAGAGCTCTTCAGTCTCAAACACTTTGGTCTTTTTAGTGATTGAAACCTTTAATTTAAATACATATATCAATGCAGAGGTGAAAAGTGTGTGTGGGAATTTCCTCTTTTTCACTGTTTGTGAAGTTTTTAATGTGAAGTCAGCCTCTTTGTGGCAGCAGTGTTGCACTTTAGGAGAATATTAGAACATTTTAATGTTAATGAAGAGGCAGGTCTGTTATTTAGGAGCAGCACAGTGGAGAGTTTGGACTATAAGACATGGAAGTGTTTAAATATGACTAAATAAAAAATAAAAATCAGGAGAATTCACATTTTTAACTATTTCAGGTGACTCTGCTCTTCACCTTGTGTTCATGTAACCGGTGCACATGAATGTTTTTGTATTAATTTGAATTTCCAGGATAAAATGTATCTGATCGATATTATTATAACAATAATTTACAACAGTTTGAGAACATTTTGCTCTACAGCAGACAGCAAACTTGAACACATGCTGGTGTTGAAGTTATAGGTCAAAGCAGTCACATCAACTACAGATGGAGAGAAATTCCCCAGACTCCCTTTGAAAATCGCTCATTTTTGTGAGTTGTTGAGTTAAGAGACACTTTATAAACGTTGTGAAACGTTGTTTCTGACAAATTCTTAATTATTTGGGCCTTCTTGTAAATTCGGCTTTTGTTATAGGCTCGTTTTAGGGGGTGCTGCAGCCCTATAGCACCTCTAGTTCCCGTATCAACTACAGTCAACAGCAGCAAGGAGATAAATCCCCCAGACTCCCTTTGAAAATCGCTCAATTTTGTGAGTTGTTGACTTAAGAGACACTTTATAAATATGTGAAACGTTGTTTCTGACAAATTCTTAATTATTTGGGCCTTCTTGTAAATTCGGCTTATGTCATAGCCTCGTTTTGCGGGGTGCTGCCGCCCCCTCAGCACCTCTAGTTCCCGCACCCGTGCCTACTAACCGTGTGTCTCCTTCCTCCAGGTGTGGTTCAAAAACCGCCGGGCCAAGTGGAGGAAGCGGGAGCGGAACCAGCAGATGGACCTGTGCAAGAACAGCTACCTGCCGCAGTTCAGCGGCCTCATGCAGCCCTACGACGACATGTACCCGGCGTACACCTACAACAACTGGACCAACAAGGGCCTCACCCCGGCGCCGCTGTCCACCAAGAACTTCACCTTCTTCAACTCCATGAGCCCCCTCACCTCGCAGTCCATGTTCTCGGCGCCCAACTCCATCTCCTCCATGACCATGGCCTCCGGGATGGGCCACTCGGCCGTGCCGGGCATGCCCACCCCGGGCCTCAACAACATCAGCAACCTGAACGGGATCGGCACGTCCGGGATCAACTCGGCCATGTCGTCGTCCGCGTGTCCGTACGGGCCTCCCGGCTCTCCGTACAGCGTTTACCGGGACACTTGCAACTCCAGCCTGGCCACGCTCAGACTCAAATCCAAGCAGCACCCGACGTTTGGATACAGCGGCCTGCAGAGCCCCGGCTCGAGCCTGAACGCGTGTCAGTACAACAGCTGATTTTTTGCTGAGTCTTACAAATATAAATACATACATATATATATATATATGTATATGTATATATATGTGTGTGATAACCGGACATGGTGTTAGAGGCTACCTGCGGATGGGAAAAAAAAAAAAAGAAATCAAAGACAACTAAACTGGATTAGTTGCGGTCATTTTTCAAAAAGAGAAAAAAATGGATTATGCGGGTTTAAATGTGTTTACCAATGAACTTGCACAGCAATCGAAATGTCCAGGGTTTTTTTTTTCTTTTTGTAATGATGAAGACGTGTTACATTGCTGCATTGTACATATATAAATGTAAATATATACAGGCCTAACATATAAAACAGACGGTGGGATTTGCTTTTCTTTTTTTTTTCCTTGTGTGTGTGCGCTTGCTTTGCTTTTGCTTTTGGACACTCAACAGGATTTTGCGAGATTAAAAATTTTAAAAAAAAGAAAAGTGTCGAGCATATTCCAGACTCAAGAAGAAGAAGAAGAAAAAAGAAAGAAAAAAAAAAGAAATCTAGCTTTTATTGTACATATTTTATACTGCTTCTGTGTGCTTTCTATTTACTATGCAGGACACCACCAGTCTGACTCCAGTGACTTTACTTTAACATGTTTGTTTTTTTTGTTTTTTGCTCATTTTTTTTGTTTGGAAACCGATTAAAAAAAAAAAAATCCCGCATGTTTAACTTGAGTGCAACGATCATGTAAGACTTTGCAGAAGTTCATTAGCCTAAAACTGTATACAACAACAAAAAAAAGAAAAAGAAAAAAAGGTGATTCAGAGTCACTCATGTGTTTATGGTAACATGTTTGTTTGAATAAAACTCCAGGAAAAAAGAGGTTTATTTCAAGGATGTTTTCAGCGGAGTGATTTGTCTTGAGAGGAGCACACCGGCAGCGTATCGATCCGCTCAGTTTAATAAGAGGGATTATCTGAGGTATATGAAGAGTTTTGAAAGGATTAACGGGATTTATCTGGGCTTTAAAATATGACATTTTATTTTGTCTTTTCTGTTCATTTTGAAGCTTTTATACTGCACATAAAAAAACAAAAACCTTTTCTCTGTGAGAAGACGTGAATCCAACAAGAGTTTCTTGAAAACTTCCAGACGTTAATAAATAAATGTCAAGGAATGAACAAGGATCAGTGTGAAAAGCCTTTGACGCGTGTGATGATGATAATAATAATAATAATAATAATAATAATAATAATAATAATAGCCATGTTTTACCGCTCAGTGCAGAAAATAGTCCCACATGCGCCCCTCGTGTGTTTTATTTTGAAAAACAGGCGACATGCACGAATAGATTTTTGATTATTTGCTCTCAGGATTAAATCTGCACTCATGCTGAGGTTTTGGCGCGCGCACTCACCTTTTCTGAGGCTACCTGCTGCCCCACGTTATTATATCCCAATCGTCTATTTTTACACTAACTTAAGAATTTAAAAGGGATCTTAAAGTCGTTTTTCTTTTGAGCTGCGCAACTCTGAAACAAACTCTCCAAAATGCGCCAAACCAGCTCCTCCACAACTGCGTCTTTTCTTTCCTCCACTGGCGACAGACCCAGACGCACGCTTGTCCGCGCGCAAACGATATGAATTCAATCAATACCGTATCTCGTGTTCTCACACCTCATATCTATATTACTGACAGTTAGACTGATATTAGCGCGCTGCACAAATGTGACGGTAATGATTGTGTGCTCTAACTGATAGGGCTCGGAGGAGGGAGGGAGGGTGTTGGGTCACTACAGCTCCTAAAACAGCTCCAAGAGTTGTTCAACAAACACAAGTCAACAAACTGTCAACTGAACCAGTGTTTAAAGGCACAATGTCGAGTTTTGCACTAATATAGCCATTATTTACTAAATATTGACCTCCTGGAGGCTTATTGGTAATAATTCCCCTAAAGCTCTGTAATATTTTATCCTAACTGAGGTTGTATGTTGGCTTTGAGGTGTCTTTTTTGGAGAATGTATCTTCTAAAGTGACTTTATAATAATCCTTTACTTCTTTACTGTAACCTGAAGCATGTCTGACTCTCAAAAGTGAGTTCATCTTGAACTCGTGGTGGCTTTTTGGCAATTAGAGCCCAAACATTGACCTCCTCAAAGGTCATGTGTAAATGCAAGAAATTATTATTCTGTCGTCCCCCTAGAATATTTCAATTATATGTCTTGTGTTGATTTGCTGCCTGCCTGCAGTTAAACGTGAGTTATGTTGACGTCTCCGACAGTGACTATAATATTCCCAAAGTATTTCACCATAACATTCAGCATGTCTGAATCCCAAAATCCCAAAATATCTTGACCTCATGATGTTTATTTTTCATTATCATTAGTCGCTCTATAATATTCCAACAATATGCTTCATCTTTATTTAGAGTTATTCTGACCTTAAGGTGCATTAATGGAAAGTATCCCCTGCGGTTGCTATAATATCCCCTTCGTAAATCAGCGTAGTGCCCTCGGACGCCTTTTCAAGTGAACTGCTACAATATTTTACTTTAATAGCGAGTCTGACACGAGTTTGTTGACTTTTACGTCCCTTTTTGAAGAAATTAATCTTCTATAGTGTGTCTATAATATTCCTCAATATTTCAGTGTCTGGCACTCAAATGTGTTTTTGATATTTTGGTGGCGTTCTCGTATTTCACCGTCATAATGAGAGTGTTTGTTTTGACGTTGTGTTGCTCTTGTTCATGGTAGCTCACTGATGATAATGATCCTATATTAGCTCTGTAATATTTTATCTTAACTGAGGTTGTATGTTGACATTAGAGTGTCTTTTTGGGAAAATATATCTTCTGCAGCGGCTCCATCATAATCCCAGGCTCTTTTCCTTTTTTAAAATCGTAACCTGACTCTCGAAAAGTGAGTTTATCTTGAACTCGTGCTGGCGTTTAGGTTATTATTCTACTTCCTCTGCAATATTCTTTGCCTTTACTCAAGTATTCAAAAGTTAATATATTACTTTGGTAAAAGTGAGTCACCCAGATGAAAAGTACTCGAGTAAAAGTCTGAAAGTATCTGATATTAAATGTTCTTTTATCTGATTGTCGATAAAATCATTTAATATGTGCTGCTTTTGCTCCCATGCAGCGTGTAACTTAAGTTATCAAATATATGTGGTGGAGTACAATTAGTACAATGTTTAGCTTCATGAAGTAGCAGAAAATACTTGAGTAAATGTACTTAGTTACATCACTGGTTTTATCTTTATCTGGTGCGTCTGTAATCAGTCTGTGTCGACCGTCAGGTGCCTTTTTGAAAACGTCCCTGCAGTGACTCTAATATCCCCGAAGTATTTCTGCAAAACATTCACATGTCTGATACTGAGTGAGTTTATCTTGGCCCTCAGGTTCTTCTCGCCCTTTCATTGGTTTTCTTGATCTTCTGGTGGCTTTTTCAACAAATCATCCTCCTGCACAACTGGAATATTTCATCCTGACTTGTATGTGATACTCAAAAGTGAGTTGAACTCTGGGTGCCTTTTTTGGGAAAACCAACCAATAATATCCCTTTAATATTTGTTTCTGACACTCAGAAGTCAGTTTCTGGACATTTTGGGAGCTGTGAGAGTGAACTGATCTCCTGTAGAGGCTCGATAATGTTACTGTAACACTGACAGTAGTGAGTCTGTTACACATAAGGTTGACTTTAAGTTGCCTTTTTGAAAAATGTCTCTTACAGTGACTATAATATTCTCGTAGCATTTCCCGATAACATCGAGTGCGTCTGACACTCGAACGTGAGTTTATCTTGGCTCTCAGAGGCTTTTTGGTGGATTTATTTCCAACAATGTTCACTTTAATAGTGAGTCTGGCACGAGTTTGTTGACTTTTACATCCCTTTTTGAAAATAAATCTCCTATAGTGTGTCAATAATGTTCCTTTAACATTTCACTAGTGTGTGTCTGGCACTTACTTTGTTGACCTTATAGTGGCTTTTTTTTGCATCATCCTCTTGGAGTCCCTCAATAATATTCCAATGATGTTTCATCTTTACTTGTAGTGTATATGATAGTCTAAAAAGTGAGTTTGTGTTAAACTTTGGATGCCTTTTTTGGAAAACCAATCTCCTATAGTAGCTTCTTTAATGTCCCTTAAATATTATAAATGTCCCAGAAGTCAGTTTCTGGACGTTCGGGTGCTTTCTTGCTGAAAGTATCTCCTTTGTAACATTCTTATAATACTGACCATAGTGAGTTTGAGACACATAAGGTGAGTTTATGTTCAACTTTAGATGCCTTTTTTGGAAAACCTATCTCCTATAGTGGCTTTTTAACATCCCCTTAATATTTTACCACACTCACAAGTCTGTTTCTGGACATTCGGGTGCTTTGTTGGTGATTTTATCTCCTGTCGGGGCTCTATAACGTTAATTTTAATACCGAGGATAGTGAGTTTGAGACACATAAGGTGAGTTTATGTTAAACATTAGATGCCTTTTTGGAAAACCTATCTCCTATAGTAGCTCTTTAACATCCCTTATATATTTTGCCACACTCACAAGTCAGTTTCTGGACATTTGGGTGCTTTGTTGGTGAGTTTATCTCTATTAATATTTTACCATCCACATGTGGAGAGTCTGGGACGTTTAAAGTGAGTTCATGTTAAACCTCATGTGATTTCATCATCATATATCCACATATAGCTCCTACAGACACTGTTTCTCTCTCTGAGCTTCACCATTCATGACAAGTCGCAACAGTCACACCAGCAGCGCGCGCGGCCTCAGAATTCTTTCCTTGGGCGCGCCCGCGTGCACGGAGGGGCAGCACAGTTCACTCGGCGCGGGCACGCGCATCGCCTCTAATTGCATCTGCCCGCTTTTGAATTTTGGGGGAAAGAAAAAAAAAATCTGACGAGAGGAGGACGCGCACAAGAGGCTCGTGGTGGTTGGTAACAAAAAAAAAAAAAAAAAAAAAAAAGCGCGCACGCGGTCGTAAAAGTTACCCATAATACCTGATTCCAGTTATAAATGAGGAGCGTGAACGCGCATGAACCTGGAGGGCAAAGTTCAACACGACGCTTTATACACGGTAAATATTTGCACTAGTGTTTCTCGGGTAAGGAAGTCCCCACTTCTCCTGAGTTATCAGAGGCGACAAGGGAGAGACTCAATGCGTAAAAGGAGGATTGTTTCTCTTTATTGAACACATTATGACAGCTGATGGTGAAAGACCTGTGTGTGTGTGTGTGTGTGTGTGTGTGTGTGTGTGTGATATTTCACAGGAGACACACTCATTGATACAGAGTGTAAACACATTAGAAACACACCAGGACAAAAGATGAGGCCTTGGACGAGAAAGGAGTCATCTTAAAGGAAGAGAGGACAAATATTTTCTCAAATGTCAAGATGTTTTCATCAAATCAGCTAATCGATTAATTAAGGAAACAATCAGGAGATTGATCATGAGTGGAAATAACTCCGTAAGTTGTAGCCCCTTAACTTCAGGTCACAGCATCCTCACTTCTTACAATCACTGCAAAGTAACTGCAGTGTGAATAAAGTGCAGTATTGCAATATTATGTCTTTTAATTCGATATTATCCTTTAAATAAAGGTAATGATGTATGGTAGTTGCAGTACAGTATAGAATCTTTATGATAATCTAAAAATATATACACAAAATCCAAAATATACACAATGCCAAACATATAAACAAGTTTAACGTCGAGGATCAACGGCAGACTGACTCGCAAAAACCTGGCGTTACCCGCCTGTGGTCGAATAATGAAGCTGCTGCGAGGGTGTTCAACAGGGGCCCAACAGCTTGGTTTTTTGCCCCGGGGCCCCCTGAACGGTGAACGCGGCCATGCCACCGAGAGGCAGTGGGCTAAAAGGACACGGAGTAAAGAAACCAAGACACCAGAGTAAAACAGTGTTCGCAGATATGTTTAATGGGTGCATAAAAAAGGCAGCACCCTCCGTTCATAAAATGAAAGATGTCCTCGTCGTGGTGGCGCAGCAATTAGCCGCAATTATATTTCATGTCAGCGTTTGACAGACAGAATTTAGTAAAGAAACGAGCCGCCATGAATTAAACAGGCGGAAACTTACAATCTTCCTCGACAGACATCTCAATAATCTCTTCAACCCCGCCCATCTGGTGTACCCCAATTACAAAACAAGCGCTGCCAAAACCGAGGCCTTCCCTCAGCTATGAACAAAATGCTGCTCGGCTTCTGTTAGTTTCCTGCTGCTGCCACCCCGGGTCCCTGCAGCAGCTCCTCTGATCCCGAAACCTGCACGGCAGCTGCTGCATCCTGTAAACACACCGAGTGCCTGTTTACATCCAAACCTGTAGTTTATTCAGAAGCACTGCCTAGACTCTGTAATATAACAATACTGACCCTGTAATCAAACAATAGCAGCAGGGGTCTATTAGGACATGGCAGCAGCAGCCTTCATCTCTCTTAATGAGTGATTTTTATCTCTCTGGGCGTTTTTTAAAGCAGCTGCTGCACCTCAACAACAAGACAGCAGCCGGCACAGTACTTCACATCGTGGCTGACCATCGTCTGCAGCCATGTTAAAGGTTTTGATCGGTATGAGCTGCCAGTCTTACAGGAAGCCATTATTTGTGCATTAATTTTCATTTGGTCAGCAATGAAAAGTAAGTAAAAGTATAGTATTTCTGTTTTCTGCTATGTTAAACTTCCACTCCACTACAGTTTGGAGGAAAGTATTGTACTTTTAACTTGTTTAATAGCTGTAGTTACTAGTTACTTTGCAGATTGCATGCTGCATCAGAGCAGCACATTTTTAAATTGATTATTTTCTCCACAGTCAGATAAAAAAGAAAGACAATTCTGATCCTCAATAAAGTTCTGAATATCGGATCTGATAATGGGCACGGCCAATTATCGGTCAACCCGTAGAATAATGTAAATGTGTGTATAGTTCACTTTTGACATTTAAAAACAAGCATAAATTTGCTCCATGCAGCTCCTTATCCGGGGTAATCCAAGTCTCCAGAAAGATTGATCAATTGATTTGAAAAGACGTTATTTACACCCCTTTTTACAGCTATAGTCTTCTCTGTAGCCGCTAAGCTAAAAGTGTTAGCGGGTTACCCATCTGACAAGCTCAACCGTGAGTTTAAGGTGCAAATAACGTCTTTTTAGATCAATGTTGTCATCTCAGGGCTTCCAGAAACGTGGATTATGTTCGACATGCCGGATGAGCTGTATGGAGCCATTTTAAAACAGGTCCCATCTTCTTAAGTTGTTCAGGAAAATGCTGCAACACTGTTCTGCTGTGAATTTTCACCCGACTGTGAGTAAATAACGATTGAATTTTCAGTTTGGGTTGTACTTTTCCTTTCCTTTTTTTTTCCTCTTGTACTTTTTACAACACTGTATATTGCTCGTAAATCAAATTACAAGGGCCAGGGAATGAGCCAAGGCCATCGCCAGAATAAATATTGACATTGTACATTTACGCACACCGCAGATATGATACATTCGTGCCTTTCAAATCATACAAATACGTTGAAACTTTATGTAATTCTGGGATTAAGATCTGGTTAGGTTTAGGCACAAAAAACACCTGGCCTGCAATAAATATGGCTGCATGTAATCCCGACAAAAAAAGTCTGACCTGTCGCTAAATTTCCACAGTTGAAGTGATCTCAGAGAGTTGTTTCGGTGCAACACCACCGCCACCACAAAAGTCAGCTCATATACATGTAATCAGAACGTAATATGATCCATATGAAATGTACAAATTTAATGTATCCATCGTTTGCAGGTACGTACTTAAAAGCCGCCTTTCTCTAGTGGCTGGGCTGCACGAGATCCATCACAATGAAGATCTTGTCTGTTTCCGTTATCAGCAAAGTTTATCGCTTTGTAATGTTTTGACCTTCCAATGAATCAATAAAATCAGACACACACACTGTGATAGATGACTTATTTAAAGACACATTTCAAATGTGATTACAATCTCTGCAGGTTGATTTCATCATACTGAAAATCAATCAAATGTAATTGCTGCTCGGAGTGGAGGAAAAATGCATCCAGTCCAAAAACCTTTGAGAAGAAAATGGCTGACAGTGATTTAAAATATAAATGACGTGTAGTAAATGCTGTTAAAGTTGCTATATGGTGCTGCACAATGTTTCACTGGAGGACAAACCCATCTCTTTCAAAACAACGTGTGGGGTTTTCAAATGTTGCTGAGAACAAAAAATGCCTTCAGAAGAAAGTGAAGCAACAAGCTGAATCCTGAATTGCTGCTCACATCTGATTGCTTTTGGATTACGGTTGCCATGAAACTCACAAACATCACAAACAGTAACTCATGATGTTGCACGTTTTTGCTTTTGTTTATCGTGTCAAACTGACTTCGGGGTTGTCGTAGCCCTTTTTTTTTTAACTTCGGTTTTCACTGAGTGGAGGTGTTTCCACAGCACACACACACCAGTGAATCACTGTTTGGCTTTCTGTCTCATGCAGTGTGCCACTGTGGTGCGAAACTGACCGCAGTTCAGCCGGACTGCCACAGGTTAGTGACACAACACGGACCGATTCTGGCTTGAAGGTTCAAATGAAGGAGTGGAGTGGAAGTATGACATAGCAGAAAATGGAAATACTCAAGTGAAGTACCTGGTGAATTCAGTACCTCAAACTTTTACTTAAGTATTTGAGTGCATGTAATTAGTTACATTTCATCACTGACCGTCACTGAGGTTGTATTTCAATCTCATGACACAGAATAGTGTCCTGGTTTCTTTATTTGTACCCACTGATCTGATTGTAGCCCTGAAACAGTGTTCTTTTTTGTATGCAACGGGTATCACACCAACCTCCATTCAAAAAACAAGGAATTTACACTGACCAACCTTATTAGCAGACATGCATTGCCAGTAGCACAGTTAAAACTTTCATTACACTAAAAGAGACATTTTTTCTCAATTCAGCATTACTTCCGTCCACAAAGTAGATCTCATTTCAGTGGAATCTCTACTTTTAGAGTGTGTGTTACACATGAGATGCTCTCAGACTAAAGAGACACAGCACATACAATAGAAGATGAGTACTGCCTACATGGCGTGTGAGGGCAAAACAGTCACACCTTCATGAACTTAAATTTCACAGAAGCCGTCACGGTGTTGTGAAAATCACTTGATATCACACGGTAAGCACAAGTGCAGGTATCCACTCTGCTGAGGTGAGCGTTTTGCTAGACAAAAACAAAAACAAAACGCCACATGACCTATAATAAAATGAATTGGGCCTTTGTCTTGTGCTATGCTAATAGCTGCTGTGTGTTATTTTAGCACATTTAAGTCGGTAATTACTTTAGCAAGTGTTTCTATAACACATGTCTCAGTTGTGGCGTGAGAAAACTTGTGATTGCTTCATTGCAGACAGCAGCTGATGGAGGATCTCCTCCACTTTGTCAGTGCAACACAAACAAACCATCAGATTCGGGGCCCGGTACCACAACCAGTCCATGAAGTACTGCCAACATGCTTGTAGTATCAAGGCGCTGTCTTACCTGTGTTACTCATCTTCTGTCTGGTCCTCAGGCAAAAGGATCTGATGAGGATCTTGTATCTATTTATACTTCCTGGTTCTACCATGTTTGCAGAAGGGTGGGGGTGGGGTTACATCTGTTTTTGATTAAAGGTGTTTTTTTCAGGAGCTGGTGGTTACACGGGCCTTTACGTGTGGCGCTTTAACTTCTTGTACATTTGTGATCAAAGCTGTAAAAATTGTGTGTTAAAGAAAATGTGTTTATTTACATGTGTGTTTATAATGAGCTTCTCCACTGGTGATGTGGTCCACTCGAATTAGACGTTGGAACAAGTTGTGTCAGCGTTTACAACCATTATAAAGATACAGTAACTTTTGGGGTGGGACCTGCAGCGCTGGACATTTCCGATTAGTCGAGTACTCACAGCAGTTTTTATTTCAGCCACCAGTTATATTATAAATCTACAGCTGCAAACCAGTTTATTTTATGTCAATAAACAGAATACAACAAGTGCTGCTCAGGTGAGGAAAAATGATCCAACCTGCACGCTGAACATGGTCTATTATTTGACTTAAACTGTCTGAACTAATCATGTGACTATTTTTGTAACCTATATATGAAATGCCCAAAGGCGGCCATTTTGTTCTTTGTTCTGATGCAGGCCTAAATGGCTGAAACTCAACAGCCAATATTATTTAAAGCTTTTTCACTCATCATCCTCTGGAGTGATTTTGTCAGCAATTCTGAATCGTTTTTTGTTTTTTTTGTTCTTGTGTTTTGACACATCAACATGTAATCGACGGTGCAAATACAACAACCACAGTAAAACCTTTCGTAGTCCTTGAGACTTCAAAAGTATATCTTATTCCTCTGGGCGACATGCTCCTTCACAACCAGAAACACCTGCACTGTCGTTTATTTTGAGTCACTTTCACATTCACAATCCCACCGGCAGGAATACAGACTGCAACTCTCGATGTGTTTTAAACCACAGCTTAAAATAGTCCTCAACAAATGCTTTTGTTTTTCCAGGTTGAGTAACGTTAGCATTAAAATCTGCAGTGTCCAGCTGAGTCTTTTTTTAAAAAATAAATAAAGTTTATATTTGTAACCCGTTTTCAAAGAGGTAGGAACTCAGATGAACTAAGAGATGCTTTCTCTTTTGGACCGGGCCTGCCGTGGTGAGCTGAGCTGACGCGCAGACAAAGCAGGCATATTTTTAGATATAAAACAAAGTCAGCGTGTGGACTGAAAAAGTCTTTAAAAGGCAGGTTGGACGAGGACGCTCACAGTAACTCTCGCTGTTTCCAACAAAAAGTCCCTGAACAAGACACCAGCATTCTCCTGAAAATCTTCCTGGGGAGGAGGATCAGCCAAACGTCTCAACCGGCCCAGTAGCTGCTTATTTTACCTCCATCATCCTCCCGTAACTCATTGATTTTCTACTTTAACAATGTGACCCTAATGCTGTTTATATCCCAGTTAAATATTTGATATCTTTTGTGATCATGCTTTAATGTGAGTCTAACGTCAACCTAATGACTCTTATATTGACTGCTGTAAGTCGGCATTTACGCCGCGCTGCATGGAGATAAACTCTGATTCATGGGAGCTGAAGATTTATTGCAAAATATTGGAACCTGCAGTCAAAAGAGCATTTGGCCAATAACTGCCTGCTGTTGCAAGCCAAAGTACAACAGCATGAATTACTGTAATTATATGTGTCCTAAGAAAATGATGTAATTACCGCCAAGACTGAGTCTCAGTACCGCAGTAATTCTGACAAAGCTGACACATGACAGTCATTTTGGGATTAGTGACCGTGCTGAGTCGAACTGACTTCACAGCCAAGTGTTGTGTGTGTGTGTCTGTGTGTGTGTGTGTGTGCTTAAAACACACTATAGAAAGCTTTGGGTGGCTGAGTGAAGAATGAAGGCTGCTGTATGAAGTTTCTGGTTCAACTCGGCTTATTTTAATTTTTAAAGGAAGACAATTACATGACTTTTTTAATTAATCGACAGCAGTGGGGTCTTATTTTACTGTTATGAGCAGCCATGAAAATACTATTGTTATCTTCAAACACCCACTTGGCCACTGACTGGACAAAATATGGATGGAGCTAATGTGGAAATGCCTTAAAACCTGCCTTCTTTCTAATGGCCAGCAGGGGGGAAACGCCACTGGTTTCAAAAATAAGTCAGATTGTATGTAAGCTTACGAGAAAAAATGACTTCTCTCTCTCGATTTATTACCTCAGAAAACAGTTTCATAATGAGTTTATGGTCTCAATCTCTAGTTTCAAGTATTCTTCACCACAGCTTGATTTTCATTTTGTAAATTATGGTTCCAGTTAGAGTCGAAGGGTAAACAATCATTTATCTCCAAATGTTGCGGGTTCTACATTTTTGTGTCTTTATGGGCGAAAGAAATTCTCCTTCTTCTTCTGTTACATAAACAATTTGGTCTATTTGAAAAAAAAAAATGCATCATCACAAAGCTAAAAACAGTGTTTTTTTTCTCATAAGGCTGAGGGTTTGTAATGGATGTCTGTATTAGGGAGCCTCTCTGTTGCTGACAGCCATTACTATGATCCCTCATATCCCACAGAAAAATGTGTTTCCCTTTTCACAAAGACTCCTGACAACTTGTCTTTTAAATGGAAGAAGACAGCGTGAAACTGCCATTTATCAGCAAAACAGACAACAGTATGTTTCTGCTCACAGAGATGAGAACAGTCAGCGGTCGTGCAGTCGTTGCTGCCGCACCATGTGGGAAACGTACAAACGGGGTGCATTTGATCAAATAACAAATTCCATACAAATGTCTCTGCAAATGTTAAGCTCCTGGTTGCTTTTTGGCATCGAGCGCACGCCGTGATTACTATCAGCGCTGCGTCTGCAGTGAAATCCCACAGCAGTGGATCCCACATGCTGACCGCCGGCCTGTGCACTTCCCCCAGAGACTCCCAAAGCAGACTTGGGTCGAGATTGACTTTCTCTGACCTTGTTATCTTTATTTGGCTGTATCAGATTTCAACTACTGGTCGGCCAGCCGACATCCACCACATGGCCGGGGAGTGAAACTGCGATTCACACACACACACTAGAGGAGAAATATGGGCCGCTATCACGCACAGCAGCTGCTTGGAAAAAGCCCAGAAAGCCTCTCTCCTGCTCGTGGCTTCTTCTCTCACTCACTGATGAAACCCCCCCACTCCATCTCTCTCCTCCCCTCTTGTGTCGCTCTCGGTCGGTCACTAGACATTTATGCTCAGGAGAATTATTATTTTTCCATCTCAAGGTCTACACACACAAAAAAAAAGAGAAGAAGGCATCCCCCACCTGGCCCGTCCCTCTCAGCTATTCTCGACTTTATTCCTTCCCACTCTTCTCTCTTCTTGTCCCCCCCTCAACTTCCCTCCCCGCTCTCTCCGCCTCTTTCTTTCTTTCTTCCTTCCTCATTCCTTCCCTTGTCTTTCTGTCTCCCTCTGGTTCTCGTGTGTGTGTGTGTGTGTGTGTGTGTGTGTGTGTGTGCAGGCTGGACTGCTGGCGGTGCAGAATTAGTAGGTGAAGCTGAAAACGGATTAAGGAGCCAGAATCCAGGGAGTTCGCTAATGGGAGGGCTGGCTCGGCTGCCTGCTGCTTCTGTCCATCAGCTGAGACCAATTATCTGAAGGGGCCACATCTGGCCGGGTCTGGCCCGGCTTGGCCTTCTAGGAACGTCTGTCTGGTCCCTTAAAAACTCTGCCTCCTTTTCCTGCAGAGGACAGATAATGGAGATCTAGCAGCTAGAAAGGCTGAAACGATCTGACAGAAATTAATTTATGATTCATGGATTCATCAGAGGGAGCCACAGTATGCAGGGTGAGAACAGGGGTATTCAGTTGGTTGCAATCTGCAGTCTAACCGCTAGATGCCATGAAATACAGTACTGGCCCTTCAAGTCATTAATCAAGGAACATTTTCTATCAGTCTTCTTAAATATGAGGATATGAGGAAATTTGGATGTTTTAAATTGTTACTTGTACAAGACAAGGAAATGAAAAGTTGTGATGGACTGGATTTTTTTATTGTTACTATTTTCTTTTATTTTTAAGATCAAACAATAAACAGGAAACAAAACCGAATATTAATTAATAAAGTTTTTTGGGACTGATTCAAGATTCAGATACTTCGCTGCCATCTCACCACACACACTCATAAAATACAATGATGAATGTGAACAGATAAGTACAGTTAAAAGTTTTTTGCACTTACAGGAATAGAAACATTTTGGGAAATTCACTGATTCACACATTAATCATCTTATGACCCCTCAGATGTATCTTTTGACCCTCTGGATGGGGTCCATCCACTAGGTTGAGTACCGATGGACTAAACTATATATAAACTCTCCACCTCGACCAGCTACAACAGTAAAATACTACCTACATATTTACACACATACACAGTATATCAGTCAGAGATCCTGATAATTTAACATGCTGATAATACTTAACCATGATACTTGTAATTTAATACACAGCAGATGCAACGGCAGGTTACGTGCACTCAAATCATGTTTGCAATATGATATATATCTCTATATAAGTTTGAGCGTGTGCTTCAGCCTCACTGACGTGTGTGTGTGTGTGTGTGTGTGTGTGTGTGGTGTGGCCTTCACTGTTAAATGGTGAAACAATGATGAAAATTTGACAAATTATTTAATCTAATGTAAATGCAGCTGGTCTATAGCCAATAAGACTCGAGTTACCATGTGGGTCGAGGACGAAATGTGGTCGGAAAACTGAGCTTGTTGTTTTTGAATTATTCCAAGTGCGCCTAATTTAAACGTCTTCACAAATTAGCGCTGGTTCTTGACCCTGTTCAATTTGAGATTCTTGGAAGTTTGATGCTCTCCAGTGAACCAGCCTGCTTTTCCACCAGTTTTGATCAGAACCATTGTAACCAAGGATGTTTCATGGATGACCTGTCCAATATGACACGCCCCCTTTTAGTCAAAATGGTTCAAAATGTTGTACTCGGACCGGAACGGTGGTGGAAAAGCCCCCAGAGTGAAGATGAGAGGCCACGGAGGCCATTCCACTTTGCAGGGGCCAGGTAATTTGCATTAATTGTAATGACCTTGACTGCTCAGCGTCTAATTGGTTTCCTGTAAGCGTGCTTCTAATTGGAGTGGAGGCCTGTCTCCTCCTTCATATCACACACACACACACACACACACACACACACCCCGAAGCAATCACCCCACAGTGGACTGTCAGATTGCCATCTTGGCACATTTTGAACACTGTGCTTTAACTAGAAAGCCACTGAATCCTCCTCATGTTAGTGTCGTACTGAGAATTTTTCAGTTGAGTCCAATTGAAAAATTGGACTCAACTGAGTCCAATTTGTTCCAAATGGGACTCACATCCCATTTGGAACAAATTGTTATACTGATCACTTTCTTTCTGTGTGGTTGGGTTTCGGCAACACAAGTACTTGGTTAGGTTTAGGAAAAGATGTTTTTTGGGTTGAATTACATCCTTTCACAACCTTAACCAAGTATTAGACTGGATAACTTCTCCCATGTAACATTTTCCAAACCCATGACTTTACAAAAACATGACTTGGCATAATGATGGTCCTGGAGCAACGCCAACATGTATCATCTAAATATAACTAGGCAAACTCAGTTTAAGATTGGCCCTCGTTAGCTTACTAGGGTTTATTCCTACCTCATACAATGTCAGACAAATTAAGATCCAGTTGTACTCGATACTATTAAAAGGGTTGGTTGGACATTTTAAGAAAATGTGGTTCTTTACTTTGTTGATGAGAGTTGGATGAGAGCATCAACACCACAGGTCCAAGTCTGTTCCCAAGTGTTTTCCTCCCATTAAAATGTTTTCCTGTAGCGCCCAAAACGACATTAGCGGTTCAGACTTAAAGGCCCTGAAACACCGAACGGACGTCAAAGAATTAGCTGCGTCAAAGGCCGACTGTCGTCTCAGCTCACGTCTCCTCGGTCTCGGCCAAAAAGCTGCACTTGAACGTACGGCTGGCGGCCAACAAGCTTGTTCATTCTGTGCCTGAGTGAAAGGAAATACCTCCATGCTGAAATACAAACCGTTGATCTGAGCAAGCAGCATTTTTTGACACCAAATTTTTCTAATCGAGTATTTTTTTTGTACGCTGATCCACTCACCTGAACAGCCAGAAGGACGTGCACAATCGGCCAAAAAGCCTCCGACAAGGGCCGTCCAGTGCCCCACACCGACTAGAGCGACTGACGCTCGCTGACGACCCTGACACACCAGGCGTAAGAAGACTACACGTAGCAAGGTATCTGCTGCAGATATAACTGATTCGGGTTAGGGTAAAATAAGGAGGACAACACATCGACAGGGAAACAGACTTCAACACATGCAGCTTTTACACTTTTTTTAGTACAGATTTAATGTGGTAGGAAGATTTAGTTTCCTTTTGACAGAGCCTGGCAAGCTGTTTCCACCTGCTGCAAGTCTTTGTGCTAAGCTAATATGACAGTGGTATCAATACTTTAATCTAAATCTCTGCCAATTTCCCAAAATGTCAAACTATTCCTTGAAGTACCAGACTCAGTACCAGTATGGTCTGAACAGTTTTGTTTAGGATCAGTCACCGTATTTGGGTTTCCCTGAGAATCCACAACCATCCGAGCACTTCAGGTGGTCAGGACATTTCTTCAGGGTTCACTACTTAGATAAATCCTGAGGGGAAAGACATTAACTTCCCTCCTCCAGGCTCATAGTAGAGAGCACACCAGAGGAGGACAGAGGCATGCTGCAGCCCAGCCTGGCAGCACAGACACAGTCCTACTGGTTTGGCTTTTACTGAACTCTTTTCTCTTTGCTGATCTTCTCATGCAGTCAGGAAAACACAGCAGCCCTATCTGACTCATCCCTTACCAGACCGTAAATCAAATAAATCCCCTTCCTACCGACGTTGACCCTTTCCTCATTTTGCTCCAATGTTCAGGGCCAACAGGAGAACATGTGGCGTGGTGGAGGACCGAAGGGGGGGAAAAGTGTCTTCTGGATCGCTGGCAAGTACCGGACAGAGTGCTGCAGAGCAATTACACCCTGTTCTAAATCCATGTGTGAAAACAAACACCGCTGAAAAACTAGAAAACCCACACAGTGACACACACGATGAAATGAAATCTGCCTGAATCAGTTAGAGAGAGAATCCTAAATCTAAACCACAGAGCAAGTTCACTGCGAAGACTTTCAAGTTTATTTTGATTCAAGAGTACAGAGACCAGGCCGATTCACCAAAAAAATTGTTTATTGATACAGAAATTTGTACAAAATATGCTTCAAACTAAATAAAAACATATCTTTCACAGATTTTCTTCAAGACGGATGGATCAGCAGGAAATAGTGAAGACATTTTTTAAAGGAATTATTCTTGTGACTGAACGCAGAGAAATCAAAAGAGAGAGACCTCCTGATTAAAGACAAAAACGTTACATTGAAAGTGCGATTTTGTCGATAAACTTCGCCATTTTGATGTCCCGTTTTGACAGTCCTCCACAGTCATGTGTAGTCAATGTAATCTGGACCTGTGGGGACACAGACACACTGTTTGCATTCACAAAGCTACAACAGGTCAAGCAAAGGACAGTTATCGTCATTAAGTTAAACACCTGTGCTTGGTATCTAATCGTCAAGTTTCAGCAAAGAAGGAAATCTGTTAAAAATTTTTAAAATTCTCTCATTAATTGGTGTTGGAAGGTTAAAAGCATTTGAATCAATACAGGAGACGTGGATTATGTTGAAATCAGCCTGTCCTCACAAGAAAATGGCCGTTTTGTTCTTCAAGCAGCTTACTATGACCCATATTCATGTTCACTGCTAGGTGCTGACCTCTGGTGGCGGAAGTAAATATGACTGAAACAAAGGACGAAGCCAGGCGATGCAGTATGAAGAGCGATAAAGTCTGAATATGGTGGAGGTTGGATGATTTGGACAAACATTCCCAGACTTTCACTCGTGAGAACGCTGTTAACGTCCCGTGTGAAACCAAAAGTCAATGCTGACTAATTGTAGAAACCATGTTTGGATTTTTGTTTAAGTGTAATGTTCCCCCCATGCACTAGGAGGTGTTTGGTCGAGACCAGAGCTGGCCACATTTAAGTTCATGCCACGAGGACGTGTTGGTTGTAATAGTGGTTTCTTGTTCGTTTCTCATGACTCTAGGCCACTCTAGGCTGCTCTGTAGCTTTCTCTGAAGAGAAACAGACTTATCAAGACTGCAGAGTTCAGTATTTGATCGTCAAGACGCAGTTTTTCGTTAGAGTATTCCTTTAAAACGTCACGACTCCTGATTAAACACGTTTGTGGAAGCAGAAGCTGACGTTACTGTATGTTGGTAACTGTATATTTTTGCTGTTGGCTTAAAAGCCAACTTTCTCAGGGGGAGTTCGGTGTTGTAGATATTTCTTGACAAACAACAGTTTTCCAATTAACCGAGCACTTCTGTGTAGCTTCTCCAGTTGGCAGATTCAGACGACAGGCACAGGTTTTACTGTCGAGCTGCACACAGGCACCGCGCCCGGCTGTTGTTGGCAAAAAGTAGTTCCAGCACACAACTCCCCCTAAAACCACAAATTGTTGTTTTGTGAGCGTTAGAGGTGTCGGTTGGCATTATTTTTTGGATAGAACCAAGCTACCGGTTTCCCAGTGTTTATGTTTGATAGCTGACTCCAGCGCTGTGCTTTAAAGCGCAGACACGAGACTGACAACGATCTTCTGACCTCGAATTTGGGAAGATATCAGACTCTAAATTAGGCGTACGGCCAAGTAGGTTTTCACAAGAAAGTTAAAAAGGAAGTACTGCAAGTCAGGAGCAAAACATATAAAACTGAATAATTGACAATCAAATATGAAAAAGAAATATTATAAAAACAATAGAAAATGACCATTATTTTAACAAAAGTAATGTACTGTTTTCTGTAGGAATGTGAGTCCAATCCAGTAAATTCATTGGACGCTGCGTTCAGGAGTATTTTAAACTCTGAGGTGGTTTTTTTTTCTTTGGCTCCACCCACTCAGGTTTGACTCAACCAATGAGGTTACTCTCCCCCTGGAGAGCAGCTCTGGCTCAGAACCACATGTTTGTAAACTCGCATCTTAATACTGAGAACCGGGGAAAACGGAGCAGAACATGAGTGAATATTAGGAGGATATTAGCAGTAGCTCAGCGTACATCATCTATTTTGTGGAATCTGAGTGGGATTTACGTGTCAGTGTCTGGTGGAAAGTGCTGTGGGGGCCCAGAGACCTGTAGCACCGTTCTACAGCCACTTTAATAAAGAGTGGATTAGGAGCAGCATTCCTGTCAGAGCGGCCCGGTCCACCACACAGTAACTCAGTGGCTACAGCCCTAATGCTGAGAGATTTTCAGGGACTGGGTTTGTCATATCAACCGCTACTTTATTTCTGAAGCAGGGAAAAGTGAGAGTGTGTGTTAGTTTTGAGGTGGTGGGAGCTTCGTGGAGGCGAGGTGGAGATATTTGCAGGGCTTTTCACAAGAAAAACGACGGGATTACAGTGAGAAGCTACTGTGTTTTTTTGTAGCTCCGACTAACGGAGTGTGTTTCAGGCTTTGAGTGGACCAGCGAGGATTGTTTGACATGGAAAAATCTGACTTTATCCAGAGCCGATTGATCTCGACGTGCCTGTAATTTGTTATAAACCAACCGTGGCACTGTCAATATGGCATGATGACACTATTTGAAGCCCAGATTTCTGTAATGGACACTAAACAAATGCACCACTGTAAGTGACCCCTCAAACACTTTTTTTGAAATTGTAATTTGGGCCACAATGTATGGAAAGTTCTTACCTTATTATAAACATTGAACCACTCAGGGTGATGGTTCATCTTCTCTGCCTGCAGAGCCACCCGGGACATGAAGCCAAATGCCTGGCGAGGAGGAAACAATCAGCTGTCAATCAAAAACAGTTCATTTCCTCTCTTACAAATCTGAAACGTTTTTTTTTCATGCAATTCCTCATGTGACTTCTAATCTAGTCTACCCTGACTGATATAAACACAGTGGACAAAATATCAAGAACAATTTTTAGTGTAATATGAAAAAGCCCTAAGTACGGACGCCCTTCACACTCATGAGTCGAACATATTATTTCCTCCGTTTTTCCCCTGATAACGAGTTAAATTCCACTTGTTATTTACGTCTATCAACTTGTGTTGTTTTCTCGAGATATCAAGATCATTTTCTTGAGATCTTGAGAAAATGAACTTTGTTTGTGTCATGGCTGCCACGTGGTGTTTTTGTGATGGCTCCATCTCTGAAACTGTTCAAGGCCCCAAACTGTACAAGTGTACCAAGTTTCATGCCTGGATCATCCGGACTTTTAACAAATAAACCCACATTTTGTCCGGTGTTGCTGGTAGTTGCTACTCTAAAGAAAATGGAAAAGTAATCCAGTTGTCTTTGCCAACATGAATCTACTACTTAGACCCTGATACGGTGGCACCGCTCAGCCTTGAACTGCAAACGAGGTCAATTATGACTCTTTCTTTTGTCAATATTTGATCCATGGAGAAGTTTACAATCATAGACCACCAAGAAAATGAGAACATATTAATATTTGAGAAAGATTTGGGGCATTTTTACGCTAATGGATTTATTGCCTTATAGCTGCAGCTGAGAACGAAAAGGTAAAAACATGAATCTGGAGCACATGAAGTAAAAAGGAGCGCTGCTGCCATCGGAGGCACGGAGAGGCAGCACAACACTGCGTCTCTGTGCCTGTAGAAAACACTCACGAAGGCATGTATGTGCATACTTCCACACCCACGTGAGCAGCCGACAGCATGCAGACACACACACACACACTCAGAAACGTACACACTCTTCATATTTCGAGTTTGGCATGTGGCTCTCTCCAATCACAGGCCATCCAGGGAGTGATTACGGTTATTCTAATTATCTACAAAGAGGAGAGTGAAATCCCTCGTCATGCCCACAGTGAAGAGAGAGGAGGGGGGGGGGGGAAATCAGGTAGACCTATTTCAGAGCAATTTCCCACTGCAATCTCAATTAAGCCCCTAAATACTTCCTCCCTGCCTAATTAAATCAACTGAACGCCATTGTTTACAGCCGTGGCTGCGGCCCCGTCCGCCACCTGACATGACGAAACAGAATTACTCTCACGGAAGAAATTGCATTGAGCTGTTTTAGTGCGTTGTAACCAATTTCTGAGACGTCCTGTCCGCTGAACCCCGCGCGGCGCGACGCGTGTAACACGATCGGCAGCTTGATCAAATTGGTTATCAAGGAAACCGTCTCCTGATCAATTTAAGTAATTGGCATATTCCTGCAACTTGACCCCACTGGCACCAATTTGGAGAGCGAGGCGGTCTGCTTTTTCTCAGTTCTCATTGGCTCTAATGGAGATGGTTAAGCAGCCTGTCATGTCAGGTGTTGTCCAAACATGTCCCCACTCTCTCTCTCTCTCCCTCTCTGGGCCGAGCTCCGGCTAATCTGCAGCTGAGGAACATTGAGTGACAGGTAAAAGGATTCTGTGTGAACACTTAAAGGGTTCCTGCACATTGTCCCGTTTCAAAACACCGTGTACTTTCAAACACTCCACTTTCCAGCCTGGACTCTGTTATGGAACCAAAAACTCATCTCTTTGCATTTCAGGACACAACTTGGCCTGAGAATACGTGTGAAGTCAGTTTTTTTACACTAACAAATCATTTTATTTTTATTTTTGCAAACATCGTTGGCACCAGATGCTCGTTGCAGTGGCGGACCTGCACTCTCTGAGCCTTTCAGCTGCGAATGATGTATTAAAACTACAATACCCTCCTCCGTCTCCATGTGAGATGTGACTTCAGTGTTTGTGTCAGTTACACGCTTACATAATGTAATAATGGAGAAGAATTTGATCACTGTTGGAAACTTCTGCTCACCTTCATGCCGGTGGAAAGCTCGGTGAAGGTTCACAGTGCATAAAACATTTCTTACATTCATAAGCCAATTTTGACTTATTACAGACACGTCTGTATTGGCGTGTTTGCTGGCTGATACATCACAATTATAAATTGCAGAAAGATTAAAACAGTTCCACCAAGTTTATTTTTCAACTGTAAAACATCCTGTTCAGTGCGTTTCTTGGTCGCAACTTAATGCCCAAATTGGACGCATCTTCATCAAAATTGTTTAGTTATGTTATAAAACGACTATCAGACGTCACGATCAGAGTTATTTTTATCGGAAAAATACCAGTATCAGCCTCAGAAGTCCAGGATCAGTGCAGCTCTACTTAATGCCAGTTTAATCCCTCGGCCAAATTTGAGGCTTGTGGTCAACAGTCCAAATTGCTGTCTGCTGATTATAGCCGGGCTACACGACCGTAAGAAAAGAGGGTTGCATTTTACTGGAACAGTTTCATATTTGTTCCCCCTGGAGACGAACTGTTTTCAGGCTCTTGGCCTTGATCAGCATGTGTGAATAATGGCTGTACTTCCCCACTTAATACAGGGAGGATCCCTTTTAACACTACGTGTCTGCCAACTGGGTCACATCACTTTAAAGCAACATTAACACAATAACACAACTGTAGACGTAGATTTACCGACATCACGAGTCCACAACTGCAAAGATCTGCAGTCACATCTTTACGATACGTCCCCACAGATTTCTATATTTGGCAGAAGAAGGAGCTTCTAATGTGGAACAATAATCGGTCTCTTCAATTCAGTTTTAATTCAATCATTTTTTTTCCCCAACGCCAGCTCATGGCTGTTTGCTAATGATTCAAAACAAATGCTTTATTTGTATCCAAATAAGTGTGTTTTTGATTTGCATTTTGAGTCACTTGTACTGACAGGGAGCCAACCTCCAACCAGAGCTTATACTCATTATCCAAACTTCAAAGTGCTGCAGAAAACACGAGAAGTGTCACACTTCCTTAAAAATCACAAGTCCCCATTTAGACCTCACTGATGCACAAACGAACCACAGCGCAAAACGTAATTTGGAGGGAAAGCGGAATGTGAAACAGAAGATGAGAAGTTCAGCCTGTTTGCAACATGAACCCTCAGAAAAGACGCTTCAACGAAAAATGAGGCGAGAAAACGCAAGGAAGGCGGTAATCTCCCACTACAAATGAACTGGAGTTGAATGTCCAAAAAAACCCTGACGAGGCCTGAGAAATGGTGCCCTACATCGACCCCTCTCTCACGGGTGGTGGTCCCTCGGGGGCAGTAAGGAGAGTAGAAGGACACAATACTGGCGAAGTGGCCTGTCTGTCACCTGGAGGTCAACTCAACGCCAAACAAGAAAATAAAACCAACCCTCGACTCCCGGCTGAGGTCTGATGTCAACAGAGGTCAAGGACTCTCCCTCTCAAAGTGCTTTGTTTACCCCATTTGTATTGTACGGGCCACACTTCTCGAGCCAACAGGTCAGCCAGCCTGTCGACTATCCAATCCAGCCAGCCAGCCAGCCAGCCAGCCAGCCAGCCAGCCAGCTCTCTCCAACTGGCCCAACAAGATGTAGCTGTCAGCCTCAGATAATTTGACATGACATTATGCAGGCCCCATCTCAAATAATCAGAAACACCCGACGGCAGACCCCTTGCTATGCCCCTTTCCCCACGTTTCCCGCTTTTGAGGAGCCGATTGGGTGCTATTACTGCATGATTGTCACACAACACTGCATGAGACAATTTGACGTCGGTGCAGAGTGGTGTTCTCTCTCTCATTGCGGCCGTGGGCTGGAATACAGGACTCAGTTTCAAACACATGTGTCTGTTATTTACAGATCGGTTTTCCACCGCCGCGCGGTCCAGGGGCTTAGAAACGCCTGCTCTGTCTTGCCAGGACTAAGTGCATGCAGATTGTGCCTTCTCTTCACCAGCCTCTGACGGACACACACACATGCACGCCGATGCATGTACCAAAGCACACATGCAAACCTCCTCAGCATGCACACAAGTATGTGCCGACACACGCATGAAGACGAGCCGCTCTCCTCCATTACACACCACCGCGACTACCCGATGATTACCCCGCGAGCCCCATCATCGCCCGCGTCAGCGTCAGACCCCTGGAAAACCTTCGCTCCTCCGCAGTGAAAGGCAAGAACGCTGTGAATTGCACAGTGGTGGTGGTGATGATGATGATGATGATGACGACCACACCTCTTATGTCTCATTTCTCTCCTTCCACAAACAGACCTACACAAGCTTCCAGCTGGCCGGACAAGGCTGCCCGCTAAGTTGACATGTAAC